>NC_142470.1:55835164-56471056 GCF_049115385.1 Moschus berezovskii
CTTCCAAATTGGTAAAAGAATGAATCAAGGCTGTGTATTTTCACCTTGCTTATTTAACTTACATGCAGAGTACATCATGCAAAATGTTGGGCTGGATGAAGCACACCTGGAATCAAGATTTCAGGGAGAAATATCAGTAATCTCAGATATGCAGATGACATCACCATTATCGCAGAAAGAGAAGAGGAGCTAAAGAGCCTCTTGATGAAACTGAAAGAGGAGAGTGAAAAACCTGTCTTAAAACTCGGCATTCAAAAACCAAAGATCATGGTCTCTGGGCCCATCACTTCATGGCAAATGGATGGGGAAACAATAGAAACAGTGACAGACTTTATTTAATGGGCTCCAAAATTACTTCAGATGGTGACTGCAGCCATGAAATTAAAAGACACTTGCTCCTTGGAAGAAAAACTATGACAAACCTAGTCAGCATACACAAAAGCAGAGACATTTCTTTGCCAACAAACGTCTATCTAGTCAAAGCTATGGCCTTCTAGTCATTATGTATGGATGTGAGAATTGGACTATAAAGAAAGCTAAGTCTGAAGAACTGATGCTTTTGAACTGTGGTGTTGGAGAAGACTCTTCAGAGTCCCTTAGACTGCAAGGAAATCAAAACAGTTAATCTTTAAAGAAATCAGTCCTGAATATTCCTTGGAAGGGCCGGTGCTAAAGCTGAAGTTCCAATACTTTGGCTACGTGATGTGAAGAACTGACTCACTGAAAAAATCCTGTGATGGTAAAGATTGAAGGCAGGAGGAGAAGGGGATGAGATGCTTTGATAACTTCACCAACTAGATAGACATGAGTTTGAGCAAGCTCTGGGAGTTTTTTTGGACAGAGGAGTGTGGTGTGCTGCAGTCCATGGGATTGCAAAGAGTTGGATAGGACTGAGTGACCGAACTGAACTGACTGAAACAACCCATGAAAGTGAAAGTGTTAGTCACTCAGTTGTATCCGACTCTTTACAACCCCATGAATGGTAGCGCACAGGCTCCTCTATTTATGGAATTCTCCAGGCAGGAATACTGTAGTGGGTTGCCATTTCCTTCGCCATAGGATCTTCCCAACCCAAGGATTGAACCTGGGTCTCCTGCGTTACAGGCAGATTCTTTACCTTCTGAGCTACCAGAGAAGTTCCAAATAACCCATACTATGGGAATTGCAAGTATTTTCTGTAGAAGAACTTGCAGCTGGTGTAAAGAATGCTCTGGAGAAAATGAAAGGAAAGCTACTTTCAAATCCATGACAATCAATTTAATAAACATCTAAAATGATGCAGTTTTGTTTAAACAGCTTTTGCAACTTTAAGAATGCCAGAATTATACAGGCAAAAGGAGGCTGCTCCCTATCCTGAAGTTAGATATCAGAAGCATACTACATACAATACAGGTAATAAGTTCTAGAATTTGCAGAAAAAGTTTAATTTCTCTCATAATTTCTATGGTAAAACCAGTCACATCTCTTCTCTGGACCCAGATTTCTGATTTCTAAAATGAGGTTTAATTCAATTTCTATGAATACTTTCTCCATATGTAAATATACTAGTAAAAGCCCTTCAGTTCAGTTCAGTTCACTCGCTCAGTCGTGTCCGACTCTCCGCGACCCCATGAATTACAGCACGCCAGGCCTCCCTGTCCATCACCAACTCCCGGAGTACACTCAAACTCATGTCCACAGAGTCGGTGATGCCATCCAGCCATCTCATTCTCCGTCGTCCCCTTCTCCTCCCACCCCCAACCTTTCCCAGCATTAGAGTCTTTTCCAGTGAGTCAACTCGACGCATGAGGTGGCCAAAGTATTGCAGTTTCAGCTTTAGCATCAGTCCCTCCAATGAACATCCAGGATTGATCTCCTTTAGAACGGACTGGTTGGATCTCCTTGCAGTATAAGGGACTCTCAAGAGTCTTCTCCAACACCACAGTTCAAAAGCATCGATTCTTCGGCGATCAGCCTTCCTCACAGTCCAACTCTCACATCCATACATGACCACGGGAAAAACCATTGCCTTGACTAGACGGACCTTGGTTGGCAAAATAATGTCTCTGCTTTTTAATATACTATCTAGGTTGGTCATAACTTTCCTTCCAAGGAGCAAACGTCTTTTAATTTCATGGCTGCAATCAGCATCTGCAGTGATTTTGGAGCCCAAAAAAATAAAGTCTGACACTGTTTCCACTGTTTTTCCGTCTATTTCCCATTGAGCGATGGGACCAGATGCCATGATCTTTGTTTTCTGAATGTTGAGCTTCAAGCCAACCTTTTCACTCTCCTCTTTCACGCCCTTAGTGTCTTGATTAGCATGATACGTGATGAGGTATAAGAGTTTCTGCAGGTACTGTTCTCTCAAATATATTTTTATGACCTTTAGACAAATCAGTTTGAGACAACCCTATTTTGCTTCACATTAATTCACATAGCAGATATAAAAAAGGGAAGATTTTGCATTGTTTCTGTTCTAACTCAGAAAGAAAAGTAATTGGCAGTCCAATTATTTTAATATTGAAAGTTTGAGTTGGCATACCAAACTCTCACTAGAATTCTAAATTTGTTGGAACTCAACTTCATTCTCCAATCTCCATTCCCTAGCTTAGAGATGGGTTTTCATTTTTTTCCTCTCTAAATTCTCTATTCAAATGTTAAGTACAGCAATCAAAAGAGATAAAACACTGAAAATACCATCTTACAGAATTCAGAATTCCCTAAATACAAAGCTATGTACTGATAATGCTGCCTGAAGTATAATATAGGAAGCATAAATTTACTAATACATTTACTATTTTCAAACATATATCATATTGAGAGCTCTTTAGTGTAGGATTTTTTGTATTTGAATCCTTCCTTTACAGGATCATTCTGAATAAAATATCAATTTCTTCAGTTCCATATGGAAATATTACACAATAGATTTAGAATGGCATGGCTTGTTTATTTTTCATTAGCAACATGTTGCAAAACAGATGATCTTTAATTTGGAATGTAGGATTCTTTTCTATCCAAATTCAAGACAATAGGATATGAACTGTTTTTCTAGCTGCAAAGAAAACATTTAATCTCTGTGAAAGTTAATATGCAGCCCAGGACTTCCTAATTTGATTTTATTTCTTAGATCTTCTCTTTCACTTCCCTCAGGCTCAGTCTTAAAATTGTTTACCAACTGCTGCTTATAATTACAACCACTGTATATTTTAATAACATAATGAAGAAACAAAATAGACATTTTCCAAGGTCTGGATTTATATCAGAATGTGTCAGAAGGGTCACATTTCACTGAGAGTCAGTGAAAGAATTCAGTTGAAGGATTCAATTCCTTAAAGTTTTTTCTGTTCTCTTTCCTCTTCTCTAGGTAAGTCATGAGTTTGAAGACAGTGAAGGACAGGGAAGCCTGGTTTGCCACGGTCCATGGATTCGCAGAGTCCGTCACAACTGAGTGACCGAACAACAACAAACAGGCCCAGAATCAGACTACGAGCATGCTCCATAGCTTCAGTCAAGCAGACTCTTTGAGATCCCGTGGACTCTAGGCTGCCAGGCACCTCTGTCCTTGGAATTCTCCAGGCAAGAATACTGGAGTGAGTTGCCATGCCCTCTTCCAAGGAATTTTCTTGACCCAGGTGTCGAACACACATCTCCTGCACTGCAGACGGATTCTTTACCACTGAACCACCAGGGAAGCCCCCTGAATCAGACTAATGAATGTCAAATGCTAAAATATGCCTAGACTCTTGGGTAGAGTTTCAGGGCATGAGGAAATTATACCTCATGAGGCTACAGGAAACCAAAGGAATAAAGTGACTTGGTCAAAATAAAATCCAGCACAATTTTCTTTTGTTAAATAAATTGTGGTCATTGTTTAGTCACTGAGTTGTGTCCAGCTCTTTGAGATCCCATGGACGGTAGTCTGCCAGGATCCTTTGTCCATGAGATTTTCCAGACAAGAACCCTGGAGTGGATCGCCATTTCTTTCTCCGGGGAATCTTCCCACCCCAAGGATTGAACCCCTGTCTCTTGTACTGGCAGGGGAATTCTTTACCACTGAGCCACCTGGATATCATTATGTAAATATTCATTGCCAAATACATATGTCCAACTGGTAAGCAACACTAACTTTTTACTATCTATTAGATCTGTCTTTCGGAGAAGGCACTGGCGACCCACTCCAGTACTCTTGCCTGGAAACGCCCATGGACGGAGGAGCCTAGTAGGCTGCAGTCCATGGGGTCGCAAAGAGTCGGACACGACTGAGCGACTTCACTTTCACTTTTATGCATTGGAGAAGGCACTGGCAACCCACTCCAGTGTTCTTGTTTGGAGAATCCCAGGGACGGGGGAGACTGGTAGGGTGCCGTCTATGGGGTCGCACAGAGTTGGACACGACTGAGGTTACTTAGCAGCAGCAGCAGATCTCTGTCTTTAGGAAGTTTAGAGTGTAGTGGGGGAAACAGACTTCATTCTAGTCGATCACCATTGTATTAAATCTGTTCCAGTTGAGAGAAAAATTGTGTGGAGTTATATAATACCAAATGCAAAGTTTGGTGGTTTTTTTTTTTTCTCTCTCATTTTTACCTTACTCAAGTTATTAGCAGAATTTGACCAACTTTTTAATTCTTTTTACTTTCAATAGGTAAAGTTACTCACAACATTAGCAGTGTGTTGTGACAAGAGTATCCTCACCAACGAATACTTTTTATTCTACCTTTTCTGAAGGAATTTCTAAGAAACATGGTACCGGGTAACTTTAACTGAATATGTATTCCTTATAATTGATTGGCCTCTGTTCTAGGAGTCTATTTAAGATACATCCTGTTGATGTGAGCTTGGGAGAAAATAAATTGTAAAGACTTCCTATTAGTTCTTTTCTTTGAAGTCTAGAGGCAACAGTGCTTAGGTTCTCATTCCTCATTCCTTGTCTCATTTCACACCTTTAACTCTCTAGAAGGCAAAACAACACTCTCCCCCCCCAAAAAAAAAAAAAAAAACTACACAAATAAAAGATTCATCCAACTTTATGAGTTCAGACTTCAAAGGGAGAAGGTAAGAGAATAAAGAGAGAAAGGAGAATTTTCTAATTTTCCACTCCTGTCAAAATTTGATTCTATTTTGACTCTTGTAGGGGTTTCCCAGGTGGTACTAGAAAGGAATCCTCCTACCAAGGCAGGAAATGCAGAAGACATGGTTTCAATCCCTGGGTCGGTAAGATAACCTGTAGGAAGTGGCGACCACTCCAGTATTCTTGCCTAGAAAATTCCATGGACAGGGGAGCCTGTCATAATACAGTCCATGGGATGCGACTGAGCACACATGACTCTTGTATGCTATAAATGGTTAGAATAATCAAATCTTGAATATTGGCATGAGAGACAAAGTGAGTTGCATATGTATCAGAAAAATTGTCTGATTATTTCTCAAGTCTTTTTGATACAGAAGCAAAAGATGTTGGAAATAGAATTTCTCATAGACAGAAGGATTTGCTTAGTTTCCCTAACCTCAGCTTGTGTACAGTTAATGGATCTCTTGTGCTGAAAAACAAGTGCATCATATTTGAAAACATTGTATATTCATTGCCAATACTTTCCAACTCCATAGGAAAGCATTCTATGCATTTATAATTCTAACTGTAAATGCAGTTATAACTA
The DNA here is from genome assembly GCF_049115385.1 of Moschus berezovskii. Lineage (NCBI taxonomy): Eukaryota > Metazoa > Chordata > Mammalia > Artiodactyla > Moschidae > Moschus > Moschus berezovskii. Next base: position 55,840,801 of record NC_142470.1, read on the forward strand.
CAACTATAACCCATGATTGGACAAATTGAATCTGTTTGTTTAAATTGAAAAACAAATGTTTTAAAAGCAAGTGGATTGTTCATTTGCACTTACTCTTAATAAAATTATCCTGTAGGTAGTTCTGTTTTGTGGTTTTAATTGTAGACTATGAGTAGATTTCTGAGAATCTAACAAATCATTAAACTTTAAAGTTGGAAAACTCTTAACAACCATCCAATCCAACTACCGAAATTCTGGTGTTGAAGATTTTATACTATTTCCTAAGTACATTTTTTCACAATGTGATTAATCTGTGGATTGTATGCTTGAAATTTACATTAAGAAAGAACAAAGAGACACCACACATTCACTATCTAATTATTACTTTCAAAATTAGTGCTTGCATAATTTTTATCTTCTGTTTTGTATTTAAATATTTGAAGATATAGAAAATATTATTTATGCCAAACTTAATTTCAGAGCTCCCAATCTGATAGCTTTTGATGGTTCTCCTTAAAATTTTTAAGCTGTGATAGATGAGGAAAGAAAAGAATTGAAATTAATAAAACTGATTGAATCTATACTTCACAATAAATTCACATACAGAGGATTTTCAAAATGCAGGAACTGCCAATCCCAGTAGAAAGTTGTTGACATTTATTTACTGCTTTTACTTCAGGAAAGGTTTTCTTTCTTTTTTCCTTTAATAGAAAAAACATATTCCCCAGTCTGTTCAGTTTGGCATAATAATTTTGCTTACTTTTCAACCTCCTATTTAAATATTAAAGCTATTCTTCTAGTAAGCAAGAACATCTAATTAAGGCCTACAAATGTTTTACAGTTTTATGATTCAAGAAATCAACTGGGGAAGGAATAATAAGTTATATGCAACCTGGGATTTTAGTCTAATGAAACATATGTAAGACAGTGACATGAGAAATGCAGATCATTCAGTTAGACTCAACAGCAGTTAGCATGAACATATGTCTGAAGCTGAGTTGTCTCCTAATTTCACTGTCACTTAAACAAATTATTTAAACACTTACTATCAAAAATTTATTTGGGCCAAATCTGGTTTCAAAGATTTAAATGTCATAGCTTTTGACAGTTTCCTTAAATGTTTTCAAGCAGTCTAAGATGAAGCTATAGAAGTATTTCAATCAATAGGGCCAGTTAAATTTGTTGTTTAAAATGAGTTCTCAGAGTCCTTGTCAAGAGTAAAATGTTTGGTAAGTGTGCACTACTATGGAAAGGGCTTCCCAGGTTGCTCAGTGGTGAAGAATCTGCCTGCCAATGCAGGAGATGCAGGTAATGTGGGTTCAAACCCTGGGAAAGGAAGATCCTTTAGAGAAGGAAATGGAAACCCACTCTAGTATTCTTGCCTGGAAAATCCCATGGACAGTGGAGCCTGGTGGGCTACATCCATAAGGTTTCAAAGAGAGGGACAAGACTGAGCATGCACACACATGCACATAATGGAAGATTCAGGTACACTTCATTCAAAAGTTTATTGCTGAAGATGTAGTTTTTTGTTTTTTGTTTCTTTCTACTGAGGAGTCATAAATATCCTTAAAGAAGAGTATCCTCTTCTTTAATGTTGATATTCTGGATACTCTGGATAGTGAACTTGATAAATATAACACTAATTTCTGGTAATAATGTAAGAGATTATCTTTTACAAACATAAAATATGTTTTAGAATCCACCATATATTGTAAAAAGATCTTTTTTGCTGTTCAGTTGCTCAATCATGTCCCATTCTTTGCAACCCAAAGAACAGCAGCACACCAGACTTTCCTGTCCTTCACCATCTCCCAAAGTTTGCTCAAACTCATGTCCACTGAGTCAGTGATGCCATCCAACCATCTCATCCTCTATTGCCCCTTTATCTTCCTCCCCTCAATCTTTCCCAGCATCAGGGTCTTTTCCAATGAGTCAACTCTTCGAATCAGGTGGCCAAAGTATTGGAGCTTCAGTTTCCGCATCAGTCCTTCCAATGTATATTCTGGGTTGATTTCCTCTAAGATTGACTGGTTTGATCTCCTTGCTGTCTCTGGAGGGACTCTCAAGAGTCTTTTCCAGTGCCATAGTTTGAGAAAATTCATCCAGATCATGGAGATTGCATTGAAATAGGATATAGTAAATATTAATTTCTGTATGAGCCAAAATATGTGTTATCTATTCCAAAACATGGAGAATAACCTGAAAATATGCCAGCATACTCTACACTTTAGTAAATAGTACACCTTATATTTTCAGAATTGGGCAGAAAACAAATTGGCCTTGGGAAGAAAGTCTCTGAATCTAAATGAATTTATAAAGTGCAGAGAATAAAGATATTCTTTTGATCATAGAATTAAAATACAAATAGCAAAACGGCCCATATGTAAATATAACAATTATACTTTATTCTACATTATGGTTGACCATTGCCTCCTAAATAGAAAATAAGTGTTTCTTGGACAAGTTTCAATTTTCTTCCTTCACATTTGGAACATTTCTCTTCTTTACTGACAATGTTTCAAATGTTCAGATTAGAAATATTGACTTTCATTGGTGGAGTGCTAATCATTATCCATTTCTGGAGTAAATCCAAAGCTTTAAATTAGAGCAGGATATCAGCTATGGTTGGCTTGTAATGCTGAGCTGGGAGTTTAAAAACCCATATGCAAAAATAACCTTGAATCTATTGGATAGGAAATAAACCTGGAAACCAAATAAAGTGGCCTCAAAGTGTAAAGCCTGATTAAGAAAGTGATAAAGAGATGGCTAATGAAAAGGAAGCAAAGAGCTTGTTTAAAAAATTCTGAAAAGCGATTGCATAAAATTGTTACATTTGCATTTATTGCTTAAATATTTATTATATGCTCTGGGCAATATATGCATATATGTGTTGTTGTTTAGTTGCTAAGTTGTCTCTGATTCTTTTGTGACTATATGGACTGTAGCCCACCAGGCTCTGTCCATGGGATTTTCCAGGCAAGAATACTGGATCGGGTTGCCATTTTATTTTCCAAGGGGTCTCCCCAACGTAGGGATCGAACCTGTGTCTCCTCCATTGGCACTGAGCTACCTGGCAAGCACCATATACTTACATACATAAACATTAAAATATTGCATTTTCCTTAAAAAAAAAAAAGGAAATTGGGAGGGAAACACATACACAAGAAAAGCTTACAATGAAATGGACTAATTGCTATGTATTAGATAAGAGCAAGCTGATACTGAAAGTAATAGGACGTGATTAAATCAGCTATGGTTTTACAGAGGATGAGGAACTAGAAAGAGATATTAAAAGGGTGTATCACACGGAAAGCAGAGATGAAATCACTTCAGAATGTGATAAGAGCATATGAAAATATTTCGAGTATGCCAGTGAGCAAGTCTTTTGTTACTAGGATAAAAAGTGCTTGCAGAATGTGGAAGTCTTGGCAGGTCAAGTGGCGTGGAGTGTGATTTGGAACAATGTTAGGGGTAATGACAAGTGCATTGCAAGTAAAGAAACAATTAAGGAAAAGTAAAATAAATCGGGATATTTGGGGACACTTCTAAAGAACAGAATAGTAGAGTACCTTGATTAAAATCCTATCTAGTTTTTTCAAGATGCAATTATGTTTCTTTTAAATACATAAATCTACTGATAAATAAATTAAAAAACCTAGCAAAGCATGGAGAAAAGGAATAGATGTTAACAGCTTCAAGTGTCAAAAATAGAAAAGTAATCCACAACTTAAAAGTGAGACTTCTATAACCATGATTGCAAAACAGAAAGATGATAGTAAAATAAAAGTTAAATAAAGGCTAATTTCACTAATACAAATTCACACATGCACAAATTCTATGAAAATATTATTAATTTTATCTAGAAATACAGTAAAAAGCATGGCAAAGTAAGTTAAACTTAGAAATATAAAGATATTGGGAAATAGGAGTTACTCATATTTACAAATAAATATCATAATAACAATATTTTTAAAATGTAAAGGCAGATATAATTTTATGGAAAAGAAAACTAGAAAAATGCAACATGACACTGAACTCAGAAACATTCACACACATATTTTGAAACTGCTTTGTAGAGAACTTTGCCCAAATCCATAAAGCTGCATGTACATTTACTCCACCACATTTCAATTATATATCAGGTTAAATAGTAATTTGTGTAAACCTCTATCACATACCAAGTTTCTTCTTTATACTATTGCTTGTTGTTGTTTAGTTTCTAAATCATATCTGACTCTTTTCAACTCCATTAACTGTGTAGCCTGCCAGGCTCCTCTGTCCATGGGTTTTCCAAGCAAGTGGAATTGCCATTTCCTCCTTCAAGGGATCCTCCCACTTCAGGGATCAAGCTCACTTCTATTACATCTTCTGCACTGGCAATAACAATAAAGAATAACAGAAAGTTCTGCCCATATGGGAAAATAAAAGTACAGTGTGATATTTCACATTGTGGAGGCTCTTAGAGCAATTAAAAACAGAGAACTTGAAATACATTGATTCATTTAAAAAATGCAATTGCCAAGTAAAAATTAAAGCTGTAAATTTATGTATATAGTATTTTACCTTCTAAAACTTTTAAATTCCCAAGACCATAATATTTTTACAGTGGTGTCATACATGCATTAAATATGTCATCATATAGATTAGAACTATAGGAAAAATATTCATGCATGTCCTTTTTGTAAGGCAAATGGAAAAGCACTGGAAAGATTTATAAAAAGTAATTCAATATTAATCACAATTATTTATTTACAAAAATGCAAATATAGTAAGACAATCTAATTTGTACGATGAGTGCATAACTTTTCACCATATTTTTCTATATATATTTTGTGACTTAATTTTCCTAAAGTAAAATTAAATTCAATGTGAAGTATAGTTAATAATGGATGGAAGGAAGTCTATGTTGTAGGTTGTAAGGAAGTTTTAGGTGAAGACTTGAACTAACCAAGTAGTCTGGGATTTGTAAGTAGGGGAATGACTTGAAAACACTTTGTCAGTACAAATAAAAGAGTGCACTGATGGATGAGATGTAGAAGTTTGGGGGAATAAGGTAATTGGATAGATAATTGGTGAGTAAATTGAAGAAGTGAAAGTCCTACTATTAACATGAAGGTCAAATATTATCTTTAGACCCAAATTACAGTATGCCAAAGTCTTAGAGCAGAAAGGAACCTCAAAAGAGACATACCTCAAGTCCTGTGGAGTAATAGACAAATAAATTAACATAACTAGCATAAACAGCAAAAACGGAGAAGGGGACAGCAGATAACGAGATGATTAGATAGCACCACTGATTCAATGGACATGAGTGAGCAAACTCCAGGAGATAGTGAAGGACAAGGAAGCATGGGGTAACAAAGAGTCAGATATTGTTTAGCAACTGAAAAACAACAAATTAGCATAGTGAAAAGAAAGAAGAACCACAGATACATGGATGAAAACCATGCATCTAATGTATTAAAAATCTAATGTGTGTGCATGTGTATCTAGTATTCTTTTATTCCAATGAAATTCACATAATATAGAACTAAGCAAATTAAAGTGTAAAAACCATTTACTACATTAACAATGCTATACAGCCAACATCTCTATCAAGTTCCAAAAATATCTTCATTATCCTTAAAGAAATCTGCATGCCCACTAAACAATATCTCTTTCTTCTGTACTCTCCATCCTTCCAAATTGCCAATCTGCTGTCTGTATGGATACACCTAATCTAGATAGTTGATATAAATGGAATTATATAATATGTGACCTTACATGTCTGGCTTTTTCACTTAGCATAATGATTTCAAATTTTACCCTATTTGATGCATGTCTCAGTACTTCATAGACTTCCCAGGTGGCACAGTGGTAAAGACTCCACCAGACAATGCGAGAGACCTAGGAGACACGGGTTTGATTCCTAGCTCAGAAGCATCCCCTGTAAAAAGAAGTGGAAACCTGTTCCAGTAGTCTTGCTGGAAATCCCATGGACAGTGGAGCCTGGTGGTCCATGGGGTCCCAAAAGAGTTGGACATGACTGACAGCAACTGAGCCCACATGCACATCAGTACTTCATCCTTTTGTATGGCTGAATAGCATTCAATTATATTCGTATAATAAATTTTGTTCACCTAATCTTCAGCTGATAGACATGTGGATTGTTTCCATTTTTTTGGGTAGTGTAAGCAGTGCTGCTACAAACATTTGTATACAAGGTTTGAACACCTGTTTTTCATTCTTCTGATTGTATATCTAGAAAAGAAGGCAGCTGGCCTGTTCTTATCTCCTTACTTCTTGGGAAATCAGTTAATGCTCTCTGTTAAGAGAAACACAGATTATCTACTGGGTTTCTTTATCACCATGTCTCTGTCTAAAGTACTACTTAGAGTAAATTAACCCAGAATCTATAAATGCTTCTTGAAACGAGAGCTAGAATTTGAAACTTTTTCTACACGTTCAGTTCAGTTCAGTTCAGTTCAGTCGCTCAGTCGTGTCCGACTCTCCGTGACCCCATGAATCACAGCACGCCAGGCCTCCCTGTCCATCACCAACTCCCGGAGTACACTCAAACTCATGTCCACAGAGTCGGTGATGCCATCCAGCCATCTCATTCTCCGTCGTACCCTTCTCCTCCCGCCCCCAACCTTTCCCAGCATCAGAGTCTTTTCCAGTGAGTCAACTCGTCGCATGAGGTGGCCAAAGTATTGCAGTTTCAGCTTCAGCATCAGTCCCTCCAATGAACAGCCAGGATTGATCTCCTTTAGAATGGACTGATTGGATCTCCTTGCAGTATAAGGGACTCTCAAGAGTCTTCTCCAACACCACAGTTCAAAAGCATCGATTCTTCGGCGATCAGCTTTCTTCACAGTCCAACTCTGACATCCATACATGACCACGGGAAAAACCATTGCCTTGACTAGACGGACCTTGGTTGGCAAAATAATGTCTCTGCTTTTTAATATACTATCAAGGTTGGTCGCAACTTTCCTTCCAAGGAGCAAGCGTCCTTTAATTTCATGGCTGCAATCAGCATCTGCAGTGATTTTGGAGCCCCAAAAAATAAAGTCTGACACTGTTTCCACTGTTTTTCCATCTATTTCCCATGAAGTGATGGGACCAGATGCCATGATCTTTGTTTTCTGAATGTTGAGCTTCAAGCCAACCTGTTCACTCTCCTCTTTCACTTTCTTCAAGAGGCTTTTGAGTTCCTCTTCACTTTCTGCCATAAGGGTGGTGTCATCTGCATATCTGAGGTTATTGATATTTCTCCCAGCAATCTTGATTCCACCTTGTGCTTCTTCCAGCCCAGCGTTCCTCATGATGTACTCTGCATAGAAGTTAAATAAGCAAGGTGACAATATACAACATTGACGTACACCTTTTCCTATTTGGAACCAGTCTGTTGTTCCATGTCCAGTTCTAACTGTTGCTTCCTGACCTGCATACAGGTTTCTCAAGAGGCAGGTCAGGTGGTCTGGGATTCCCATCTCTTTCAGAATGTTCCACAGTTTATTGTGATCCACACAGTCAAAGGCTTTGGCATAGTCAATGAAGCAGAAATAGATGTTTTTCGGGAACTCTCTTGCTTTCTCCATGAGCCAGCGGATGTTGGCAATTTGATCTTTGGTGCCTCTGCCTTTTCTAAAACCTGCTTGAACATCTGGGAGTTCACGGTTTACATACTGCTGAAGCCTGGCTTGGAGAATTTTGAGCATGACTTTACTAGCGTGTGAGATGAGTGCAATTGTGCGGTAGTTTGAGCATTCTTTGGCATTCCCTTTCTTTGGGATTGGAATGAAGACTGACCTCTTCCAGTCCTGTGGCCATCACTGAGTTTTACAAATCTGCTGGCATATTGAGTGCAGCACTGTCACAGCATCATCTTTCAAGACTTGAAATAACTCAACTGGAATTCCATCACCTCCACTAGCTTTGTTCATAGTGATGCTTTCTAAGGCCCACTTGACTTCACATTCCAAGATGTCTGGCTCTAGGTCAGTGATCACGTTATCGTGACTATCTTGGTCGTGAAGATCTTTTTTGTACAGTTCTTCTGTGTATTCCTGCCACCTCTTCTTAATATCTTCTGCTTCTACATGTTAGCTTTTGAAATACTATGCAATCTGCATAGAGATTTTTCAAGACAGTACTTAACAAAATCTGGACCTCTGTTTGGTTTAGTTCTCCACCATAGTCTCTTTCTCACACACACACACACACACACAGACACACGCATTCACACACATCATTATACAATTTAACCTAAAGTAATAGGGTTTCTTCCTCTAGTAATATAACAAAGACTCCATTCCCAAGGTAATGAATCTCATTAAACTTGAAATTTCTTTGCCTTGCCTGAAATAATAGGCAAATTATTTCAGTAAATTATTTAATGTCTTAATCCAAGTATTAACCAAGCTCAAGCCTGCTTAGCTTCCAAGACAAGATGAGATCAGGTGCATTCATGGTGGTATGGCCATAACAAAATTATATAATTTCTGCCTAGAGGACAGTATATTATATTTTAAATAGCAGTAAAATAACCACTTAATATAAGTACCTCTGAAGGTAATATGAATACTTATTATTCGTTCATTATTATAAATTTTCAAACATACTATTTAAATTCAATGTTATGAATAGTGATTTATGAAATGAATAATACCTTTCTAAACAGTAATGCAATGTAATCATCTCCTCACATGCTACTAAAGTAATGCTCAAAATTCCGCAAGCCACGCTTCAACAGTGTGTGAAATGTGAACTTCTAGATGTTCAAAGTGGATTTAGAAAGGGCAGAGGAACCAGAGATCAAATTGTCAACATCTGCTGGACCATCAAAAAGGCAAGAAGTTCCAGAAAAACATCTATTTCTGCTTTATTGACTATGCCAAAGCCTTTGACTGTGTGGATCACAATAAACTGTGGAAAATTCTTCAAGAGATGGAAATACCAGACCACCTGACTTGCCTCTTGAGAAATCTATATTCAGGTCAGGAAGCAACAGTTAGAACTGGACATAGAACAACAGACTACTTCCAAATAGGAAAAGGAGTACGTCAAGGCTGTATATTGTCACCCTGTATATTTAACTTATAAGAAGAACACCATGAGAAACGCTGGGCTGGAGGAAGCACAAGCTGGAATCAAGATTACAGGGAGAAATATCAATAACCTCGGATATGCAGATGACACCACCCATAGGGTAGGAAGAGAAGAAGAACTAAAGAGACTCTTGGTGAAAATGAAAGAGGTGAGTGAAAAAGTTGGCTTAAAGCTCAACATTCAGAAAACTAAGATCATGGCATCTGGTCCCACCACATCATGGCAAAAAATGGAGAAACAGTGGTGACTGCAGCCAAGAAATTAAAAGACGCTACTTCTTGGAAGAAAATTTACGTCCAACCTAGACAGTATATTACAAGTAGAGACAACACTTTGCCAACAACAGTCCATCAAGTCAAGGCTATGGTTTTTCCAGTAGTCATGTATGGATGTGAGAGTTGGACTATAAAGAAAGCTGAGCAATGAAGAACTGATGCTTTTGAACTGTGGTATTGGAAAAGACTCTTGAGAGTCACTTGGACTGCAAGGAGATCCAACCAGTCCATCCTAAAGGAGATCAGTCCTGAATATTCATTGGAAGGAGTGATCTTGAACCTAATCTCCAATATTTTGGTTACTTGATGGGAAGAAATGACTCACTTGAAAAGACCTTGTTGCTGGGAAAGATAGAGGGCAGGAGGAGAAGGGGATGACAGAGGGTGAGATGGTTGGATGGCAAAAACGACTCAATGGTCATGAGTTTGTGTAGTCTCTGGGAGTTGGTGATGCACAGGGAGGCCTGGCATACTGCAGTCCATGGGATTGCAAAGAGTTGGATATATCTGAGCAACTGAACTGAACTGAACTGAGAAAAGGCAGAAGGACCAGAGATCAAATTGCGAACATCCCTTGGATCATCAAAAAAGCAAGCCAGTTCCAGAAAAACATCTGCTTCATTGACTATGCCACAGCTTTGACTGTATGGATCACAAAAACTCTGGAAAATTCTTTAAGAGATGGGAATACCAGACCACCTGGCCTGCCACCTGAGAACCTGAGAAATCTGTATGCAAGTAAAGAATCAACAGTTAGAACTGGACATGCAACAGACTGGTTCCAAATCAGGAAAGGAGTTTGTCAAGGCTGTATATTGTCACCCTGCTTTTTTAATTCATATGCAGAGTTTAGTTCAGTTCAGTTCAGTCGCTTAGTCATGTCCGACTCTCCGCGACCCCATGAATCACAGCACGCCAGGCCTCCCTGTCCATCACCAACTCCCAGAGTTCACTCAAACTCATGTCCACAGAGTCGGTGATACCATCCAGCCATCTCATGCTCTGTCGTCCCCTTCTCCTCCTGCCCCCAACCTTTCCTAGCATCAGAGTCTTTTCCAGTGAGTCAACTCGCCGCATGAGGTGGCCAAAGTATTGGAGTTTCAGCTTTAGCATCAGTCCTTCCAATGAACACCCAGGATTGATCTCCTTTAGAATGGGCTGGTTGGATCTCCTTGCAGTCCAAGGGACTCTCAAGAGTCTTCGCCAACACCACAGTTCAAAAGCATCAATTCTTCAGCGATCAGCTTTCTTCACAGTCCAACTCTGACATCCATACATGACCACGGGAAAAACCATAGCCTTGACTAGATGGACCTTTTTTGGCAAAGTAATGTCTCTGTTTTTTAATATACTATCAACGTTGGTCATAACTTTCCTTCCAAGGAATAAGCGTCTTTTAATTTCATGGTACATTATGCTAAATGCTGGGCTGGATATAGCACAAGCCTGAATCAAGATTGCTGAGAGGAACATCAATAACCTCAGATACACAGATGACACCACCCGGCGTCACAAAGAGTTGGACATGACTGAGATACTGAACTGAACTGAACTGATACGATGGAAGCTGGAATTTGAACCATGATTTTAAGGGACTTCTCTTTTTTACTAAATCTTGGTAGCTGAAATTTGTACATTTCTGAATCAAACCCAGAAAGAACAGCCGTTATCTACTCATTTCTTGTAACAGCTAACAATGGGGGTGAAAATACATTTATTTAATCCAATTAGGATGTACCTTCAGAGCTCATTTCTAGGATACACACCACATCACTGCTAAACATCTTCAGAATATTTGCAGAGGATAATGCCCCCACAACCCACCTCCCCATCATGCTTTCTTAATTCTTGTTTGTGGAGTCCTTGGAAAGCCAAAAGACTTCGACAATAAGGGATGTCAAAAGCCAGCAATAGCTTATGAAAGACTTGAGGCATGTGATGTCTATGGCTATTTTGTAAGAGTTCTCTGGTAATTGTTCGTATAAGCTCAGATATGACTAAGTTCTCCATCACTCCAAATGAATGTTTAGATGAGCTGGTATTCTTTAATATAAATTTCTTTTCTGTGAACTGGCAGGTGCCAACTCAGTCTTTTGTAATTAAATACCCAAATCTATTTTACAGTGTTTTATTCTTCTTAAATATTTAATTTCTACTCCTTCCCTAACTCTTAGATATATATAATAAGTTATTAAGTCATCGTGAAGACAAGTATCTCCATTTATAAACTGTCTTTTTCATTAAAATATTCCTCAATTTCACCCTTTATTTCCACTATACATTTTTCCCCTTACAGTCTCCACCTCTGACACTGCTCTGAAACTAACACTAATGTTACACTAATAATCAGCTTAAAGGAACACATTATAGTCCTAGATGTAACTGACTTTATTGCAGGAATTATGGACTATCCTTTCCTTCTCCAAAATGTCTTAGTTTATCAACCAGCTTGGCTTCCCTCCTTTTGTTCTGACTTCATGTATCTCTCGCATGCTCTATTTTTTCTTTCTGTGCATAAAGTATCATTTTCAAAATCTCTCCCTACTGTTAAATGGTTGATCTTGTGTTAAGTGTTTTCTCATTTTAATACTCATGTTAATAATGTCATGTAGTAATACTCACATTGAAGAGCTACAATACAGGTTGGGATGTTGAAGATCATTTACCAGGCACATGCCTGACATGTGGTTCATGCTTACTAACTAACAAATCTTTCACATTTCTAGTTCTCTTTCTCCTTTCCTCTTTCTTTCCTGTTCTACCTGGTGTTCTAATATCAAATAGTATATTTAGCTTTATTATTTTGTGTCAAATACCTTGCTACTCATTTAAAGTAACAAAAAGTGAGCTTAAATGTGCTTAACACTCTAAAAGGTTTTTGGGTTTTTTAATCCACATAACTGGAAACACAGTGTTACATAAGGTTTGAAGTCATAGGCTCCATATCACTGCCTTTCTGTATGCATTGGCATCATGCATACTTTCTCTCGTGGTCGTTAAGATGATTGCCAGGTGACATAATGGCAGTGCTCACTTTGTTGTGCCTGGGATGCATTTCATTAGGAGAGAGAAAAATAAGTCCCTTCTGTCTTTTACCTAAGAACAAAACATTTGTATTCCTAGATGCTTCCCGTAGAAGTCTTTTCCTGTCTCAGGGGCTCACATTAGTTTTACTAAGAAGCAACAATTAGAACTGAATATGGAACAACAGACTGGTCCCAAATAGGAAAAAGAATATGTCAAGGCTGTATATTGTCACCCTGCTTATTTAACTTATATGCAGAGTACATCATGAGAAATGCTGGGCTGGAGGAAGCACAAGCTGGAATCAAGATTGCCAGGAGAAATATCAATAACCTCAGATATGCAGATGACACCACCCTTATGGCAGAAACTGAAGAAGAACTAACGAGCCTCTTGATGAAAGTGAAAGAAGAGAGTGAAAAAGTTGGCTTAAAGCTCAACATTCAGAAAACTAAGATCATGCCATCTGGTCCCATCACTTCATGGGAAACAGATGGGGAAACAGTGGAAACAATGGCTGACTTTATTTTTCTGGGCTCCAAAATCACTTCAGATGGTGATTGCAGCCAGGAAATTAAAAGACGCTTACTCCTTGGAAAGAAAGTTATGACCAACCTAGACAGCATATTAAAAAGCAGAGACATTACTTTACCAACAAATGTCCATCTAGTCAAGGCTATGGTTTTTCCAGTGGTCATGTATGGATGTGAGAGTTGGACTATAAAGAAAGCTGAATGCCGAAGAATTGATGCTTTTGAACTGTGGTGTTGCAGAAGATGCTTGAGAGTCCCTTGGACTGCAAGGAGATCCAACTAGTCCATCCTAAAGGAGATCAGTCCTGCGTGTTCATTAGAAGGAGTGATGCTAAAGCTGAAACTCCGATACTTTGGCCACCTGATGCGAAGAGCTGACTCATTTGAAAAGACCCTGATGCTGGGAAAAATTGAGTGCAGGAGGAGAAGGGGACGACAGAGGATAAGATGGTTGGATGGCATCACCCAATGGACATGGGTTTGGGTAGACTCTGGGAGTTCTTGATGGAGAAGGAATCTTGGTGTGCTGTGGTTCATGGGGTCGCAAAGAGTCAGACATGACTGAGCGACTGAACTGAACTGAACTGAATAATGAGAAAGAAAAAACAACGAGTAGCCAAGTTTTATTAGGACTCACCTTTGGAGTTGTTTTCAGATAAGTGGAACTGCTGATTCTGCTAATCTCCTAACCACAATAGTCTGTCATTATCTGATAGATGCTGCTGCATGTGTCAGAACCATCTATAGCCATCCTTGTAGTTCTGCAATCTGGTTCCACCATCCCCTTAACCACATTTCAGCACGCATGGGACAGAGGTGCACTGGCTCTTGGATAGTCATCCATGGTGTCCATTCTCTACTACATCTGAAATGTGAATCCATATTCCAGTATGTTACCTTAGAGGTAAAAAAGAAGTTCTCAAACTGCTCAGAATGAAGTCTACCCACATATCCATATACCCAGTAATCTCTTTTCTCTTCAGTATAATAACAATAAGGAATGAAGTGTTTCACCTTTGTCCTGACGTCTTCGTCTGACGTCATTCACCCTTCCTAGTACACACACACACACACACACACACACACACACACACACACCCCTACAGATGTGTCTTAAGCTTGGCAACGTAATACAATATCCTACTATCATTAACTTAAAGACATTGTATTTTCTTAACCTTTCAGAGCAATGAAATCAATAAATACGAAAAATATCTTTTCTATTGTGATACAGGTTATATTTTATAAAATATTATAATCATCAAGTAGGGGAAAGACACTTTAAGAGTTTATTTCAACTACCTTTCATTTCCTGTTTATCTTTCTCTTGTTTAACCATAAGTTTTGGCTTTTGTTATTTGTGATAATAAAATCAATTTGGTTCAACAATAAGTCAAAGAAACCTTAAGTATTTTGAAAAAGGTTAGTCTAAAATGACACAGAGAAAACAATTCCTTGCCTACTGTAATTTCCTGCTTGGCTGCACAACAATTTTCTGCCAGCAACTGAATGGATAGGAAAGCTACAATATTTCTGGGGTGGGTCTTACAGCTAAATTCATCTTAAAAAAAAATACTTTTACTTTGCCAATAGAATTGTTATTTTCTTTTCTTGGTAGATGTTCTTTTTGAACATTTTATTTTCTGTATGTAGCAAATTAAACACACATACACACACACAGCAGAAAGAAGACTGCAATTTTTTTCCTTTTAAAAACATTTGATCTCTATTTTAGACAATGAAATTAATAATACTCCTTAGTTCATAATATATTACCATAACCTGTAGTGTAAGATTTCTTTTTTGGTCTATTTAGTGTTTTTTTTTTTTTTAATTCTCTGCCCTAATACATCTACTTCCCTCTCATAGGCATCTATTCTAATACTTCTGATCATTGTTTCTCTACTTCTTTCACACTGTATTATGTATTTTATGATTTGAAAGTACATTTTTATGATTTGAAAAACTAGTTCCTGTTTTCTATATGTTGTAGAGTATCCCACTGAATGTGTATCAGTGTCCTCTTTGATTAGAAACACAGGTTGCCTTCATTTCCCATTTCTACAACAAAAGTCAAGCCAAATTGTTTTCTTTCCAAAATTCCTGCACCAGTGTGCTCTAACAGTGCTAATCTACTTCATGCCAATGTTTGCTATTATATTCTTCCCTTCTTTTGCTTTTTTAGTGAGTGCATAGTGCAAAAATATTCACTAAGTTCTGTGTGAAACATTCATAATAACTCCATCATCTTATGAATTCCTTATTGACTTTCAGTAGCCTGTGTCGATGCTTTATACCATCCAAAACTGAAGTGGTTTCTGAAAGAAAAACTGAGACTAACACTGAGATTTCTAAAGGGCAGGGAAGAAAGATTCAGGGGAAAGAGAAAAAATCTGTAGATACCGTTATCTATCCTTTTTCCTTTCTCGATTATTGTATATGGAAATTGTCCTTTTTATGTCATGAATTCATATGCCTAGAGTCAGGCATCAGTGTCAATCACTGAAGATGCTGAGGGTCCGGTGTTGGTACTGCCATCCATATCATTCCTGCCAATGCTTCTGGCAGAAACATAACTTCTGATTACCAACCAGTGCTGTGACCCACACAGCCAGTATTAGTGCCATATGTGACTGTCATAGCACTGTAAAAGGAGTCCTTGCCTCCAGCACTCCTGCTGTCAGCAGCATTGTCACCAGCCTCAATAGCATTGCCAATGCCAGTTAGTGCATGTGTGATGCCTGTCTCTACCACCCTGGAAGCAATGCTCTAACCCCTGTGACCTAATCAAAATCCAACTTAATGCTCACCAAAATTCATAGAAATTATTTTAAAATAATTTTTAAATTTTTGTTTTATTTGTATTTCCTAAGCTAAGAGATTGAGTAAACATTTATAGTATATTCGGCACTAATTTACTCTTAAACTTACTTTCTAAGTTTCTTGATCCCATAGGATAACTCTCATCATATTCCTTATTTTATCATAAAATTGTTCTGAAATTAATAAATGCCAAAGTAGGTCTGCTTTGCAGAGCAAGCAACACTGTTTCTGAGTGGGGCCCTTGTGACAGAAGGTGGAAAAGTTTAGAAGTACTACAGGAGAGATACAGATAGAATTACCTTTCATCAGAAGGCAAAGTGGTTTTTTTTTTTAAGTATTTTTTTTAGAAAGCAGCAAACATTTTAGTGTCTCTTAGTTATAATGAAAAAACTAATAGTGACTTATATGAAATATGAATAATAATATTCCAAATATCATAAAATTTTACAGCAAAGTGATCACACTTAAATTTTTATTTGGAATATTAGCTGAAGGATAAAATAGAGGTAAAAAGTGTGGCAGTGACATAATTGAACAGAACATACTGACAGAAACCAGCTACACTTTGCCAAAAAGTATATAGCAGGAGACACACAAGGTCTTTCAGAGCTTAGACCTTTAATGTTATTGAAAAGTTTGACTTTGGAAATAAAGATGTTGGTCTAGCATACTGTTTCTCCAAGTTTATTTAATGTATAAATATATATTAATAGGGAAATATGAGTCTTCCAATGTTAAGCTAAATTATTTTGATTATAATGCTAGTTAAATATGTATAAACATAAAGCAAAGTGTAAACCCTTAATGTTATAGCTTTTATACAACCATAAAACTAAAACAAATGTGTACATTAAATAAAATAAAAAAACAACAAAGCCAATAAAATTCAAATTAGCAACATTTGTTTAAAGTGTCAGTTGAGGGTTTTCTGAACTAAATTGCTACTCACTAAAGGAATATGCTAGTTGGTGATGGACAGGGAGGCCTGGCGTGCTGTGATTCATGGGGTCGCGGAGAGTCGGACACGACTGAGCGACTGAACTGAACTGAAAGGAATATGCTATTGACTTACCATGGCATGGATTCTTTTGAGTCAGCATTCTCTACTTCCCTGAGCACTTCAAGGACTTACACATTTCCCTATTCCAGGGAGTGTGGAAAATTCCTTTGTAAAGCATGCTGTGACTCAACTGACTTTCAGTTGGCATAAAGTCATCTTTTACTTATTAAGTTTACTTTTTTACCAATTATACTAAGACAATTAAAGTCTTACTTTTGGCACCAGCATAATTTTAAGCACAAACAAAAATGCTTATTCTGAAAGAACATGGATTTATTTGGTTTTAGGTTGGCCATCCAAACAATCTGAATATGCTTAGATTTGCTTATGTCATTGAAATAAACACACTCACATACATGCACATACACTCTTACTTAAATCTCAGGGTTACTTCATTTTGATTTAGATGAAAGGTAGAAGGAAAAATTATAATATGCAGAAAGCTAGAGCACTAGAAATAAATGAACATGAGGAAAGGAAATATTCTCACGTGGGAAGCTGAGAAAGTTTTATTAATGGGATCCTATTTCTTTCATCACACACAAAAAATTATTGAGCATTAATCTTTGATATAGTACGGTCCTGGAGGAACTGGCTTACAAAGATAAATGATTCATTTGTGTACACTCAAGAAAATTAAATCCAGAGTAAGACATCTTCACAAAAGGCTAAGTATGTATAAGGTGGTGATGGTTTTAATAGTGGCATGTACAAGTTACATTCAGCAATTAAAATAAGAACATTGGTAAATAAACTTAATGTGTAAGTTTGCTATAACATATCTCTGGCTCATTGAGTGGTTCTTTGAAAAAGATGTTAAGCTTCAATTTAATCTTGCATTTGAAACAGCAAGGGGAAATTTAAAAGCACCTCAGTCTCCAATATTCCATTAGTTTATTGCCCTCAGAAATGTTTTCAACATTGTGTTAATTTTTGTACTTTGGATGCAAGCAACAGAAATCAACTGTAGTTAGTGTTAGTAGAAAGAAATTTATAGAAGTGATATTGTATGGAATTATAAGGAATCATGTGTGAAACTTTTGAAAACACTATAGAATTTTTAAAGATCTTTCATGTAATAAAAAATGTTGAAAAAAAGAAACATTGCTGTACAATTCACAAAATCAAAGCAACCAGAGAATAGTTCAGTCATCACAAAAACCAAAGGATCTCTAACTATATAGAGAGAACTAGTAGTAGTGGCAGTAGTAGTATTGAGTAGTCCTGGTGCGTCTGACTCTTTATAACCCCGTGGACTGTAGCTCACCAGGCTCCTCTATCCATGGAATTTTCCAGGCAAGAATACTGGAGTGGGTAGCCATTCCTTTCTCCAGCAGATCTTCCTGATCCAGAGATGGAACCTAGGTCTCCTGCATTGCAAGCTGATTCTTTACCATCTGAGCCTTGAGGGAAGCCCATAGAAAAAACTAAAGAATCCCTAACACCAGCCAGTTCCACCTATTTTCTGTCCTTACCTTTCCTTACTCTATATTTACTTTTTGGTAAAGTTAGTCCAAATTTCCTAACTTGAATAATAAATTCTCTTCTCCACATGTAGGTCTCAATGATTATTTATCTGCTTTATATCAGAATCTCCAATTAAAATGTACATACAATAAGGGAGGAATCTTTTCTGTTTGGTTTACTACTGGATCTTCAGTGCATCTCTCATTGTCTCAGATATAGTTTCAGTTTAATAAGAATTGGCTATAAACTAATGAACAAATTCTCCATCCTCTTGACCAGGGGGAAGAATGCCTTCATCAGCAGACTTACAAACACTGAGCACAATAGGGGAATATTTCTCCATGATAAAAGCAGATAAGGAATCAGATACCAGAGACAGGGAAAATTGATGCTGGAAAGGCAGTAAAAGAAGGGAAGGAAACAAATGTTTATTGAAATCAATCGGATTGATGTAGGTGTAAAAGGTATGTTTGAAAATATTTACTGTTATCTTCTATGCAGTTATTAAGTGTATTTTTACTTTCCTTCAGTATTAAATCTTATATTAAAAAAAGGTGAAAGTAAATGATGCAAAATTCCATCACAAGAAAATAAGAAAAAGAACATTTTTTTAATTATGTAAAATAAATACAATAATAGAAGCACAAATAAATAAAAATAGAAAAAAATGGAAAGCAATCAAGGCAGACAAAATTGGTTTTATAGGAAAACCAAGAACCATTCAGTGATTAGATCAAAGGAACCAAGTAGAGTGCCCCAAAATAGACCCATGAGAGTACAGTTAACTGATCATTGACAAAAGAGAAAAGTCAATTCAATAAAGTATAATCTTTCAATAAATGGTGGTATAACAATTGGACATACACAGGTCAAAAAATAAATTTTGACACAGACATTATACCTTAAAAAAAAAAAAAAGTTAAAATGGACCTAAATGTAAAATGTCAAACCATAAAACTTCCAGAAGATAGCATAGGAGAAAATGTAGGTGACCATTGGTTTGGTAATGAGTTTTTCAAAACAGCACCGAAACCACAATTCATAAAAAAAAAAGTTGATAAATTGAACTTCAATAAAAAATAAAACTTTGCACTATGAAGGGCACTATTAAAAGAAAGAAGATAAGATTCAGATAGGGAGAAAATATTTCCATAATATATAGAACTCTTAAAACTCATAATAAGAAAACAAATAACAAAATTCTTCATCAGATAAGATATTCAAATGACAAATAAATACAAAAAATGTCCAACATTATATAACACCAAAAAATTGCAAATTAAAACACCAATGAAATATCACTGCACAGCTATTAGAACCAAGTCCTAGTGAGAATGTATAGCAACAGGTACCCTTATTTATTGCTGGTAGAAACTTTAAAAAAGATACAGTCAGCAGCCATTTTGGAAGACAGCTTGGCAGTCTGCTAGAAACTGAAACTCAGTCAAAGCAATCGTATCCTAGGGATTTAACAAAATAGTTGAAAATTATGTCCACACAAAAACCTGCACATAAGTGTTTGTAACAGCTTTTTATATTATTCCCAAAACTTTAAAAAACCAAAATGTCCTTCAATAGACAAATGGAAAAACAAAACAAAGCAAAAACAAACTGTGGAACTGTGGCCCATCCCTATAATGAAATACTTAATAATATGGAGAAATGAATTATCAAGTCACAAAAAGACATAAAGAAACCTTAAAAGAATATACCTTAAACCCCTGTGCAGTCTGAAATGCAGTCTGAAAAAGCTACGTACTCTATGATTACAACTATATTACACTGGAAAAGGTAAAACTGTAGAGACAGTGAAATGTTGAGTAGTAGCTTGAGGTTTCCATGGAAGGATCAGAACAAGCAGGTAGAACAGGATGTATTTAGGATTGTGAAACTATACTGCATGATATTGTAATGTGGATAAGTGACATTACGTATTTGTCAAAACTCATGAAACTGTACAACACAGAGTGAGCGCTACTGTAAACTGTTGTTATTTAGTTGTTAGTTCAGTTCCGTTCAGTCACTCAGTCGTGTCCGACTCTTTGCGACTCCATGAATCACAGCACGCCAGGCCTCCCTGTCCATCACCAACTCCCGGAGTTCACTCAAACTCATGTCCATCGAGTCGGTGATGACATCCAGCCATCTCTTTCTCTGCCGTCCCCATCTCCTCCTGACCCCAATCCCTCCCAGCATCAGAGTGTTTTCTAGTGAGTCAACTCGTCGCATGATGTGGCCAAAGTATTGGAGTTTCAGCTTTACTATCAGTCCTTCCAATGGACACCCAGGATTGATCTCCGTTAGAATGGACTGGTTGGATCTCCTTGAGTTCCAAGGGACTCTCAAGAGTCTTCTCCAGCACCACAGTTCGAAAGCATCAATTCTTCGGTGATCAGCTTTCTTCACAGTCCAACTCTCACATCCATACATGACCACGGGAAAAACCATAGCCTTGACTAGACGGACCTTGGTTGGCAAAGTAATGTCTCTGCTTTTTAATATGCTATCTAGGCTGGTCATAACTTTCCTTCCAAGGAGTAAGCGTCTTTTAATTTCATGGCTGCAATTGAGAGGGTAACAGGCAGGAAGGCCAGGGGTCTCAAAGTGGAGGAAATAGCCTGCACGTGTCAGACATTTAAGCGGCAGGAGGAAACAAACTAGCGATATTTTTTTCCTCTGTATACAAATTTAAAAGGAAGTTTCTCTTAAAATACTGTGTTGCCATAATGACACCTGGTTTCACCTGATGTTAACTATTCTCAAATCTTGAGTTAATCAATGCATTTTTTCTTATGGAAATGTTGGTGTTAAGCTATGTTAATGTACTACGCATTTACCCCGACGGTTCCGCAAATGGCTCAGAACCTACTTGACAAACCTCTGTGTTATACTCAGATATTGTTCCCTTAATCTATGTAAAACAAAATTATTTGTATGATAATCTGCCCTTCTACAAGATTCAGGTTAATCATTATATGGCCCGGAATGTATCCTCCGGTGTCAAAATTATCCCAAAATGCATCTTATGGGTGAGGGGCCTGGTGCCATTCTGAGCCTTAAGACATTCCTTTCTTTCATTAACAGACTGCTGCTGCTGCTGCTAAGTCACTTCAGTCGTGTCCGACTCTGTGTGACCCCATAGACGGAAGCCCGCCAGGCTCCCCCATCCCTGGGATTCTCCAGGCAAGAACACTAGAGTGGGTTGCCATTTCCTTCTCCAATGTGTGAAAGTGAAAGTGAAGTCGCTCAGTCGTGTCCGACCCTTAGCGACCCCACGGACTGCAGCCTACCAGGCTCCTCCATCCATGGGATTTTCTAGGCAAGAGTACTGGAGTGGCTTGCCATTGCCTTCTCCGAACAGACTGCTAGTGACTATATAACATCCAGCTGAAGACTAGCAGAGGGGTGCTCTTTCTGCCCCCTTCTGATGTCTATGTCAGAAGCTTTTTCTATCTCCTTTATACTTTAATAAAACTTTATTACACAAAAGCTCTGAGTGATCAAGCCTCGTCTCTGGCCCTGGATTGAATTCTTCTTCTCTGGAGGCCAAGATCCCGGTGTCTTTGTGTCATTCTGCAACAACCTTTCACAATCAGCATCTGCAGTTATTTTGGAGCCCCCCAAAAAATAAAGTCTGACACTGTTTCCACGGTTTCCCCATCTATTTCCCATGAAGTGATGGGACCAGATGCCATGATCTTCGTTTTCTGAATGTTTAGCTTCAAGCCAACCTTATCACTCTCCTCTTTCACTTTCATCAAGAGGCTTTTGAGTTCCTCTTCACTTTCTGCCATAAGGGTGGTGTCATCTGCATATCTGAGGTTATTGATATTTCTCCTGGCAATGTTGATTCCAGCTTGTGCTTCTTCCAGCCCAGCGTTCCTCATGATGTACTCTGCATATAATTAAATAAGCAGGGTGACAATATACAACCTTGACGTACTCCTTTTCCTATTTGGAACCAATCGGTTGTTCCATGTCCAGTTCTAACTGTTGCTTCCTGACCTGCATACAGGTTTTTCAAGAGGCAGGTCAGGTGGTCTGGGATTCCCATCTCTTTCAGAATGTTCCACAGTTTATTGTGATCCACATAGTCAAAGGCTTTGGCATAGTCATTGAAGCAGAAATAGATGTTTTTCTGGAACTCTCTTGCTTTCTCCATGATCCAGCGGATGTTGCAATTTGATCTCTGGTTCCTCTGCCTTTTCTGAAACCTGCTTGAACATCTGGAAGTTCATGGTTCACATATTGCTGAAGCCTGGCTTGGAGAATTTTGAGCATGACTTTACTAGTGTGTGAGATGAATGCAATTGGGCGGTAGTTTGAGCATTCTTTGGCATTGCCTTTGGGATTGAAATGAAGACTGACCTTTTCCAGTCCTGTGGCCACTGCTGAGTTTTCCAAATTTGCTGGCATATTGAGTGCAGCACTTAAGTCATGTCCAATTCTTTAGTGACACCTAGCCTGTCACGATCCTGTGTCCATGAGATTTCCCAGGCAAGAATACTGGAATGGGTTCCATTTTAAGCTGCAGATTCTAAATAACAATAATGTTTCAATATTGGTACATCTATTACAACAAATGTACCACACTAATGCAAGATAATAATAGCAGTGCATGTTTGTTCAGTCATTAAGTCGTGTCTGACACTGTGACACCATGGACTGTGACCCACCAGGCTCCTCTGTTCGTGGGATTTTCCAGGCAAGAATACCAGAGAGTATTGCCATTTCTTCCCCCAGAGGATCTTCACCACCCAGGATGGAACTTGTATCTCCTGCCGGTGTCTCCTGCATTGGCAGAGGATTCTTTACCATTTGAGCCACCTAGGAGACATACTATTAATATAGAGGGAAAGCAGGTATATGGCAATTCTATGTGATCTGCTAAATTTTGTGTAAACCTAAAACTGTTTTTCTTTAAAATAAAGTATATTAACTAAAAAATAATCTATGATTGATATTAATCTTGTATATATCTTATAATAAGAATATATATATATTAGAATATATAAGAATATAGTTATTTATATTATATATAATAACATTATATATATTCTTCTTCAGATTTTTTGTTTAGTCACTCAGTCATATCTGACTCTTTGCTAACCCATGGACTGTAGCCCACCAAGTTCCTCTGTCCATGGGCTTTCCCAGGAAAGAATACTGGAGCGGGTTGCCATTTCCTTCTCTAGAGAATTTTCCCAACCCCGGGCTTGAACCTGCATCTTCAGTATTTCAGGATTCTTTACCACCAGAGCCACTCGGGACAAGTTATTTAAAAAGTATAGGTACAGTTCCCTGTGCTATACTGTAGGTTGTTTTTGGTTACCTATTTTATAAATAAAATAGTGTGTAAATGTTAATCGCCACCTCCTAATTTATTTCTTTTCCCACCTGTCTTTCTTTTTTGGTATTCATAAATTGATTTTATGTGCTTGTGAAATTCTTTCTGTTTTGGAAATAAGTTCATTTCTTTATTTTTAGATTCC
Organism: Moschus berezovskii; assembly: GCF_049115385.1. Classification (NCBI taxonomy): domain Eukaryota; kingdom Metazoa; phylum Chordata; class Mammalia; order Artiodactyla; family Moschidae; genus Moschus; species Moschus berezovskii. Next base: position 55,864,550 of record NC_142470.1, read on the forward strand.
ACTTTTTTTGTTTTTTAGATTCCCCATATAAGTGATATTTAATTTTCTCTCTTTGACTTGAATCACTTAGTATGATAATCTCTAGGCACTTGATTGGTGGTGGTAGTTTAATCACTCAGTCGTGTCTGACTCTTGAAATCCCTTGGGCTGTAACCTGCCAGATTCCTTTGCACAAGGGACTTTCCAGGTGCGAATACTGGACTGGGTTGCCATTTCTTTTTCCAATTTGGTTAGTCCAGTTCAGTTGCTCAGCTGTATCTGACTCTTTGCGATGCCATGGACTGCAGCACTCCAGGCCTCCCTGTCCATCACCAACTCCTGGAGCTTGCTCAAACTCATGTCCATCGAGTCGGTGATGCCATCCAACCATCTCAATCCTCTGTCAGCCCCTTCTCCTCCCACCTTCAATCTTTCCCAGCAACAGGGTCTTTTCTAATGAGTCAGTTCTTCGAATCAGGTAGCCAAAGTATTGGAGCTTCAGTTTCAGCATCAGTTCTTCCAGTAAATAACAGGATTTATTTCCTTTAGGATGGACTGGTTGGATCTCCTTGCAGTCCAAGGGACTCTCAAGAGTCTTCTTCAACAGCACAGTTCAAAAGCATCTATTTTGCAGTGCTCAGCTTTCTTTATAGTCCAACTCTCACATTCACACATGACTACTGGAAAAAACATAGCTTTAACTATATTTGTCAGCAAAGGAATATCTCTGCTTTTTAATATACAGTCTAGGTTGGTAGTAGCTTTTCTTCCAAGGAGCAAGCATATTTTAATTTCATGTCTGTAGTCACCATCTACAGTGATTTTGGAGTCCAAGAAAAAAAGTCTCTCACTGTTTCCATTGTTTCCCCATCTATTTGCCATGAAGTGATGGGACCGGATGCTATGATCTTAGTTTTTTGAATGTTGAGCTTTAATGTAACTTGGTTAGGTACATTACCTTTAATGCTTCAGTATGAATTTAGAATATTTAATAAATATCATGAGCATGTGTGCTCACTCAGTTGTGTCCAACTCTGTGATGTCCATGGGATTCTCCTGGCAAATATACTGGGGTAAGGTGCCATTTCCTTCCAGCCCCAGGGATCAGATCTATGTTTCTTATGTCTCCTACATTGGCAAGCTTATTCTTTACCCCTAGCACCACCTGGGAAGCCCACTACTGTTAATAGTGCTAAGGATTATAGAATATTGGATGAAAATTCACCCATTCTATTTATTATAAAATATTTAATGACAATTTTGTTCTCTTCAGTCATTATATTATACATAAAGAATGATAGAAGATTTTAGAATATCAACCTTTGTCCAGTTCCTTATTTTCCTTCATTTCCATCTTCATTTTGTAGCAGTACTAGTCTGTGTTCAGGAATCCCTTTCAACAAAATGCACTTTATTACTTATCTTTAAAAATGTATTAATGTAGTTGAGCTTCTTTTATTGGTAGAGCCTTATTGAAACTTGAAATTTCATGATTAGTTATTTTAAGGCCCTTTAATTACAGGGGCTTCCCTTGTTAATTAGCTATATTGGTACTGTAATTACTTCAAGGAAAGACAAACCCATGTTCTATCCCTTAGAGTCCCATTAATGACATGCTACAACAGAATCAGGTATGTATTAAGAGTCCCAGTAGGTAAAGAAGTGATTCTCTGGAATTTTCCAACAATAAAACTGGTGCCAAGAATTCCTCTGCCAAAAGTAATTTCTTACATAAATTTCCTAGTTAGCTTCCGTGCACCTAGAGAAAAGGTTCATCATTCTCAAAACTCTGCCTCACTGACTTTTCCCCAACAATTACTTTAATATGAGTGCCTAAATTCTCAGAAGGTAATAAGTATCACAGGCCATCAGAGTGTAAGTACTGATATCACATTGGGGTTTCTATCTTTTGGTCTCAGATTGAAGTTTCTTTAACATCTGCTGTGGGTCAAAGCAATTCTCAAACTGAAGATAATGTTTCTGTTTCTTTTTTCCCTTTTAGTTCTCTCTCTGTGTTTTAATGACCTGTTTACACACTTTTTTCAGCCACCTTAAATTTTACCAGCATACAAATCTCCTTGAAAAGATCTGATTTGATTAGACACTGAAAATCAGTCAGGTGATCATATTTCTTGGGTACCCAACTATGTTTTAGGATGATGAAGGATATCTAAGAAAACAAAATTAAATTCATCTGCAACCAACTTGAATTTTATGAAACAAAATGCAGGAAAAAGGCTCAATATAAACTTAATCCAAACTCTAGGCTTTGTATCGTTTTCAATCTTTGCATATCATTGTCAAAATTATCATCAATAGTATGAATGCCATTTTATTAGGAAACTGAGATTCAAAAAGCTTAATGAATTTTCTCTGTGTCTTCATTGTTTTGGAAGAAAAGAGCATGGGTCCAAAGGAAAAAAGAGAAGTCATTTCAGGAATAATAAGATAATGCATCTACACTGTAATCATCCTCAGAATAGTTTCTTTTCCACTGTGTCACAAAAATCAATGAAATCTCTCTGAGTTTGGAACCTATTAGATATTGCTGTTCTTGGTTGCAGAGACTAAGCTTCTAATCAGTGGGCATTGCAAGTGTTCCAAGACATTTGAGCAGAGGAACATGTTCCTTATATTCTGTATTTCATATGAGTGATCAATAGCAAGAGAAAGAGAAATTAAGAAAATAGCAAGAAAGAAAATAGACACATCTTTGGACTTCATAGCTGATTATAAAACTCCCCTACTTTAAGACTATATGGATTATGCACATATATACACATATATACACATATATTCATATGAACTGCTGCTGCGTCACTTCAGTTGTGTCCAACTCTGTGTGACCCCATAGACGGAAGCCCACCAGGCTCCCCCATCCCTGGGATTCTCCAGGCAAGAACACTGGAGTGGGTTGCCATTTCCTTCTCCAATTCATATGAACACATATATTTATGTACATGTGTGTGTCCCATGCATGAAAGACACATTGCTGGTTCCCAGAAGATACAGAGCCAAAGATGACATAAATCTTGTGTTCAAGGAGGTGAATATTTACTAAGGAGCATGCTCAAACCAAACTTACAACAAAATGCACAATAGAAAACATTATGACTAGGTTTAAAAGTAGCACAAAGTGATGAATTCCACCTGAGGTCTAGGAAAGATCAGTAAAAGGAGACATAGACATTGGGTTGAAAACGAAGAAGTAATTAAACCAGCCACATACTATGCCAGGGTTTTGTAATAAAATAGTTATGTGGTGGCGCTAGTGGTAAAGAGCCTGCCTGCCAATGCCAGAGATACAAGACACAGGTTTGATCCCTGGGTTGTGAAGATTCCCTGGAGAAGGTAATGGCAACCCACTCCAGTATCCTTGCCTGGAGAATCCCATGGACAGAGGACCCTGGTGGGCTACAGTCCATAGGATCAGAAGGAGTCAGACACGACTGAAGCAGCTTGGCACACACTCACGTGAGTCCTTCTAGGGAATTATCAAACCAGAGAAAGTTCATGGAAACCCCAGATCAGAGGCCAGTTGATCAGAAGTATAGGTAGAGAATTGAAGAATTGATGCCTATGAACTGTGGCGCTGGAGAAGACTCCTGAGAGTCCCTTGGATAGCACGGAGATCAAACCAGTCAATCTTTAGGGAAATCAAACCTGAATACCCATTCGAAGGACTGATGTTGAAGCTGAAAATCCAGTATTTTGATCATTTGATGTGAATAGCTGACTCATTGGAAAAGTCCCTGAAACTGGGAAAGATTGAGGGCAGAAGGAGAAGTGGGCATTAGAGGATAAGATGGCTGGATGGCGTCACTAATGCAAAGGACATGAACTTGGGCAAATTTTGGGCTATGGTGAGGGACAGACAGGCCTGGAATGCTGCAGTCCATGGGAGTCACAAAGAGTCAGACATGACTGAGTGACTAAACAACAACAAACAAGTAATCTTGGGATCCAACATGCAACTAGCATCTAAAGTAAGGGTGAGCTTGTTGGGGATCATATTCTTAAACCTGCAGATTCTATTAGTAACACTAGCACCAGGTGGTTGGCATCAGAATTGAATTATATTTCTGTACAACAATTGGTGCCAGAATATAGAATCTCTTTTATTCATTGTTGTATTATAAGAATATCAGATAAATCAGGTTTGACTGAAGATGTGAGGAATACTGATGCTTCTATTTTTGTTAGAGTAAAAATACTTTAATTGTCTTTGAATTGGACGTGTATTGCCTTTACTTATAATTAACATCTTCCTTCAAATAATAGATTACTAATTGATATGGTCTTGAAATTCAAGGGAAAGTACAAACGTGAAACATAACAAGTAGCTGAATCTAGGTTATAAAAATAAACTACAGTAAGTGGAAATATTTGTCAAATAAAAATAACCATTAAAATATAGGCTTAAATAGATTACAATGCAAATTATTAAAACACAAAAAATAAATGCAAATCAAAACCACAGTGAAATATCACTCCATACTTGTTAGAATGGCTATTATCAAAAAGAAAGTAAATAACAATTATTTGTGAAGATTTACAGAAAAGGAAAACCTTGTGCATGATTAGTGTGGATGTAAATTGATGTAGTCACTGTGGAAAACAATATGAAGTTTCTCAAAAAATTAAAAAATAAAACTACAATAAGACTCACCGATTCTACTTCTGGGAATTTATCTGAAGAAAATGAAAACATCAGCCAGAAAGAAAAACACCAATACAATATACTAACGCATATATAAGGAATTTAGAAAGATGCAAATGATAGCCCTGTATATGAGACAGCAAAAGAGACACAGATGTATAGAACAGTCTTTGGGACTCTGTGGGAGAGGGTGACGGTGGGATGGTTTGGGAGAATGGCATTGAAACATGTATATTATCATATATGAAACGAATCGCCAGTTCAGGGTCGATGCATGTTACAGGATGCTCGGGGCTGGTATGCAGGGATGACCCAGAGGGAGGATAAGGGGAGGAGGGAAGTGGGAGGGGGGTTCAGGAGGGGGACCTCATGTACACCCGGGGCGGAATCATGTCAATGTATGGCAAAACCAACCAATATAATATTGTAAAATAATTAGCCTCCAATAAAAATAAAAATAAATTTAAAAAAAGATATAGGCACCCCATCTTCACTATAGCATTATTTACAATAGCCAAGATATGGAAACAAGTGTCCATGGATATTTGAATGTATAAAGAAATTATTCAAACATTAAATATATATATCTATATATCGCCATTTGCAACAACAGGAGAGACTTTGAGGGTTCTTTTCCAAGTACAATGTCAGACAAAGGAAGACAAATCCTGTATCACTTTTTGTACGTGAAATCTAATAAACAAACAATCTACAACAAGAAAAGCAATTTCATTGATACAAAAAATAGATTCGTAGTTACCAGAGGTGGGGGATGGAGCAGTAGAAAAAAATGAATTATTTTTTGTTTGGCTAAATAAATTAACTTTTTTTAAATATTCAAAGTATAAATTGAGTAGCAGCTAAAATCCAACACCAGTTTCTTTAACACATTTGAAAAGCTGTAACTTCCAGGCTTCTTCAGTCTGTAAGATTTGCTTACTTTGATCATATGGTGGAGAATTTCATGGCTGCTATTTGAAATATCACAGCTTTTGAAGTGGAGATTCTAATATACTTACTTTGTTAGTAAATTCTGAAATTAAATGAATTTCAAAATCAAGTACTTCTTTTAGATATTACTTGAAATTAGGAAGCTAACTCAAATAAATTTAAATGAAAATTGCCACTATTCATCTCAAGTTGATGTTTGCCTTTAAGTACGTTTCAATTTTTTTTTTTTTTTCTCATTTCAAGTGCTTTTACTTGTCTCCACTGCTCATACCTCTTGTTTTCAGCTGACTTTTAGTTCTTTGAGCCCTTCTTCTGGGAAATATTTTGTTGGAAGTGGTTATTTTCAGTTTAGTGCACTCCCACATAATTGAAAAGCTGAAGGAACCCAGGGAATGGTAAGTTATTTTTTTAACCTGGTGCTATCAAATACTCTATTGAGTTTCCTCCTGGAGAAAATAAATTATAACACCCTTAGAAGCTAGTGACAGAGGAAGAGATGGTTGAATAGCATCACTGACTCAATGGACATGAGTTTGAGCAAACTCCAGGAGATAATGAAGGAACAGGGAAGCCTGGTGTGCTACAGTCCATTGGGTCACAAAGAATCAGACAAAACTTAACGAATGAACAACAACAAAAATCCAACAGGGACTTCTTGGTTCACATCATCTGCTCCCATACTATAAAAATAATGAAAAACACTCAAAAATCTGAGTATATTATAGAGACTGTTTAGCTGTTCTTTCTTCTTCTGAACCTCCAGAGAACTTTAGTTTATGGCACATAGTTGATACTCAGCATTGACACTTATTTTGGTATTCACTATTTTGTGTAACTGTATAGTCTTAGTTGATTGAGACCATTCAAAAATAAACCTTATGGCCACTATTGCATGGTGGACATTTTTTATAGATTGTATGCTTAAGAAACACCTAGATGTGTTGGTAATTGAAAAGCCTTTCAGTGCCTACCTGGGGCCATACTCAGGAAGTACACAACAGTAGTTTTGTAACTTCCAAAGTTCCATCAGGAAGCGAAATCAGAATCACCACTGACAGTCATAAGAATGTAGTTCAGCCGCAGAATAAGTGTGGTTGGATAGATAACACTTAATAGCTATTTTTTTTTAATCCTGTATTTACTTTTCAAATATTTTTTATTGTAGTCAGATTCAATAGGCAGTTTTTCAAATGTGGTAAAGAAAATAGTGTTGGATTTTAGCTTCTATTCAATCTATACTTATGTATTTAAATAATATATTCTAATGATTACTTTTTTAGTTGGCAGCATCTTTAGTTCCTTTGGCTTATTTCATAATCTAAATTAGGTGGCTCATTTTTAGCCTTATGTTAGGACCAGAGAAATTCATCAAGGTTCTTGAATGCCTCATGATTTCTCTATTCATTTTTGAAAATGTATTTTACCCTAGATGCTTACATTATTAGGTGTATATGCTGAGGAAGAGGCACCCAGAGGCTCTAATTTGCTCTTCCTGTTATCTACTTTTCTTTGTTATTCTAGGGGACATGGGAAGGAAAGCATTTTCATTTTACATGTTTAGTATAAACAACAAACATAATATTATAAAAAATGGAAAAAATTTCACAAAGGAAAAAATTCCAAAGGTTCAAATGTCTCTTGAAATATTATATTCCAAAGTGCTCATTTATAGAAGATGGAAGGTGGTCAACAGTCACAAATGACATTTCTAAGGTACTGGAGATGTTTATATATTGTTTGGGGGAAGAATTTAAGTAGTTAATTTCAGAATCATGTTGATGGTGCAAAATTAATTTCTAAAAAGTTAAAGTATATTTAGCAATGAAAATAAGTTATAAGAATAAGGAATTAAAACTAAAAATTTATCCCACAAAGAAAGTTTGACCGTGCTTGCTTATACTGTGGGGTTTCCCTGGTGGCCCAGAGAGTAAAGCATCTGCCTGCAACGTGGGAGATCCACGTTCAATCCCTGGGTCGGGAAGATCCCCTGGAGAAGGAAATGGCAACCACTCCAGTACTCTTGCCTGGAGAATCCCAGGGACAGAGGAGCCTGGTATGTTACAGTTCACTGTGCCCCTACACACACACATGCATACCTTCACATGCAAAACCTGTTTTTAACCTTTGTTAAGAATATTTTTGTGGCTCAGACTGTAAAGAATCTGCCTGCAATCCAGGAGACCAAGGTTCAGCCCCTGAGTCGGAAAGATCCCCTGTAGAAGGGCATGGTTACCCACTTCCCTATTCTTGCCTGGAGCCTGGTGGGCTCCAGTTCATGGCATCGCAAAGAGTCAGACGTGACTGACACACACACAATAATCATAGAATAAAATGGAATAAAAAATGATGCCAGAGGGATGGGATGGGAGGGAGGTGGGAGGGGGGTTCAAGATGGGGAACACATGTACACCTGGGGCAGATTCATGTCAATTTATGGCAAAACCAATACAATAAAGTAAAGTAATTAGCCTCCAATTAAAATAAATAAATTTAAAAAAATGATGCCCAATTGTGACATAATCATCATGAATCTTATGGGTTATAACGGTTGGATCTACTTCCTTTATAATTAAATAGAGACAAGTCATTCAGTAGTCACATGGTCTCTTCTCCGGAAAATGAGAGATGAGGATATACTAAGTAGAGCTCTTTACAATTTTACCATCAGTAAGGATGATTAAATTGGCACAGCAACACACATTTACACCTAGCTTCCTGATACCCCTAATAATATGATTCCTTTAGCAGAGTGTGTGAATATTCATTTCTGAAAGATACTACACAAGGAAAGTACCAAGGACATTCTTTAATTGAGATGAATCCCTTTTCTTGCTATCTTCTGTGCTGAATTAGACACAAATAAAATGATTAAATTTACCTTTCTTTTATCCTTATAATCAGAGCCAATAGTAAAATAGAGCTCTCTGACTCCTCTGTCCTGAAACCCAATGCAGGATTTTCTCAATTAACACACTATTGCATTTTGTGTTATATAAAATCCCTCATTGTGCAGGAGGTTCACTTAAACTAGTAGCTTCTGCCAGGAAATATCAGGAGCCATACCATCTTATCACACTTTTCTATTAATAAATGACCTTTGCAAAAAAGCAACATCTTTTCTGGTTTAAAACAATTATATCTCAAACAGGCTTGAGATTTACAAGATGTCTCTTGTGCACCAGATCTTTGGAAGGTCAGACCAGGCCATGCCTTACAGCACCTTCATCTTCACCTTGTAGTCATCTGAATTTCTCTTATTCACTTTAAAATTTTATAGTGTCTGTGATCCCGCAAAGGGGACACAAAGAGAATGACATTTGCCCTGTCTCTTTCTCTGTGTGTAAGCCTATCCCACAATCTTTAGGCTTTTCTCATCTGTAATTGATACTGTATAGTATTTCCATTGTGGATTTATTTTTCTTTTAATACTTCCATGTAGTATTCTAGGTTTCTAACAGGAATCTTTCTTGTGGGCATTGTGGTCAGAAGCTTAATAGAGAGAAGTGAGAATTCATATTTTAATTAAAAAATGATGGTAAGCATTCCTAGACCTTAATAAAATAAATATGAATGAAAAATCAAGAAAACACATTAGAAAATATCTATCTAAAAGGAGATTTTTATTGTATTTTATTAGTAAAGGTATTTTTATCACATTAAAATAAAATAGGGTGATGGAAATTAAAATTATATGCTCTTCTCTTCTCATAAAGAACATAAATAAATATGTAAATACAGAAATCTCCTGATTGAAGCCTTATAATAGAGCATTTTTCTGTTGGAAGCATATATTCACAAACCTCTGATCAGAAATATGTATCACTTCTGGCACTGGATTTTAAGAGTGAAGCTGCAAAGTCATTAGTTACAGAGTCTCCCCTAACTTCTCCAATATTGGGGCTTATTTCTCATACATGTATTGGCCTGCACCCTGCAAGTCTATAAAACCTATACTTGTCCAGCTTCAAGACCAAAGAAAAAGCCCACAGTCAGTGACGGAGACATCAATGGTTTAATGGATAACAGGAGCTTATATCTAAAACAAGGTCCTGGAGCAGCACTCCACCCTTGTGTGAATGATGGTGGACCAGGACATGACTGCAGTCTTCACTCCCAGAGGGAGAGCAGGTTACCAATTATAGGGAGACTTGAAGTCAAGTTGACTCATTACTTACCAGGAAAACCTAGTAAACTCCTCACCACCCCTTTGATAAGCTATCAGATGGAGAGATTCTGATCTAAAGTTAGAGCATCACTAGCTGGGGCCAGGGCAAGTATGTCAGAAGATCAGTCATGTGAGTAGGGTGAGGCTGAAGTAGGCACTGGTGGAGTAGGAGGTGTACAGAGAGCAAGAGAACAGCCATCTTGACTGGCCTGACCACACAGCTTGCTTATCCATAGTCACCACTGTTAGTGATGAAAATTAGAGTGGACACGACTGAAGCGATTTGGCAGCAGCAGACTAGCTGTCTTTATATATTTAGAGTGTTTATTCCAGCTGCCTTTATGTGTTAAGAACTTTTTTTCATTTAAATTCTAATATTTCTACTGGGTGTCTATGTCACCGAGCTACATCAGTTCAATTCAGTTGCTCAGTTGTGTCCAACTCTTTGTGACCCCACAGACTGCAGCACACCAGACTTCCCTGTCCATCACCAACTCCCGGAGCTTGCTCAAACTCATGTCCATTGAGTCAGTGATGGCATCCAACCATCTCATCTTCTGTGGTCCCCTTCTCCTGCCTTCAATCTTTCCGAGCATCAGGATCTTTTCTAAGGAGTCAGTTCTTCGCATCAGGTGGCCAAAGTACTGGACTCACAGCTGCAGCATCAGTCCTGTTAATGAATATTCAGGACTGATTTCTGATATTCAGGATATATACTAAGCTATATAGCCAAGGGTGAAAAACTGCAATATTCCTTGTGTTTAAATATCTTATCTTTTAATACAGATAGAATTGGCTTTCATATTTCTGTTATAGGTGAGATGATATGTATATATGTGCATGCTAAGTTGCTTCTATCATGTACAACTCTTTGAGACCCTATGGACTGTAACCCACCAGGCTCCCCTTTTCATCAGATTCTCCAGGCAAGAATACTGGATTGAGTTGCAATTTCTTCCTCCAGGTGATCTTCCCAACCTAGGGAGGGAACCCGAGTCTCTTGGGTCTCCAGCATTGGAACATAGGTGCACTAGTGCCACCTGGGAAACCCCTTGTATATATAAGGGTTTCTCTGGTGGCTCAGACAATAAAGAATCTCCCTGTAATGCAGGAGACCTGGGATTCATCCCTGAGTTGGGAAGATCCCCTGGAAGAGGGCATGGCAACCCACTCCAGTGTTCTTGCCTGGAGAATCCTCATGGAGAGATGAGCTTGGTGGGCTACAGTCCATGGGATCACAAATAGTCAGATATAGATAGATAGATAGATAGATAGATTTGATGTATGCATATATAAATAATATATATTATATGCTTGTTTCAAAAAATATATATATTATAGTTCTTCTGTGTATTCTTGACACCTCTTCTTAAGATCTTCTGCTTCTGTCAGGTCCATACAATTTCTGTCCTTTATTGTGCCCATCTTTGCATGAAATGTTCCCTTGGTATCTCTAATTTTCTTGAAGAGATCTCTAGTCTTTCCCATTATATTGTTTTCCTCTATTTCTTTGCATTCATAACTGAGAAAGGCTTTCTTATTTCTCCTTGCTATTCTTTGGAACTCTGCATTCAAATGGGTATATCTTTCCTTTTCTCCTTTGCTTTTCACTTCTTTTCACAGCTATTTGTAAGGTCTCCTCAGACAACCATTTTACTTTTTTGCATTTCTTTTTCTTGGGGATGGTCTTGATCACTGCCTCCTGTACAATGCCATGAACCTCCATCCATAGTGCTTCAGGCACTCTGTCTATCAGAACTAATCCCTTGGATCTATTCCTCACTTCCACTATATAATCATAAGGGATTTGATTTAGTTCATACCTGAATGGTCTAGTGGTTTTCCCTACTTTCTTCAATTCATATCTGAACATGGCAATAAGGAGTTCATGATCTGAGCCACAGTCAGCTCCCAGTCTTGTTTTTGCTGACTGTATACAACTTCTACATCTTTGGCTGCAAAGAATATATTCAATCTGATTTTGGTATTGACCATCTGGTGATGTCCACTTGTAGTCTTTCCTTGTGTTTTTGCAAAAAGGTATTTGCTATGACCAATGTGTTCTTTTGGCAAAACTCTATTAGTCTTTGCCCTGCCTCATTCTGTACTCCAAGGACAAATTTGCCTGTTACTCCAGGTATTTCTTGACTTCCTATAATGAAAAGGACATCTTTTTCGGGTATTAGTTCTAGAAGGTAGTGTAGGTCTTCATAGAGCTGTTCAACTTCAGCTTCTTCAGCATTACTTGTCAGGGCATAGGCTTGAATTACTGTGATATTGAATGGTTTGCCTGGGAGGTGAACAGAAATCATTCTGTCATTATTGAGATTGCATTCAAGGAGATGGTAAAGTGTCAGCCTGCAATGCGGGAGACCTGGGTTTGATCCCGGTATCAGGAAGATGCCCTGGAGAAGGAAATGGCAACCCACTCCAGTACCCTTGCCTGGAAGAGTCCATGGACAGAGGAGCCTGTTCAGCTCCTGGTAGTCCATGGGGTCGCAAAGAGTAGTACACGACTGAGCAACTTCACTTTCTTTCTTTCTTTACTGCATTTCGGACACTTTTGTTGACTCTAATGGCTATTCGTTTCTTCTAAGGGATTCTTGCCTACAGTAGTAGATATAATGGTCCAGTTAAATTCACCCATTCCAGTCCATTTTAGCTCGCTGATTTCTAAAATTTCGATGTTCATTCTTGCCATCTCCTTTTGTGTGTGTGTGTGTGTGTCTCTTTTTGCCTTTTCATACTGTTCATGGGGTTCTCAAGGCAAGAATACTGATGTTGTTTGCCATTCCCTTCTCCAGTGGATCATGTTTTGTCAGAACTCTCCACCATTACCTGTCCTTCTTGGGTGGCCCTACACGGCATGACTCATAGCTTCACTGAGCTATACAAGGCTGTGGTCCATGTGATCAGATTGGTTAGTTTTTTGTGATCGTGGTTTTCAGTCTGTCTGCCCTCAGATTGAGAAGGACAAGAGGCTTATGGGAGCTTCCTTATGGGAGAGACTGACGGGAAAACTGGGTCTTGTTCTGGGCCATGCTTCATTTTCTATTGATGGACAGGGCTGTGTTCCCTCCCTGTTATTTGACCTGAGACCTAACTATGGTAGAGGTAATGAAGATAATGATGATCTCCTTCAAAAGGTCCCATGCTACACTCAGTGCCCCCTATCCTGTAGCTGGCCACCACTGACCCACGCTTCCACTGGAGACCCCTAGACACTCATCGGCAAGTCTGGGTCAGTCTCTTGTGGGGCCACTGCTCTTTTCTGCTGGGTCCTAGGTGTGCACAAGGTTTTGTTTGTGCCCTCCAAGAGTCTGTTTCCCCAGCCCTGTGTAAGTTCTGGCAGCTCTATGGTGGGGTTAATGGTGACCTCCTCCAAGAGGGCTTATGCCATACCCATGTCTACTGCACCCAGAGTCCCTCTCCCTGCAGCTGTCCACTGTTTACCCATACCTCCTCAGGAGATACTCAAACACAGTTCTGTCTTAGTCTCTGTGGAGTCTCTGGATCCTGGTGTGCACAAGGTATGTTTGAGATCTCTGAGAGTCTCTGGAGGGTATGGGATTTGATTCTAAATGTAATTTTGCTCCTCCTACTATCTTACTGGGGTTTCTCCTTTTCCCTTGGATATGGAATATCTCCTCAAAGTCATTCCAGCACCACGCAGCCTCCACTCCAGCGCTGTGTAGCAGCCTATATATATATACATACACATATATATTATATGCTTATATGGAAATATATATACTATATATTTTTATACAATATATACTTTTTCCACTAAGGAGGATTCAACTAGTAACATGTGTGTGCCTAGACAAGCAAGGCCTAGGAAAGGAGACTAGATTCAGAGCATAGTAGGAACAGAGAGTGGACCATCAGAGAACTTTTGCAGCAAGTAATAAACACAGATCTACCTAAGCAACCAGAATACTATCCAAGGAATAAGGAAGAGTTGAGTATCTAAATGAGAACTCAGAAAATAGATAGGAACTGTACATTATCCTTTTTTGGCTCCTTTTTTTTTCCCACTTATCTTTGCCTTTGTCCTTTGATCTTGTCTCTCTGTCAGAAAACATTAACCAAACTGGATACCTTAATAAGTTCTGAATAGGGAAGCTTTATTAAACAATATGCAAAAGTTATAGTTAGCAAAAGAAAAACTCAGTGAAATTAATTACATCAAAATTAAAATTTAATTTTACCAAAAGGCAAAACATATCATGAAATATTTGTTTGTAAGATTGGAGAAAGGAAAGGAGAAATTTTTTACTCATAGAGATGAAAGAGGATTTGTATCCAGAATATATAAGAAATCTTTATGACCTATTAGAAAAGTAGAAACATGGCAAAAGTCATGAGTAATATTTCAAGCAAGAGAAAAGATGAATAGCCAATAAACTATAGTAATGAAAAACTACATCACTTTAGAAAAACCCATCAAACAGCTTTAAGATTTTTCTGCAAACAGTCTCTAAAAGGTCTCTGTCATTAGTACAAAGATACATAGTTTGTAGGAAACCAGAATTTCTTTTGGCAAGAGAACAATAAAGTTGTCAAATCTTTGAAAACTTGGGGCAAAAATTGGAAGCTTCAAAAAGAAAACTTTTTTTTCTTTTTTTCTTTAGAAGATTTAATTGCCTACAATGTTAATTTTAAAAATAGCAATTTTAAAATGTAAGCATTAGTTTTTCTCTTTTTATGTTTTGGTAAAGTCTCAGGTGACATTAACTTATTAAAAGATTGTCTTTATCCTTTCACATTCTATGACTATCTTTGCTTCACAGTATTGTTCCTTTAACCCAGTTTTTCTAATGTGACTAATATGAAATGTAATCCTCTCAGTTGGTTTTCTACTTGCTTGAGGATTAACTCCTAGGTTGGAATCAACTCTTGGAATCTAAAGTTCACAACATTCTGGTAAAACTCAAACTCAAATAAAATCCACTTTTCCTTAACAGCCAAAGCTAATTCTCTTGATTCACTCAACTTCTCATCATTCCTGAAGCCTGGCAGACTCCCTAACTTCACTTGGGGCATCTTATTCTTTTATCATCCTAAAGAAGTACACATTTTCCTTTGTCTGACAAGGTCTTATTTCTTGTACATTTAAATTTATTTGTCACCGTTCCTATTACAAACAAACAGGTGAAATACACACATAGTAAAAATCCATAGCAATACTTATTGCCTAAAATAACCATTGGTTATAGTTTTCTTCTCCAGTAAGTTGTCCTGAAAGCATTTATTTTATTCATAAGAACATTGATCCTGATAGTTTCTGCATCTTTTCTAATGCTAATACTGACCAAAATTAAAGAATAACTTGTGCAGGGAAAAAAAATTATATACTTTTGCTAAGAAAATCAATGGACTTAAGAGTATTTAAAATAAAATAATGTGACTAAATAAAATAAAATGATGTGACTTTTATAATACAGACCAATACTGAACATAAACAACATGAATACCTATAATTGTCTTCTTTTTAGGGATTTTTATTTCTCTGAAATGATAGATCAAAAACTCCTTGATTACCTTTTGATCATCATCTCCTACTTTTGACTTTCAAAGCAATAGGCATCTGTGTATTTGTCTGTAAATCTGCTTCCTGATCATCTAATTAATAATTAAATTAGCTGAGGAGTTAGATGGGATCTTTGGGAATTTCACAGTGATTTTTATTGTACATCTAATCTTGTATTATTAATTTCATTTTCAAATTGAGAATATAATTATTTAAGGTTCATAATTACCAGAGGTTTATTGTAAGATGATTTGGAATGAACATAATCTTCTTCCCTGGAGGAAAAGTTTATAAAGACAGTGGGGAGGGAATAAAGTATTTCATAATATCTAGTATGAAAATAAATGGAGATCAGGGGCATAAATATACAAATAAAAGTTGCTGCCATATATTTTCAAAATATAAGCCTGTCAAGCATGAAGAGTGCTCACTTTCCACACAACCATAAAAACTTCTTCATAAAGCACATTTTCATATAATGCACGTACCAATTTTATTTTTTAATTTGTTACTGTATTGTGCTGTCAAACTTACATAAAACATTCAGATCCTCCACTGGTCATCTAAGAATTCCATAAACTCTGGTATCTTAAAGCCTTGTCATTGTGTGTGTGTGTGTGAGTGTGTATGTATGCTCAGTGTGCATCTGACTCTTTTCAACCCCATGGAAGAGCCTGACAGGCTCTTCTGTCCATGGAATTTTTCAAGCAGAATACTAGAGTGGATTGCCACTTCCTACTCTAGGGAATTTTCCCCACCCAGAGATCGAATCCACTTCTCTTCCATATCCTGAATTGACAGGTGGATTCTTTACCACTGTGCCATCTAGGAAGTCACATCTTGTCTTTATATGGTACAATAGATTCTCTTTCTAGCATGAGTTACTTTTGTAGCTTCAAATTATAAAAATCCATAGCCTATTTTCCTGATCTGATAACAATCTTTATTAAAACAATATAAATTATAAAACTATGTATTTAGTAATATAATATCCTTTAGGAAAGTTATATTACATCAAGATATAAATCAGAAGTAATAAATACCAAAGTATGAAAACCTGTTTATATGGATTGTTACAAACCCCTTCTGTATCTGCTAAGTTGAGACAGAAAATTCTGCTGTTTTCAGTTGGTGACTCTTCATTAACTGAAAATTCCTAGTGGAAAAAAATCACACAGACCAATCCCTCATTTAATTTCTTTTTTTTTCCCAATTAAAAATAAATTTTTATTTATTTTTTTTATTGGAGGTTAATTATTATACAATATAATATTGGTTGGTTTTGCCATACATTGACATGAATCCACCCCGGATATACATGAGTTCCCCTTCCTGAGCCCCCTCCCACCTCCCTCCTCCCTTTATCCTCCCTCTGGGTCATCGCCACACACCAGCCCCGAGCATCCTGTAACATGCATCAACTCTGAACTGGTGATTCGTTTCACATATGACAACATACATGTTTCAATGTCATTCTCCCAAATCATCCCACCCTCACCTTCTCCCACAGAGTCCCAAAAACTGTTCTATACATCTGTGTCTTTTGCTGTGTCGTATACAGGGTTATCATTTGCATCTTTCGAAATTCCATATATATGCATTAGTATACTGTATTGGTGTTTTTCTTTCTGACTTACTTCACTCTGTATAATATGCCCTAGTTTCGTCCACCTTATTAGAACTGATTCAAATGCATTCTTTTTAATGGCTGAGTAATACTCCATTGTGTGTATGTACCAAAGCTTTCTTATCCATTCGTCTGTAGATGGACAACTAGGTTGCTTCCATGTCCTGGCTATTATAAACAGTGCTGCAATGAACATTGGAGTACATGTGTCTCTTTCAATTCTGGTTTACTCGGTGTGTATGCCCAGGAATGCGATTGCTGGATCATATGGCAGTTCTATCCAGGTTTTTGAGGAATCTCCACACTGTTCTCCATAGTGGCTGTACTAGTCTGCATTCCCACCAACAGTAAAAGAGGGTTCCCTTTTCTCCACACCCTCTCCAGCATTTATTGCATGTAGACTTTTGGATAGCAGCCATTCTGACTGGTGTGAAATGGTATCTCATTGTGGTTTTGGTTTGCATTTCTCTGATTATGAGGGATGTTGAGCATTTGTTCATGTGTTTGTTAGACATCTTTATGTCTTCTTTGGAGAAATGTCTTTTAGTTCTTTGGACCATTTTTTGATTAGGTCATTTCTTTTGCTGGAATTGAGCTGCAGGAGCTGCTTGTATATTTTGGAAATTAATTCTTAATCAGTTGTTTCATTTGCTATTATTTTCGCCCATTCTGAAAGCTATCTTTCCACCTTGCATATAGTTTCCTTTGATGTGCAGAAGCTTTTGATTTTAATTAGGTCCCATTTGTTTATTTTTGCTTTTATTTCCAATATTCTGGGAGGTGGGTCTTGGAGGAGCCTGCTGTGATTTATGTCAGAGAGTGTTTTGCCTACGTTCTCCTCTAGGAATTTTATAGTTTCTGGTCTTACATTTAGCTCTTTAATTCATTTTGAGTTAATTTTTGTGTATGGTGTTAGGAAGTGTTCTAGTTTCATTCTTTTACAAGTGGCTGACCAGTTTTCCCAGCACCACTTGTTAAAGAGACTGTCTTTTCTCCATTTTATATTCTTGCCTCCTTTGTCAAAGATAAGGTGTCCATAGGTGCGTGGATTTATCTCTGGGCTTTCTATTTTGTTCCATTGATCTATATTTCTGTCTTTATGCCAGTACCATACTGTCTTGATGACTGTGGCTTTGCAGTAGAGCCTGAAGTCTGGCAGGTTAATCCCCCCTCAGCTCCAGTCTTCTTTCAAGATTGCTTTGTCTATTCGAGGGTTTTGTATTTCCATACAAATTGTGAGATTATTTGTTCTAGCTCTGTGGAAAATATCGTTGGAAGCTTGATAGGGATTGCATTGAATATATAAATTACTTTGGGTAGTATACTCATTTTTACAATATTTATTCTTCCAATCCACGAACATGGTATATTTCTCCATCTATTAGTGTCCTCTTTGATTACTTTCACTAGTGTTTTATAGTTTTCTGTGCACAAGTCTTTTGTTTCCTTAGGTAGATATATTCCTAAGTATTTAATTCTTTTCGTTGCAACAGTGAATGGAATAGTTTCCTTAATTTCTCTTTCTATTTTCTCATTATTAGTGTATATGAATGCAAGGGATTTCTGTGTGTTGGTTTTATATCCTGCAACTTTACTGTATTCATTGATTAGCTCTAGTAGTTTTCTGGTAGAGTCTTTAGGGTTTTCTGTGTAGAGGATCATGTCATCAGCAAACAGTGAAATTTTTACTTCTTCTTTTCCAATTTGTATTCCTTTTATGTCTTTTTCTGCTCTGATTGCTTTATCCAAAACTTCTAGAACTATGTTGAATAGTAGTGGTTAGAATGGGCACCCTTGTCTTGTTCCTGACTTTAGGGGAAATGCTTTCAGTTTTTCACCATTAAGGATAATGTTTGCTGTGGGTTTGTCATATATAGCTTTTATTATGTTGAGGTATGTCCCTTCTATTCCCACTTTCTGGAGGGTTTTGATCATAAATGTATGCTGAATTTTATCGAAGGCTTTCTCTGCATCTATTGAGATAATCATATGATTTTTATTTTTCAGTTTGTTAATGTGGTGTATTACGTTGATTGATTTGTGGATATTGAAGAATCCTTGCATTCCTGGGATAAAGCCCACTTGGTCATGATGTATGATCTTCTTAATGTGTTGTTGGATTCTGATTGCTAGAATTTTGTTAAGGATTTTTGCATCTATGTTCATCAGTGATATTGGCCTGTAGTTTTCTTTTTTTGTGGGATCTTTACCAGGTGTTGGGATTAGGGTGATGGTGGCCTCATAGAATGAGTTTGGAAGGTTCCCTTTCTCAGCAATTTTCTGGAAGAGTTTGAGTAGAATAGGTGTTAACTCTTCTCTAAATTTTTGGTAGAATTCAGCTGTGAAGCCATCTGGACCTGGGCTTTTGTTTGCTGGAAGATTTCTGATTACAACCTCTAGTTCCGTGCTTGTGATGGGTCTGTTCAGATTTTCTGTTTCTTCCTGGTTCAGTTTTGGAAAGTTGTACTTTTCTAGGAATTTGTGCATTTCTTCCAGGTTATTCATATTATTGCCATATAATTGCTGATAGTATTCTCTAACAATCCTTTGTATTTCTGTGTTGTCGGTTGTGCTCTCTCCATCTTCATTTCTAATTTGATTGATTTGGTTCTTCTTTCTTTGTTTCTTGATGAGTCTGGCTAGTGGTCTGTCAATTTTATTTGCCTTCTCAAAGAAGTAGCTTTTGGCTTTGTTGATTTTTGCTTTGATCTCTTTTGTTTCTTTTGCATTTATCTCTGCCCTTATTTTTACGATTTCTTTCCTTCTACTGACCCTGGGGTTCATCATTTCTTCCTTTTCTAGTTGCTTCAGATGTAGAGTTAGGTTATTGAGTTGACTTTTTTCTTGTTTCTTGAGGTGTGCCTGTATTGCTATGAACTTCCCCCTTAGCACTGCTTTTACAGTGTCCCAGAGGTTTTGGGTTGTTGTGTATTCATTTTCATTCATTTCTATGCATATTTTGACTTCTCTCTTGATTTCTTCTATTATTTGTTCATTATTCAGCAGCATGTTGTTCAGCCTCCATATGTTGGCATTTTAATAGTTTTTCTCCCGTAATTGAGATCTAATCTTACTGCATTGTTGTCAGAAAAGATGCTTGGAATGATTTCAATTTTTTTGAATTTACCAAGGCTAGATTTATGGCTCAGGATGTGATCTATACTGGAAAAGCTTCAGTGTGTGCTTGAGAAGAAGGTGAAATTCATTGTTTTGGGGTGAACTGTCCTTTAGATATGTATTAGGTCTAACTGGTCTATTGTATCATTTAAAGTTTGTGTTTCCTTGTTAATTTTCTGTTTAGTTGATCTATCCATAGATGTAAGTGGGGTATTAAAATCTCCCACTATTATTGCATTGTTGTTAATTTCCCCTTTTATACTTGTTAGTAATTTTCTTACATATTGCGGTGCTCCTATGTTGGGTGCATAAATATTTATAATTGTTATATGTTCTTCTTGGATTGATCCTTTGATCATTATGTAGTTTCCTTCTTTGTCTCTTTTCACAGCCTTTGTTTTAATTTATTTATTTTCATTGGAGGACAATTATTTTACAATACTGTGGTGATTCTTCATGCATCAAACCCACACTGGATACTTATTTTACACATGGCAATGTATATGATTCAGTGTTATTCTCTCAAACCATTCCACCCTTTTTCATCCACTGAATCCAAAAGTCTACTCTTTACCACACATATCACATCATGATTCAACAGTGATCAGATATCCTGCTATTTTTTTCCAGTTAGTTTGTTCCCCATTCTGATAAGCCCCATCTTCTCACTTTGTGCCAAGACTAAGTTCATGGCCTTGCTTCACTGAGAAAATGGGATCAGACAGGAAATTCAATGCAATCACCAACTGACCTCATCCCCGATCATATTTTTATCATCATTTTTTTGCAGCAGTGACAGCATCTATATCAGTCAAAATGTTATCATAGAAGCAAAACAACTACAAAGAGAAAAAGATATAAGAAACTTATTAAAGAGATTAGGCCTCAAGAAACTAGTAGACCTGGTGGAGAAGACTATACAAGGCTAATTTTTGTGTGTCAGATGATCAGACTAAAATCACTGAAGGTCAGCTAGATGAGCAGTCAGGAAAGAAAACTTTATGTGGACAAGAGCAAAGACAAGGAGAGTAAACAAGGAAAAATGGAACTCATGAAGGCAAATCTTAACTCACAAGTGACTCTCACACCTCCAATGTGCATTGCAGTTAAAAAATATTTGTAAAAAGACAACATTATTATTTTTGTATGTATTTTATTAATTGAAATACTGTAAATCATTTAAAATAGTCATTGAAATTGGCAAATCTTCTGTACACGGACAATTAAATTATATTATTTGTTTCTTTCTCTTGCCTTTGGTCTTATTCATAATATCTTATTTATTGGTAAAGGCTAATTATATTACATAGGAAGAATATCTAATTTTCATCTCTCATATGTATAGCATTTTTCTCTTGATTTTTTTAAAATTTAAGTTTGCTATAATTATTTTACATTTTCATTATCTAAGCTAAATTTTAACTTTCCTGACTTAATTATGCCAATGAAATTACTTTTTACCACAGATAAAAAGTTAAACTTTTTAAATAAAATTATATCAAAAATTGAATAAAATTTTTACCTATAACACATTCTATACTTTTAAGCTCATTATTGAACCATCTGTGATCTATTTTGTTTAGACTAATACAGGGCATCTTGCATTTATTTATTTATTTATCCATCATTTATATGTATTCTGAGTGGTACTGTCAAAAAATTTTGTTTTGCTGATCTTCAGTGAAGATGTCAAGATTTTAATAAATATAACTTCAAAATAAATTCTCACAGGTTACACCTCTTTTTAAAACTTTTCAGATTAGTGTCACATATGTTCTGTCAGATGAAATTTAAATACTTTGAAATTACTTTATAAATGTATAATCACACCTATAAGTGTTAGTGAACGAAAATACATGATTTTCTCTTATGCTTGGTTTGATACAAATTTGAGGAAAACATGTATTTTGTTAGCTTCAGAAGCATTTGGGGTTTATTATCACCCAACAGACACTGTAAATAACTCTTCCTAAATTTTCTTTTGAATGGCAATATGGGAGAGGTTTGTGAACAAAAATATTTTTTACCTGCTTCAAATCACATTCATATTTGTATTTCCCAGATAAAATTATCATATATTCAGAGCAGAATTGAAACAAATGTAAAATAAAAACCACAATACAGGTTAGCATTAGTATATTTAAATGATTTTAAAATAATTTTGAGAGTCCCTTGGACTGCAAGGAGATCCAACCAGTCCATTCTGAAGGAAATCAATCCTGGGTGTTCATTGGAAGGACCGATGCTAAAGCTGAAACTCCAATACTTTGGCCACTTCATGAGAAGAGTTGACTCAGTGGAAAAGACTCTGATGTAGGGAGCGATTTGGGGCGGGAGGAGAAGGGGACGACAGAGAATGAGATGGCTGGATGGCATCACCGACTCAATGGACATGAGTTTGAGTGAACTCCGGGAGTTGGTGATGGACAGGGAGGCCTGGCGTGCTGTGATTCATGGAGTCGCAAAGAGTCGGACACGACTGAGCGACTGAACTGAACTGAACTGAACTGAAAACGTATAAGCAATGCCGTGTGGGGCCACCCAAGATAGAAGAGTCATGGTGGAGAGATCTGACAGAATGTGGTCAACTGGGGAAGTGAATGGCAAGCCACTTCAGTATTCTTGCCTTGAGAACCCCATGAACAGTATGAAAAGGCAAAAAGATAGGACACTGAAAGATGAACTCCCCAGGTCAGTAGGTGTCCAATATGCTACTGGAGATCAGTGGATAAATAACTCAGAAAAATGAGGGGATGGAGACAAAGCGAAAACAACACCCAGTTGTGGACAGGACTGGTAATAGAAGCAAGGTTCGATTCTATAAAGAGCGATATTGCATAGGAGCCTGAAATGTTAGGTCCATGAATCAAGGCAAATTGGAAGTGGTCAAGCAGGAGATGGCAAGAGTGAGAATCAACAATCTAGGAACCAGCGAAATAGGATGGACTGGAATGGGTTAATTTAACTCAGATGATGATTATAACTACTACTGTGGGCAGGAATCCCTTAGAAGAAATGGAGCAGCCATTATAGTCAACAAAAGAGTCTGAAATGCAGTACTTGGATGCAATCTCAAAAACAACAAAATGATCTCTGTTCGTTTCCAAGGCAAGCCATTCAATATCACAGTAATCCAGGTCTACGCCCTGACCAGTAATGCTGAAGAAGCTGAAGTTTAATGGATCTATGAAGACATACAAGACCTTCTAGAACTAACACCCAAAAAAGATGTCCTTTTCATTATAGGGGACTGGAATGCAAAAGTAGGAAGTCAAGAAACACCTGGAGTAACAGGCAAATTAGGTCTTGGAGTAGAGAATGAAGCAGGGCAAAAGGCTAATAGAGTTCTGCCAAGAGAACACACTGGTCACAGCAAACACCCTCTTTCAACAACACAAGAGAAGACTCTACACATGGACATCACCAGATGGTCAAAACTGAAATCAGATTGATTATATACTTTGCAGCCAATGATGGAGTAGATCTATACAGTCAGCAAAAACAAGACCAGGAGCTGGCTGTGGCTCAGGTCATGAATTCTTTATTGCCAAATTCAGACTTCAATTGAAAAAAGTGGGGAAAACCACTAGACCATTCAGGTATGACATAAATCAAATCCATTATGACTATACAGTAGGAGTAAGAAATAGATTTAAGGGACTAGATCTGATAGACAGCGTGCCTGATGAACTATGGACAGAGGTTCAAGAAATTGTACCAGAGACAGGAATCAAGACCATCCCCAAGAAAAAGTAATGCACAAAACCAAAATGGCTGTCTGAGGAGGCCTTACAAATAGCTGTGAAAAGAAGAGAAGTGAAAAGGAAAGGAGTAAAGGAAAGATATACCCATCTTTTTTTTTAAGTATTCTTCTTTTTTTTTAGAAAAGGCAGAGGAACCAGAGATCAAATTGCCAGCATTTGCTGGATCATGGAAGAAGTAAGAGAGTTCCAGAAGAACATCTATTTCTGCTTCAATGACTATGCCAAAGCCTTTGACTGTGTGGATCACAATAGACTGTGGAAAATTCTGAGAGAGATGGGAATACCAGACTACCTCACCTGCCTCTTGAGAAACCTGTATGCAGGTGAGGAAGCAACAGTTAGAACCAGTCGTGGAACAACAGACTGTTTCCAAATAGGAAAAGGAGTATATCAAGGCTGTATATTGTCACCCTGCTTATTTAACTTATATTCAGGGTACACCATGAGAAACGCTTGGCTGGAAGAAGCACAAGCTGGAATCAAGATTGCCGGGAGAAATATCAATAACCTCAGATATGCAGATGCCACCACCCTTTTGGCAGAAAGCGAAGAACTAAAGAGCCTCTTGAGGAAAGTGAAAGAAGATAGCGAAAAAGTTGACTTAAAGCTCAACATTCAGAAAACTAAGATCATGGCATCTGATCCCATCACTTCATGGCAAATAGGTAGGGAAACATTGGAAACAGTGGGTGACTTTATATTTGGGGGCTCCAAAATCACTGCAGATGGTGATTGCAGCCATGAAATTAAAAGATGCTTACTCCTTGGAAGTAAAGTTATGACCAACCTAGTCAGCATATTAAAAACCAAAAACATTACTTTGTTAAAAAAGATCCATCTAGCCAAGGCTATGGTTTTTCCAGTAGTCATGTATGGATGTGAGAGTTGGACTATAGAGAAAGCTGAGCGCTGAAGAATTGATGCTTTTGAACTGTGGTGTTGGAGGACTCTTGAGAGTCCCTTGAACTGCAAGGAGATCCAACCAGTCCATCCTAAAGGAGATCAGTTCTGGGTGTTTATTAGTAGGACTGATGTTAAAGCTGAAACTGAGCTGACTCGTTTGAAAAGACCCTGATGCTGGAAAAGATTGAAGGTAGGAGGAGAAGGGGACAACAGAGGATAAGCTGGTTGGATGGCATCCCTGACTCAGTGGACATGGGTTTGGGTGATGGGTCCAGGATTTGATGATGGACAGGGAGGCCTGGCATGCTTCAGTTCATGGGGTTGCAAAGAGTTGGACACGACCAGCAACTGAACTGAACTGATACTTTCTAGTCATAAGCAACAGTAAAGCCACCTCTTTTGCTTTTATTATACCTGTTTCCTCATTTTTATAACATTATAAGCATAAATCAAATAACTTATTCTATATTTAATGTCTTGATCTTCTACTATCCTAGTCATTATCAAGAGAGTAGAAACCTAACAGGTCTCTGCATCTGCATCCAAAACACTGCTCCTGACACATAGTAACTCCTCTGTAAGTATCTGCTGAACCTGTGAAATCAAGCTTGAGTTAAATTTTTCTGAATGAAAATTAGAAAATCTGTAGGGAACTTCCTTAAAAACTGAAAAGTAGATTTATCATGTGACCCAGCAATCCCATTCATAGGCATCAGTTCAGTTCAGATCAGTCACTCAGTCATGTTCTTCTCTTTGCAACCCCATGGACTGCAGCACATCAGGACTCCCTGTCCATCACCAACTCCTGGTGTTTACTCAAACTCATGACTATTGAGTCCTTGATGCCACCCAATCATCTTATCCTGTTGTCCCCTTTTCCTCCTGCCCAATCTTTCCCAGCATCAGGGTCTTTTCAAATGAGTCAGTTCTTTGCATCAGGTGGCCAAATTTTGAAGTCTCAGCTTCAGCATCAGTCCTTCCAATGAATATTCAGGACTGATTTCCTTTAGAATGGACTGGTTGGATCTCCTTGCAGTCCAAGGGACTCTCAAGAGTCTTCTCCAGCACCACAGTTCAAAAGCATCAATTCTTCGGCAATCAGCTTTCTTTAGAGACCAACTCTCTTATCCATACATGATTACTGAAAAAACCATAACTTTGACTAGATGGACCTTTGTTGGCAAAGATATGTGTCCACTTTTTAATATGCTATCTAGGTTGGTCATAACTTTTCTTCCAAGAGCAAGCGTCTTTTAATTTCATGGGTGCAGGCACCATCTGCAGTAACTTTGGAGCCCAGAAAATAAAGTCAGCCACTCTTTCCACTGTTTCCCATCTATCTGCCATGAAGTGATGGGACCAGATGCCATGATTGTAGTTTTCTGAATGTTCAGCTTTAAGCCAACCTTTTCATTCTCCTCTTTGATTTTCATCAAGAGGCTCTTTAGTTCTTCTCCACTTTCTGCCATAAGGGTGGTATCATCTGCATATCTGAGGTTATTGATATTTCTCCTTGCAATCTTGATTCCAGGTTGTGCTTCATCCAGTCCAGCATTTCTCATTATGTACTCTGCATATATGTTAAATAAGTAGGGTGACAATATACAGCCTTTGTATACTCCTTTCCTGATTTGGAACCAAATGAGTCTGTTACTCCATGTCCATTTCTAAATGTTGTTTCATTACCTGCTTACAGATTTCTCAGGAGGCAGGTCAGGTGGTCTGAGATTCCCACCTCTTTCAGAATTTTCCACAACTTGTTGTGATCCACACAGTCAAAGGCTTTGGCATAGTCAATAAAGAAGAAACTCGATGATCCAGTGGATGTTGGCAGTTTGATATCTGGTTCCTCTGCCTTTTCTAAATCCAGCTTGAACACCTGAACTCATAGGCATAAGCACAGAGAAAACCATAATTCCAAAAGTTACATCACCCCAGTGTTCATTGCAACACTATTTATGGTAGCCAGGTAATGGAAGCAACCTAAATGTCCAACAAAGAAATGGATAAAGAAGATGTGGTTAATATATATAATGGAATATTCCTCAGCCATAAAAAGAGAGAAATTGTGTCTTTTGTAGAGATGTGGATGGACCTAGAGACTGTCATACAGACAGAAAAAGTCAGAAAGAAAAAAAAAAATCATATATCAATGCATACATGTGGAATCTAGAAAAATGGTACAGATGAATCTATTTGCAAAGCAGAAATGGAGACACAGGCATAGAGAACAAATGTATGGACACCAAGTGGCATGGGGGTGATATACCTTGGAATTGACATATATACACTTCTATTTGTAAGATAAATAACTTATTAGAACCTATTGTATAGTGCAGGGGGAAAAAAGATGGTACAATCTATTTGTAGGTCATGTATTAAGTTAACCTTAAAAACACATTCCAATATACAATAGGTGCAGGCAATAAAAAATAAATAAAATGTAAATAAGTTGTTCTATATTTAATGTCTGTCTTCTACTGTACTAATCATTATCAGAGAGTAGGAACCTAGTAGGCCCCTCTGTATCATATAGTGCTGCATCCAAATACTAATCCTGAAACACAGTATATCTTCAATAAATGTCTGCTGAACATGCTTGGATCAAGATTTTCTGAATGAAAACTAAATTTTTTTTTTTCACATGAATAAAAAATACACAGGCATTTGAAATTGTCTCTGAAATACACTCTTAAGTACAAGTTGGTGGGAAAAGAGAGAGAATCAACAATAAGTTATTATATCTTTTTAATTTATTTCCTCAGACACTGACATTTTGGATTTTGAAAGAAACTGCATACAAACCAATTCATGAATATTCAAAATACTTAGACTTTTATTAAAGTTGATCTTACGGTACCTGCAACTTATAAAACTCTGTGAACATGGGTATTATTGAAATGCACTAGGAGGGGAATGTATGAAAGCATCAAAGCAATGAGCTAATTTGATAATTATTCTGGAGACTGTTCAGGTATATGATGGGAGAGCCATTATCCAAAATAGCTTAATATGTTTCTAAGTTCCTCTTCCTCCTACAAAGACACACTTAATTTTGTGGAAAATTCCAGTATTCAATGATCAAACATTTTTTCTCAACCATTTATCAAACATTTATCTAGAATATTTTATAAATTTGGCCATTATGAGACTTTCACTAACAGGATGAAATAATAGCCTGTGACTCATGAGCTCCTGAAATAGTCAAGTGAAACAAAATCAATAAATAAAGATTTTTAAGAGCCACTGTGTCTAGTCTTTTCAACAATAGCATAAACCATTATAATTCAATTCACCTTAATTATCCTTGACCTTGATTTTCTCTTCTATTTAATAAATATTAAGCTGAATCATCATTGTGGCCACAAATTTAACTTTTGGATCAACTTATCAATACAAGGTTTAATGAAGGGTAAAATGTAGGAATGCCTTATTTTTTAGAGGTTTTGTTTTATTCAGAGTTATTACTGTATTTTAATTGCAGATTATTTTAAATAGCAGACTTTTATAAGTTCACTGGCGGTTAGTCAAGTAGAACTTTTTCCTTAACCTATCCAACTGAAAATACTATTATGAGGCTTAAAAAAGTAATCTCTGTCCCAAAGTGAATTTAGACTTCCCATTCCTATTAATTTCTTTTGAACTATGGTGTTGGAGAAGACTCTTGAGAGTCCCTTGGACTGCAAGGAGATCCAACCAGTTCATCCTAAAGGAGATCAGTCGTGAGTGTTCATTGGAAAGACCAATGTTGAAGCTGAAACTCCAATAGTTTGGCCACCTGATGCAAAGAGTTGACTCATTTGAAAAGACCCTGATTCTGGGAAAGATTGAAGGCAGGAGGAGAAAGGGATGACAGAGAATGAGATGGTTGGATGGCATCACTGACTCAATGGACATTGGTTTGGGTGGACTCCGGGATTTGGTGATGGACAGGGAGGCCTGGCATGCTGCAGTTTATGGGGTAGCAAAGAGTCAGAAATGACTGAGCGACTGAACAGAACTGAACTGAACTGAACTGAGCTAGCTAATAAAATACTTTTTTCGTGACCCATCATATCCTCTGGCTGATGTTCATCATCCTTCATTGTCTCCTACTGCTTTGTTTCTTGGAAAGTTTTCTTTCTGTTTCTTCCTTTGTATTCCAGGACCACTTCAAAATTTTCATCATATCTCTTTCTACAGGAAAACATCATCCCAGTACAATTATTTGGTAAACAAACAAACAAAAAACAGATTAACAGATGAGTCCTACCACTAGATATCTGCAGGTGAATACACCACTTAAACAACCCTGTTGCTTCTATCAAAGAAATATTCTCAAATTTGTTTTGTTTGTACCCAATGAGAACACATGTTATTGTTCTGCCAGCTGCTTATGATCCTTGGGGATAAAGGTACCTCCAAAAATGGACTTTTGAATCAGAATATTTAAGTTTCAAATCCTTGTACTACAGTATAAAACTCATATCTGTTTTAAAAAAGAAGATTTTCTGAAAAGCTAAAATTGTAACTGACATGCAGATATAAAAATAAGCACATTCTAAAGATTTTATTCATCTCATTAATGCGGAAACTAGGATGGTGCTATATAGATGCTGGTGTGTTATATTGAAATAATTATATAATTTTATAAGCAAAATTGGTTTCTTCACATGGAATAAAGTAAGCAAAATGCTTTTCTATAGAATCAGAAGATTTTCACATCTACAAGGTAATTATAGCTTACAAAATATTGTTCAGTTCAGTTCAGTTCAGTCGCTCAGTCGTGTCTGACTCTCCGCGACCCCATGAATCACAGCACGCCAGGCCTCCCTGTCCATCACCAACTCCCGGAGTACACTCTAACTCATGTCCACAGAGTCGGTGATGCCATCCAGCCATCTCATTCTCCGTCGTCCCCTTCTCCTCCCGCCCCCAACATTTCCCAGCATCAGAGTCTTTTCCAGTGAGTCAACTCGTCGCATGAGGTGGCCAAAGTATTGCAGTTTCAGCTTCAGCATCAGTCCCTCCAATGAACATCCAGGATTGATCTCCTTTAGAATGGACTGGTTGGATCTCCTTGCAGTATAAGGGACTCTCAAGAGTCTTCTCCAACACCACAGTTCAAAAGCATCGATTCTTCAGCGATCAGCTTTCTTCACAGTCCAACTCTCACATCCATACATGACCACAGGAAAAACCATTGCCTTGACTAGACGGACCTTGGTTGGCAAAGTAATGTCTCTGCTTTTTAATATACTATCAAGGTTGGTCATAACTTTCCTTCCAAGGAGCAAGCGTCTTTTAATTTCATGGCTGCAATCAGCATCTGCAGTGATTTTGGAGCCCAAAAAAATAAACGCTGACATTGTTTCCACTGTTTTTCCATCTATCTCCCATGAAGTGATGGGACCAGATGCCATGATCTTTGTTTTCTGAATGTTGAGCTTCAAGCCAACCTTTTCACTCTCCTCTTTCACTTTCATCAAGAGGCTTTTGAGTTCCTCTTCACTTTCTGCCATAAGGGTAGTGTCATCTGCATATCTGAGATTATTGATATTTCTCCCAGAAATCTTGATTCCAGTTTGTGTTTTTTCCAGCCCAGCGTTCCTTATGATGTACTCTACATTAGCTTAAAGATAATGAAAGGTTAACACAGATAACCTGTGAGGATGTCCTCCAGACAGTGCATACCTTTCCACTCAAGTTCAATTTCTCCTAGAAGTGGTTGAAAATGAGTTACTTTACCTATTTGTACCTCAATTTCCTCATCTGCAAATTGTGGATTTCTTCTGAGAACTACATGTAAGGTCATGGTCACGGAGTGCCCACTACATATTAAAAGCTCACTAAATAGCAATTTCCTCTTTCCTAATATGTTCGGTTCAGTCGCTCAGTCGTGTCTGACTCTCCGCGACCCCATGAATCACATCACGCCAGGCCTCCCTGTCCATCACCAACTCCCAGAATTCACTCAAACTCATGTCCACAGAGTCGGTGATGCCATCCAGCCATCTCATTCTCTGTCGTCCCCTTCTCCTCCCGCCCCCAACCTTTCCCAGCATCAGAGTCTTTTCCAGTGAGTCAACTCATCGCATGAGGTGGCCAAAGTATTGCAGTTTCAGCTTTAGCATCAGTCCCTCCAATGAACATCCAGGAAATTGTATGCTATTAGTCAAAGCAAATATTTTGTTATCAATTAACAGCATACTAAAAAGTAAAGACATTACTTTGACAACAGAGGTCTATCTAGCCAAAGCTATGTTTTTTCCAGTAATCACATATGGATGTGAGAGTTGGACTATAAAGGAAACTGAACACTGAAGAGCTGAACTTTTAAACTGAAGCTTTTTTATTGGAGAATACTCTTGACAGTCCCTTGGATAGCAATGAGATCCAACCAGTCCATCCTAAAGAAATTGGTCCTGAATATTCATTGGAAGGACTGATGATGAAGCTGAAACTCTAATACTTTGGCCACCTGATGCAAAGAGCTGACTCTTTGGAAAAGACCCTGATGCTGGGAAAGATTGAAGGTAGGAAGAGAAAGGGATGACAGAAGATGAGATGGTTGGATGGCATCACCAAATCTGTGGACATGAGTTTGAGCAAACTTTGGGAGCTGGTGATGGACAGGGAGGCCCATCATGTTGCATGCAGTCCATGGGGTTGCCAAGAGTTGGACACGACTGAATGACTGAACTCAATTGAACTGAAGCTATCCACAGAAAAAAATACTGCACAATTATTGTGTGGAGTCTAAAGTTAAAATTTTCCCTCTCACTTTCAGAAGACAATTTGAGACTGGTGAGATGTAATATGACAATAGTTTTTGTCTATCTCATAGTTAAACTACATGCTGTGGCCCATGTAGCTGATATGCATTATATTTAGCATGCTAAGGCCCTAGTCATTATTTATATCCAGGGAAATTTGTATTGCTGATTACTTTTTATGATTTATTTTGTACTTTCAATTTTTCGCAATTATTAAAAGATTAATTTTCTTAATGACATAGGTGTGTTTCTGCAAGTCCATTGTGATCTGCTGTTGCTGAAATTAATTTTGTTATTTTTGAGAATATATTTGGACACATGTAAGTGAATTTTATTCTTAATAACTGAATTTGAATATGGGAAATAAACTTTGAACTAAAATCTTACAATATCTATTTTCACTTGTCCTATAAGGGTTTCATCAATTTGCAATGTTGTTTTTTTCTGCTCTTACATCAATTTATGATTTTCTTTGGTTTATATTCTCAGAAGATGCTTTGAAAATTCCTAATACAATCTACCTATATCTGTCCTTGTAAATAATGTGCCTAGTTGCATATTTTAGCACTATGAAATCACCAAGATTATATTTAGTAGGAAAATTCTTGCACAAATTTAGACAGTAGATATTGGCTTTATTAAGCCAAGTTGACACTATTCTCCTGAAGGCTACCTTTACTTGTTTCAAGGATAAAAGTATCTGATATGTAGATGAAAAAAAAAATGGATGAATAGAATATAAAAAATGCAGCAAACTAGTAAAATTAACAAAAAAGGAAGCTCACAGATATATGGAACAAGCTAGTGTTTACCAGTGGGGAGAGGAAAGTAAGGCATGGTAATATAGAGATGGGAGATTAAGAGGTACCAATTCTTATGTATAAAATAAGCTATAAGAATATATTGTGCAACACAGAGAATATAGAGAATATTTTATAGTAACTATAAATGGACTATAACCATTAAAATTATGAATCATTATATTGTACATGCATATGTAACATATTATATATGAACTATACTGCAATTAGAAATGTTAAATAAAATAAAATGCAAGGTTAACATCAAAAAATATGCATCTAATAATGTTAAACTTTGCCAGAGCCATATAATCATAGAAAAAATTAAGAAATCTACCCTCCACCTTTCTCTTTTTTCAAAAAATGGCTTACCTCTACTTTGTAGTATGAAAATTCTTGCACAAATTTAGACAGTAGATATTGGCTTTATTAAACCAAGTTGACATTGTTCTCCTGAAGGCTACCTTTACTTGTTTCAAGGATAAAAGTATCTGATATGTAGATTAAAAAAAAAGTCTCTACTAAGAAACATTTTTCTTAGAAGTAAACATTCCTAAGAAAACTTTCCTGTTTATCTCCCCATGTGAAAGAGAATTCCTTTCTATCTAGTATTTGAGATGCTTACAGATCATTTTTCCTTTTGCTCCTCTTACTTTTCTTATAATAATGTTTTTTAACTAGAATCTCCCTAGTAAGTCCGTATTTGTTTTTGTTTGATATATCACAGACTATTAACACACTGCAGAATAAATCTGGGATGGTTTCCCATCTCATCAGTAACCCTGGTGTTCTCCTCACTCTCAAAACATCTGGACACCCATCTCAGGTAATATGGTTTCTGATTCTTGGTTAGAGATATCTCAGTTCCTGATATGTGGACTCAATTATTTGTCCACTAGGCTATGTTTTTAGCTTCTGACTACAGCTAAGAACCAAATAATATCAATTTAAAAAGCTTTATCTGTTTAGTTATTAATATGCTTAATCTAAGTAGATAGGTCCATTTTTCTATGAAATTCAAGCATTCCAGGAATGTGATCCAGCTTATGAACTTTCCCCTGCTGCCTAATTTAGTATTTGAAGTAAAATGAGCTTGAATGTCTCAAAATCTGAGTTACTTTAATTTGTGTCTTCTTGGGGTATGTCTGTTAATTTTTTGATCCTTAATCATCTTATCTGTACATGATGATGGGCTTCCTGGGTGGTTCAGTCATAAACAACCTGCCTGCCAATGCAGGAGACACAAGAGAAGTGGATTCGATATCTGGGTCTGGAAGATCTCCTGGAGTAGGAAATGGCAACCCTCTCCAGTGTTCTTGCCCAGAGAATCCCATGGACAGAGGGGCCTGGCGGGCTACAGTCCATAGGTTCACAGAGTCAGACACGACAGAAGCAATTTAGCACACACAAGCTATTAAGGGAATGATGCTGGGAAAGATGGAGGACAAGAGGAGAAAGGGGTGACAGAGGATTAGATGGATGAATGGCATCACCAACTCAGTGGACATGAATTTGAGCAAACAGGGAGATAGTGAAAGGCAGGGCATGCAATAGTCCATGGAGTCACAAAGAGTCAGATACGACTTAGCAACCAAACAACTACTCGTTTAAATACTCTTCCTCAAAAATTTCATGACTGAAATGATTTCACTTAAGAAGTCTTTAAAATGTTAAAAAATTCTCAGTATTACACATCTTTTTCTAGAAAGTTTAAGTGCAGTGAACACTTCTCAGTTAATTTAATGAGTGTTCATGCATAAACATCTACATGAAGATGTTACTACTTACTCTGTGTTCCTTAGATGATCTGATAATATTTAACAAGGTGGTATATAAAAGTGTTCTATAATTTGTAAATCACTATAGTGATGCAATGAGTTATTAATTACTTTACTCCCAGTGACTTACTAAGATAGCTGCTTCTGGTTAGGACATTTTCTCTCAGTGGTTTCTTTTGCAAGTGTATCATAGTGTTTTGCTTTATTTCTTCATGCTTATTTCTATCTTATTATGAACTTTTAGCTAGCTAGTAAATTACAGGCTTATTTATGGAGGAGTCTTTCATTTGGAAGTGGCAGATCAAAGATTCTCTGGTAAGGCCTTATTCCTCTTGGGTCTTGGCAAAATAAACCTAATCATTCAAAAAAAAACAACAAGAAAGAAAGTAACATTAAATCAATAAAACTTGAGAGAGGCTTGGAATGAGTAAAAGCCAGGTGATTGGGAACAAGAATGTGCCAGAAGCCATTAGCTTTCTCTAAATATAACACGGGCAGTGATATTGGTGCCAAACTACTATTCTGGCTAATGGATTTGTGTGAAAGCCATGTTTATGTTACCTCAAAGCAAAAGAATTTAGATCTGTTGTGATTCCTCTATCTGTATTTTCCCCTTCCATTGTAATCTTGAATATCATAGGTGCCAGATAATATATCCCTCTATTGATGAAAATCTTCTTTGATAGATATTTAATTATAAGTTGTTAGGCTATTGGGTATTAGGGTATATTTTGATGCCACAGTATAGGTTATTCAATACCATTCAATATCACAGTAAACCAAGTCTATGCCTTGACCAGTAATTCTGAAGAGGCTGAAGTTGAACAGTTCTATGAAGACCTACAAGACCTTTTAGAACTAACACCCAAAAAAGATGTCCCTTTTATTATAGGTGACTGGAATGCAAAATTAGGAAGTCAAGAAATACCTGCAGTAACAGGCAAATTAGGTCTTGGAGTAAAGAATGAAGCAGGGCAAAGGCTAATAAAGTTTTGCCAAGAGAACGCACTGGTCATAGCAAACACCATCTTCCAACAACATAAGAGACAACTCTACACATGGACATCACCAGATGGTCAATACCGAAAACAGATCAATTACATTCTTTGCAGCCAAAAATGGAAAAGCTCTATACAGTAGGCAAAAACAAGACCAGGAGCTGACTGTGGCTCATATGATGAATTCCTTATTGGCAAATTCAGATTTAAATTGAAGAAAGTAGGGAAAATCACTAGACCACCCTGGCATGACCTAAATCAAATCTCTTATGATTAAACAGTGGAAGTGAGGAATAGATTCAAGGGATTAGATCTGATAGAGTGTTTGAAGAATTATGGATGCAGGTTCATGACATTGTACAGGAGACAGGGAGCAAGACTATCCCCAAGAAAAAGAAATGAAAAATGGCAAAACAGTTGTCTGAGGAGGTCTTACAAATAGCTAAGTAAAGATGAGAAGCAAAAGAAAAAGGAGAAAAGGAAAGAAATACCCATTTGAAAGCAAAGTTCCAAAGAATAGCGAGGAGAGATAAGAAAGCCTTCCTCAGTGATCAATGCAAAGAAATAGAGGGAAACAATAGAATGGGAAAGAGATCACTTCAAGAAAATTAGAGATACCAATGGAACATTTCATGCAAAGAGGGGCACAATAAAGGACAGAAATGGTATGGACCTGACAGAAGCAGAAAATATTAAGAAGATGTGGCAAGAATACACAGAAGAACTATACAAAAAGTATCTTCACAGCCCAGAAAATCATGATGGTGTGATCACTCACCTAGAACCAGACATTCTGGAATGAGAAATCAAGTGGGCCTTAGGAAGCATCACAACCAACAAAACTAGTGGAGGTGATAGAATTCCAGTTGAACTATTTCAAATTCTGAAAGATGAGGCTGTGAAAGTGCTGCAGTCAATATGGCAGCAAATTTGGAAAACTCAGCAGTGGCCACAGGGTCAGTTTTGTTTTCATTCCAATCCCAAAGAAAGGCAATACAAAAGATTGCTCAAACTACTGCTCAATTGCACTCATCTCACACACTAGTAAAGTAGTGCTCAAAATTCTCCAAGCCAGGCTTCAACAATATGTGAACCACCAACTTTCAGATGTTCAAACTATAATTAGAAAAGGCAGAAGAACAAGAGATCAAATTGCCAGCACCCACTGGACCATCAAAAAAGCTAAAGAGTTCCAGAAAAACATCTACTTTTGCTTTATTGACTATGCCAAAGCCTTTGAACGTGTGGATCACAATAAATTGTGGAAAATTTTAGAAGAGATGGGAATACCAGACCACTTGACCTGCCTCTTAAGAAATCTGTATGCAGGTCAGGAAGCAACAGTTAGAACTGGACATGGAATAACAGACTGATTCCAAATTGGGAGAGAAGTACGTCAAGGCTGTATATTGTCACCATGCTTGTATAACTTACATGCAGAGTACATCATGAGAAACACTGGGCTGGAGGAAGCGCAAGCTGGAATCAAGATTGCAGGGAGAAATATCAATAACCTCAGATATGCACATGACACCACCCTTATGGCAGAAAGTGAAGAAGAACTAAAGAGCCTCTTGATGATAATGAAAGAAGAGAGGGAAAATGTTGGTTTAAAACTCAACATTCAGAAAAATAAGATCATGGCATCTGGTTCCATCACTTCATGACAAATAGATGGTTAAACAGAGACAGACTTTATCTTTTGGGGCTCCAAAATCACTGTGGATGATGACTGCAGTCATGAAATTAAAAGACGCTTGTTCCTTGGAAGAAACGTTATGAACAACATAGACAGCATATTAAAAAGGTGAGACATGACTTAGCCAACAAATGACCATATAGTCAAAGCTATGGTTTTTCCAGTAGACATGTATGGATGTGAGGGTTGAACTATACAGAAAGCTGAGCAGTGTAGAATTGATGCTTTTGAATTGTGTTGGAGAAGACTCTCGAGAGTCCCTTGGACAACAAGAAGAGTCCAACCAGTCAATCCTAAAGGAAATCAGCCCTGAATATTTATTGGAAGTACTGATGCTGAAGCTAAAACTCCAATATTTTGGCCACCTGATGCAAAAAACTGACTCATTTGAAAAGACCCTGATGCTGGGAAACATTGAAGGCAGGAGGAGAAGGGGACAACAGTGGATGAGATGGTTGGATGACATCACCGACCCAGTAGACAAAGGTTTGAGTAAACTTTAGGAGTTTGTGATAGACAAGGAGTCCTGGTGTGCTGCAGTCTATGTGGTCACAAAGAGTTGGACATTGAGCGCCTGTTGAACTGAACTGAGCCTAATTTGTAAACAAAGATGCAGTAATATGTGAATATTTTAAATTTAAATATAATATAATAATAATGGTTTTATTATTATTAAAGTTAATATGAAAATGACCCTGAAGACGTGCTGGAATCATATAGACACCTATCAAATTGTGCTGGGATAATGAAGATATTGCTGTTGATATTGACGATATTGAAGAGTCTTTCACTAAAAATCTAAATCTGGCCAAAAAGTGATGCAGAGACAAATGTAACAAAATTGAGAGCCCAGCATAAGGGCATGCATACACAGTCAACTCATATTTGATAACTAAACCAAGAATACTCAACGGAGAAAGGATAGTCTTTTTATAAACTGTGTTGGGAAAAATAGATATCCACACGCAAAAGAATGAAACTGGATTAATATCTTATATCACTCATAAAAATAAACTCATATTTGATTAAACACTCAAATGCAACACCTGAAATAATAAAAATCCTAGAAGACCCATGGGGGAAAAGCACCTTGACATTGGTTTTGCAACACATTGTTGCATTTAATACCAAAACACAATCAACAAAAGCAAAACTAAACAAGTGGGACTATATCAGACTAAAGAGCTTATGCATAGAAAAAAATTTGATAACTAAACAAAATATGTGGAATGGGAGTAAAAAAAATTGCAATTTATATATCTGATAGAGAGAGCAGTCAAAATATGTAAAAAAAAAAAAAGTCAAAATATGTAAAAACAAAAAACAAGCAAACATACAACTCAATTCAAGGAAAGTCAACTGAGTTTTAAAAAGACTCTAGATAGCTATTTTTCCAAAATAGATATACAAATGGCCAGTGGGTAAGTGAAAATGTGCAACATTACTCATCATTAGGGAAATGCAAGTGAAAACCACAACCAGGTACCGTGTCACATCTGCTGGAATGACTATTATTCAAATAACAAGAGAAACAAATGTTAACAAGGGTGTGGAGAAAAGGGAAGCCTTCTGCACCTTGGATGGAATGTAAATTGATGTAGCCACTATGGAAAAATTATGGAAGCTTTCTGAAAAAATTAAAAGTAGAACTCTCATATGATCCATCAATCCCACTTCTGGATATCTTCCAAATAAAATAAAATCACTATTTGGAAGACATTTTTGCATTACAGCATTATCTCCTATAAACAAGACACTTAGAAAATAATCTAAGTGTCTGTCAAGGGATGACTATGTAAAGTA
This sequence comes from Moschus berezovskii, assembly GCF_049115385.1. Classification (NCBI taxonomy): domain Eukaryota; kingdom Metazoa; phylum Chordata; class Mammalia; order Artiodactyla; family Moschidae; genus Moschus; species Moschus berezovskii. Next base: position 55,903,082 of record NC_142470.1, read on the forward strand.
ATGTGATACTACCTATAATAAAATATTATTCAACCATTAAATAAGAAAATCTTGCCATTTATGAAAGAGGGTTGAATTTGGAGGATATTATGCTAAGTGAAATAAATCAGATAGAGTAAAACAAATGCTCTATGACAGCACTTATACATAGAATATAAATAAAACCAGACAAAAAACAATACTTATAGAGACAGAGAATAGATTGGAGGTTGTCAAGAGTGAGGGAACAGAAGAATAGGGGAAATGGATGAAAGAGATTAAAGTGTACAAACTTCCAGTTATCACATGAATGAGTTCTGGGAATCATTCATTAGATTAGATTCACTGGTAATCTTTCATTAGAGCGTGGTGATTATAGTTAGTAATACTGTACTGTATACTCCATAGTTGCTAAGAGAGATAATCTTAAAAATGTTCTCACACACATACACACACAAAATAGATAAATATAAAAAACAAACACCTAAGGTAACCACGTGAGAAGATGGATATGTTGATTTTCCTTATTGTGGTAATCACTTCACAATATAGATTATATCCAATCATCTTGTTCAGTTCAGTTCAGTTCAGTTCATTTCAGTTGCTCAGGCATGTCTGACTCTTTGCAACCCCATGAATCACAGCACGCCAGACCTCCCTGTCCATCGCCAACTCCCGGAGTTCACTCAAACTCATGTCCATCGAGTCGGTGATGCCATCCAGCCATCTCATTCTCTGTCATCCCCTTCTCCTCCTGCCCCCAAACCCTCCCAGCATCAGACTCTTTTCCAGTGAGTCAACACATCGCATGAGGTGGCCAAAGTATTGGAGTTTCAGTTTTAGCATCAGTCCTTCCAATGAACACCCAGGATTGATCTCCTTTAGAAAGGACTGGTTGGATATCCTTGCAGTCAAAGGGACTCTCAAGAGTCTTCTCCAGCACCACAATTCAAAAGCATCAATTCTTCAGCGATCAGCTTTCTTCACAGTCCAACTCTCACATCCATACATGACCACGGGTAAAACTATAGCCTTGACTAGACGGACCTTTGTTTGCAAAGTAATGTCTCTGCTTTTTAATATGCTATCTAGGTTGGTCATAACTTTCCTTCCAAGGAGTAAGTGTCTTTTAATTTCATGGCTACAATCAGCATCTGCAGTGATTTTGGAGCCCCCAAAAATAAAGTCTGACATGGTTTCCACTGTTTCCCCATCTATTTCCCAAGAAGTGATGGGACCAGATGCCATGATCTTAGTTTTCTGAATGTTGAGCTTCAAGCCAACCTTTTCACTCTCCTCTTTCACTTTCATCAAGAGGCCTTTGAGTTCCTCTTCACTTTCTGCCATTAGGGTGGTGTCATCTGCATATCTGAGGTTATTGATATTTTTCCCGGCAATCTTGATTCCAGCTTGTGCTTCTTCCAGCCCAGCGTTCCTCATGATGTACTCTGCATATAAGTTAAACAAGCAGGGTTTAAAATTATATAATCTTATATGTAAATTATAACTCAGTAAAGCTGGGGGGTGGATAAAAATTCCTTATAAAATCTATGGCCACAATAAAATTATTTCTCTATTGAGTTTGGAGGTGAGTATTCAATAACAGTAACCAGAACATCTTCAGTTCAGTTCAGTTCAGTCATTCAGTCGTGTCCAACTCTTTGCGACTCCATGAATCACAGTACGCCAGGTCTCCCTGTCCATCACCAACTCCCGGAGTTCACTCAAACTCATGTCCACAGAGTCGGTGATGCCATCCTTCCATCTCACTCTCTGTCTTCCCCTTTTCCTCCTGCCCCCAATACCTCCCAGCATCAGAGTCTTTTCCAGTGAGTCAACTCTTAACATGATGTGGCCAAAGTATTGCAGTTTCAGCTTTAGCATCAGTCCTTCCAATGAACATCCAGGACTGATTTCCTTAAGAATGGACTGGTTGGATCTCCTTGCAGTCCAAGGGACTCTCAAGAGTCTTCTCCAGCACCACAGTTCAAAAGCATTGATTCTTCGGCAGTCAGCTTTCTTCACAGTCCAACTCTCACATCCATACATGACCACTGGAAATACCATAGCCTTGACTAGACGGACTTTTTTGGGAAAGAAATGTCTCTGCTTTTTAATATGCTATCTAGGTTCGTCATAACTTTCCTTCCAAAGGAGTAAGCCTCTTTTCATTTCCTGGCTGCAATCAGCATCTTCAGTGATTTGTAGCCCAAAATAATAAAGTCTGGCATTGTTTCCACTGTTTCTCCATCTATTTCCCAAGAAGTGATGGGACCAGATGCCATGATCTTTGTTTTCTGAATGTTGAGCTTCAAGCCAATTTTTTCACTCTCCTCTTTCACTTTCATCAAGAGGCTTTTGAGTTCTTCTTCACTTTCTGCCATAAGGGTGGTGTCATCTGCATATCTGAGGTTATTGATATTTCTCCCAGCAAACTTGATTCCAGTTTGTGCTTCTTCCAGTCCAGCGTTCCTCATGATGTACTCTGCATATAAGTTAAATAAGAAGGGTGATAATATACAACCTTGATGTACTCCTTTTCCTATTTGGAACCAGTCTGTTGTGCCATGTCCTGTTCTAACTATTGCTTCCTGACCTGCATACAGGTTTCTCAAGAGGCAGGTTAGGTGGTCTGGTATTCCCATCTCTTTCAAAATTTTCCACAGTTTATTGTGATCCACACAGTCAAAGGCTTTGGCAGAGTCAATGAAGCAGAAATAGATGTTTTTCTGGAACTCTCTTGCTTTCTCCATGATCCAGCGGATGTTGACAATTTGATCTCTGATGCCTCTGCCTTTTCTAAAACTTGCTTGAAAATCTGGAAGTTCATGGTTCACGTATTGCTGAAGCCTGGCTTGGAGAATTTTGAGCATGAGTTTACTAGTGTATGAGATGATACTGTGTATAATTTTGTAGAGGATGGTGAACAACCTTTCTCTTTTTTCACCATGTAAGTACATACAAGTATTAGCTGCTCAGTTATGTCTGACTCTATGCAACCACATGGACAGTAACCCTCCAGGCTCCTCTCTATGGAATTCTCCAGGCAAGAATACTAGAGTGGGCAACTATTCCCTTCCCCAGGGTATCTTCCTAACCCAGAGATCAAACCCATGTCTGCTGCATTGCAGGCGGATTCATCATCTGAGCAATTAGGTGTGTGAGTCACTCAGTCATGTCTGACTCTTTCGCGACCCCATGGGATTCTCCATGTAAGAATACTAGAGTGGGTTGCCATTCCCTTCTCCAGGAGATCTTCCCAACCCTGGGATCAAACCGAGCTCTCCTGCACTGCATGCATTTTCTTTCCCATCTGACTTACAGGGAAGCCCTCACCACATTTAGTGTCATTTAGTAAAAGTTAGAATGGGCTTATACAAAACTAAATGGCAACCCACTCCAGTATCCTTGCCTGGAAAATTCCATGGATGGAGAAGCCTAGCGGCTACAGTTTAAGGGGTGTCAAGGAATGTTAGAGTCAGACAGGACTGAGGGACTTCACTTTCACTCTCCCTTATTTTTTTCTATAGGTTCTCTGGAGGATATTTTGAGACATGAATTTGGGGTGATTTGAATATGCAGACACATAAGCTAAAAAAATTACTAAGAGATTTTCCTATTAGGAAAAATAAGTCCCATAATTCAAGTCTAAGACAGCTCATTTATCTTAGAATCACAACTTCCCACCTGCTTTCATTTGTCTTTTGAAAATCCTTGCGCTGCAGTCCTTTGGTCATGTTTTGAGAGGCATATATGCCACGTGCTTTTGAAGTAGATATTAATAACACATTCTGTGTACTCACCCTCTACCTTAATCATTCCTGGTGCACTAGTTCTGTGTAACCAAAATGCTGAATTGATTGTGTCTGTAAATCCAAGGCCAGATTTTAAATTTTTTTTTCTTGGAATAGAAATAGCTAGAGCAGGTTGTTCCTTGGTTAGAAGGAAATTTCTGTGAGGTTTGAAAATTGACCCTCTTCACTTAGGGTCACTTTTCTTACATCCTTCCATAGACAAACAGCACCCATAGACGAACACCATTTTTGATTATTTTTTTTTTTCAACACACACGTAGGCACCAGGATATTTATTTGAGACTTGGGAGATTAGAATTCTACAAGTGATTTTGACTTAAAAGAAAAAATTGTCTTCACTGTTGAGTTATTTTTGCTAAATGAGAATTTGATTCAGATAGTGTTAGTTGCTCAGTCTTGTCTGATTATTTGTGACTGTAGCCTGCCAGGTTACTCTGTCCATGGGGTAACAAGCCAGAATACTGGAGTGGATCCCATTTCTTTCTTCAGGGTATCTTCCTGACCCAGGGATCGAATCCGTCTCTTTACCACTGATCTACCTGGGAAGCCGCTGACTGGTGAGCAGTAGAAATCCTTTTCTACATATATATTTTATAAAGTGAGACTGTTCTTCCTGGCACTCTCTGATTCTCTTCCTTTCACATGTGAAGTACCAGGGTAAAAATACTGTATTCAATGGCATTTCAATCCCTATATTTTTAAACAGCAATCTTAACAAGAACTGATTTGTGATCTTTAACATATTCATTTTTAGATGCACAAACACTCAAACACCCACTTCTATAGAGTTGTTTTTTTTATTATTTTTTTTAGAATTCAATGCAGTATTTTTTTGTTGAGGTGAAATTCACATAAAATAAAGTTAAATATTTTAAGTGCACAATTTGGCAGGATTTAGTACATTCACAATTTTGTACAAATGCCAGCTGAAGTTAGTTCCAAAACATTTTCATCCTACTTATTATTTTTAAATAACTAGTTTCCTGTTCAAGAAATAATGCTTTTTTAGAAAGTACACAAGCACACTCATTTAATTTCATGGATTATCTTTTTTTTGTAGTGTAATATAGCCAGAAGCAAAACTGACAACATAGCAGTTTTATATGTTGAAACACAAATAATATTTTAAAGACAGGGATATTTACAATCTTTGGAAATATATACTATTTACAAGAAACAGGGACAACATTTAAAAGGCAGGGAAAACACCAGTGTGCTCTTATTGGTGTCAATAAACTATAACATCACTCAAATATTATGGTTTTATATACAGGCTCAATATGAACTTCCAAATATTTCATAAATGAACTAATATTAATGTGTTCAGTTAAGTTCAATTCCATCGCTCAGTCGTGTCTGACTCTTTGAGATCCCATGAATCATAGCACGCCAGGCCTCCCTGTCAATGACCAACTCTCGAAGTTCACGCAAACTCATGTCCACCAAGTCAGTGAGGCCATTCAGCCAACTCATTCTCTGTTGTCCCCTTTTCCTCCTTCCCCCAATACCTCCCAGCATCAGACTCTTTTCCAGTGAGTCAACTCGTTGCATGAGGTGGCCAAAGTATTGGAGTTTCAGCTTTAGCATCAGTCCTTCCAATGAATACCCAGGATTGATCTCCTTTAGAATGGACTGGTTGGATCTCCTTGCAGTCCAGGGGACTCTCAGGAGTCTTCTCCAGCACCACAGTTCAAAAGCATCAATTCTTTGGTGATCAGCTTTCTTCACAGTCCAACTCTCACATCCATACATGACCACGGGAAAAACCATAGCCTTGACTAGATGGACCTTGGTTGGCAAAGTAATGTCTCTGCTTTTTAATATGCTATCTAAGTTGGTCATAACTTTCCTTCCAAAGAGTAAGCGTCTTTTAATTTCCTGGCTGCAATCAGCATCCACAGTGATTTTGGAGCCCAAAAAAATAAAGTCTGACACTGTTTCCACTGTTTCCCCATCTATTTCTCATGAAGTGATGGGACCAGATGCCACGATCTTAGTTATCTGAATGTTGAGCTTCAAGCCAACCTTTTCACTCTCCTCTTTCACTTTCATCAAGAGGCTTTTGAGTTCCTCTTCACTTTCTGCCATAAGGGTGGTGTCATCTGCATACCTTGAAAAAATTCTCCACTTGGACTCTACCTAAGGACAAGTACTTCCCATAATTAACAACATCATGACACAAGCATGAATGTGTACAGCAGAAATTTTCACAGGAAAAAATACAGAACTCTGAAGTAGTGGTGTGAACAAAGTTGTAGTCAAAAGAGAGAATGAAAGAAAAAAACTTATTTGCTTTGTTTTGTTCTTGTTTGTTTGTCTTTATAAATATGATGATCCATGACAACATGCTTAAGAATTTCAAGCTACCAACAGTATTTTTCACAGAGCTTGAACAAATAATTTCACAATTTGTATGGAAATACAAAAAACCTCAAATAAACAAAGCAATCTTCAGGAAGAAGAATGGAACTGGGGGAATCAACCTGCCGGACTTCAGGCTCTACTACAAAGCCACAGTCATCAAGACAGTATGGTACTGGCACAAAGACAGAAATATAGATCAATAGAACAAAATCGAAAGTACAGAGATAAATCCATGAACTATGGACACCTTATCTTTGACAAAGGAGGCAAGAGTATTCAATGGAGAAAAGATAATCTCTTTACTAAGTGGTACTGGGAAAACTCGTCAACCACCTGTAAAAGAATGAAACTAGAACACTTCCTAACACCATACACAAAAATAAACTCAAAATGGATTAAAGATCTAAACGTAAGACCAGAAAATATAAAACTCCTAGAGGAGAACATAGGCAAAACACTCTCCGACATAAATCACAGCATGATCCTTCATGACCCACCTCCCAGAATATTGGAAATAAAAGCAAAAATAAACAAATGGGACCTAATTAAAATTAAATGCTTCTGCACAACAAAGGAAACTATAATCAAGGTGAAAAGACAGCCTTCAGAATGGGAGAAAATAATAGTAAAGGAAGCAACTGACAAAGAATTAATTTCAAAAATATACAAGCAACCCCTGCAGCTCAATTCCAGAAAAATAAACGACCCAATCAAAAAATGGGCCAAAGAACTAAACAGACATTTCTCCAAAGAAGACATACAGATGGCTAACAAACACGTGAAAAGATGCTCAACATCCCTCATAATCAGAAAAATGCAAATCAAAACCACAATGAGGTACCACTTCACTCCAGTCAGAATGGCTATGCAAAAGTCTACAAGCAATAAATGCTGGAGAGGGTGTGGAGAAAAGGGAACCCTCTTACACTGTTGGTGGGAATGTAAACTAGTACAAGCACTATGGAGAATAGTGTGGAGATTCCTTAAAAAACTGAAAATAGAACTGCCATATGACCCAGCAATCGCACTCCTGGGCATACACACCTAGGAAACCAGAATTGAAAGAGACACATAAACCCCAATGTTCATCGCAGCACTGTTTATAATAGCCAGGATATGGAAGCAATCTAGATGTCCATCTGCAGACGAATGGATAAGAAAACTTTGGTACATATACACAATGGAGTATTACTCAGCCATTAAAAATAATACATTTAACAAATTTTAAAAATTCAGTCCAAGACTTTGTAGATACAGATTTCAAGTAAAAACACCAGACCAAAATATTGCTGATCTGACTTCAAGTTTCAGATTTCACCCATTGCATAAGGCTGGTTGTTTTGAAACATAGAGTCTGCACATTCATCTTCATAATCCTGTCCCACGTTATAAGTTAAACAATAAATTGACACAGTGACTTTGAAACATAGAATTATACTACACTTGATTTTAGTGCCTCTACTATCACCTATAGATGAAGGAATCCTGAGGATTGTCATCTCCTAACACTTACACAGAATGAAGCAGGACAAAGTCTAATAGAGTTTTACCAAGAGAACACACTGGTCATAGCAAACACCCTCTCCCAACAACACAAGAGAAGACTCTACACATGGACATCACCAGATGGTCAACACCGAAATCAGATTGATTATATTCTTTGCAGCCAAAGATGGAGAAGCTCTATACAGTCAGCAAAAACAAGACCAGGAGCTGACTGTGGCTCAGATCATGAACTCCTTATTGCCAAATTCAGACTTAAATTGAAGAAAGTAGGGAAAACCAATAGACCATTCAGATATGACCTAAATCAAATCCCTTATAATTATACAGTGGAAGTGAGAAATAGATTTAAGGGACTAGATCTGATAGATAGAGTGCCTGATGAACTATGGACAGAGGTTCGTGACATTGTACAGGAGACAGGAGTCAAGACCATCCCCATGGAAAAGAAATGCCAAAAAGCAAAATGGCTGTCTGAGGAGGCCTTACAAATAGCTGTGAAAAGAAGAGAAGCAAAAAGCAAAGGAGAAAAGGAAAGATATAAGCATCTAAATGCAGAGTTCCAAAGAATAGCAAGGAGAGATAAGAAAGCCTTCCTCAGTGATCAATGAAAAGAAATAGAGGAAAACAACAGAATAGAAAAAACAAGAGATCTCTTCAAGAAAATCAGAGATTCCAAGGGAACATTTCATGCAAAGATGGGCTCAATAAAGGACAGAAATGGTATGGACCTAACAGAAGCAGAAGATATTAAGAAGAGGTGGCAAGAATACACAGAAGAAGTGTACAAAAAAGATCTTCATGAACAAGATAATCACGATGGCGTGATCACTGACCTAGAGCCAGACATCTTGTAATGTGAAGTGAAGTGGGCCTTAGAAAGCATCACTATGAACAAAGCTAGTGGAGGTGATGGAATTCCAATTGAGCTATTTCAAATCCTGAAAGATGATGCTGTGAACATGCTGCACTCAAAATACCATCAAATTTGGAAAACTCAGCAGTGGCCACAGGACTAGAAAAGGTCAGTCTTCATTCCAATCCCAAAGAAAGGCAATGCCAAAAAATTGTCAAACTACTGCACAATTGCACTCATCTCACACACTGGTAAAGTCATGCTCAAAATTCTCCAAGCCAGGTCAGCAATATGTGAACCGTGAACTTCCAGATGTTCAAGCAGGTTTTAGAAAAGGCAGAGGCACCAGAGATTAAATTGCCAACATCTGCTGGATCATGGAGAAAGCAAGAGAGTTCCAGAAAAACATCTATTTCTGCTTCATTGACTATGCTAAAGCCTTTGACTGTGTGGATCACCATAAACTGTGGAAAATTCTGAAAGAGATGGGAATCCCAGACCACCTGACCTGCCTCTTGAGAAACCTGTATGCAGGTCAGGAAGCAACAGTTAGAACTGTACATGGAACAACAGACTGGTTCCAAATAGGAAAAGGAGTACATCAAGGTTGTCTATTGTCACCCTGCTTATTTAACTTATATGCAGAGTACATCATGAGGAACGCTTAGCTGGAAGAAGCACAAGCTGGAATCAAGATTGCCAGGAGAAATATCAATAACCTCAGATATGCAGATAACACACCCTTGTGGCAGAAAGTGAAGAGGAACTCAAAAGCCCCTTGATGAAAGTGAAAGAGGAGAGTAAAAAAGTTGGCTTGAAGCTCAACATTCAGAAAACAAAGATCATAGCATCTGTTCGCAATACTTCATGGGAAATAGATGGGGAAACAGTGGAAACAGTGTCAGGCTTTATTTTTTTTAGGCTCTAAAATCACTGTGGATGCTGATTGTAGCCATGAAATTAAAAGACGCTTACTCCTTGGAAGGAAAGTTATGACCAACCTAGATAGTATGTTAAGAAATAGAGACATTACTTTGCCAACAAAGGTCCATCTAGTCAAGGCTATGGTTTTTCCCGTGGTCAGGTATGAATGTGAGAGTTGGACTGTGAAGAAAGCTGATCACCAAAGAATTGATGCTTTTGAACTGTGGTGCTGGAGAAGACTCTTGAGAGTCTCTTGGAACTCAAGGAGATCCAACCAGTCCTTTCTAAAAGAGATCAGTCCTGGGTGTTCATTGGAAGGACTGATGCTAAAGCTGAAACTCCAATAATTTGCCACCTCACATGAGGAGTTGACTCACTGGAAAACACTCTGACTCTGGGAAGGATTGGTTGCAATAGGAGAAGGGGACGACAGAGAATGAGATGGCTGGATGGCATCACAAACTGGATGGACATGAATTTGAGTGAACTCCGGGAGTTGGTGATGAACAGGGAGACCTGGCATGCTGTGATTCATGGGGTCGCAAAGAGTCGGACACGACTGAGTGATAGCACTGAACTGAACACTTTAGTACTCAGGGAGTAGGGGGAAGTCTCAGAAAGGGAACCATGTTGTGGCCTGACAATTGCCCCTAGTTTACAGTTCAAAACAGTATTAAATTTTAAAAACTACACACTGTGCTTACAACTGTGTGCTATCCTGACATGCCAAAATAATGAGAACCAAAGGCAATTTCTTTATTGTGTAGCATATTTGAGTGTAATTATATGACTTCCTCAGGACAAAATGCTAATATGATACTTTACTTTTAAACAGAGTTTTTAGGCTATATTAAAAGCTCACCCAAAGCAAATTCAAAATTAGTTTTGTCCCTGAATTGATCATGAGCTGATTTTTGTTAACATACTTTTCAAATTAATGGTCTGAATGAAATATTTGGTTTCCAAATTCCCCAGTCTTTATTCGTGAATTTCAAGTTGTAGGGAAAATTGGAGAATTCTCTAGGTCAGTTGGCCAGAGGTGATTTCTGTGGGCTTTGGGGAAAATCATGAACTTTTGTTTTGTTTTTTTTCTTTCAGACTCTTGCAGGAAGAAATTTTAACATTGTACTCCCTGATAAAGGAGTAACTTTGCAAAGGGCTAAAAGTTATTTCATTTCCACAGTACACTGGTGTATAACTACTTATAGAATCTCTAACACTGAAGACTTATTTTTCCCAGTGACTGTTTAAAGATTTGCTCTGGGCCTCCTGCTTTTGTGGATGGGCCTGAATCCTAAGAGAGATAGGCAGAAACTTAGGTGAGCTGAAGAGGAAAGTAAGCATGGAGAAAATGGCTTATCCTCTACTTTGCATGATAAGGATTTGTTAATAGGATTGTTAAATGGAGCACAGTGGGCAATATGGTGAGCTGTGGCTCAAAAAAAGATCACCAGAGAAACTGGAATAGAGAAGCATATCACTCACAAGTCCTGAAAGAAGCATGAAGCACACTTGATGAATCCACACAAGTGGAGCTAAAGGCAGGGATAGGCAGTGAATGAGGCAGGTCCTGGGGCATGCCCCTTTATATGGGCCCCTTTATATGGGTGGGATGTTTTGAAATTTTGGGGGCTAAGGCCAGAATGGTCAATTCAAACCTAAAAGAGTGTAATTTGGGTAAACTCCCTGGGGATCTTATCAAAGGGTACACAGAGGGAAGGTTCTGGGAGGTGGGGAGATTGTTGACCTATTGGGGAAGACATATCAGGACCTTATACTTTCTTGTAGGGCTTCCCAAGTGGCTCCGTGGTAAAGAATCCTCCTGCCACTGCAAGAGTCTCAGGAGACACTGGTTCAATCCCTGAGTCAGGAAGATTCCCTGGATGAAGAAAAGGCAACCCACTCCAATATTCTTTCTTGGAAAATCCCATGGACAGAGAGGTTGGGCTGGCTACAGTCCTAAGGGTTGCAACAAGTCCAGCAAGACTGAGTGACTAAGCACACATGCTTTCTTGTGATTCTGCAATCTGTTAACTAGCACCCACACTTGCATGAGGGGGCTAGTGTCAGTTTAAAGCTCCCTCAGCTTCCTGGGCAAACAAAATAGATGCTGAAGCAGTAATAACATACAGTACCTTAGCTAAATTCTTGACAGGAGAAAATATCTTTTACTGTTTTCTACTTTTTTTTTCCAGCATTCTGTTTTTTTTTTTTTTTTTCAATATAATAGTAAAAAGTTCTAAAGGGCCATATAAATACAGTGTGGACCTAGATAAGAATTAAAAATAAAACATTAAATTATATATCTGATTGAGAGTATCTGCATACGTTTAGACATCAAACAGGTGTTAGAATTTGCAGATAGCAGACTGGAATAAAATACAGTAATGCATAGGGTAAATTCACTGTACTCTTTCTCTGTGCATATACCCTCTAATTTGTATCATTCCAGAGTTATATTTGCCAATTTTTTCGATCTTAATCACAGAAAGGTATGAATCAGAAAACAAAAAGAAGTATGGATTAGAAAACTACAGTCAGACAGGTACAAAGGCCTGTGTTTTATAAGGAACATTTTAGGAAAAATTATTCTCTATTGTCCTATTGGAAAAAAAAATCTAATGAAACTATTATTCTGACTGTGATTGGAGATTTTCTGACAACAAGTATCTTTTCATATTCCTTGGAATGTATATATCTGGGTATATACAGATATATACTTACTCCCCCAAATGTTGTCATAGTTGAATTTACTATGAACAAAATTTGACACAAAATTGTTTTAAAATATGATAGTGTATAAAATATCTAAGTTTTCATATGTGCCATCCCTCTTTGACTAATTCATGATGATATATGGCAGAAAAGTCAAAGTGAAAGTGTTAGTCACTCAGTCATGTCCCAAAGTTGTAAAGCAATTAGCCTCCAATTAAAAAGAATTAGATTTAATTTTTTTTTAAAAAAAGAAGAAAAAACATTTAAATTTTAATAGAATAAATGTATGTTTAAAGTTAACTCAGATTTGTATGAAACATCATATTTCAAAGACAGTCACATTTTTCACGAACAAGTTCATGCATTGAGAAAGGGTATTGAAATTTGCATCGAAGGTAACTAGTTTTTGCTAGAAATGGGGATCCTTTTCTAGAGATGCATTTGCTGTGCTGATAAGTAGAATTTATATGTTGCTCAGTGGTGGCTGATTCGTGGCACTCCCATGGAATATAGCCCACCAGGCTCCTCTGTTCATGAAATTTCCTAAGCGAGAATACTGGAGCGGATTTGCCATTTCCTTCTTCACGAGATCTGAGCCAGGGATCAAACCTGCATCTTTTGTGTCTCCTGCACTAACAGATGGGTTCTTTACCACTGGAGCCACCTGGGAAGCCCAGAATTTATATGGAATATAGGATTATATCGATATATGTAAAACTATTTTAATGTTTATATTTGGTGATGGAATTAGAGACGAAGTGACTTGCTTTCTAAAATGTAAATGTTTGAATTTTATATTATCATATTTATATTTATCATATATCATATTTATTACTGAGTCTCAGGTAGTTAGAAATAGTGAACTGCCATGATAGCTCAGATGGTAAAGAATCTGCCTGCAGTGCAGGAAGCCAAGGTTCAGAGTCATTTCAGCTTCATAGTATTTATCCAAATATATCTATTCCAAGGAATCTGGAAAGTTACCTGTTGTCAGAAAATCTCCAATCACAGTCAGGATAATAGTTTCATTAGATTTTTTTTTTCTAATAGAACAATGCAGAATCATTTTTCCTAAAATGTTCCTTCCTTACTTCTTCCTCAAAAGTCAGCTTCAGCAGTAGATATCAGGTCAAGAATTCAGAGATTCAAGATAACTTTACCCAGACACTATGCTGTTATTTTTAGTTCCCTTAATCACTTGATGTTCTTAACCCTCCATGTTGAGGAATCTTCAATTCTACCTCAGCTCTGCTACTTATACAGAAATGTCAGCATAAATCAGAAAGACTCTCTGTTCCCCGTGGAGCCAGATTCTGAGATACATTGATCAAGGTCAGAGATGACATTTAAGATGTGAAATTTAAGGATAAGAATATTGCAAAACCTAGGTTGAAGCTGTTTAATACAAAGTCAGACCAAAACTTTTAAGGGATGTCAGAGAGAAAATGTATCATAAAGAGTTACACAGATACCAATGAATTTTTCAAACAAGAAAACTGAAAAAAGTGCAGTTAAAGGTACACAATTTGTGTTCCCTGGATAGATAGTTAGATCTATTCACCTCTGCCTTACAGTGTGACTGACATGAGGATGCTTACTTCAGAAAATTTGAGAGTAGCTTATTTGCATATAACTATGGGCCATTCTAAAGGAGATCAATCCTGGGTGTTCATTGGAAGGACTGATGCTAAAGCTGAAACTCCAATACTTTGGCCACCTCATGCGACGAGTTGACTCACTGGAAAAGACTCTGATGCTGGGAGGGATTGGGGATAGGAGGAGACGGGGACGACATAGAATGAGATGCCTGGATGGCATCACCGACTCGATGGACATGAATTTGAGTGAACTCCGGGAGTCGGTGATGGATAGGGAGGCCTGGCGTGCTATGATTCATGGGGTCGCAAAGAGTCGGACACGACTGAGCGACTGAACTGAACTGAACTGAATGGGCCATTATTTTTTGGGCTCCAAAATCACTGCAGATGCTGATTGCAGCCATGAAATTAAAAGACACTTACTCCTTGGAAGGAAAGTTATGACCAACCTAGATAGCATATTAAAAAACAGAGACATTACTTTGCCAACAAAGGTTCATCTAGTCAAGGCTATGGTTTTTCCCGTGGTCAGGTATGGATGTGAGAGTTGGATTGTGAAGAAAGCTGAATGCCGAAGAATCGATGCTTTTGAACTGTGGTTCTGGAGAAGACTCTTGAGAGTCCCTTGGACTACAAGGAGATCCAACCAGTCCATTCTAAAGGAGATCAATCCTGGGTGTTCACTGGGAGGACTGATGCTAAAGCTGAAACTCCAATATTTTGGCCACCTCATGCGACGAGTTGACTCACTGGAAAAGACTCTGATGCTAGGAAGGATTGGGGGTGGGAGGAGACGGGAACGACAGAGAATGAGATGGCTGGATGGCATCACCGACTCGATGGACATGAGTTTGAGTGAACTCCGGGAGTTGGTAATGAACAGGGAGGCCTGGCGTGCTGTGATTCATGGGGTCGCAAAGAGTCGGACACGACTGAGCGACTGAACTGAACTGAACTGAACTGATGGGCCATTTGGAAAGAAGAGTTGTAAATATGTCGTTTATGAATTTTTTTGGTCTTGCATTTCTATTGATTGTCTTGGGATAACAGAAAGAACAACAGCAAAAGTATGTAATAAACAAACAAACATGAAAAGCAAATCTTCCTTTTGCATCAATAGACTTTCTACACCTAAAAGAGACAGGAAAGTTACAGATGCCATTAATATTTTTTCACCTAATCAACACGATTACAAAGTTACTGTTCAATTCTTTTTCTTTATAATGCCTTGATATTTGGTTATTTGAGAAGAAAAATTATTTAATTCTATTACAATTTAACAAATGTATATTTAATGACTGCAATTTTGTCTCTTATTAAACTTTGAAAAGTGCATGTTATTAATTTTATTGATTCTGAAATCCTAACTTTAAAACCTACAGAAATTTGTCAAAACCTAGATGGGTCTTATTTAACAGATCATGTTCTTTCCATGAGACCATCTTTGCTCTCTTCAAGCCTCTTTCACCTGCAGAGCTTCTTTCACTCTGAGTGATTAACAAAAATTTGACTAAGATTATTTTAGAGAATGATATAATTTTGAAGTTCAGTGACAGCTTAGAAATTTCTAGACCAAAACCCCACCCCATGTAACAATAGTGTCTTAAATTTATCTGAAAAATGTTCTTTCATCCTTTATCTAAACATGCCATCTAATAGGAAGTAGTGTATTTAAAAAGGACAATATTTTGCTAAGCAGAAATTGCATTATTTCATTAACTACCATCCTCTTTTCCTGATCCTTTTTGTAGCACTATTTACAAAAGAAATCAACTCTTCTTATATATAACCTAGAAAACATTCAGTTCAGTTCAGTTCAGTCGCTCAGTCGTGTCCGACTCTCCGCGACCCCATGAATCACAGCACGCCAGGCCTCCCTGTCCATCACCAACTCCCGGAGTACACTCAAACTCATGTCCACAGAGTCGGTGATGCCATCCAGCCATCTCATTCTCCGTCGTCCCCTTCTCCTCCCGCCCCCAACCTTTCCCAGCATCAGAGTCTTTTCCAGTGAGTCAACTCGTCGCATGAGGTGGCCAAAGTATTGCAGTTTCAGCTTTAGCATCAGTCCCTCCAATGAACAGCCAGGATTGATCTCCTTTAGAATGGACTGGTTGGATCTCCTTGCAGAGCCAAGGGACTCTCGAGAGTCTTCTCCAACACCACAGTTCAAAAGCATCGATTCTTCAGCGATCAGCCTTCTTCACAGTCCAACTCTCACATCCATACATGACCACGGGAAAAACCATTGCCTTGACTAGACGGACCTTGGTTGGCAAAGTAATGTCTCTGCTTTTTAATATACTATCAAGGTTGGTCATAACTTTCCTTCCAAGGAGCAAGCGTCTTTTAATTTCATGGCTGCAATCAGCATCTGCAGTGATTTTGGAGCCCAAAAAAACAAAGTCTGACACTGTTTCCACTGTTTTTCCATCTATTTCCCATGAAGTGATGGGACCAGATGCCATGATCTTTGTTTTCTGAATGTTGAGCTTCAAACCAACCTTTTCACTCTCCTCTTTTACTTTCATCAAGAGGCTTTTGAGTTCCTCTTCCCTTTCTGCCATCATTAAGCAATGGTTAAACCATCTGGGCTTAACATTTTTAGTTTCTTCTGTGCCAGTAGAGGCTGAGGAAAGCTTCCATTCAGACTGGAGGACATATAAGTCATTTGCCAAGTAACAGTCCTTTCTTGGCCTGGAAAATAGTTTATAAAATGTCGTGTAAATTGGGGAAGGAGATTGAAGCATATCATGTTTTGCCAAGCTCTAACTTCATGATTTCTGTCCAGGTAAATTATGCATCCTTACCTTTTTCTTGCTTTTAGTGTGAAAACTTCGTTTCTCACTATTAAGTATGACATTTGCTGTAGGTTATTTGTAGACATTATTTATAGAAATTGAAGAAGTTTCCTTCTATTCCAAGTTTACTGAGAATTTTTATTCACAAATAAATGCATTTTGCAAAATTATTTTTCTGTGTTTATTGATATAATCATGTGATTTTTCTTTGTCTTTTGAAATGATAAGTTACATTAACTAATTATTGAATATTGAACCAATCCTGCATAACTAGTATAAGTTGCACTAAGCCATGGTGTGATATTCTTTTTATTCATTATTAGATTTGTTTTACTAACATTTCGTTGTGGATTTTTACAGTTACATACATGAAATATATTGATCTCTAGTTTTTTGTTTGTTTTAGTCTAGAGATGTCTTATCTGGTTTTGGTATTAAGGTTATGCTGGCTTCATAGAATGATTTAGAATGTATTCTCTCAGCTTCTATCTTCTGAAACATATTATAAAGAATTGGTACAATATCTTTCTTAAATTTTTAGTAGAATTAACCAGTGAGACTATCTGGGCATGATGCTTTCTGTTTAGAAAGGTTATTAATCATTGACTCAATTTCTTTAATAGATATAGACCTATTAAGATAATTTACTGTCTTTTTTACGTGTGTTATAAATTGTGAATTTGGAGATAATTGGTTCATTTCATCTAGATTATCAGCTTTGTGGGCATTAAGTTATTATTATCATTCTCTTATTATCCCTTTAATGTTCAGAGGATCTATAGTGATGGACCTCTTTCACTTCTGATATTATTCCTTTGTGTCCTCTGTCCTTTTTATAACTTATTATGGTTAGAGACATCACTATCTTTGCAAAGCATCAGTTTTTAATTTAATTAATTATCTCTACTGATTCCCTGCTTTCAATTTCCCTAATTTCTACTTCAATTCTTATTATTTCCTTCTGTTATCTTCCTTTGGATTTAATTTGTTCTTCTTTCTCTATATCTTATGTAGAAGCTTAAGCTATTGATTTTAGATCATTCTCCTTTTCTAAGAGACACATTCAATCCTCTACATTTTCCTCTGAACATTGCTTTTACTGCATCCCACAATTTTCATTAGGTCAACCTACACCTCAGCTCTGATTCATCCAGAGTCAAGATCTATGGACAAGACCTGCTTCCCCAAGACTTAGCTGACTTGGTTCAGATAAATAAGAATGACAGATAGCTACATGTTTTCTAATTTTGGACCCTGATAAAAGTATGTTTTTTTCCACTTAAGACTAGAATAATTACCTTACTGAGTGTGAATAATTTGTTGTTGTTGCTTTTGTTCAGTTGAAAAGTCATGACAAACTCTTCTCAAACCTATGGCCTGAAGCACACCAGGCCCCTTTGTCCTCCACTATCTCCCAGAGTTTGCTCAAATTCATGTCCATTGAGTTGATGGTGCTATCTAACCATCTCATCCTCTGCCATCCCCTTCTCCTTTTGCCTTCAATCTCTCCCAGCATCAGGGTCTTTTCCAATGAGTTGGCTGGCTCTTCGCATCAGGTAGCCAAAATATTGGAGCTTCAGCTTCAGCATCAGATTATCCAATGAATAATCAGGGTTGATTTCCTTTGAATCTGACTGATTTGATTTCCTTGCAGTCTAAGGGACTACTAGAAAAAGGCAAAGATGTCTCCTCTTACCTTTCGTTTTCAACATCATGCCAAAAGTTCTAGCTAATACAATAAGAAAAGAAAAGAAAATTACATATATAGACTGAGAAGAAAAGAGTAAGACTACCTGTTTGCAGCTGGTATAATTACCGATATAGCCCAGAGGTAAACCCACGTACCTATGGACACCTTATCTTTGACAAAGGAGGCAAGAATATAAAATGGAGAAAAGACAGTCTCTTCAACAAGTGGTGCTGGGAAAACTGGTCAGCCACTTGTAAAAGAAGGAAACTAGATCACTTCCTAACACCATACACCAAAATAAACTCAAAATGGATTAAAGATCTAAATGTAAGACCAGAAACTATAAAACTCCTAGAGGAGAACATAGGCAAAACACTCTCCGACATAAATCACAGCAGGATCCTCCATGACCCACCGACCAGAATATTGGAAATGAAAGCAAAAATAAACAAATGGGACCTAATTAAAATCAAAAGCTTCTGCACAGCAAAGGAAACTATAAGCAAGGTGAAAAGGCAGCCTTCAGAATGGGAGAAATTAATACCAAATGAAACAACTGACAAAGAATTAATCTTCAAAATATACAAGCAGCTCCTGCAGCTCAATTCCAGAAAAATAAGTGACCCAGTCAAAAAATGGGCCAAAGAACTAAACAGACATTTCTCCAAAGAAGACATAAAGATGGCTAACAAACACATGAAAATATGCTCAACATCCCTCATAATCAGAGAAATGCAAATCAAAACCACAATGAGATACCATTTCACACCAGTCAGAATGGCTGCTATCCAAAAGTCTACACGCAATAAATGCTAGAGAGGGTGTGGAGAAAAGGGAACCCTCTTACACTGTTGGTGGGAATGCAAACTAGTACAGCCACTATGGAGAACAGTGTGAAGATTCCTCAAAAAACTGGAAATAGAACTGCCATATGATCCAGCAATCGTGCTCCTGGGCATACACACTGAGGAAACCAGAATTGAAAGAGACACATGTACTCCAGTGTTCATTGCAGCACTGTTTATAATAGCGAGGACATGGAAGCAACCTAGATGTCCATCTGCAGATGAATGAATAAGAAAGCTTTGGTACATATACACAATGGAGTATTTTTCAGCCATCAAAAAGAATGCATTTGAGTCAGTTCTAATGAGGTGGATGAAATTGGAGCCTATTATACAGAGTGAAGTCAGCCTGAAAGAAAAACATCAATACAGCATACTAACGCATATATATGGAATTTAGAAGGATTGTAACCTTAACCCTGTATACAAGACAGCAAAAGAGACATAGGTGTATAGAACAGTCTTTGGGACTCTGTGGGAGAGGGTGAAGGTGGGATGATTTGAGAGAATGGCTTTGTAGCATGTATATTTTCATATGTGAAATGAATCACCAGTCCATGTTCGACGCATGATACAGGAGGCTTGGGGCTGGTGCATGCGGATGACCTGGAGGGAGGATATGGGAAGAGGGAGGTGGGAGGGGGGTTCAAGAGGGGAAACACATGTACATCCGGGGCAGATTCGTGTCAATGTATGGCCAAACCAGCCAATATATTAATGCAAAGTAATTTGCCTCCAATTAAAAAAAAAAATTGAATTTTTTGAAAAAAAAAGGCTTATGAAAACTATAAATGATTATAGAAAGGTTACAGCAATGAACAAGTGGATGTTGAAATGAAAAACACAATACCACTTACATTATCACAAAAAAATCTTTAAGTATAAATCTGCTAAGTATGTGTAAGATCTTTTTAAGGAAAACTAAAAAATAAATAACTGATGAATGAAATGAAAGAACTAAATAAATGGAAAGGTATTGATGTTTACAGACTGGAAGACTCAATATTGTCAAGATGTCAATTCTTTCTAACTTGATCTATACATTCACTGTAAGTAACCCAATAACAACTAAATCAAAAAATCAAGAATAATTGCAGCATTGCCTTACCTAATAGTATTAGTTTCCTAACTAAAAGTAAGGTTTTCATAACAAAGGATCACAAACCAGGTGGCTTAAAACAACAAAAATGTAGTGCCTAAAGAGTTCTGGAGGCCAAAATTTCAAAATCAAGGCAGCAGCAAATCTATGCTCCCTCTGAAACCTGTTGGGAAGAATCCTTCCTTGTGTGTTTTTAGTTTCTGCTTTTCTTTTATTTTTTTTCAATCCTTTCTGTTCTTTAGCTTGCATTTGCAATAATTCATTTTCTGTTTCTGACACTACACAACATTCTCCTGTGTGTCTGTGTGCAAATTCCCCTATTCTTATGACATCAGTCATATTGAATAAGGGGTCTATCCTGCTCCAGCCTTTACATAAATTAATTTACAATGATTCTATTTCCAAGTAAGGTCAAATCCTGAGGCATGGGGGATAGGTTTTCAACACATCTTTTCAGAGGTCACATATCACCCCATAAAAGTGATACTTTTATCAATCAGACTAGTTTATACCATAGTAATAAAGCCCAAGTTATACATGGTTTACAGTAACAAAGAATTATATCTTAGTCATGCTAGATGATAATATTCTGCTTATCAAAGTCATTCAAGAAATCAGGCTAGTGTAGTAGTATAATTATCCTAAAAAGCTCACTAGAAGGCAGGGGATGTCAAAGCACCACTAATATCAGATACTTTCAGCCACATGGAACAGAAAACATATAATAATTGTTTTATCATATGTTATATCATACATCTCAAAGTCATCTTCTGTTAGTAAACTTTGCAATGATTAGAAATCAAAGGACTGATTTGTTGCCTTGATGATATGTTATCAAGAAGCCAGTAGTCTATTTGTATCTCTCTCTTTCTCCACCCAACCATCAATGTTATGTTAATCAGTCAACACCACATGTGCACAGTTGCCATCATTAGCTTGGACCTATTCTGATACATGGGGCTTCCCTGGTGGCTCAGAGGTTAAAGCGTCTGCCTCCAATGCAGGAGACCCGGGTTCGATCCCTGGGTCGGGAAGATCCCCTGGAGAAGGAAATGGTAATCCACTCTAGTATTCTTGCCTGGAGAAGCCCATGGACGGAGAAGCCTGGTAGACTAGAGTCCAGAGGTCGCAAAGAGTCGGACACGACTGAGCGACTGAACGGAACGGATTCTGCTACATAGAGTTGACTCACTGGAAGAGTCTGATGCTGGGAGGGATTGGGGGCAGGAGGAGAAGGGGACGGCAGAGAATGAGATGGATGGATGGCATCACCGACTCGATGGACATGAGTTTGAGTGAACTCCGGGAGTTGGTGATGGACAGGGAGGCCGGGCGTGTTGTGATTCATGGGGTGGCAAAGAGTCAGACACGACTGAGAGACTGAACTGAACTGATTCTGATACATACTTTAAGGACAAAGATTTGCCTTTCAAACTAAATTGGTACCGTGTGCAAGGAGAGAGTATGAATTAGTGAACTGCTGTAGATTAAGGAAAAACGTATGCCACAAACGTAGGCTATAAACAATGAAGAAATAATGAAGTTCGAATTTAAGCATTATCTTACAACATATGCAATGAATAAATGTCTAGGTAAAAATAATTTTTGTTAATTTGAATATTTTAGTTTATTGAGAAATAAAATTTGAGTGTGGGCTTTAGCTGGCTGATATGCCAATTTGTGTGATTAATAATTGCTCATCAAATAATAATAACTTATTCCATGGGTATAATATTTGTTATGTATGTTATAACATACAGTTTAATTGGTTTGTAGAAAATAGAAAGGTCATAATTAAGTCACAGAGAGGAAATTATCATTTAATATTACTAAAAATAAGAAAACAGGTTGAAGAGAGCACTATGAGAAGGACTTCCTAACCCTAACCAGTGCATTTTCGGCTACTCCCTGGTGTGTCCCCCTCTTCTTAACCTTTTCCCATTTCTATAGTAATTTATTCTCAAGAATAAAACCCATAGGACCAATTACATTACCCATATGTTTAATCTTTAGATTTCTCTTGAGCCAGAGCACAACTAAAACTACAAACTAGTATTTTGGAAATAATTGAAATTTCAAGGAAATAAACTCTATCAAATACTTTTCCTGCTTCAAATGAGAAGGTAAGATTAGATACCAAATAGTAATATACAGAGACTAAAATATGTCTGATTTCAAAAGGTTTTTATATTGAAAGTCCGCTTCTTAAAATGCATTCCATATATACAGCCACACATATATATGGAATTGGTGATGTTTCTAGTCCTAAGCCATCATTTATAAAAAGCTTCAACATTTTTGTTAGAAATGCCATGGTTATCACGGTCACTCAAGGGTGACTCCATGCATTTGATTGCTCTGAATTGCAACAAAGGCAACTCAAACTCCAATAGGATTTTATCATGCAGAGGGATCTCAGGGCATTTTGAAATCGTATTAAAAATAAAATGTAAGTCAAACTTGAAATGTTTGTAATTCATGAAATGTTGATGAGCAAGTCTGAGTGCCAAGCATCCTATCAATGTGAAGTGCTTGCCCCTGGGGATTGTGGCTTCATTGCTAGAAACCCGGAACAGTCATGTCATACAAAACAGAGACAGCATGTGTCCCCGCCTGACAGATGCTGATAAAATGCTGACAAGAATAACAAGTGACTCAAGAGATTGTTATGCCAAAATCCTCTCTCTGGTACTACACAGAGTAGTATAAACATCAGCTGTAGTGGTATATGATGCCCTTCCTCCCCTTGAAAATCAGTAAACTCTGTCATGCCCTGCAGACACACACTTGCAGTAGTGAAAGTCAGGGATTCTAGAACATACAAATGAAGAAGACATGTCACCTGCAGAGATGTTAATGGCATCAGCATTAATATAGATTAACAGCATCAAAAACTTGAGTGTTGGAGCTTGGTAACCTGTTTAGAGTTAGGAATAAAAATCCTGTCAGTTGTCAGCCAAGAGATGACAGGAATAAGATAGAAGTAAATAAATTCAATGTATGCCAAGAATACTGCACTCCTACTTAAGATATGTCTTCCTGAGTGAGAGTTCAGTATCTTACTCACAATAAACTCTAAATAATCTTGTAATGAGTGAATAGAAGTTCATCTTTAAAGAAAACCCAATTGTGTTAAATGATATATGCTGCTATAGAACTTATCAATATCTTTATTTTCTTTGTTTTTTGGTTGACTGCCCTTCTTGTCACTGGGATATGTAGAACAAAAGAGCTTGGGTTATTAGTACAAAGATAAGTGAATTTTAGGTAGAGCAAAGCCAGAAGGCACAGGTAGACATAACTTCTGAGTAATCAATAAGCAACATTTACTACAAGAAGGAAAGAACCCTTCTAGATACCAGAATAAAGATAGCAAGCATAGACCTGGCCACCTGCATACTGAAATGGACAGACAAGTGCTGATTTAAATTCTCCACAGCTCTGGGCTGTGTCACAATAGGATACGGACAGTCTCTGGCTGTTAACAACAGGCATTCCTCCTCATGCCATCTCCCCACATATCCTTTCCTATCTGAGTCCTATAGGTCTCTGTCCTTCTTTTACTATTTCTTGTTTCCTATTTCACCTCTTACTGGGAAAATCTTTTTCTATCCAGGGTGAGAGGATTGTTCTCGTTTATCAAAATATTCATTATCTTGCAGCCTTGGCTTTTGAAACTAAAACCTATTCTCTGTATGTCTGTTTTATTATTTTTTCTCCACGGAATCAGATATTTCAAAATCTACCTCTTCTAAGGAGGAAGAAGAATCAGGGTAAAAAGAAATCAAACATTTGTCTTGCTTTTTCTCACAGCTTCTTTCTCTCATCCATCATATTCCAGCCACATTGACATGTGCTTGCTTTCTTGAATATTCCATTCCCTTGGAACTCAGCACCTTCAAACATTATGTTCTCAATTTTTAGACTTCTCCCTACCTCTACAAAGCTGATTCTTCCCCTTCAAGTCCCAATTGCAATGCTATCCCTTTAAATATGTCTTTCTGATCACAGAACCCAAAGTGGATCGTGATGTCCCTAGTGCTCAAATACTCTTTTAAATAGTATTTTAGTCTTCTTATAGAACATGTACTACAATTTGCAATTGTCAATATGTGTATACACTTACTAGCTCACTGTTTTGTTTTTCCTCATTCTTCTATACTCCATAAGGATAAAGACTAGGGACTGTATTGGTTTTGTTTAACTCTAGAATCTGAGCCTATGATAAAAGGATGTTAAATAAATATCTGTTGAAGAAGCATGCAGAAAGCATGTGTACCCAATATACAGTCTCTCTTTCTCTCTTACTAGCAGAACCACAGTATATAGTCAATACTAACCACTGATTAGAGTACTTACTTCTCACTACTCTATTGTACAAGGATCATAACACACAAGTTTGTCCAACTTAATGGAAGGATCAGACTCAGAAACGGTCAGCCTCAGTCTTTTGTATTTCTCTTCTGCCCAAATATGTCCTCTGGAATGTGGATATGTTATCTCAAAGAAAAGAAGCCAGGATAAGAGCACGAGTGAAAAAAATCAGTGAGGACAATGGATGCGAAACCTAGCTGGGCTCTTAACCCCTAATGATTTCTTGAGTACTTGCTCAAAGCTTAGACTGTATCTCTGGATTTCTTCACACATGAGAAGTCAACCTTAACTTGCTTAAGCCAGTATAGTAAGGTGTCTGTAATATGCAATTCCAATTCAAAACATGGTCTGGGAAGGTCACTCCATAGGACAGGTCCCAATTTATCTTTTTGTCAATGGACTGGACAATTTCTAAGATCACCAGTTCTAACATGAGTTTTCCTTTAGAATAAAAGCATATTTTATCCAAATATTAGCATATCTTTGAATTTAAATTATCCCTTTCATTTTTGAAAACCAATGTGTGATATGTGAAAGTTTGAATAGCTTCTATGTATAAGACAATATGCCAGATGGCTTAATTAGCAGTATTTCCTTTGGAAATGCACATGTTGTACATGTTCCCCATTTCCCATATTTTCTTTGCTGTTTTTAAAGTATCAACATATCATTAATTTAAATGATTGTAATTAAGTATTCATGAGAAGACTAAAAGGGACCGTTATCAAATTTACTTTTATGCCATCAAATATTATTTTCTTTAGGAAATTGTACTGAAGATCAGATTGTGATAGAGCAGGGAATATGTGTAATTTGAGTCAGTGTTCCAAAAAGGCTGGTTTACAAACCAGTGTTGAATGAGTTACATCCAAATAACTTAGGAAACTTTATAGCCCCTTCCCCAATCTCCATGGGTAGTAAAAATTTAATGTTGCACAGAGAACCTAGTATTTGTTCTTGGTTTCTGAGAGCTAATGTCCAAGCACTTGGAATGTCATACTGATGCTTATGTGTTCCACTGTGTCCAACTCTTTGGACCCCATGGACTATAGCTCACCAGTGTCCTCTGTCCATTGTATTTTCCAGGCAAGAATATTGGAGTGGGTTGCCTTTTCCTACTCCAGTAGATCCTCCTGAAACAGATATCAAACCCATGTCTCTTGGGTCTTCTGCATTGGCAGATGGATTCTTTACCACTGTTCCACCTAGGAAGCTCTATCATGCTGATAGAAGTGTTTTCATGTATATGGGCTTTGAGCTAGTCTGATATTAATAATGTCATTAAGCTATCGTTGTGTTAGTCATTCAGTCATGTCAGACTCTTCACAACCCCATGATCTGTAGCCCACCAGGCTCTTCTGTCCATGGGATTTTCCAGGCAAGAATACTGGAGTGGGTAGCCATTTCCTTCTTCAGAGGATCTTCCTGAACCAGGGATCAAACCTGGGTCTCCTGCATTGTAGGTGGATTTGTTACCATCTGAGCCATCAAAGAAGCCCAGCATCATTAAGATTGGGGGCTAAAAGCTACCAGAAAATATGGCTTAGGTTGAGAACTTTGGGTCACATGCTATCATTATCAGGCACATGGACAATCAACCATGCCTATTTGATGAAGTGGCAATGTAGATTCTGGACACCAAACTTTGGGTGAAATTACCTGGTTGACAGTAGTCTATGGGTATCCTCCCATATCATTGACAGTAGTCAATAATGCTGTCTATAACTCCACCAGGAAAGGATGTCTGGAATCTTCATGGCTGTAACTCTTCTAGGCTGTGTCCAGTGCCTCTTTCTCTTGGATGATTTTAATTCATAAAATCATTATGCATTACATTTTAACAAACCATATGGTGAGTATGGGGCTTCCCTTGTGGCTTAGCTTTTAAAGAATCTGCCTACAATGTGGTAGACCTGGATTCGATCCCCAGCTTGGGAAGATTCCCTGGAGAAGGGAAAGGCTACCCACTCCAGTATTCTGGCCTGGAGAATTCCATGGACTGTATAGTCCGTGAGGTCACAAAAAGTCAGACATGACTAAGTGACTTTCACTCTCATGGTGAGTATGAGCTTCCCTGGTAGCTCAACAGTAAAGAATTGGCCTGCAATGCAGGAGACACGGCAGATGAGGGTTCAATTTCTGGGTCAGGAAGAGTCTTGGAGGAAGGCATGGCAACCCACTAGAGTGTTCTTGCTTGGTGAATCCCACTGACAGAGAAACCTGGTGAGCTACAGTCCATGGTGTTGCAAAGATTCAGATATGACTGAAGCAACTGAACATGCACACAAACATTGTGAGTATAACAACTTTCAGTGAGTTCTCTGAGTCCCTTTGGTGAATTGTTGAACTTGAAGATCATTTTAGGAACTGCCTGAACTTGCTATGTTGTAAGGGAAGGCAGTCTACTTGAACTCTTTTCTCTGACTTTGCAGTTGCCTAATTGTTTTACACCAGATAATCAGATTCAATAGGTCCAGGGTGTTTACAGATACCTTGATTTGGAAACCATATCAGAAAACAAGTTGTGTTAAGCAGTTTAAAAAGAGCCATTTCTAAGTTAATAATCTGTGCATGCATATTAACAAAAAACATTTGCTTATTTTTCTTTACCATGTATGTGTGTTTGTGTATATAATGGTAGATATTTGGATAGTTACAGTCATTTCTGTAATTAAGCAAGCTTAATGGTAACCTTTCAGAAAATATCTGATTTGACTATGTAAAGTTGTTTTAGGTACTTGACCAAATGAAATATTATTTTTTGAAGTAATTTTACATAGTAGGAAAGGAAAAATGTTGTTAAAGAAACTGAATTTAATTTCAGTTGTAAAAAAAGCTGTAGCAGTGAGGTGATGTCTTAAAAAGGAAATGTATAAATTATACACAAATGTTATTTAAGATGATTCTAAAATCTGTTTATTCTCTGATGATTTTTTACATTCATCGAAGGGTACCCATAGAATCAAAGTGCTCTGGGGACATTTTTTTTGTTTGTTTAATTTCTATAATATCATTAAACTTAACCTACATATTCATACTTGTAACCCAGCTTTATCGTCCATCTTTGTCATTTCATTCCTCCTTCAGGCAAAAATAAACAAAAACTAGGGGCCATGAATTTAGAGATAGTCACTTTTCAAAATCATATACAGTAAATAAAATAATGCTATTGATTCGGAGAGGGAAATTATTTAAACTTCTTTTCATGGTTGCCTATCTTTCCCCAATTAGTTGATGTTAATAGGGTGTGTTAGGGATGACCTCAGAAAATACTAGAACAGTGATAGAAAAATAAGACAAGGGAGAGAATCAGACAATAAACAGTTACTTATCAAGCCATTTAGTACTGTGGTACAAAGTACTTTAGAACAAAGCAAACTTTTCCTGGGGAACTCTGAGGATCTCTGCGGAATATATGCTTTATCTTTATCTCAGCACAAGAGACAAGTGAGTTGGGATGTTTATGAGCCAACATTTTTTCTTAATTTTTGTTGAAGTATAGTTGATTTAGGTCTTCCCAGGTGGCGCTAGTAGTATAGAACCCACCTGCCAATTCAGGAGACATGAGATGTGGGCCCAGTCCCTGGGTGGAGAAGATCCCTTGGAGGATGACACAGCAACAACTTGAGTGTTCTTGCCTGGAGAATCTCATGGACAGAGGAGCCTGGCAGGCTACTTAGTCCATGGGGTTGCAAATAATTGGACATGACTGAAGCAACTTAGCACTGCACATAGTTGATTTATAATGTTGTTATTTTCAGGTGTACAACAAAATGAATCAGTTATACATATATCCCTTCTCTTTTTAGATTTCCTTCCCATTTCAATCATCACAGAACACTGAGTAGAGTTTCCTGTGCTTTACAGTAGGTTCTCATCAGTTATCTATTTCATGTGAATTAGTAGTATGTATGTGTCAATCTCAATCTTCCAATTCATCCCATCCCACTTCCCCTGTTGGTAATCCATGTTTATTAGGAGCCAACTCTTGTCTGTTATTAGTCAATGATTATTACTAGGAAATAATATCTTTCCAGTTTATCTAGCCAGCTTTGCTGGTAGATAGATTTATGGCCTCTAGAGAAAGATCTCATGCAACTGGAAGTCAAACCCACTGCAATGGAAGATCTGAAAGCTATGAACAGGGTAAAAATAGCTTTTACTGTATGGCTGATACATACTTAGTACTAGGAGTGGTTGATGGAAACAGACATAAAAAGAGTTATGTGATTAGTTTATCTATAATTTTTGATCTTGAATGCAGTGGGAAATTGTGCTTTATAACAGCACATGCTATACAATGGCATCATGACTAATTGGAAAATCACCTGTGGTCAATTGATATCAAGTGTCTATTGAAAAGGAAGTGCTTTAAGCAGGCAAAGCAGTTTATGTAGTTTAATCCATGGCAGCAATGAACACTGAATAGACTGGGGAGTGGGGTCATTATTTCTGAATGCATTCAACAGATCAAAGAAGATAACAAAAAGTAAGCTCAGGACTCTGAGTTCTCAGTTCAAATCATGGTTCTAATATTTTAGCTCTTTTGTGGTAGTTGTTGTTGTTTAGTTGCTAAGTTGTGTCTGAGTCTTTGTCACCCCCATGGACTGCAGCATGCCAGGTTTCTCTGTCCTTCACTATCTCCTGGAGTTTGTTCAGACTGATGTCCATTGATTTCATGATGTCATGTAACCACTGCATCTTCTGTCACTCTCTTCTGCTGGCATCAATCTCCCCTAGTATCAGGGTCTTTTTTTTTTTTTTTTGTAGTGGACCCAACCCATATGAAAATAAATCCCAACGATAATTTTACTGTTGGTAAAATCATTGGAAAAGACCCTGATGCTGGGAAAGACTGAAGGCAGGTGGAGAAGGGGACAACAAAGGATGAAATGGTTAGATGGCATCACTGACTCAATGGACATGAATTTCAGTAAGCTCTGGGAGATGGTGAAGGATAGGGAAACTGGGTGTGCTGCAATCCATGGCATTGTAAAGTCAGATACAACTGAACAACTGAACAATGTCATAATGGAAGTTGAATTCACAATATTTCTATGCTTCTTACATGAAAATAAGAAGGTAATTGAACAATAAGTGAGATCCAAAAGCTTGGAAAAAGGGCATCTGAGTGTATTGAGACAAAGTTGAAAATCTTGAATACATGAGTTTCCCTGAGGTGTCATTGTCAGCAAAGCAACTTGCACCCTCATATCTGAGGTCATCCGAAATTGCCAACCATGCAACAATATCACTTAAGTTAGTCATTTACAAAAGGATGTCTATTCTTCTAAGGACATACTCCAGCAAGTCTTTATTTCTCCTACTATTGTAACTATGAAGAGACTTTAACCTGCTCCAGAGGGACAGGTGTCAAGCCTGACCTGGCTTGAAATATCTTCTACTTCAAAAAGTTGCAAGATGTTACTAGCTCATTTCACTAGAGACCTGTGGAATATGTGTGGGAAAGAATGATAAAGGAATCAATCCAAAGAGGATGGAATGCTTTTAAGAATTTATCAATGTGGCTATGTTTACCCAAGATTCCAAAATTATTATGTTATCTCACACCACACAAATCAATGAGTTGCTTTTGTTGATTGAAAATCAGGCTCAGTAATGGACCACTTACAGTAACTACAGCCAAAAAATTAAAAGACATTTGCTCCTTGGAAGAAAAGCTATGACAAACTTGAATGTGAAAGTGAAAGTCACTCAGTCATCTTGAACTCTTTGAGACCCCATGAACTATACAGTCCATGTAATTCTCCAGGCCATAATACTGGAGTCAGTAGCCTTTCCTTTCTCCAGGGGATCTTCCCAACCTAGGGAATTGAACCCAGGACCCCCTCATTGCAGATGGATTCTTTACCAGTTGAGCCACAAAGGAAGCCAAACTTAACATATTAAAAAGCAGAGACATTACTTTACTAACAAAGTTCTGTCTAGTCAAACCTACGTTTTTTGTTTTTATTTTCAGTAGTCATGTACAGGTGTGAGAATTGGACCATAAAGAAAGCTGAGAGCTGAAGAATTGATGCTTTCAAACTATGGTGCTGGAGAGGACTCTTTCAAGTCCCATGAATTGCAAGGAGAACAAACCAGTCAATCGTGGAGGGGATCAGTCCTGAATGTTCATTGGAAGGACTGACGCTGAAGGTGAAGTTGCAATAATTTGGTCAAAGACATGAATTAGAGACTGAACAACAACAAATGGACTACTTTCAACAAGATTGAGATGCCACAAGTTCTCATTTCTAATATGCAATAGGGAATACAAAAGCTTAAAGAACCAGAAATGATGAGGTAGAGCTTTCATTTGTGAACTACAAATAGCTTCCCTTAAACACACACACAAAATACTATATCCCCAGAGATACTCAATGGACACTCTACTAAGACATGCAGAAGCATTAAGGGGAGGAACACATCTCCATAAGCGTTCCTAGCCTCTGTCTTTTGTAGGTTGAGGATGATGGTGGAGGTGCCATCATTGAGGTTAATTCTCTAAACTTGATGGAATAAATGCTAGCTAGGAAGCTCCAGAGATAAGATGAATTCGGTCATTGTAATAGGCAGCAAGAGTAGGGATATAAGAGTCTTAGTTGATAATGATGCTCCTAAAAATAAAGTAAATGAGAAACCCCCTGGGCAAGAAAAGATTAACTCAACAGGACTTTGTTGCTTAAATTCTGCACATTCCAAAGAAAGCTTTTTTTCAGGACTGGTCCTTAATTGACTACTGGGAAATAACTTCTGAGGTTTTTAGAATATTTTTCCTGGTGAATGTTTTTGTATACTTGAAGCCTTGTAGATTGTTGTACCAGTTTGACCACCAGTTTGAGTTAACCCTAACAATGGAGCATAAATTGAATGCCTATTTTTTAACTGAGAGTGAATGTAGAGTTGGGAAACTGAGGTCAATCAAGTGGATGCTATATGCTTATGAGATTGACCCCCTAGGATTAGGTGAGCTCCCCTGTTTGCAACACTTCACGTCTGTTACTGCAAGCTGCAAATGTGAGAATAAATTGTCTAATCATTGTCAGTCATCATTAAAACAGACAACTAGAAGTTTTCCTTAGTTTCTCCTGGTCTTGACTCATGCTTCTTTTCCCTTTGCTGAGTTTGATCACTATTATTATTTTTTTTTCTGTAATAAATCACAACCATGAATATAATAGTTTTTCTGAATTATATCAGCCCTTCTAGTAAATCATAGAGCCTGAAGGTGGTCTTGGGGGCTACTGCCCCATTTACTAAAATGTTATTTCATCTATACAATAGGGGGAAGTATAGATATGATCTCTAGAAGCTGGACTTCAGTGGCCATAAAGAGACATGGCTCCTCTCCCAGGTTTCCAACTTCAGTCAGTATATTAACCAGAGTTCTGATTAAAATGAAGACACCCTGCGGAAATCACATGGCCAAAAGTATACATAATATCTCTTCTTCCAAGATTTCCCCAGAGTCATATGATTGTTCATGGTAGAAAGGCAAATATGGAGACTGTTTAGGGATTACTAGATCCCAGCTCTGAAATTGCGCAAATTCCTAGGTACCCATAATGTCATTGTGATTCACCAGTCAAAGCAGGAGTTTAAGATTAAAACGGGGAAAAAACAACACAAAACAAAGTCCGCTATACAATTAAGAAAAAATTGATTATTGTATAGTTGATGAATACACACACATCCCCACATTTGATTCATTTATTAGTATACTTTGAGTGTGAAATGGGAAATTATTAATTTTAATCATAAAGAATTAATAATATGTCCAGTAATTACAAAATTTGCTTTTCAGAATTCCCTACTGTATAGTTGACAGTAGTTATAAGGTGTAGTTATAAATCACTGAGACTATATTAATTTAACAAGCACATCAGATCTAATGAAAATCATAAGTGCCTGCCAACCTCAAGTGATCATCTGAATAGGCAGTACATGGATTCAAAGAATCAGATTCGCTAAATATTTTAGAGAATCTAAAGAATTGCTTTTGTTAATTTTCTCAGGAGGGCTGCATTTGTTCACTGTAGTTAGTTTTATCCTTTGAAAGATGAATTCCTTTTCCAGAAAGTTTAAATAAGCATTTATAGGCAGATGCAGTACATAAATAACTGAGGAGGAACAGTTTGATTAACCAAAAATAGAAAAGTTCCATTTTAGTAAAAAAAAAAAAAAAAAAAAAAGGCAGGAGAACATTGTCATGCAAAACAAACAAGCAACTAAACCACTACCACCCAACCATAAATCTTGTCTTCAAAATGTCTATATTACAAGTTGTTGTTTTTATTTTTTTCCTGATCTACCCTGTGGGTTGGGATTCTTCAGGAACTATGTCACAAATGTTAGAGGAATATCATTATTAATATCACCTGTTATTTTGACACACATATTTTCTCAGATCTCCAAGGACCTGTGTAGTTTTCCCCAGAAAATTGATTTTTTTTTTTTTTTTGTCTCTGGGTTTGATCCCTGAGTGGAAGATCCCCTGGAGGAGAACATGGCAACCCATTGCACTAGTCTTGCCTGGAGAATCCCAGGGACAGAGGAACCTGGTGGGCTGCTGTCTATGGAGTCACACAGAGTCGGACATGACTGAAGTGACTTAGCAGCAGCAGCAGCAGTCTGAAGTATTGTGTCTGGCACCTCTAGCAAACTAAGACATCAGAATTCTGTGATTAAGAAATGAGGCCACACACAGTAAAAACAAGGGTTTTTTTTTAGAGAAGAACGCCCTCAGACTGCCCTCTCCCCACCATCATTTTTGCGTCTGATTACATCATTTACTCATCATTTCTAGGCAAGTTTCTAAATTCTTGTGGCTTGCAACCAGAGAGAGGTTCTTGATAAGGGTCCTTACCTATATGGAAATGTATCACCTATATGAAATTAGTAACAGCACTTATCAATAGGATAGGTTAGATGATGAAATAAAATAAGGTTTATAAATTTATCAACACGAGTCTGCTTTAGCAATGCTTTCCTCAAAGCTATATCCTTAATTTGTGATAATCTTCAACATGTCAATTCTTTTATAATTCTTTTCTTTTCCTCTAACATATGATCAAACCTTCTGAAATCTCCTATTTAAAAACACAAATATATCATCTTTCTCACTTAGAACACTTTAATCTGCCTATCATGTTACTTTACTACACGAAAATGTTGATGGGACTTATTTTCAAATAAATGTTCATTTGAATAAGGACATTTTACAGACACCTTCAATAAGATAAATGCCCCTTCATGTTGGCTTCAATTAATTATTTCTTTAACAATTTTCTCACAGCAAGAAGGAAATAATAAGTTTTCAAACATTTAAAAGACAGAAGTAATTACATGCCATTTTCCAGAAAAATAACTGCCCATGACAGATTTGCAATCTGAACTTGAAGTTAGTGCCTGACAGTGGTTGTCAGAATTGGAAATACTGGTTGCTTCCATTTCTGCAGTCAATTGAGAGAGCAGATACAAAGGATGGTATCAAATAGAGTTGGGGACATTGAGTGACAATCAAGCACTGCAGAAACAAGTGGGAGAAAAGTGAGACTATGGACTCTGGAAGGGTACAGTCCATCTATCACATAACCAGCCCAAATCCCTTGAGAAAAGTTGGATGTCATTTCTCAGTCTTCATATGGGGAAGTAACTCAAGAGATTTAACCACTTCACAAAAAGATAACCCATATGGTTCAATATAAACTGACATCAACAAGTTCAGTCACAGAAACGTGTCCAATTCTTTGGCTCCATGGACCGAGTCTGCCAGGCTCCTCTGTCCATGGAATTTTAAAGGCAAAATACTGGAGTGTGCTGTCATTTCCTACTCCAGGGGGTCTTCCTGATCTAACCCACATCTCTTGCATCAGCAGGAAGATTCTTTACCACTATCACCACCTAGGAGGCCCAACCTTGCATCAAACATTTAAAAAACATGAAGAAATTGATTAAAACTAGAAATCAAATAAAAGTAACTGATTAATCAATTAATATTTTTGAAGATTTTTATACCTAGCTTCTGCCCCACACATCACACATCCTGCCTCCCATGGCCTGACTGTTCTGCTAATGCTTAAGCAAGCTCTATAGCAGAACTCAGAAAGATTGGTATGTCTCTATATGGTTCATGAGCCATACAGAAACTGTATGTGGGCATCGTTTAGCCTCAATAGTTTGTAAAACTTTGTTCTAAACCATTGAAAAATGTTTTGTTTTGTTTTGTTTTTAATTTTCTGTGTATTACAGCTGAGTGCAAAGTTTAAAAAAAAAAATGCAGCCACTCTGAAAGGATAGAAGAATGAGACTACTTCAGATTATGTTCCTACAGAAGACTAGAACTAAATTTCCAGGCTGATATTCAGCTGGTAAATCTTTACATTGAAATGGCTGATATCCATTGGTATCAATTGGCCTTTCTGAGTTACTATTGTTAAATGTTTTGAATATCATTCCTCATATATTTTAAACAGCTGTATTGAGATATAATTCACATACCATATAAACATCACTTTTAAATGATTTATTTCAATGATTTTTAATAAATTACATTACTGTTTTTTAAGTTATGGTAGAATATATATAACAAAATTTTCTATTTTAGCCATTTTTTAAATGCACATTTCAGTGGTGCTAACCATTTTCGTAATGTTGTGTAATTATCATGTCTATTTCAGAAACTTTTTCATCAGCTTAAATAGACATACTGTAACCATTTAGCCAAGGCTATGGTTTTTCCAGTGGTCATGTATGGATGTGAGAGTTGGACTGTGAAGAAAGCTGATAGTCGAAGAATTGATGCTTTTGAACTGTGGTGCTGGAGAAGACTCTTGAGAGTCCCTTGGACTGCAAGCAGATCCAACCAGTCCATTCTAAAGGAGATCAGTCCTGGGTGTTCATTGGAAGGACTGATGCTAAAGCTGAAACTGCAATACTTTGGCCACCTCATGCGACGAGTTGACTCACGGGAAAAGACTCTGATGCTGGGAAGGATTGGGGGCGGGAGAAGATGCTGGCAATTTGATCTCTGGTTTCTCTGCTGTTTCTAAATCCAGTTTGAACATCTGGAAATTCATGGTTCATGTCCTGTTGAAGCCTGACTTGGAGACTTTTGAGCGTTACTTTATTAGCCTGTGAGATGAGTGCAATTGTGTGGTAGTTTGAAAATTCTTTGGCATTGCTTTTCTTTGGGATTGGAATGAAAACCAACATTTTCCAGTTCTGTGACCACTACTGAGTTTTCCAAATTTCCTGGAATATTGACTGCAGCACTTTCACAGTATCATCTTTTAGGATTTGAAATAGCTCAACTGGAATTCCATCACCTCCACTAGCTTTGTTCAGAGTGATGCTTCCTAAAGCCCACTTGACTTTGCATTCCAGGATGTCTGGTTGTAAATGGATGATCACACCATTGTGATTATCTGGATCATGAAGATCTTCTTTGTATAATTCCTCTGTCTATTCTTGCAGCTCTTCTTAACATCTTCTGCTTCTGTTAAATCCATAGCATTCCTGTCCTTTATTGTACTCATTTTTACATGAAATCTTCTCTTGGTGTATCTAAATTTCTTGAAGGAATTTCTAGTATTTCCCATTCTGCTGTTTTCCTCTATTTCTTTGCACTGATCACTGAGGAAGGTTTTCTAATCTCTCCGTGCTATTCTTTGAAACTCTGCATTCAAGTGGGTATATCTTTCCTTTTCTCCTTTGCTTTCACTTCTCTTCTATTCACAGCTATTTGCAAGGCCTCCTCAGACAACAGTTTTGCCTTTTTGCATTTCTTTTTCTGGGGATGGTCTTGATCGCTGCCTCCTGTACAGTGTCATGAGCCTCTGTCCATAGTTCTTCAGGCACTCTGTCTTTCAGATCTAATCCTTTGGATTATTTGCCACTTCCACTGTATAATTGTAAGGGATTTGATTTAGGTCATATCTGAATATTCTAGTGGTTTTCCCTACTTTCTTCAATTTAAGTCTGAGCATGGCAAAAAGGAGTTCATGATCTGAGGCACAGTCAGCTCCTAGTCTTGTTTTTGCTGACTGTGTAGAGGGTTTCCTTCTTTGGTCACAAAGAATATAGTAATCTGATTTCAGTATTGACTATATAGTGATGTCCATGTGTAGAGTCATCTCTTGTGCTGTTGGAAGAGTGTGCTTGCTATGACCAGTGCATTCTCTTGGCAAAACTCTATTAGCCTTTGCTCTTTTTCATTCTGTGCTCCAAGGCCAAATTTGACTGTTAGTCCAGGTATTTCTTGACTTCCTACTTTTGAATTCCATTGCATTATAATGAAAAGGACATCATTTTGGGGTGTTAGTTCTAGAAGATCTTGTAGGTCTTCATAGACCCTTTCAACTTCAGCTTCTTCAACATTACTGGTCAGGGCATAGACTTGGATTACTGCGATATTGAATGGTTTGCTTTGGAAATGAACAGAGATCATTCTGTCGTTTTTGAGATTGCATCCAAGCACTACATTTTGGACTCTTTTGTTGACTATGATGGCTACTCCATCTTCTCTAAGGGATTCTTGCCCACAGTAGTAGATATAATAGTCATCTGAATTAAGTTCACCCATTCCAGTCCATTTTAGTTCACTGATTCTTGAAAGGTCAATATTCACTCTTGCCATCTCCTGTTTGACCAGTTCCAATTTGCCTTGTTTCGTGGGCCTAGCATTCCAGGTTCCTATGCAATATTGCTCTTTTACAGCATCAGACTTTGCTTCTATCACCAGTCACATCCACAACTGGGTGCTGTTTTTGCTTTGGCTCCATCTCTTCATTCTTTCTGGAGTTATTTCTCCACTGATTTCCAATAACATATTGAGACCTACCCAACTTGGGAGTTCATCCTTCAGTCTCTTATCCTTTTACCTTTTTATACTGACCTTACAAATGCACTATTTTTAGAGACCCAGTGTTAAAGTGGTTTAATTTGAAAGGAAAGTAGAAAATGCCATCTGTACTGTGAGCTAATTTTTCTCTGCCTGTGCACAGACAAAGCTGGGCCTTTGTACACTACCACATGCTTAAGTCACATCAGATAGTGCACATCTTATCATTAGCTGGCTTTCCTTTTCTACTCTATAAGTCCATAGAATGAGCAGATATTGTGGAGAGACATTGGAGGAGTCAGTTTATTAGGTGCCTTACTGATGTCATAGAAAAAAATGTCTCCTTGAAACTTCTTCAGCAAGCAATCAGGAAGGAAATGAAAAGGAATGATCGTTAGCAGTATTAGGACTCTATGGGGGTAAACTTTCTGAAGATGAAAATGCTGATAGTGGTATAAAGTAGTAAAGGATAATTGGAGAAAAATTCACTATGAATCTTCCCTTTTGGATACATCATCCACTTAAATGCTAAAGGCAATGAGGACAATGGCCAAGTGTGTGATGGAAAGCAAACCTGGACTAAATGGAAAATTCTTCACTGACTGAAAATCAGGGAGAAGAAGGATCTAGGAGTAAGCACTGTGGATGTGAGAAAATGGTGCCGACGTGTCACATTCAGGTTGTCCTTATTTTTTGTGCTTACTTGTACCAAGTCCTCTATTCATAGTGTCCTCTCTATAATTTATTCTTTAAATATCTTTTTCTTCTGATACTCATAACACCCAGAGAGTCAGTCCTTTTGTGTTTCTAAAAGACTTTGTGCATTTTTAATATAGTCTGTCTCAAAAGGTTTTATTCAGTTTTAAATATTACTTACAAATAAAATAGATATCAATTGGAATGTTTACTATTTCAATTGTGTATGTACCCATGAAATTTTTATTTTTAATATTTTAGTTACCACGTGCTATTTTTAGTCAGGTAGATCAAAAAAATAAAGTTAAGAATTGATTACACAAAATTAACAAAGCTAAATCCTTAAGGTCTTGAAATAATGAAACTTTCAGATTGCTTTCACAAGTGTGTATCATTTATCTTCTGAAGTTATTCATCTTTAAAACTGCTTCAAGACTCTTAAAACACTCTCTACTAAACATTTCAGACCATAATTTATTATGTTTATTTACTTATGTGACTATTTCACACAATAAATTTTTTTTAAAGATGACTAGGTCTTGTATCATATTAATCTTCTTGATTCCCTAGGCTGTAATGGGGCCTAGAACACATTGAAGCTTGATAGATAATTTTATTAATTGATAAAATAAATACATGAATGTGGGCCAATTGCTTGTTCACTCAAACAATTTTCTTTTTTGACATTTTCATATTGGAAGAACCTGGAATCTCAAATGGTTTTAGGTCAATTCTTAGTGCCAGGCTAACAAGAAAGAAGAATGCTACTATTCAGGATTCTTACAACATACTTCACATTGTTAAATCTTTTCTTTTCCAAAATAAAAGCTAAATCATTCCTTATAGTAAGGAAGCCAAACAAAACTATCTTCTTTCTCAAATCCCTTTTGTCTTTATGGCAGATATATGTGGCTATACAATCAAAGCCTGGATACTATACTGAAAGTATTTTCAGATAGCTCTATTTCCTGGTTCATAAATTAATATTTTAGCTTTACAACATTAATAACTGTGTATTGCTGAGTCTATATAAACAATACGGCATGGCCCATCACATCCCTGATGATATTAGAACCAACACACTTGCATCCATAAGGAGTCTATCAACTTACAAAGGAGATTCACAACAAATAGAAAGTACACTTTTCCCATTCTGTCTGGGCATAGATGATATCAGTGAAAACCAATGATGAATGTATCTAATACTTATTTTTATTGAGAATAGATTAAATGGGTCTAAGAGGTGGGCAAACAGAGAGGTAGAATGGTACTGCAAATATATATACGCTTTAGAATATTTGTGCAACTGTGGCTTTGAAAAATGTCCATGTCATTTAAAATGTATGAGATTTAGATAAAAGCTACTCAGATTATGTAAATATCATATTTCATTATGGTAATTCATATGAAAATATTAGTTTTAAAAGTTATTGAGCAAGATAACATGAAGTAAGAATTAAATATATTTACTGGCATATACATACTCTATAAATATAATAATCCTCATATTAGTCTCACTACCTGAGAGACTGCTGCAAACAAATATTTAAATTACAGAGCCTCCCTGTCCATTTCCTAATAACTTAATCAATAGGAATCTGGTTTTCATGTCTAATTTCTTAATATAACATTAATATAATCAAAACAATATTTGATAATCCCCTCATTTTCATGTAAATTTCTATGCTGGCCAATTAGAGACACCTATAAGGGAAGGAGGTAGTTAGAAATTAATATAAGATTAAAAGATGACTTAGAATTGAATAATTTTGACTATATTCATTTGGAAATCTCTCTTTATATTGAGAAAAAAGTGAAACTGCTTTATTCAATCTAAGCTGAGTTTGAATATTTTTAGTATTTGGGATTTAATTTAGTGCTTTTTCATATAAAAATATTTCTGAACTGAGATAGATTTGATTGTATGAATCCTCTTATCTGAAACTGAAGATCCACAGTTGGGAAGTTATTTCAATTGAAATATGACCAGGTCTGAGACAATTTTCCTTTCCTAGATTCCTAGAAAACTATAAATTATATGAAAGTTTTTAGGGCTAAGGGGAGAAAACCTAGTCAAACTTTGTTGAAATAACATGTTCACAAACATATGACAGTGATTATAACCAAGATAAAAATTCAAATTTAAAATGAGTATCTATCTTAGCTTCTAAATCTAGCTGGATAAGAAATAACTCTGTAAGTCCACATGGAGATATACCATTGAATTTTCAACAAGCACCCCTAAGTTACAAGGATGATGCTACTGAAATCCATAATAGTAGCACTGTTAGCAATTCAAAAAAACTTAAAACTTAAATATCATTTCCTGAAAAAATTGTGGAACATGAGATCAATTTTATTTAATCTGAATTTAGCTTTAATATAATTTAACTTTAAACTTGAACTTAAAATTTAAATCATTAAATGTAATCTTATAAAAAGAACACAATAAAATGTTGAAATTGACAAAATCTTGATTATATTATGAAAAAGTTTGTATGAGACTATGAAATCAGTCATGTAAAACAAAGTAATTTTAGTAACAGTTATTGCTGTCTTCATTTTATAATGAAAATGCTTCACAGAATATTAGAGTTTGAAACCATATTAATGAAACTGAATCTCACATTCTCATTTTACCAATGAGAGCAATTTGTATAAAAGAGAATGTAGTTTTCTAATGTCACTTAACTGTTAGGGGTTGATTTGACTCAAGAAAAACAGACACTTGATTCCTGTTGTAAAATATATGGGTTGGCCAAAAAAATTCATTCTTTTTTTTTTTTTTTTTCATGAGGTGGCTATAGTAGTGCTTAGTTGCATTTAATTTCTTTTGAAACAATTTTATTAGATTGTATTGCCATAACTGTCATATCAGTGTGTATTAAAAAAAACCTTGTCAAAATTGGTAAATTTCTGTGTAGTATTTTATTGTTTAAGATGTAAGAAAAAAGGCAACATTTTTAGCATATCATGCTTTATATTTCAAGAAAGGTAAAAAAAAGGACAACTCTTTTAAACACAAAAAAAGATTTGTGCAGTGTATGGAGAAGGTACTGTAACACATCAAACAT
The DNA here is from genome assembly GCF_049115385.1 of Moschus berezovskii. NCBI lineage: Eukaryota > Metazoa > Chordata > Mammalia > Artiodactyla > Moschidae > Moschus > Moschus berezovskii. The sequence goes on from NC_142470.1 coordinate 55,944,259, forward strand.
GCCAAAAATGGTTTGTGAAGTTTCATGCTGGAAATTTCTGGTTGGATGATGTTCCCCTGTCAAGTAGATCAGTTGAAGATGATAGTGATCAAATCCAGATATTAATTGAGAACAACCAGCATTATAACACAAAGGAGATAGCTGATGTACTCAAATTATTCAAATCAGACATCGAAAATAATTTACACCAACTTAGTTATGTCAATCACTTTGATCTTTGGGTTCCACATACGTTAAGTGAAAAAAATAAAACTTCTTGACCATATTTTCACATGTGATCTCTACTGAAATATAACAAAACTGTTCTGTTTTTAAAACAAGGTGATATGTGTGATGAGAAGTGGATACCGTACTGTAATGTGGAATGGAAGAAATTGTGGGGCAAGCAAAATGAACCACCAATCACACCAAAGGCCAATCTTAATCCAAAGAAGGTAATGTTGTGTGTATTGTGGGATTGGAAAGGAATTCTATATTTTGAGCTCTTTCTGGAAAACCAATCATTTCCAACAAGTACTGCTCCCAGTAAGACCAATTGAAAGCAACATTTGACAAAAATCCAGAATCAGTCCATAGAAAATGCATAATGTTCCATCAGGATAATTCTAGACTGCATATTTCTTTGATGACCAGGCAAAACTGTTACTTTTTGGCTGGGAAGTTCTGATTCACGCACTATATTCACCGGACATTACACTTTCAAATTTTCATTTACTTCAGTCTTTACAAAATTCTGTTAATGTAAAAAATAAAATAAAATCAATTCCCTGGAAGACTATTAAAGGCACCTGGGGCAGTTCTTTGCTGAAAAAGATAGTCTTGGGAAGATGGAATTATGGAGCTGCCTGAAAAATGGCAGAAGATAGTGTAACAAAATGGTGAAAATTATTCAATAAAGTTCTTGGTGAAAATGAAAAATGTGATTTTTATTTTTACTTAAAAATTGAAGGAACTTCTTGGCCAATCCAATAATTAGGACTTATAATGTCAAGTCATTCTGAATTTGCATAGGTCTTTTAAGGAGTCATAAAGAAGGTAAAAATGTAATGGACACAGGTTTGATTAGAGAAAACACTGGAGAAAACATTTGTGAAACAAACATTTTATGATTAAAAAGTATAAGTACAATAATATATAATAATTTTCTGTGCATTTTGATAACATTGGTAATAATGTCTTAGCCTAAACGACTAATATTAAATGGCTGAAATACAAAAACATTGTTTTTATCTTACATTGAAAAGTTTCCCAAACATGTGAGTATTGTTGGGAGCCAAGATTATTCAATTATAAAGATGAAAAGGTCATATAAGAATTTTCCCAGAATTTTTGCAGCTAGGATATAGGCATGTGGCTCTGAATTAAAATGAGAACTCCCCACACAACAAAAGTTCCATCCACAAATCTATTTTTGTGAGGATGAGACCATGGGCATAGAATCCAAGTTGTAACAACAGTGAATCTTCAACATACAGTATCTAACAATGAAATGACCTTGTCCTTATCAGATTGCTCTGTGGCACACTTGAGGCCACAGATTCTACATTTGCCCATCCATTTCTACTAGCCATCCCGAAGCTTTTAAATAATTTCCTAATATATATCAGCCATAATCAGCTTTTGTGGCATGAACATAAATGCCAGGATGAGTACCGAGTATTTCAGTTCAAACAACCCATATATGTAATAGTAAGCTTAATTATTAGATATTTTAAGATAGTTTAAACTTTTAAAAAACTTAACAACTATTCCATTACTTTATGTAATAGCTTTTTGAGGCACAATGCCACTGGTTTAGGAATTTACATAAAAACACAAACTGTCTGTCATTTCTCCCTATCCACACATGATATTTTTGTCCTGTTTTTCCAAAGCTTATTTCTAACTGACTAAAATTTTTGAGCCTGTTTGGCATATTATTATACTTTTGCACACAAAATGATTCTTAATTAAGGAAATTGTTACTAGAGGAAAGGAATGAGATCTATATTCTGCATTGGTTCAAAGGTATCTGAGTTTCTAGGTAAGCAATTACAGTATATATTTTAAAGAATCAGTCCTCAGTCTCTGGGATCTAATGCCTGATATTCTGAGGTGAAGTTGATATAATAATAGAAGAAATAAAGTGTACAATAAATGGACTCTGCCTGAATTATCCCCAAATCATCCCCAGAATCATTTTGTCTTCCACAAAACCAGGTTCTAGTGTCAAACATGTTGGGGACTGCTGCATTAAAGGATGGTCAATATTTTCATTTGGCTATTTGGTCTACTTGATATATGTATTGAGCCAGATAATGACTAGTATTCACTTTTTTTACTTGTTTAGAAATCAGTCCTCATAAACTGCCTTTCTTTTTCAATTATTCAAAGCAGCGAAGGTGTGGTCTCCCTTTTATTTATTTTTTTCATTTTTTAAATTTTTATTGGAGGCTAATTATTTTACAATATTATATTTGTTGGTTTTGCCATACATTGACATGAATCTGCCCCGGGTGTACATGAGTTCCCCCTCCCGAACCCCCCTCCCAACTCCCCTTATCCTCCCTCTGGGTCATCCCTGCATACCAGCCCCGAGCATCCTGTAACATGCATCGACCTTGAACTGGCGATTCGTTTCACACATGATAATATACATGTTTCAATGCCATTCTCCCAAACCATCCCTCCCTCACCCCCTCCCACAGAGTCCCAAAGACTGTTCCATACATCTGTGTCTCTTTTGCTGTCTCGTATACAGGGTTATCATTTGCATCTTTCTAAATTCCATATATATGCCTTAGTATATTGTATTGGTGTTTTTCTTTCTGGCTTGCTTCACTCTGTATAATAGGCTCTAGTTTCATCCACCTCATTAGAACTGGTTCAAATGCATTCTTTTTAATGGCTGAGTAATACTCCATTGTGTATATGTACCAAAGTTTTCTTATCCATTCATCTGCAGATGGACATCTAGGTTGCTTCCATGTCCTGGCTATTATAAACAGCGCTGCGATGAACATTGGAGTACATGTGTCTCTTTCAATTCTGGTTTCCTCGGTGTGTATGCCCAAGAGTTCGATTGCTGGATCATATGGCAGTTCTATTTCCAGTTTTTTGAGGAATCTTCACACTGTTCTCCGTAGTGGCTGTACTAGTTTGCATTCCCACCAACAGTGTTAGAGGGTTCCCTTTTCTCCACACCCTCTCCAGCATTTATTGCGTGTAGACTTTTGGACAGCAGCCATTCTGACTGGTGTGAAATGGTATCTCATTGTGGTTTTGATTTGCATTTCTCTGATTATGAAGGATGTTGAGCATTTGTTCATGTGTTTGTTAGCCATCTTTATGTCTTCTTTGGAGAAATGTCTGCTTAGTTCTTTGGCCCATTTTTTGATGGGGTCATTTATTTTTCTGGAATTGAGCTGCAGGAGCTGCTTGTATATTTTGGAGATTATTCCTTTATCAGTTGCTTCATTTGCTATTATTTTCTCCCACGCTGAAGGCTGCCTTTTCACCTTGCTTATAGTTTCCTTTGCTGTGCAGAAGCTTTTGATTTTAATTAGGTCCCATTTGTTTATTTTTGCTTTTATTTCCAATATTCTGGGAGGTGGGTCTTGGAGGATCCTGCTGTGATTTATGTCGGAGAGTGTTTTGCCTACGTTCTCCTCTAGGAGTTTTATAGTTTCTGGTCTTACATTTAGCTCTCTAATCCATTTTGAGTTTATTTTGGTGTATGGTGTTAGGAAGTGTTCTAGTTTCATTCTTTTACAAGTGGCTGACCAGTTTTCCCAGCACCACTTGTTAAAGAGACTGTCTTTTCTCCATTTTATATTCTTGCCTCCTTTGTCAAAGATAAGGTGTCCATAGGTGCATGGATTTACCTCTGGGCTTTCTATTTTGTTCCATTGATCTATATTTCTGTCTTTATGCCAGTACCATACTGTCTTGATGACTGTGGCTTTGTAGTAGAGCCTGAAGTCTGGCAGGTTAATTCCCCCAGTTCCATTTTTCTTCCTCAAGATTGCTTTGGCTATTCGAGGATTTTTGTATTTCCATACAAATTGTGAGATTATTTGTTCTAGTTCTGTGAAAAATATCGTTGGTAGCTTGATAGGGATTGCATTGAATGTATAAATTACTTTGGGTAGTATACTCATTTTTACAATATTTATTCTTCCAATCCATGAACACGGTATATTTCTCCATCTATTAGTGTCCTCTTTGATTACTTTCACTAGTGTTTTATAGTTTTCTGTGTACAAGTCTTTTGTTTCCTTAGGTAGATATATTCCTAAGTATTTAATTCTTTTCATTGTAACAGTGAATGGAATAGTTTCCTTAATTTCTCTTTCTATTTTCTCATTATTAGTGTAAGGGATTTCTGTGTGTTGATTTTATATCCTGCAACTTTACTGTATTCATTGATTAGCTCTAGTAGTTTTCTGGTAGAGTCTTTAGGGTTTTCTGTGTAGAGGATCATGTCATCAGCGAACAGTGAAAGTTTTACTTCTTCTTTTCCAATTTGTATTCCTTTTATGTCTTTTTCTGCTCTGATTGTTGTAGCCAAAACTTCCAGAACTATGTTGAATAGTAGTGGTGAGAGTGAGCACCCTTGTCTTGTTCCTGACTTTAGGGGAAATGCTTTCAGTTTTTCACCATTGAGGATAATGTTTGCTGTGGGTTTGTCATATACAGCTTTTATTATGTTGAGGTATGTCCCTTCAATTCCCACTTTCTGGAGGGTTTTTATCATAAATGGATGTTGAATTTTGTCAAAGGCTTTCTCTGCATCTGTTGAGATAATCATATGATTTTTATTTTTCAGTTTGTAAATGAGGTGTATTACGTTGATTGATTTGTGGATATTGAAGAATCCTTGCATTCCTGGGATGAAGCCCACTTGGACATGGTGTATGATCTTCTTAATGTGTTGTTGGATTCTGATTGCTAGAATTTTGTTGAGGATTTTTGCATCTATGTCCATCAGTGATATTGGCCTGTAGTTTTCTTTTTTTGTGGGATCTTTACCAGGTTTTGGGATTAGGGTGATGGTGGCCTCATAGAATGAGTTTGGAAGGTTCCCTTCCTCAGCAATTTTCTGGAAGAGTTTGAATAGAATAGGTGTTAGCTCTTCTCTAAATTTTTTTTTTCCATTTTATTTATTTTTTTTTCAAGTTGAACAGACTAAATTTCTTTAAACAAACTTACTTATACTCCAGAATCCTTTAAAAACTTAATAACATTTATACATTGAAGGTATTTGATTTTCTTGTAACTAGCACTTCAAATGCAACAAGCATTTGAAGCAACAAGCATTTGACCCAACAAGTAAAACTTTCTATAGTTCATAACTTTTATAAATAAAATAAATTAAATGTACAGTGAATAAGTTCTCTGAAATATTTCAGTATTTCTGCAGGTTTAGTAACATCATAAAATACATTTCAACTAAAGTTCACAAATCTAAAAACCTGTTAGGCATTTTTAGGCGTTTTAAGTTGGAAATGAAGACCAATGTTACATCGTAATATGCCAATTACAAATAGTACTTCAAATAGCAAATACTACAGTTTTTCCCAAACTTTAAAAACTATTCATGAACTCAACACTGAACTATTGATGGCTATGAGAATTTTTTCCTAGCCTTTTTGAAAATTTCAACCCATTTACGTTTAAGGTAATTATTGATAAGTACGATCCCATAGCCATTTTCTTTATTGCTTTGGGTTCAAGTTTATACACTCTTTCTGTGTTTCCTGTCTAGAGAAGATCCTTTAGCATTTGTCGGAGAGCTGGTTTGGTGATGCTGAATTCCCTCAGCTTTTGCTTGTCTGTAAAGCTTTTGATTTCTCCTTCATATTTGAATGAGATCCTTGCTGGGTATAGTAATCTGGTCTGTAGGGTATTTTCTTTCATCACTTTAAGTATGTCTTGCCACTCCCTTCTGGCCTGAAGAGTTTCTGTTGAAAGATCAGCTGTTATCCTTATGGGAATCCCCTTATGTGTTATTTGCTGCTTTTCCCTTGCTGCTTTTAATATTTGTTCTTTGTGTTTGATCTTTGTTAATTTGATTAATATGTGTCTTGGAGTATTTCGCCTTGGGTTTATCCTGTTGGGGACTCTCTGGGTTTCTTGGACTTGGGTGATTATTTCTTTCCCCATTTTAGGGAAGTTTTCAACTATTATCTCCTCAAGTATTCTCTCATGGTCTTTCTTTTTGTCTTCTTCTTCTGGGACTCCTATGATTCGAATGTTGGAGCGTTTAACATTGTCCCAGAGGTCTCTAATATTGTCCTCATTTCTTTTAATTCGTTTTTCTTTTTTCCTCTCTGTTTCATTTATTTCTACAATTCTATCTTCTAGCTTGCTTATCCTGTCTTCTGCCTCTGTTATTCTACTGTTTGTTCCCTCCAGAGTGTTTCTGATCTCATCTATTGCATTATTCATTGTATATTGACTCTTTTTTTTTTCTTCTAAGTCCTTATTAAATCTGTCTTCCATCTTCTCAATCCTTTTCTCCAGGTTATATATCTGTAACTCCATTTTGCTTTCAAGATTTTGAATCATTTTCACCATCAAAATTTGAAATTCTTTATCAGGTAAATTCCCTATATCTCCTTCTTTTGTTTGTGTTGGTGGGCAATTATCTTGTTCCTTTACTTGCTGGTTATTTCTCTGCCTCTTCATCTTGCTTATATTTCTTTGCTTGGGGTGGCCTTTCCCTCTTCTTGCAGTTCGTGGAGTTCTCTTTATTATGTAGTTTCTTAGCTGTGTGTGGGGTTGGACGGGTGACTTGTCCGGGTTCCCTGGTTAGGGAAGCATGTGTTGGTGTTCTGGTGGGTGGAGCTGGATTTCTTCTCTCTCCTTTAGAAGACAATGGGCTGCTTTTCTGGGAGCCTGATGTCCTCTGTCAGTATTCAGAAGTTGTTTTGTGGACTTTACTCCGCGTTCAAAAGTTCTTTTGATGAATTCGTAGGCGAGAAAGTGTTCTCGCCGTCTTATCCCTCCAGCATCTTGTTCCTTCCTCCCCAGAACAGTGGATTCTTATATTCCACTTGGTCGTGGAGTATCTCTTCCCAGCTGTTCCAGCAAGGCGCAGCCGCTGTACCTTACCTTGGACGAGGGGTATCTCCTCAAGGCCGCCCCTCCTGCTTTGAATGCGGATCAGCTCCTCTCGGCCCACCGGTGCCCAAGCAGCCACCGCCTCCTGGACGTGGTACAGCTCCTCTCGGCCACCGCCCTAACCCTGGGCGCGGGGTAGCTCATCTCAGCCACGATTCTGCACGTGGTCGGTTGCGCCGGAGCCGGGCGTCTCCCGCGCCTGCGCCGCCGGAGCCGGGCGTCCTCTTCTCTAAATTTTTGATAGAATTCAGCTGTGAAACCGTCTGGACCTGGGCTTTTGTTTGCTGGAAGATTTCTGAATAAAGTTTCAATTTCCGTGCTTGTGATGGGTCTAAGATTTTCTACTTCTTCCTGGTTCAGTTTTGGAAAGTTGTACTTCTCTAAGAATTTGTCCATTTCTTCCAAGTTGTCCATTTTATTGACATATAATTGCTGATAGTAGTCTCTTATGGTCCTTTCTATTTCTGTGTTGTCTGTTGTGATCTCTCCATTTTCATTTCTAATTTCATTGATTTGGTTTTTCTCCCTTTGTTTCTTGATGAGTCTGGCTAGTGGTTTGTCAATTTTATTTACCATCTCAAAGAACCAGCATTTGGCTTTGTTGATTTTTGCTATGGTCTCTTTTGTTTCTTTTGCATTTATCTCTGCCCTAATTTTTATGATTTCTTTCCTTTTACTAAGCCTGGGATTCTTCATTTCTTCCTTTTCTAGTTTCTTTAGATGTAGGGTTAGGTTATTTAGTTGACTTTTTTCTTGTTTCTTGAAGTGTGCCTGTATTGCTATGAACTTCCCCCTTAGCACTGCTTTTACAGTGTCCCACAGGTTTTGGGTTGTTGTGTTTTCATTTTCATTCATTTTTATGCATATTTTGATTTCTCTTTTGATTTCTTCTATGGTTTGTTCATTATTCAGCAGCGTGTTGTTCAGCCTCCATATGTTGGCATTTTTAATAGTTTTTCTTCCATAATTAGGATCTAATCTTACTGCAATGTGGTCAGAAGGGATGGTTGGAATGATTTCAATTTTTTTTTTTTTTTAATTTACCAAGGCTAGATTTATGGCCCAGGATGTGATCTATCCTGGAAATGGTTCCGTGTGTGCTTGAGAAGAAGGTGAAATTCATTGTTTTGGGGTGAAATGTCCTATAGAGATCTATTAGGTCTAACTGGTCTATTGTATCATTTAAGTTTGTGTTTCCTTGTTAATTTTCTGTTTAGTTGATCTATCCATAGATGTAAGCGGGGTGTTAAAATCTCCCACTATTATTGCATTGTTGTTAATTTCCCCTTTCATAGTTGTTAGTAATTGTCTTACATATTGCTGTGCTCCTATGTTGGGTGCATAAATATTTATAATTTTTATATCTTCTTCTTGGATTGATCCTTTGATCATTATGTAGTTTCCTTATTTGTCTCTTTTCACAGCCTTTGTTTTAAAATCTATTTTATCTGATATGAGTATTGCTACTCCTGCTTTCTTTTGGTCTCTATTTGCATGGAATATCTTTTTCCAGCCCTTCACTTTCAGTCTGTATGTGTCCCTTGTTTTGAGGTGGGTCTCTGGTAGACAACATATATGGGGTTCTTATTTTTGTATCCATTCAGCCAGCCTTTGTCTTTTGGTTGGGGCATTCAACCCATTTATGTTTAAGGTAATTATTGATAAGTATGATCCTGTTGCCATTTTCTTTATTGTTTTGGGTTCGAGTTTATACACCCTTTCTGTGTTTCCTGTCTAGAGAAGATCCTTTAGTATTTGTTGGAGAGCTGGTTTGGTGATGCTGAATTGTCTCAGCTTTTGCTTGTCTGTAAAGCTTTTGATTTCTCCTTCGTATTTGAATGAGATCCTTGCTGGGTACAGTAATCTGGGCTGTAGTTTATTTTCTTTCATCACTTTAAGTATGTCTTGCCATTCCCTCCTGGCCTGAAGAGTTTCTGTAGAAAGATCAGCTGTTATCCTTATGGGAATCCCCTGGTTTGTTATTTGCTTGTTTTCCCTTGCTGCTTTTAATATTATTTCTTTGTTTTTGATCTTTGTTAATTTGATTAATATGTGTCTTGGAGTATTTCACCTTGGGTTTATCCTTTTGGGGACTCTGGTTTTTTTGGACTTGGGTGATTATTTCTTTCCCCATTTTAAGGAAGTTTTCAACAATTACCTCCTCAAGTATTCTCTCATGGTCTTTCTTTTTGTCTTCTTCTTCTGGGACTCCTATGATTCGAATGTTGGAGCATTTAATATTGTCCCAGAGGTCTCTAACATTGTTCTCATTTCTTTTAATTCGTTTTTTTTTCTCTCTGTTTCATTTATTTCTACAATTCTATCTTCTAGCTCGCTTATCCTGTCTTCTGCCTCTGTTATTCTACTGTTTGTTCCCTCCAGAGTGTTTCTGATCTCATCTATTGCATTATTCATTGTATATTGACTCTTTTTTATTTCCTCTAAGTCCTTATTAAACCTTTCTTCCATCTTCTCAATCCTCTTCTCCAGGTTACTTATCTGTAACTCCATTTTGCTTTCAAGATTTTGAATCATTTTCACCATCAAAATTTGAAATTCTTTATCAGGTAGATTCCCTATATGTTCCTCTTTTGTTTGTGTTGGTGGGCATTTATCTTGTTCCTTTACTTGCTGGTTATTTCTCTGCCTCTTCATCTTGCTTATATTGCTGTGTTTGGGGTGGCCTTTCCCTCTTCTGGCCGTTTGTGGATTTCGCTTTATTATGTAGTTTGCTCGCTGTGTGTGGGGTTGGACGGGTGACTTGTCAAGGTTCCCTGGTTAAGGAAGCTTGTGTCGGTGTTCTGGTGGGTGGAGCTGGATTTCTTCTCTCTGGAGTGCAATGTAGTGTCCAGTAATGAGTTATGAGATGTCAGTGGGTTTGGAGTGACTTTGGGCAGCCTGTATATTGAAACTCAGGGCTATTTTCCTGTGTTGCTGGCGAATTTGAGTGGTATGTCTTGCTCTGGAACTTGTTGACCCTTGGGTGGTGCTTGGTTTTAGTGTAGGTATGGAGGCGTTTGATGAGCTCCTATCAATTAATGTTCCCTGGAGTCAGGAGTTCTCTGGTGTTCTCAGGATTCGGGCTTAAGCCTCTTGCCTCTGGTTTTTGGTCTTATTCTTGGAGTAGCCTCTAGACTTCTCTATCTGTCATTTCCAAGGTGGTTCCCTCTGTTTTACCTTCCTTTTGCTGGTCTCTTCAGTGTCTAATTTCCACCCTGATACTAGGGGGCAGGTGGACACTTTTTAAGGCTCAGTTGTTCAGTCCTGTTCTGGGAAGGGAGGAACGCTGCAGACAAATATCTTTGGCGTCTCTGGGGAGTGCTCGCAGCGTCTCAGCCACACTGGGTTTGCCCCCGCTCACAGCGCATGTGTTGTCCCAGTCTACACTGCACAGGTTCTAGGTTGCTCTGCCAGGAACTCTCCGAGGCCAGCGCTGGGTTGTATGCATTTCCCAGGTCTGAGCGTCTCAAGTTCAGTTTCTCGGGTACACCTCAAAGGCGCAGACTTGGCTGGGTCTGCGTTTTGTGCCTTCCCTGGTCCAAGCAGCTCAGGTGACCAGGTGTTTGGTGAGCACGGTCACTGCGACTTATCGCCTCCCCAGTCCTTGCCACTTGGTTTTCTGGGTGTACAACCGGCGCACCTTCTCAGGCAGATGTTGACCGGCGTGAGCCCAAGAAGACTTGTTTAGCAACAAGCCTGCCTGCAGTTTGTATCTGATGCATTTCTGGGGCCACGGTTGCCCCCTCCAGTTCTGGCTGGCCTCCCTGCCTGTCTCTGTGGGGGGGATGGGGGATGGGCTGACTTCAGCCAGCTCGCTCTGCTTAGCCCTTTGTTCTGTGAGCAGGGCTGGCAGAGTCTTAGGTAAGAGCTTTCCGCCTTTTCGTGGGGAAGCTATCCCAGTCTGCTTTGCTATCTCCAGTTAGTTCTCTCAGATTGTTCTCTTGGCATTCAAGCCCAGTCCTCTCTCTAAGCAGTTCAGCTGGCTCCTCCCTGCTCAGCTCCCACTTGCTAATGGCGTATGCAGGTGTCTGTGCTGTTTCTCTGCTGGGAGTTACCGTTTGGTGGGTAATCTGTGGGTTTTAATTATTTCTTTCATTTTCCTCCCGGTTATGTGGCCCTCTGAGGTTCCAAGGCTCGCCACAGACTAGCCAGTGAGAGTGTTTCTTGGTGTTTGGAAACTTCTCTCTTTTAAAGCCTCCCTTCCTGGTGCGGAGCTCCGTCCTTACCTCTTTTGTCTCTCTTTTTATCTTTTATGTTTTTTCCTACCTCCTTTCGAAGACAATGGGCTGCTTTTCTGGGTGCCTGATGTCCTCTGCCAGCATTCAGAAGTTGTTTTGTGGACTTTACTCCACGTTCAAATGTTCTTTTGATGAATTTGTGGGGGAGAGAGTGGTCTTGCCGTCCTATTCCTCTGCCATTTTGTTCCTTCTCCCTTCTATTTTATTTTTTTTTTTTAGCATTTTTTCAGTGTGTCTTTCAGTGCCTTGAGCCTCCAGGGAGTCTTCCCAACCCAGGGATTGAACCCAAGTCTGTTAAGCCTCCTGCATTTGGTAGGTATGTTCTTTAGCACTAGTGTCACTTGGGAAGGAAGGCTCATATTTATTTCTCAAGTATTAAGAAACATTTAGTAAATAACTGCTGAAAGTGTTCCCTATCTGATGAAAAATATAAATCTACTCATTCGATATAGCCAAATAAACATAAGCAAAATAAACACAAAGAAAGCCATGCAGCATCATATTGTAATCAAAATATTCAAAATCAATGATAAAAAATCTTAAAATGTTTAATAAAATTACTCTTGAGGGACAATTTATAATTTAAATGTGGTCAGTATAATATTTCTTAAATAATGCTAATTTATTACAAAGGGGCTTCCCTGGTGGCTTGGCCTTAAAGAATCTGTTTGCAATACAGGATATACAAGTTCATCCCTGGGTCACTTAGGAAGACTCCCTGGAGGAGGGCAAGGCAACCCACTCCAGTGTTCTTGCCTGGAGAATCTCATTGACAGAGAAGCCTGGTGGGCTACTGTCCATAGAGTTGCACACAAAGACACAATACACAGCACACAATACAAGAACATAGATACTTTTGATTTTATAAAATAATGTCTTTACTTTTAGTACTATATGCTTAAGTATTTAAAGGTGAAGTATTTGCAACATACTTTTGAATGGATTGGTATAAAATAGGATGAAAGGATTATGATAGATAAAATATTAAAATGTGTGGATGTCCATTGGACTATACATTTCAACTTTTCTGTAAGTTTGATTTTTTTTTTAAATGCTAAATTCAACCTCCAGGGCCTGAAGAGATTTGTTTTGTGAGATATAGAGAAAAAAGCTGTCAGAGTTTACTCTGGAGCATATGGAAGAAAGGAACTACTAAGAGAGTAAAGCAGGGAATAAGGTGGAAAACCTCAGGCATTTGCTGAAGTGATTTCTCTCATGGAAATTAATAATAGTGAATGCTTCACCTTATGGACTTGGACAGAACAAGGAAGGCTGAAGGAGTATGCAGAGTAAGAAAAGAAGGAGGGATAAAATCCCAAAAATCTCTAGGAATCATTGGACAGCGTTTGATCTCTGATGGGCCTATGGAGTCAAGATACAAGAATCAGTCCACAGCTAGAGTAGAAATAGGGAAACATATATGACATCTGTATTATAACTCCCAGATTATTTTTATGAAATAACTTTTGGTTAGGCTACTTCCTGCTCTTAAATGCTATTTAAATGGTTCTCACATTCCCAAAGAATAAAGCTGGTATTTTTATCCTGAAGTTGAAGCATCTCAATTATTGGCAACTGACTCAATTTCTAAATGTTCTCTTTGACTTTAATACATGCTACAGCCAACCCAGATTATTCTTTGTCCTCTATACCACATTTATTTAGATTTTCCTGACCCTGTGCCTGTTATAGCTCTTACCTGAATGACATTATCATCTCTCACCTGCCAAACATTACTCATACTTAAACCCAAATTCAAATTTTTCCTTTTCTAATGTCATCAACAGAAAACAGATGTCTTCCAAATTATCAGATGACTGCATCTGTTTCCTTTATACAAAATGTCTCAAATGTGCTTGAAATATAATTTTAATATATTCTCTTTTATGCTTTGTTAGAGTTATAAAGGGAAATAAACATAATTTTTCAGAGACTTACAACTATATACACTACCATGTGTAAAACAAATAGTTGGTGAAAAGTTGCTGTATAACACAGGGATCCCAGCTTGGTGCTCTGTGATGACTTAGAGGAGTGAGATGGTGGAAATTCAGGGAGGCTCAAGAGGGAGGTGACACGTATAATTATGGCTGATTTGCATTGGACCACAGAAACCAGCATAACACTGTAAAGCAATTTTCCTCAAATTGAAAAATAAACTGTAAAAAATGCAAAATAAATAAATAAAACAAAACATCAATTTGGGACATCAGAATATCACCTTCATTATTTAACAGAGACTATTAATATTGGCAACACAGAATGAGAGCCAAGTTGGTTTTAAATAATGAAACTCTGTGATTACCTTGTTTCAAAAGGAAAGAAAGTAGAGCTGAGCTTCCTCTCTCCAGGTTCCAATTATCCACAGTAGTCACTCTACCCTTCTTTAAGGTAGAATATGTAAAAAGGTAAAGAGAGACAAGAAGTTAAATTGTATGAACTCTCTTGGCATGCAAAAACACTCAGGAGTGAGGAAGCAGCCTTTTTCTCTGAAACACACCTCCAGAAATCTGAGCTCATTAAAGGCAGATGTTATGTCTTGAGAGTGTTGTTGTTTTTTTTTTTCTCTCGCTCTCTCCCTTTTTCTTTTTTTTTTCTGCACCACATGGCAAGTAGGAACTTAGTTCCCTTTGTAACCTCCACTTTGCCACCCAAATATAGTGCTCTGGGAAGCAGTTGAGAAATGTATGCTGGCTCACTGATAAATGAATGAATTCGTAATAGTGCTCATGAAATAAACCATAATATTTCACCCCAAATATATTTATCTGGTATAAAAATTATTTTGTGCTGAAGACAAGCAAGAGGCAGCAAATATAAGAGAGGCTCTCTCTCCCTTCTCCCTTCTTTGCCTAAATAATGGATATAAAGTCTCATTGCTGAAAGGAACTTTAGACTCTTACCAGCACAGAGATGCCACCAGAAAAATTTGCAATAATATTGTTAAACTAACCCTTATCTTCCTGTTTCTTTTCCACCATTAACTTACCTGCCCAAGCCCCTTTTTGTTTCAGATGTGTATCACAATTTACTACTGTTTTTCCAAAATAGTACAAAAACTGGTCAACTCTAACTACTTCTTTGGGTATTCATTTTCCTTTTGAGGGTTCCCTTGTTAAGTATGAAATGTGCATGTCAATCAACTTCTCTTTACTTTCTCTTGCTGATCTGTTTTGTTATAGAAGTACCAGATTCTACTTGGGTGTGTGTGTGTGTTTAGTTGCTCAGTCATGTCTGACTCTCTGAGGCTCCATGGGCTATAGCCTGACAAGTTCCTCTGTCCATGGAATTTTCCAGGCAAGAATACTGGAGTGGGTTGCCATTTCTTACTCCAGGAGGATATCTTTCTAATCCAGATATCAAACTCATGTCTCCTGCATTGGCAGGTGGATTCTTTACTACTAGCACCACCTGGGAAGCCCTAGATCCTGCTTAGAAAAGTAGAAAGAGTGGAAAGCAAGATTGTTTTTCCTTCTCTGTACACAAATTCAAATAGTTTGCAAAAAACGTAGAGAAGGAAATGGTAACAGTAGATAGAATCTACAGCTAACTGAAGAGCAGAGTCTTGGCAATAAAATATTTAAATTAAAATAATAATATTAATAAACACTGTAAAAGTCAACCAAAAACAAAAAGAGGATTGATTCAGCTCACAGGACATCTGTATATTCACATTAGTTATTTTTGCATCAATTTATTTGCATTTTTATCTTTCTAATTTGAACATGTCTAGAGGGAACTGTTAACATCATAATCTATGTAAATGTTCTCACTTAGCTTTTACTCTATGGTGGCCTGGGGAATTTAGGATGCATTATCTCATGCTAAATTAAATTCAGATAACATTTTAAATGTGAGAAAGTAATCCATTTGCTTATATATCTATCCACATTCAATTCATCTTTACATTTTTACACACATTTTTGGGTCCAGGTTAACTTATTTAAGCCAATCAAATCATGTCATATCATGTAGGCTATCACCTCTACCTTACCTACCTTCTTTCACAAGCAGAATTAGGACAGATATTGGAAATGTAATAACACTATGATTATGACATAACACAAATAAGAAGAGCAAAAAAAAATCTTTAAATTGTATATGAGTGAACTCCGGGAGTTGGTGATGGACAGGGAGGCCTGGTGTGCTGTGATTCATGGGGTTGCAGAGTCGGACACGACTGAGCAACTGAACTGAACTGACTCAGGCACACTCTTACATCTTGTTTTACTGTTGTTGACATATAATCGATATATAAAATTATTTTCATTTCAGATGTACAGCATAGTGATTCAACATTTAGAGAAATTGTAAACTGTTCACCTCAATAGGCCTAGTTAACACCTGTCACCATATTTTGTTTGTACATATATATTTTTCTTCTAAAGAAACTGATCTGTTCTGTCAGGAATTTTCAAATATGCAAGACAAATTCTAATTTCTTATTGGAGGGCTGACTAACAAAAATTGTGATACCGTGATTTTAATTTTCCTTTCATTCCATATATATTGTGTTTAGTTGTGGTCTGTTTGAAGTTTTTGCATCTTTCTGATAATACAATGTCTCAGGGAATTTCCTAATGAACACTTCCCTCTGCCTGTCATTTTAAGAATGAAGATATGTTTGTCCAATATTTAAGTTACACTGGATATCTTAGACTATTGCAGAATATCTGAAGCCACAATGGCTTGGTTTAAAAAGAAACAGCTTGAGGAAAAAACTTTTTTTTTAATTTATTTAATTTAATTGGAGTCTAATTACTTTACATTATTGTATTGGTTTTGCTATTCATTGACATGAATCTTCCCCGGGTGTACAAATGTTCCCCATCTTGAACCCTCCTCCCACCTCTCTCCCCATCCATCCCTCTGGTTCATCCCAGTACACCAGCCCCGAGCATCCTGTATCATGCATTGAACCTGGACTGGTGATTCCTTTCACATATGATAATATACATGTTTCAATGCCATTCTCCCAAATCATCCCACCCTCACCCTCTCCCACAGAGTCCAAAAGACTGTTCTATACATCTGTGTCTCTTTTGCTGTCTTGTATACAGTTATGAAATTAAAAGACACTTACTCCTTGGAAGGAAAGTTATGACCAACCTTGATAGCATATTCAAAAGCAGAGACATTACTTTGCCAACAAACGTCCATCTAGTCAAGGCTATGGTTTTTCCCGTGTTCATGTATGGATGTGAGAGTTGGACTGTAAAGAAAGCTGATTGCCGAAGAATTGATGCTTTTGAACTGTGGTGTTGGAGAAGACTCTTGAGAGTTCCTTGTACTGCAAGGAGATCCAACCAGTCCATTCTAAAGGAGATCAATCCTGGGTGTTCATTGGAAGGACTGATGCTAAAGCTGAAACTGCAATATTTTGGCCACCTCATGCGACGAGTTGACTCACTGGAAAAGACGCCGATGGTGGGAAAGGTTGGGGGCGGGAGGAGAAAGGGACGACAGAGAATGAGATGGCTGGATGGCATCACTGACTCTGTGGACATGAGTTTGAGTGAATCCGAGAGTTGGTGATTGACAGGGAGGCCTGGCGTGCTGTGATTCATGGGGTCGCGGAGACTGAGCGACTGAACTGAACTGAACTGAACTGTGATTCATGGGGTCGGACACGACTGAGCGACTGAACTGAACTGAACTGAACTGATACAGGGTTATCATTATCATCTTTTTAAATTCCATATATATGCATTAGTATGCTGTATTGGTGTTTTTCTTTCTGGCTTACTTCACTCTGTGTAATAGGCTCCAGTTTCATCCACCTTATTAAAACTGATTCAAATGTATTCTTTTTAATTGCTGAGTAATACTCCATTGTGTGTGTGTATGTACCACAGCTTTCTTATCCATTCATCTGCAGATGAACATTTTTTTTAAAGCACTGGAAAAACCAGATGATTACTCCTATTGTATTTTATATTCCATATCTAACTCCAGCATATTTTTGATAACTGTTAAAAAGAAAAAGCATGATCAGAACAACCTTGTTAATAATAGTCATCTTAATAGTAACATTTCTACAAGTCAAGGAATGTATGTCTCCTCCTCCCTCAACACTTCAGTTCAGTTCAGTTCAATTCAGTTCAGTCGCTCAGTCGTGTCCGACTCTCCGCGACCCCATGAATCACAGCACGCCAGGCCTCCCTGTCCATCACCAACTCCCGGAGTACACTCAAACTCATGTCCACAGAGTCGGTGATGCCATCCAGCCATCTCATTCTCTGTCGTCCACTTCTCCTACCGCCCCTAACCTTTCCCAGCATCAGAGTCTTTTCCAGTGAGTCAACTTGTCGCATGAGGTGGCCAAAGTATTGCAGCTTCAGCTTTAGCATCAGTCCCTCCAATGAACATCCAGGATTGATCTCCTTTAGAATGGACTGGTTGGATCTCCTTGCAGTATAAGGGACTCTCAGTGTCTCTTAAATGAAGACTAAAAGCTTCCTATTAGAATTCATAACAAGTTTTATATACAAGATCATATCATCAGCAACAAAGATTATTCTGCTTGTTCTTTTCCCATCTGAAGGATTGATTGATTTTTGGAAGGGCAGAGCTAAATAATATTAAAACTATCATACAACTGCACATATTTCGCATGCCAGAAAACTAATGCTCAAAATCCTAGCTAGGCTTCAACAGTACGTGAACCGAGAACTTCCAGATGTACAATGTGGATTTTAAGAAGGCAGAAGAACCAGCGACCAAATTGCCAGCATTAGTTGGATCATAGAAAAGCAAGGTGATTCCAGAAAAATATCTACCTCTGCTTAATTGACCTTGCTAAAGCCTTTGACTGTATGCTGCTGCTGCTGCTGTCACTTCAGTCTTGTGCGACTCTGTGTGACCCCATAGACGGCCTCCTACCAGGCTCCCCCATCCCTGGGATTCTTCAGGCAAGAACATTGGAGTGGGTTGCCATTTCCTTCTCCAATGCGTGAAAGTGAAAAGTGAAACTGAAGTTGCTCAGTCATGTGTGACTCTTCGCGACCCCATGGACTGCAGCCTACCAGGCTCCTCCATCCATGGGGTTTTCCAGGCAAGAGTACTGGAGTGGGGTGCCATTGCCTTCTCCATTTGACTGTATGGATCACAACAAACTGTGGGAAATTATTGAAGAGATGGAAATATCAGGCCACCTTATCTGCCTCCTGAGAAACCTATATGCAGGTCAAGAAGCAACAGTTAGAACCAGACATGGAACAATAAACTGGTTCCAAGTTGGGAAAGAAGTGCATCAAGGCTGTATATCATCACCTTGCTTATTTAACTTCTATACAGAGTACATCATGTGAAATGCTGGGCTGGATGAAGCACAAGCTGCAATCAAGATTGCCAGGGGACATAGCAACAACCTCAGATATGCAGAGGATGCCTCTTTAATGGTAGAAAGTGAAGAGGAACTTAAGAGCATCTTGATCAAAGTGAAAGAGGAGGGTTAAAAAGCTAGCTTAAAACTCAGCATTCAAAAAACTAAGATTGGGGCATTCAATCCCATCACTTAATGGTATATAGATGGAGAAAAAGTGAAAACAGTGACAGACTTTATTTTCTTGGGCTCTAAAATCACAGCAGACAGTGACTGCAGCAATGAAATTTAAAAAAAAAAAAGCTTGCTTCTTGGAAGGAAAGATATGATAAACCTAGACAGCATATTATAAAGCAGAGACATCACTTTGATGCCAAAGTTCTGTATCATCAGAGCTATGGTTTTTCCAGTAGTCATGTGCAGGTGTGAGAGCTGGACCATCAAGAAGGCTGAGCAAACCAAAAATTGGTGCTTTTGAAATATGGTATTGGAGAAGACTCTTGAGAGTCCCTTGGGCATCAAGGAGATCAAGCTAGTCATTCCTAAAGGAAATCAACCCTAAATATTCATTGGAGGGACTGATACTTAAGCTGAAACTCCAATACTTTGGCCACCTGATACAAAGACTGACTCACTGGCAAAGACCCTGATGCTGGAAAAGACTGAGGGCAGGAGGAGAAGGGGGTAACAGAGGATGAGGTGATTGGATGGCATAATCAACAGAATGGACATGAGTTTGAACAAACTTCATGAGAGAGTGAAGGACAGGGAAACCTGACCCTGGTGTGCTACAGTCCATTGGGTGGCAAAGAGTAAGACATGACTGAAGTGACTGGCAAGGCAACGTTGGACTTTCCAGGTGACTCAGTAATAAAGAATGCAGCTACCCATGCAGGAGATATTCGTTCAATCCCTGGGTTGGGAAGAGCCCCTGGAGATGAACATGGAAATGTATTCTTGCCTGGGAAATCCCAGATGAGACTGGTGGACCGTAGTCCATGGGGTTGTAATAGAGTCAGACATTACTTAGCAACTAAAAACAACAAAAACAACAATCCAACACTGTGTTTGTGAGCTGAATCAAATTGAACATGGCATATAATCAGTCTTGTTTATGTTACCAGGTTTCAGTTCAGTTCAGTTCAGTCACTCAGTCGTGTCCGACTCTTCGCGACCCCATGAATCACAGCACGCCAGGCCTCCCTGTCCATCACCAACCCCCGGAGTTCACTCTAACTCATGTCCACAGAGTCAGTGATGCCATCCAGCCATCTCATTCTCTGTCGTCCACTTCTCCTCCTTCCCCCAACCTTTCCCACCATCAGAGTCTTTTCCAGTGAGTCAACTCATCACATGAGGTGGCCAAAGAATTACAGTTTCAGCTTTAGCATCAGTCCTTCCAATGAACACCCAGGATTGATCTCCTTTAGAATGGACTGGTTGGATCTCCTTGCAGAGCCAAGGGACTCTCAGGAGTCTTCTCCAACACCACAGTTCAAAAGCATCAATTCTTTGGCGATCAGCCTTCTTCACAGTCCAACTCTCACATCCATACATGAACACGGGAAAAACCATAGCCTTGACTAGACAGACGTTTGTTGGCAAAGTAATATCTCTGCTTTTGAATATGCTATCAAGGTTAGTCATAACTTTCCTTCCAAGGAGCAAGCATCTTTTAATTTCATGGCTGAAATCAGATCTGCAGTGATTTTGGAGCCCAAAAATATAAAGTCTGACACTGTTTCCACTGTTTTTCCATCTATTTCCCATGAAGTGATGGGACCAGATGCCATGATCTTAGTTTTCTGAATGTTGATCTTCAAGCCAATCTTTTCACTCTCCTCTTTCACTTTCATCAAGAGCTTTTGAGTTCCTCTTCACTTTCTGCCATAAGGGTAGTGTCATCTGCATATCTGCTGCTACTGCTGCTGCTGCTAAGTCGCTTCAGTCATGTCCTACTCTGTGCATCCCCATAGATGGCAGCCCATCAGGCTCCTCCGTCCATAGGATTTTCCAGGCAAGAGTACTAGGTTACTGATATTTCTCCCATCAATCTTGATTCCAGCTTGTGCTTCTTCCAGCCCTGCGTTCCTCATGATGTACTCTGCATATAAGTTAAATAAGCAAGGTGACAATATACAGCCTTGACGTACCCCTTTTCCTATTTGGAACCAGTCTGTTGTTCCATGTACAGTTCTGACTGTTGCTTCCTGACCTGCATACAGGTTTCTCAAGAGGCAGGTCAGGTGGTCTGGTATTCCCATCTCTTTCAGAATTTTCCACAGTTTATTGTGCGTCTTCTACAGTGCCCTCAAGAGGGCATTAGTCCTCTTGTAAGAAAAGTCAACAGAGAGTTTTCTCACTTGCTCATATTTTCTCCTCTTCCTCTTTCACTCTTTCTCCACTGGTACTCTTAGGCCCAGTGAAGGCACAGTGTAAGGAGTGAGCTGACACCAGACACCAACCCTTTGGCACCTTAATCTATATTTCCAATCTCCAGAACTATAAAAAATAAATTTCTATTGTAAAGAATATGGTTTTTCCAGTGGTCATGTATGGAAGTGAGAGTTGGACTGTGAAGAAAGCTGAGTGCCGAAGAATAGATGCTTTTGAACTGTGGTGTTGGAGTAGACTTTTGAGAGCCCCTTGGACTGCAAGGAGATCCAACCAGTCCATTCTAAAGGAGATCAATCCTGGGTGTTCATTGGAAGGACTGATGCTAAAGCTGAAACTCCAATACTTTGGCCACCTCATGCGAAGTGTTGACTCATTGGAAACAACTCTGATGCTGGGAGGAATTGGGGGCAGGAAGAGGAGTGGACGACAGAGGATGAGATGGCTGGATGGCATCACCGACTCAATGGAGGTGATTTTGAGTGAACTCTGGGAGTTGGTGATGGACAGGGACGCCTGGGGTACTGCGATTTATGGAGTCTCAAAGAGTCAGACACGACTGAGCAACTGAACTGTACTGAACTGAACTGAAGTGAACTGAAGCCACTCAGTCTGGAGGCATTTTGTTATGCCAACCCAAACTGTTTAAGACAATGGGAATGGTTAAAACAAGTTGGAATAAACTTTATGACAGAAACTGGACAAGAAAATAAAAAGATGACTGAACTCAGAAATAATGGTCTTTAAATTTGGTATGTGTTTCCCTCTTTTATGCAAGCTGTTTTAGATTATCACAAATACAGATTTTCACTTTTTAATATGCTTATATATTTTCTGTTTTTGTTTCTTTGCACACATAATTTTAACATCTACATCAAATTATGTAATCATTTTACTATTTCATAGCTTTACTTACTTTTAAAGCTGATTTTCTTTATGCACATCTTTTATTTGTTTTATTCACAGGGATGATCTTTGCATAAATATGTGTCAGTATTATGTTTTCTCTTAAGGGTAAATTTAAAAGTAGAATTACCAGGTAATATATGATGAATAATTTAATTCTAATTATTAGCTTGTAAAACTGCTTTTTAAAATTCTGTTCTTGCTCCTAGAATCTTAACTGAGAGACTTCCAGGAGATGTTGAAGAATATGAAAGTGAATTTACAATAGCAGTTCTTAAAGTTAGTCTGACCACCAAGTAAGTACTTTAGTATGATTTTTCATTTAATATTCTCCCCTATATGAATGAGAAATTCAGTTCATCAGCAAATTCCTGTGCATATAGGATAGCAAAAGAATTCACTTCCATTCCTGAAAACATAATTCCTTTATCATAGATAAAATTTCCTATTTTTTCATCTAAAATATTTTATTTCTTGAGCCTACATAGTAGGGACTCTATGAGTAAATAAGCCACATGCATAACAAATGAGAAATTAGTGGTCATTATACCCTATAGAGGAAGGCTTTCTTATCTCTCCTTGCTATTCTTTGGAACTCTGCATTCAGATGCTTATATCTTTCCTTTTCTCCTTTGCTTTTCACTTCTCTTCTTTTCACAGCTATTTGTAAGGCCTCCTCAGACAGCCATTTTGCTTTTTTGCATTTCTTTTCCATGGGGATGGTCTTGGTCTCTGTCTCCTGCACAATGTCACGAACCTCCATCCATAGTTCATCAGGCACTCTATCTATCAGATCTAGCCCCTTAAATCTATTTCTCACTTCCACTGTATAATCATAAGGGATTTGATTGAGGTCATATCTGAATGGTCTAGTGGTTTTCCCTACTTTCTTCAATTTCAGTCTGAATTTGGCAATAAGGAGTTCATGATCTGAGCCACAGTCAGTTCCCGGTCTTGTTTTTGCTAACTGTATAGAGCTTCTCCATCTTTGGCTGCAAAGAATATAATCAATCTGATTTCGGTGTTGACCATCTGGTGATGTCCATGTGTAGAGTCTTCTCTTGTGTTGTTGGAAGAGGGTGTTTGCTATGACCAGTGCGTTCTCTTGACAAAACTCTATTAGCCTTTGCCCTGCTTCATTTCGTGCTCCCAGGCCAAATTTGCCTGTTATTCCAGGTGTTTCTTGACTTTCTACTTTTGCATTCCAATCCCCTATAATGAAAAGGACATCTTTTTGGGGTGTTAGTTCTAAAAGGTCTTGTAGGTCTTCATAGAACTGTTCAACTTCGGCTTCTTCAGCATTACTGGTTGAGGCATAGAGTTGGATTACTGTAATATTGAATGGTTTGCCTTGGAAATGAACAGGAATCATTCTGTCGTTTTTAGGATTTCATCCAAGTACTGCATTTCGGACTCTTTTGTTGACCATGATGGCTACTCCATTTCTTCTAAGGGATTCCTGCCCATAGTAATAGATATAATGGTCATCTGAGTTAAATTCACCCATGCCAGTCCAGTTTAGTTCACTGATTTCTAGAATGTCGACATTCACTCTTTTCATCTCCTGTTTATGCAGAGTTCCAAAGAATAGCATGGAGAGATAAGAAAGCCTTCCTCAGCGATCAATGCAAAGAAATAGAGGAAAACAACAGAATAGTAAAAACAAGAGATATTTTCAAGAAAATTAGAGATATCAAGGGAACATTTCATGCAAAGATGGGCTCAATAAAGGACAGAAATGGTATGAACCTAACAGAAGCAGAAGATATTAAGAAGAGGTGGCAAGAATACACAGAAGAACTGTACAAAAAAGATCTTCACGAACAAGATAATCACGATGGCGTGATCACTCACCTAGAACCAAACATCTTGGAATGTGAAGTCAAGTGGGCCTTAGAAAGCATCACTACGAACAAAGCTAGTGGAGGTGATGGAATTCCAGTTGAGCTCTTTCAAATCCTGAAAGATGATCCTGTGAAAGTGCTGCACTCAACATGCCAGCAAATTTGGAAAACTCAGCAGTGGCCACAGGACTGGAAAAGGTCAGTCTTCATTTCAATCCCAAAGAAAGGCAATGCAAAAGAATGCTCAAACGACCGCACAATTGCACTCATCTCACACGCTAGTAAAGTCATGCTCAAAATTCTCTAAGCCAGTCTTCAGGAATATGAGAACCGTGAACTCCCAGATGTTCAAGCAGGTTTTAGAAAAGGCAGCGGCACCAGAGATCAAATTGCCAACATCCGCTGGATCATGGAGAAAGCAAGAGAGTTCCAGAAAAACATCTATTTCTGCTTCATTGACTATGTGAAAGCCTTTGACTGTGTGGATCACAATAAACTGTGGAAAATTCTGAAAGAGAAGGGAATACCAGACCACCTGACCTGCCTCTTGAGAAACCTGTATGCAGGTCAGGAAGCAACGGTTAGAACTGTACATGAAACAACAGACTGGTTCCAAATAGGAAAAGGAGTACATCAAGGTTGTATATTGTCACCCTGCTTATTTAACTTCTATGCACTGTACATCATGAAGAACGCTGGGCTGGAAGAAGCACAAGCTGGAATCAGGATTGCCAGGAGAAATATCAATAACCTCAGATACGCAGATGACACCATCCTTATGGCAGAAAATGAAGAGGAACTCAAAGGTCTCTTGATGAAAGAGAAAGAGGAGAGTGAAAAGGTTGGCTTGAAGCTCAACATTCAGAAAATGAAGATCATGGCATCTGGTCCCATCCCTTCATGGGAAATAGATGGGGAAACTGTGGAAACAGTGTCAAACGTTATTTTTTTGCGGCTCCAAAATCACTGCAGATGCTGATTGCAGCCAGGAAATTAAAAGACGCTTACTCTTTGGAAGGAAAGTTATGACCAACCTAGATAGCATATTAAAAAGCAGAGACATTACTTTGCCAACCAAGGTCCGTCTAGTCAAGGCTATGGTTTTTCCCTTGTCATGTATGGATGTGAGAGTTGGACTGTGAAAAAAGCTGATTGCCGAAGAATTGATGCTTTTAAACTGCGGTGCTGTAGAAGACTCTTGAGTGTCCCTTGGACTGCAAGGAGATCCAACCAGTCCATTCTAAAGGAGATCAATCTTGGGTGTTCATTGGAAGGACTGATGCTAAAGCTGAAACTCCAATTCTTTGGCCACCTCATGCAACGAATTGACTCACTGGAAAAGAATCTGATGGTAGGAGGGATTGGGGGTGGGAGGAGAAGGGGACAACAGAGAATTAGATGGCTGGATGGCATCACCGACTCGATGGACATGAGTCTGAGTGAATTCCAGGAGTTTGTGATGGACAGGGGGTTTTGGAGTGCTGTGATTCATGGGGTCACAAAGAGTCAGACACGACTGAGTGACTTAACTGAACTGAACTGATACTGTATAGAATCCAAAGTTACAGTTTTTGCTTGCTCTATTTCTTTTTTAATTTAAATGCTATAATCTAGCCATTCAGCCCATATTCCTGTTACTATTACCAAACCAGCTTTGTTTGCCCAACTTCTCAGTAAGCCAAATGCTGAGACTCTGAGATTTGTAGCCAAAAAAAGGGTTTATTTACAAGGCAGTCAAGTGAATAAATGGAGAATAAATCTCAATTCAACCTTTCCAAAGGTAAAGGTCCTGGGCTATTTATGGGTAAAGTGTATAAAGTGTGCAAACCAACTACTAAAATTAAAGAAATAAAGAATATAGGTGGTCAGTGGTGCAGGAGAAAGTGATATGAAGCAGGAAAAAGGATATGATCATTTTTCTGCAAGTGCTGCTGAGCTTCATACTTCTTCATAGCATGGCTGTTCAGGAAACAGTGGCCTTAGCACCATCCAGGGGTGGAGTTTGGGGTCTTATGATGCCAAAAGGATATCTACCAGACATTCAGGTGGGCTCAGTTGAAAGTTCTGTGGCCTCCACCTGTTTGAGCTGGATTAAAACTATTAATAACTTCAATTTCCTAAAAAACAACTTAACTGTTACTCTATGTTACCATAATGACCCATTCATAAGAGGTGTTATCTGTAGGGGAAAATTAAAGGGGTCTTATGATATATTGTCTAAGCCACATGAAGCTTGGAGGGTATGGGATTTGTAAGAACAATTAAAGTGAGCTTGACAAGTGAAAGTAGATTTCTTTAAATTTACTGCTTATTAGACAAGAATGTCTAATGGATCTAATCCTCATTTTCATTACGACCAGAGTGAGTAATTCATTGATGTTACCTCCTTGACCCTGTGGGTACATGAGCATTTGACTGCTTGGCAAGTACACTTAATTCCTCTGAGCAATAGTCTTCAAAGATCCACAGCACCATGTTGGTTTTTATCAGGAGGGCCTGAGCTTCATTCGCCAAAATATGTACATTTTAATCATCTTTGTAAAGCACCATGCTAGGACAAAAGAAATATTGAAATGCAAAAAATATGGTGGTTAAAAGGGGCTAAACATTTAAAGAAAGCATTTTATTTCTTTTTTCTCAAGAATCTGCATTTTTCAGTTTCATCTCCAGCATGTAAAGATCTTGGAAGTGTTTGCTCATATCTTAAAATAAAAGACAAACAAACAAAAATATGAGTAAACTGAAAATCAGTGAATTTTATGGGGCTAATGAGAGAATGGAAATCATAGGACATATTAACACCCCAAGATACACAGGACCAAGCAAATCTAGAGAACATAGCAGACATTAAGTAACCCAAAGTAAAAATCACTGAAGCCATAAACTTAAGTAGAAATATTTGATTTATTAGAATGTTTAATTTTGATAAAATGCTGCAGACTGAGAACGAAAAAGAAAAATTCCTGGAGGCCTTGCAGTCTTAGGTGGGGCCCCCACATTTTAACCGACTTTACTTCAGGTACTCTACCATGTACTCATGGTGAAGAGTCAAGAAAAATCTCCTCTGGAAGTGGGAGAATATAAATAGAAATTCTGAGATATTCCCAGAGTATTTTCTATAACAAAGCCCTACTCTCCAGAGAGAAGGAATTTACAAGAATTTTATCCCAATAGTGCATGTTGGCTCTGTCACTCAGTCACATCCAACATGACCCAGTCGACTGCAGCCCACCAGGCTACTCTGTCCATGGGATTTTCCAGGCAAGAATACTGGAGTGGACTGCCATTTCCTCCTCCAAAGGATCTTCTTGACCCAGGGGTTGGACTCACATCTCCTGCTTTGACAGGTGGATTCTTTATCACTGTGACACCTAAGAAGCCCTACAGGGAAAGAAATTTATTCATAATGAATCCTATCTGGCCTCCCTGTCTCACTTAAGGGGCCAGAAGCTAAGAAATCTTTGTGAAAGTCAGAAGCCATGAAGCCAGGCTCAGCAAATTACTGAGATTTAATCATAAGATTGTAGAAACAATTCTTCCCCCATAACCTATTAACACATGCACAATGATGTGGTATAATAAGAATAGACTGTAGCTAAAAAGCTGTACGGAGCAGACTCTGTTTAAGAAGTCCTTAGGCAAATCCAACGACAAAAGAAGAGACAAATATAAAGAGAAGAAGCATAATGAACCTACAGTTACCGCAAATGTAACACAACCCAACTCCTAGTCAGACTAACATATAATTTCAAAGTAAAGACCTGTTTTCCTCAGACCCCATTACCTGATACATAATGTCTGACACAACAACAATAATAAAAAAGATTATAAAGCATGCTAAAAGTCAGGAAAAAACCAATCAGACCTAAAACTTTGAACAAAATTTAACTCAAAATGGATAATATATCTAAATGTAAAAACAAAACAAAAATAAGCAAGCAAACAAACACACACACACAAACTAGGAAATTGCTAGAGAAAAGTAGGAAATCATCTGAGTTTAGTGATAAATTAACATCAAAAGCACATTCCATGAAAGAAGAAAAAAATGATTGCATCAAAATTAACAGCTTCTACCCTACAAAAGGAGTGAAAACACAAGCCACATACTAAGAAAAAAAAAAACTATTTGCACAACACATATAGTTTTTTTTCTGAAAGAGCTGGTACCCAAACTGTACAAAGTACTCTTAGAGCTCACCAATAAGTAAACAATTCCAATTAAAATATGGGTAAAAGAACTGAATAGACAGTTGTCAAAGAAACTGTCCAAGGACAAACAAACATATAGAAAGATGTTCAACATAATTTGCTCTTCAGATCAGATCAGATCAGTCGCTCAGTCGTGTCCATCTCTTTGCTACCCCATGACTGCAAATAAAATAACAAGGAGATATCACCACTACAGTGACAGACTTTATTTTGGGGGCCTTCAAAATCACTGCAGATGGTGACTGCAGACATGAAATTAAAAGATGCTTGTTCCTTGGAAGAAAAGTTATGACCAACCTAGACAGCATATTAAAAAGCAGAGACATTACTTTGCCAACGAAGGCCCCTGTAGTCAAAGCTGTGGTTTTTCCAGTACTCATGTATGGATGTGAGAGTTGGACTATAAAGAAAGCTGAGGGCAGAAGAATTGATGCTTTTGAACTGTGGTGTTGGAGAAGACTCTTGAGAGACCCTTGGACTGCAAGGAGATCCAACCAGTCGATCCTAAAGGAAATCAGCCCTGAATATTCATTGGAAGGACTGATCCTGAAACTGAAACTCCAATACTTTGGCCGCCTGATGTGTCATTTGAAAAGACCCTGATGCTGGGAAAGGTTGAGGAAGGGAGGAGCAGGGGACAACAGAGGATGAGATGGTCGGATGGCATCACTGACTCAATGGACATTAGCTTGAGTAAACTCCGGGAGTTGGTGATGGACAGTTAGGCCTGGCATGCTGCAGTCCATGGGATAGCAAAGAGTCAGACACCACTGAGTGACTGAACTGAATTGAACTGATTAACACTACATATCTAACAGAATGGTTAAAATCCAAAACACTGACAATACCAAATGCTAACAAAGATGAATACCAATAGTAACTCTCATCCATTGCTGGTGGGAATGCAAAATGTTACAGCCAATTTGGAAAACAATGTAGAGTTTTTTGGTTTTGTTTTGTTTTATTTTTAATTAAATCAGTATTTCATATTCCCCTACAGTGTAGTAAATGTGTTTCTAGGTATTTAGCCCATGCATTTGAAGTTGTATGTCCACATACATACCAGCTTTCTAATTTTTAATATCAGCTTTATTTATGATCACCAGGACTTGGAAGCAAGCAAGCAGTCTCAATAAATCAGTAAAAAAAAAAACCTGTCTCAGATCAGCAGCAGTCAATTTAGCAAAGGTTTATTCATACAATTATATATACAATTATTTCATATCAATCTTTTATCTACTCTCCCCAAAATAAATTTCTAATGAAAATCAACACATAGTTTTATTGCCTTCTGATTCTGATAGGTGATAAGGCAAGTAGAGCTTATCTGTCTTGAGAATTAGCCAGAAGCAAGAAAGGACCTTGCTAATAGTCTTGTTCAAGTGTTATTAAGAGAATCATGGGAATGTGTGTTTATTATAACCATAGCTTAAGTGAAAAGAGAACAAGAGATTTCTGAATTATCTTGTTTTACACGGTAAAAAAAAAAAAAAAAAGGCTCCTTTGTATATATGAAGCTCTTGCATCACAATAAGATTGTTCAGTTCAATTCCCATCGTCTACAAGCTCCAGTGCAGAAAAAGAAGCACTTTCCAAGCTCCATTTCTCCCTCTGTTCTCCAGAGGGTGTTTTGTAAATTACAGCTTCTGCACACTGCACACTAGGTTCCCTAGTGGCGTGCTACAGCTAATATAGTTCCCTCAAAGTGCATAATGACTCCCAAGATGCAACTTAAATAGTGGGGAATTATAATGAATGATGGAGAGTAAAAATACCCCAGTGTTCCTTTGGGAGGGGAGGGGGACCCTCTAATGGAACCAGATGTAGTGCAAATGGCATCAATTCAGACTTGTTGCCCGCAGCTGCCCAACACAGACACAGATCCTGGAAACAGACACGAAATAAACCAAAGGGATTTTTCTATTCATATTCTTTGTACCAGCAAGCTCCTCTGTCCCTGGGGATTCTCCAGGCAAGAATACTGGAGTGGGTTGCTGTGCCCACCCCCTGGGGATCTTCCCAACCCAGGAATCAAACCCAGGTCTCCCGTATGGCAGGCAGATTCTTTACCGTCTGAGCCACCAGGGAAGCTCTCTTTGTACCTAATTTATAGATATCATTGTTCTGGCAATGCCTTCAACATACTTTGAAGTCTCATAGGTGCTTTTAAAACACAGAGGCCTTTGGAGGTGTCTCTGTGAACTCAATGCTTAAAGGTATAAATCTTCTCACTAAATATATAATGAACTATTGTATATGTTATATTGGCCTGGGTTTGCTTCTAGAAATATTGTCAAGATTCTTCTGGCAATAAAAGATGAGTAATGTCAGGATATCAGTTAAATAGACAGACAGGCATCTGTGAGATTCCCTCAAGTGCAGACATAGAACTCAGTGATATTCTCAGCATTGTTGTGTATATCAAAACCATGGAAACACCACATGATTTGCAAGAAAGCTTCTGGGAAACAAATAAGGAAATGACATCATGGAAAGTATAGCGCTTAAGGGATGAAAGTGGAGTTTTCCTGACCGGACTACATTTGGGTAGAAAACAGAGTGACTCTCATCAACATATTTTTAATAGGCCACTGTTTCTCTGTTCACATCATCAAGCTCACTGAACCCCATATCTGACATGGTGTCATTTTCCCAAGTATCTATTAATTTCCAGTGTTTTAACTTAGACCAACCATCCCACAATATGCCAAATATGTACCTTCACCTTGAACCCTCTATCTTTGTCCTTACCACTCTGCTACAAAGTGTTATATTCTTAAATGTTCTCAGTCCTCCTGTTTCTTGTTCAGTTCAGTTCAGTTCAGTCGCTCAGTCGTGTCTGACTCTCTGCGACCCCATGAATCACAGCATGCCAGGCCTCCCTGTCCATCACCAACTCCCGGAGTTCACATTTTTTTCTCTGAATTGTACTATTCCTTAAGATTTGATTATGGATCTGGACATTCATACTTTTATTTTTCAACTTTGAAATAACATTAATGTATTAAAAAACTTTTTATATCAATGTAAAAATAATGTTATATACTGGATTTCCAAGGAGGTCCAGTGGTTAAGACTCCTTGTTTCCACTGTAGGGGTTATAGGTTCAATCCTGGGCCAGGGAATAAGGTCCTGCATTCTAACCATATGATACCCCCCAAAAATTTACCTCCTGTGACTATTCTTTCTAAAATCAGATCACATCTTTCAACTCAGAACAAATGATTGCTATTTTTAATTCACTCAAAGGCTTCTTCATTTTAGCTTTTTGTCTTGGGGTATAGCCAATTAACAATGTTGTGATAGGTTCAGGTAAATAGTGAAGGGACTCAGAAATACATATTTAGTATCCATTCTCCCCCAAACTACCCTGCCATCCAGACAGCCACATAACATTGAGCAGAGTTCCCTGTTAAGTCCTCCTTGGCTATACATTTTAAACATCAGTGTGTGCAGACAACCATTAGTTCATTCTCTAAGTCCATGAATATTTCCTGTTTTGTAAGTAAATTCATTTGTATCATTTATTTTTAGATTTCATATATAACGGATGTCATATGATATTTCCCCTTCTCTGTCCTACTTTGCATGTTTCACTAGGGTATGCACACCATTTACTGCGTGTGTCTTTTCCCATGTGAATGAACTTTTCATAAAAGATTGTATCTTCTAAAGATTGGCTATGTGAGTTTCTTAAGATAAAAACTTCCAAAGGCTTCTGCCTGACTTTTTTTCCTGGAAATGTGCCCTTGGAAGCTTGAGTCACCTTGCAGAGTCCAACTACCCCGTCACTACCTTGGTGGAGAAACCACACAGAGAGATCACATAGAGAGATAGACAGAGATGCCTATGGATCCCCAATTCTTTCATCATTCATTTCTCAGTTCAGGTACCAGTTTTTTGAGTGAAGAAGCTTTGGAGATGACCACAGGAATAGCCAGGATGAAAACCCCACAGCTAAGATGCTCCCAAATTTGTAAGCCACAGAAATCATAGCTGATTATAATGATTATTTTAAACCACTAAATGTGGGAGCAATTTCCAACACAATAGTAGTAACTAAATTTTTCCTGTGGTTTAAGGCTTTTAAAAACAGATTTTTTATAGTTATGTTACCAGAAATATTTCTGTTTTTAAACCTCTATCTAATTTCACTAGATACTAGTACCAAAAATTAAAAAAAATAATGATAATAAAATATATCTTTCTTTTATTTCTGTATCTAGCCAAAATGTTTTCAGAGTTCTCCCATTAAGCAAAAAGATGTCGGTGGAACAAAAGAAATAGTTTAAATATTACCAAACTACTTATATATTCCTAGTTTTTAAATGAATGCCTCGTTAAAAATATGACTGTCACCAAAATTCTGGTACTTTTCACCTAGAAAGCTCAGGACAGACACTCAACTGACCAAATCTAACTGTGGGACCTTATTCAGATTTTCCTGTGATTTGTAGCCTTTGACTCTACTCAGTACTACAGGATGCTGGATTATTTATACATGTAAAATATTTATTATATGTACAATTTTATTTTATATACAAATTCCTGTTCCAATGGTACCATTTGTAGAAAAGAAGCCTTTATCTTCTTGGAGGGTTCACACATTTGTGGTGCTTCTTTTAGAGGGGTATAAAGTCCTACAGTCAGTCAATGCTCCTCAAATAGCACTGTGTGATATTTAAATGCTACACAAAACCATAAAAAAATAATTTTTCCTTTCCTCTTTCCTGAACTTAATATGCATTTTTTGAGTAGCACTGTATTTGTTTAGAGGTCTAAATTGAGTGGCATATTGAGAATATTTAAAATTCATGAGTATTCTATTTACATCAAATGCAGGAATAATGTTTTTATATTTCAAGAAATTTTCTGTGCCAGATTGCAGAAGAAAAAAGATTGTTTATGAAACTCAGCATTGAATATCCTGGTATTACTTTGGGGAATCATCATCTATTTTATCCCAGATTTCAGCAATTTATAAAGATGACAAAGAAGATAAGGGAAAGTTTTAGACTTGTGTAATAGCTGCATTATAACTGTGTGATATTTGTACAATACCTCCATGGTACCCCTACTGTGTGGGACCATGAGGATTTTATACCATCTGTCCTCAGGTAAGACTATTAAAATCATACATAGTCAGTTTTTGTTTTTGTTTTTTTTTCCTTAAAAGGTTTATGGAATCAAGTTTTACTAGTTTCTTTAGGAAACTAGTAGTAATAAATAACAATTATTAACAGTCCTGGCTCCTAACCATTAAAAAAAATATCTAAAATGTATCCTACCTTTGCAGAATAAATGTTTCCCCTTAATTCACCAGCAGTGGATATCAGCTCTCTCCTATAACCCCATATTATTTCATTTCCTTATGTCCCTCTCCCTCCTTGTGTTGAACAGAACTCTGTCTTTTCTCAGGTAGGCTTTTCTTACTAACTTTAATTGGGTAATTTAGAAGTGCTCAATGAATGCTTCATTTGTGCCAGGAACTCTTCAACTATTGGAAATGTAACGGTAACTCTGAAAGACAAGGTCCCTCATCTCCTTGAGTATTTTTGGGGTAAATGAGGGACTGAATGAATAATTGTTACTAATACTACTGCTCTGTTGAAGTTAGGAATGATTCCTTTTTTATATTTGTATCCTCTTTGCCTATGATTTCCTGTGGTATTTAATAAACGTTAATTTGATTAAAGAAGCTATGATAGAATAGTATCCAAACAAAGATTTAGGAAGCAGGACCAGTGTATATATTTAATGTCAATTTTTTTTCTGAAAATTAAATG
This sequence comes from Moschus berezovskii, assembly GCF_049115385.1. Lineage (NCBI taxonomy): Eukaryota > Metazoa > Chordata > Mammalia > Artiodactyla > Moschidae > Moschus > Moschus berezovskii. The sequence continues at coordinate 55,978,067 of NC_142470.1, forward strand.
GAAGAAGAAAATAGCTGGAGTGGTGTTGATGAAAGTGATGGAGAGGGAGAGAGACAGAAGACGAGCTCAGGAGTCAGTTTTTGGGTGGCCATACAGTTGAGGAGAATGGGAAAGTGGAGATAAACAGAAAGGAGCAAAAGAAAGTAAAAATTGACAATGGGAAGCAGAAAATTGTTCAGTAAGGTAAAGCAAATTATGTAGCATCATTGACGCTAAATGATCAGTGAGATGCTAAAGCAGATCCAGAAGCTAGAAGTTGGCAAAAATGCCTTCAGACCTCACATGATGTCATGGGTTACTCTGAGAGCCCATTTTTTGGGATAGTTTCATGAATATGAGATTTATTTTCCCAACAATTTGTAAGTCCCTGTTACAAGGGCAGAGACCCCATTTTAATGTTACTCAATTTTTTAACAACCCCTGATCTAGAGACATTGCAGAAGAGAATTTTCTTGAAAACACACTGACTCATCTCCACTATTAGTCATGTCACTTCACTGACTTCTACATTTCCTGATGTTTCTTATTTCATGAATTTATATTTTTTTCCTGTTTTTGGAATAACTTTATGTGCTAAACAATTTTATGTGGTAATTCAATGTTTCTGTCCTTTGTTTTCTTTCTTTTTATACCTTTGAAATTCTCAGTCCTTATGAAGATTAGTAGTTGGAATGGGTTCCTCCTGTTAACAAAGTTTGGATCTACCAAACAAAATAGATAAGAACATAGGATAAGGAGCTAATAAATTTAGTTGGAGTCTCCACCATATACAGAATAGATTAAAATATATTTTCAAAAATTTGAAGCTTGATGTGATATTTATATTGACATTTGATAGTAATACATCCAACTTTGACCACCAAAGCAGTATACATTGATGACCTTGCTTTTAAATATCAGCTTACATTTTCCAGGAGACTTATGGTGGGGATATACCTCCTCTATGGCCATGTAAGTTAGTCTTACCTGTATTTCTTCACTCCCACACATACAGTCATCTTGGCATTTATGAACAAGTCATGCTTCTGATTATATAACTCTTACCTGATATTTCTCAGCTACAATATTTGAACTCTTCTTTTATCCCTGAGAAGCTTGTTCTTGGTTCCTCAATTCATCTACCCATACTAATTCCTTTGTTATCTTTGCCTGTGTCCCTATCTTGGTACTTTGTGCAGTATCTCTGAGAGCTCTAGAACTAAGACCCAAACAGTGTGGGCAATGATATGAATTCTGTCTGATTCCTGTCTTCCTATCTTCCATATAAAGCAAGAGCCTCAAAATGCTAAAGGAACAAAATTGGTCACCTTAACAGCATTTGTGAAGACTTGTCCTGGGCAAGATGCAGGAAACTCCTGGTTCCAGACCATTGGAGATACTCTACCAATTGGGGAAGGGCAGGATCACTGAGAAGATGTCATTCTAAAGATTCAGCAATATAACATCTGATTAAGACTGAACAGGACAATAGAGAGTGCTTGTTTCCCCCTATATTTGGCCAGAAAAGCTGCTACTAAAAATAGGGCAGGTGTAGAAAGAGAACATCTGATCCCTAAGTTGAAAGTGCAACACTCATTGAAGAAAACTCAGAAGGTCCCCATAGTAAAGAGTATGTAATGCCAGAGGATTTTGATGCCTATAGTTTGCTTAGGCTAATGAAAATAACAACAAAACCCAAACCCAGCACAACACCTTATTTGATGGACTTAATGTTATCCCAAGTCTTCCCTGGTGGCTCAGATGGTAAAGAATCTGCCTGCAATGAAGGAGACTCAGGTTTGATCCTGGGTTGGGAAGATCCCTTGGAAAAAGGATACCCACTACATTATTCTTGCCTGGAGAATTCCATGGACAGATGAGCCTGGCAGGTTACAGTCTGTGGGGTTGCAAAGAGTTGGACACTACTGAGTGACTAACACAACACAAAAACAATGTTATCCCACAATAAAATCTTAGCTGAAAAGAATTTTGCCCATCTTCTGGTATGAATATAATCTATCTCAATCTCTAGTGCCCCAAACAAAATGACTGGCTTTCAACAAAAATTTAAATGAAGAACAAGAAAACAAGAAATAAAACAATATACTGCAAGATAAAACTCAATTCCCTAAGTCAAACTGAGATATGGCTCAGATGATGGAACATCTGTCAGGAAATTTAAGATAATTAGTATTAATATGTTAAAGGTTCTATTACAAAAGGTAGAAATCATGCATCAACAAATATGGAATTCCAGTGGAGATGGAAGGAAGAGAGAGAGAGAATGGGTCAAAATAAAAATTCCAACAGATGATGGCTGAGAATTTCCAAATTTAATGAAATAAATCAAAGATTCAAGAAGCTAGGGTTAGGCAAACAGGACTAAAAAATAAAGCAAGTACATAAATGTCAAATAAGTGAATGAGCACGAAAAAAATCATCAAGATATATCAGATTCAAATTGCTGAAATTACATATAAAGAGAAAATTTTGAAAGCAGCTACCAGATAAAAAAGCATAATATGTAAAGAAAAAAGAGCATCAGTATTCTCCAGAGCACACTGTAAGCTGAAGATAATGAAATTGTACTTTTTAAGTACTGAAAGAAGAAAGTCAGTGAACCCAGAATTCTATATCTAGTGAAAATACCTTTCAAAAAATTGAAAAACATTTTTTTCAGACAAAAGTTGTCAGAATTCTTTGACAGTGCATTTGCACTGTAAGTGATAATAAAGCAATTTTAAACAAAAGGAATTGTATCAGACTGAAATGTGGAACTATACACACTTACAGGAGCACTTAAATGAAGAATACTAGAAATTTGTTCATTTGCAAATTTGGGAACTTGTCAAATAAAATCTGAAACTGGCCCCCATACATGCAGGCAAGGAGAAACTGCAGAAAGAGACAGACCACTATAGATTGGGTGGTGGCAGATTTAATGAGCAAGGGAATTTATCTTACAGGATTGCATTGCGTGGCTGTAAAATAGTAGATCTCTGCATTTACCTACCAGAATCTTGAGTTTATATGGAGGTTATAACTGAGTTAAGTCACTTCCACCATCCAGATGGTGTCAACAACACATTGCTCCCTCAGGGGTGCATCTTTAAAAACAACTCGAGCCATGGGAACACTTGGCAGAAGGACATTCCAAGGAGAAAGTGAAAGTGAGGAACCCTCTCTGGTCCAGTTCAAGTCAACAGAGGACCTTCCCCAACAAAGTAACATAAATTAAGGTAAATATAAAATTTAATTCTTCTTTATTTTCAATGACTAAAAAATATAACTCCAGGTCAAAAAGTAATAGCAATGTATTGTATATTTAAGGCACATGCAAAAGTAAAATGCATGACAATAATAGCACAAAAAGACAAAGAGGGATTGGTAGTAGACTTCTGTGAGATCCTCACATTACACATAAAGTTCTTTAGTATTATTTTAATGTCATCATCGTTTAGTCACTCAGTCGTGTCCAACTCTTTGCAACCCCATGGACTGCAGAAAGTCAGGTTTCCCTGTTCTTCACCATCTCCCAGGGCTTGCTCAAGCTCATGAGCAACTTTGGGATGCCATCCACACAATTTAGTCCTCTGGTGTCCCCTTCTCTTCCTGCCTTCAATCTTTCCAAGCATCAGGGTCTTTTCTAATGGGTTGGTTCTTTGCATCAGGGGCCAAAGTATTGGAGCTTCAACTTCAGCTTCAGTCCTTCCAGTGAATATTCAGGATTGATTTCCTTTAGGTTTGACTGGTTTGATCTCCTTGCAGTCCAAGGGTCTCTCAAGAGTCTTCTCCAACACTATAGTTGAAAAGCATCAATTCTTTGATGCTCAGTCTTCTTTATGGTCCAACTCTCACTACGTACATGACTACTGGAAAAATCATAGCTTTGACTATATGGACTTTTATTGTCAAAGTAATTGTTTTAAATATTATTTTAAGGCGGACTATGATTAATTAAACATGTATAGATTAAGTCCTGGAGAAACAACCAGCACATAACAGTTAGAGAAAATGAGTTGTGTCTTACACTAATCTCTCCCTGCTGCTTGCACTGAAAGAGTAACTTTCATTCAAGAGGGAACTGTCCAGGGATTTCCCTGGTGGTCCAGTGGTTAAGAAATCACCTTGCAATGCAGGGGATGAAGGTTTGATCCCTGGTCAGAGAACTAAGATCCCACACGCCTCAGAGCAACTAAGCCCAAGAGCCACAACTAGCGAGCCCATGTACAGCAACTACTGAAGCCTGCATGCTCTGGAGCCAGAGCGCCACAGTGAAAGATTCTCCTCGACACACAATGAAGATCCTGTGTACTGCAATTAAGATCTGACAAAGACATATATATTTAGTGTCCATAAACATTATGAGTAACTATATATAGTTACTTATATATATATAAAGTGTCCATAAGCATTATGGGTAACTATAAACAAACTGAAAATTTACCTGTAGTCCAACAGACAAGATTAAACAGGGTTCGACACTGATGTTCTGCTTCCAATGCCTACCATGTGGGAGACACAGTTTCAATCCCTGGGTCTGGAAGATCTCCTGGAGGAGGAAATTGCAACCCACTCCAGTATTCTTGCCTGTAAAACCCTATGGATGGTGGAACCTGGTAGGCTACAGTCCATGGGGTCACAAAGAGTTGGACACAACAAAGCGACTTCACTTCACTTAAGCATCCATGATTCGCCTACTAGGCAAGAAGAGAGAGAACCTCCCTCTCTGTTGTTTTGGAGCTATGAAATCATGATTTAACAGACTTGCTTCCCTGCTTTCCTTAAAAGGGCATCCTACCATATTAAGATGCAAATGGTAACAGCTACTAAAGCTATTCTCAGGTTTGGCTGCTTGAAGTCATTTTTAGTTCTGTGTAAGTTTGTTGCAAGTAATAGCTCACAAAAGGACATAAATAACACCTACATCAAGGCCAAGTCCATTACTTCAGGGACACAGGAGTGAATAAATAACTCCAAACAGATCATGTTTAATACATTTGTATATAGGAAGACTAACTCAAAAACCCCTTTACCCTGAAAATCAATTATTCCTCTCAATACCTGGCTCATGTGGAGACAGTGGAGTTTATACCCAATGGCACCAAACTGTCAGTTTTAGCACAGTCATTAAATGAGAGGCATATTTCCCATCCAGATGATATCCATGCCAGAGGTTAAAGGTTTATGTTTATACTGCAAACCACCAAGATGAGGGCTTCCCTGGTGGCTCAGACAGTAAAAAATCTACCCGCAAGGTGGGAGACCTGGGTTCAATCCCTGAATCAGGAAAATTCCCTGGAGAAGAGAATGGCAACCAACTCCAGTATTTTTGCCTGGAGAATTCCATTGACTAGAAGGCTATAGTCCGTGGGGTCACAAAGAGTCATTCAGTCACGACTCACACTTTACTTTCACCGAGATGAATATTTACAAAGAGCCTGTCATGCTAAGAAACTGTGTTCTTCTAACACTGATCCTTCTACTCCAACACACCCTGTCCTCCTGTATTCCACTGCATGGACTCTGATTTCTGGTGGATTCACCAAATGGATAAAACATTAACACTGAAGCTTTGGAGATTTTTCTGATTTAGAGAGTCCACCTGGGAGCCCTAGATGAGACAACAGAAAACTCATGTTCATCTTTTCCCTCTGTCCATGCTGAACAATTTCTAGGAGGATGGGGAGGTTTGTTGAGGGATAGGCTCATGGAAAAACAGTGCAGTGAGGAAAATATGCCCCTATCCAATGTTCAGGACAATACTGTATCATGCTTTTACTGTTGATAAGTAGAGACTCAATTTTAAGTCTATTTTCTGCTTGACGACAGAGGATGAGATGGTTGAATGGTATCAACGACTCAATGGACAGGGGTTTGAGCAGGGTCCAGGAGTTGGTGATGGACAGGGAAACCTGGTGTGCTGCAGCCCAGGGGGTCTCAAAGATTTGAACACGACTGAGTGACTGAACTGAACTACTTTCTGCTATCTAACAGTTGGGTGACTTGGGATAGGTCACACATGCTCTGTAGGCTTCAGCTTCCTACCCTGTGAAAAGAGATCATGTTACTTCATGGTTATCATGATATTTAGATAAGACAGCAGGAATCGTCCATCACAGAACCTAATACGCAATCTGTAATTAACACTGATCAGTAAATTCTATCATCTTTCCTTTGGCATCTAGAGCTTCACTAAAATAATCTTCTATCTTTGTCTAATGTAAACTATGTTTAATGGATTGTTTGGATAAAGAAAGTGTGCAATTAGGATATTTCAAATTAAGCAATTAATGCTTCTGACCGCAGTTCTGTGTGTGTGTGTGTGTGTGTGTTTGCTATGACCAGTGCATTCTCTCGGCAAAACTCTATTAGCCTTTGCCCTGGTTCATTCTTTACTCCAAGGCCAAATTTGCCTGTTACTCCAGTTGTTTCTTGATTTCCTACTTTTGCATTCCAGTCCCCTATAATGAAAAGGACATCTTTTTTGGGTGTTAGTGCTAGAAGGTCTTGTAGGTCTTCACAGAACTGTTCAACTTCAGCATCTTCAGCATTACTGGTTGGGGCATAGACTTGGATTACTGTGATAGTGAATGGTTTGCCTTGGAAATGAACAGAGATCATTCTGTCGTTTTTGAGATTGCATCCAAGTACTGCATTTAGGACTCATCTGTTGACTTTGATGGCTACTCCATTTCTTCTAAGGGATTCTTGCCCACAGAAGTAGATATAATGGTCATCTGAGTTAAATTCACCCATTCCAGTCCATTTTAGTTCGCTGTCTCCTAAAATGTCGACATTCACTCTTGCCATCTCCTTGGAGGTGGAAGTTTGACCACTTCCAATTTGCCTTGATTCATGGACCTAACATTCCAGGTTCCTATGCAATATTGCTCTTTACAGCATTGGACCTTGCTTCCATCACCAATCACATCCACAACTGGGTGTTGTTTTTGCTTTGGCCCTGTCTCTTCATTCTTTCTCCACTGATCTTCAGTAGCATATTGGGCACCTACCAACCTGGGGTGTTCATCTTTTAGTGTCCTATCTTTTTCCTTTACATACTGTTCATGGGGTTCTCAAGGCAAGAATACTGAAGTGGTTTTCCATTCACTTCTCCAGTGGACCACACTTTATCAGAATTCTTCACCATGACCCGTCCATACTGAGTGGCCATATACGGCATGGCTCATAGTTTCATTGAGTTAGACAAAGCTATGGTCCATGTAACTACACTGGCTAATTTTCTGTGACTGTGGTTTTCAGTCTGTCTGCCTTCTGATGGAGAAGGATAAGAGGCTTATGGAAGCTTCCTGATGGATGAGACTGACTAACAGGGAAACTACAGAGATTCACAAACTTCCCTGGTGTCTCAGAAGGTAAAGAATCTGCCTGCCATGCAGGAAACCCAGGTTCAACCCTTGGCTTGGGAAGATCTCCTGAAGAAGGGAATGCCTACCCCTCCCTATTCTTGCTTGGTGAATTCCATGGACAGGGGAGCCTGGAAGGTTACAGTCCATGAAGTCACAAAGAGTTGGACATGACTGAGGAACTAATACTTTCACTTCACTTTTTTTTTTTTTTAGGAACTCAAAGAATCTGTGTTCCAAATGTAGTAATGCTTCAACTCCTGTTTTTAACCTTAAAGCCTTTTCTGAGCTACTAACCATAACCTGCTTCTTTCCCTGATTTAAGTACTTGATCTTGCCTTTAGTCACTAACTTCTGTCTCCTGAACTCTAATCAAAAAAGCGATTTCCACAATAATGTAAAGTAGTTAGCCTCCAATTAAAATAAATTAATTAAAAAGAATAAAAAATAAATTAATAATTTTTAAAACAGCTATTTCTTATATATACTATTTAACCACTATGAATATATATGTAACTTCTACACTTCTTACTTAACATTTTAAACCTCTCCTAGTGATTCAAGCGGAGAAGGCAATGGCAAGCCACTCCAGTACTCTTGCCTAGAAAATCCCATGGATGGAGGAGCCTGGTTGGCTGTAGTCCGTGGGGTCGCTAAGGGTCGGACACGACTGAGCGACTTCACTTTCACTTTTCACTTTCACACATTGGAGAAGGAAATGGCAACCCACTCCAGTGTTCTTGCCTGGAGAATCCCAGGGACGGGGGAGCCTGGTGGGCTTCTGTCTATGGGGTCGCACAGAGTCGGACACGACTGAAGTGACTTAGCAGTAGCAGTGATTCAAGGAAGCAAAAGCCTAAATTAAAATACCATTCTGAATATATTTATCGTGATTTTGGTGCAGTTTACTCTGATTCTCTGTTTCTTTACCCATAATAATATGTTCTGCAAAGAGTTTATTGCAAATATCAAACAAAGATTAATGTATCTAAATATTCCAAGAATAGTTTCTGGTACATTGTAGGCACAGATCAAATTCATTTTCCTATTTCAATTGATATCTATGAAATTAATAAATGTATAAAATACATAGCCTCTGACATTCTCTATGCACATTCTAAGTTATTCTTGTTATTACATTCTTTAGTTTCCCATTTCCTTCACATTCTCCTTTCTTTACCATCATAAAAAACCTTATTTTGGGGGATGATCTGAACAATATTTATCACACAATTAAAATTTATAAATATATTTTAATCAGAACTGAAATCTTTTCTTTGTTAAATAGTTTCAAACCCTCTTCTACCTTCCATCTCAGCTCAAATATATTTTAGAAGAAATGCTGTTGACAAGTTGAATTGTTTAACCACGTAGGAGGAGAAGTATGAACCGCCTCTCTGTTTACTAACCACAAATCTGCTGACATGAGAAGGTAATTTGAAAATAATGAATATTCCCTTCAAGGTACACATGGAAACTATTGTAAATTCTCCCCCTTAAGTTTACTCATCTATCAAAAAGAACAGAAGGTTCTCACCTTATCTCCTGGAAATTGCTGCCAAGTGGATATATTGATTTAGCTGGCCATTTAATGGGCTGTGTGTCTATTATATTTTACCACATTGGTAAATGGGGTTTATTTAATCCCATTCTCAGTTTAAAAGGTTTCAGCATTGATAAAATCTGCAAAGACAGCTGTGCAATAAATTGTGCTCTTTTAATAGAATTACTACAGAGAATAAAATGCCAAAGAAAGATGCTCACCCCAAAGTGTAAATCACCTGAGGATTTCTTTGCTTCAAATATGTTTTAGAAGAAATGCTGTTGACAAGTTGAATTGTTTAACCCTTGTAAATACAGCTTCTGTTTTCAAAAATTTATTTTTCTCATGTCAAAGTCATTTTCTGACAAGTAAAAGAAAAATAAAGAATGGAAAATTATACCATCCACTGCATTGATTCATGTAGCAAATTGGGATAATGCAAGCAAGATAAAATTTAATTTTATATCCATGATCCATATCACCTCTACTATAGTAAATAAAGTATGCACCTTGTATTAAATATGTGTGTTAAATATGAGCTTCAAATTTCTCTCTCCTGTTTGCTTGAAATTTCAAAATCATTAGTTTACTGTATATATAGCTCTGTTAAATGGCTATTTTATATATAATTGTCTCAGGTATACATTCCTCCCTATATATCTTAATCTGCAAGTCTCTTGTTGTTCAGTTGTTCAGTCATGTCCTCCTCTTCGCGATCCCATGGACTGCAGCATGCCAGGCTTCCCTATCCATCATCATCTCCTGAAGCTTGCTCAAACTCACATCCAATGAGTCAGTGACGCTATCCCACCCATCTCATACTCTGGTGTGCCCTTTTTCTCCTGCCTTCAATCTTTCCCAGCATCAGGGTCTTTTCTAATGAGTCACCTCTGCACATCAGGTGGCCAAAGTATTGGAGCTTCAGGTTTAGCACCAGTCCTTCCAGTGGATATTCCAGATTGATTGCCTTTAGGATTGACTGGTTTGATCTCCTTGCTGTCTAAGGGACTCTCAAGGGTCTTCTCCAACCGTAGTTCAAAAGCATCAGTTCTTTGGTGCTCATTCTTCTTTATGGTCCAACTCTCACACTGCATACATGAATCCTGGAAAAACCATAGTCTGACTAGACGGAAGTTTGTCAGCAAAGTAATGTCTCTGCTTTTTAATACACTGCCTAGGTTTGTCATAGATTTTCTTCCAAGAAATAAGTGTCTTAATTTCAGAGCTGCCATCACCATCTGCAGTGATTTTGGAGGCCAAGAAAATAAAGTCTGTCACTGTTTCCATTTTCTCCCCATCTATTTGCCATGAAGTGATGGAACTGGATGCCATCATCTTAATTTTTTTAATGTTGAGTTTTGAGCCAGCCTTTTCACTCTCCTCTTTCACTTTTGCTGGAGTAGGGAATGGCAACCCACTTCAGTATTCTTGCCTGGAAAATTCCATGGACAGAGGAGTCTGGCAGGCTATAGTCCATGAGGTCACAAGAGTCAGACAGAGTGACTTTCATTTTCTCTTTCACTTTCATCAAGAGGCTCTTTAGTTCCTCTTTGCTTTCTGCTATAGCAGTAGTGTCATCTGCAATCTGAGATTATTGATATTTCTCCCCACAATCCTGATTCCTGCTTGTGCTTCACCCAGCCTGGCATTTAGCATGATGGAAGGCAATGGCAAGCCACTCCAGTACTCTTGCCTAGAAAATCCCATGGATGGAGGACCCTGGTAGGCTGCAGTCTGTGGGGTCGCTAAGGGTCGGACACGACTGAGCGAGTTCACTTCCAATTTTCACTTTCACACATTGGAGAAGGAAATGGCAACCCACTCCAGTGTTCTTGCCTGGAGAATCCCAGGGACGGGGGAGCCTGATGGGTTTCCGTCTGTGGGGTCACATAGAGTCGGACACGACTGAAGTGACTTAGCAGCAGTAGCAGCACTCTGCATAGTACACCCACCATGGGCTTCCATGGTGGCTCAGAGGTTAAAGCGTCTGCCCGCAATGTGAGAGACCTCGGTTCGATCCCTGGGTTGGGAAGATCCCCTGGAGAAGGAAATGGCAACCCACTCCAGTATTCTTGCCTGGAGAATTCCATGGAGGGAGGAGCCTGGTAGGCTACAGTCCATGGGGTCGCAAAGATTCGGACAGCACTGAGTGACTTCACTTTCTTACTCTGCATAGAAGTTAAATAAGCAGGGTGACAACATACAGCCTTGACATACTCCTTTCCCCATTTTGAACCAGTCTGTTGTTCCATGTCCAGTTCTAACTGTTGCTTCTTGACTTACCTGCCTACAGGTTTCTCAGGAGGCAGGTAAGGTGCACTGGGATTCCCATCTCTTTAAGAAGTATCTTAGTAATCATTAAATTCTATTATTTATTTGGCCTCAACGGAGATGGTTCCCAACTATACATGAGCCATGTTTGTATCTCCATAAAATTAACTAAAGCTCATAGTGACTTCAGAAAAAATCTAAAAGTCTAGAAAAGAGTTTTGAGGAATTAAAAATTGTGCAAATCAATCAGTGTTGACCATTGTATCCATTCGGTAAATTTCCATCAGGTTGTGTCATATACACAGTTTGTCTTTTGCTTTGATTCATATTTATATCATAAGAACTTCATCAAAAGTTATAAACATACATTTAAAAAAAATTTATTTACTTATTTTTGGTTGTGATGGGTCTTCATTGCTGCACCTGGGCTTTACTTAGTTGTATCAAGTGGGGGCTACTCTTCCTTGTGGTGTGCAGGCTCTTGGAATACAGGCTCAGTAGTTGTGGCCCATGGGTTGAATTATTCCAAGGCATGTGGGATCTTCCCAAAATAGAGATAGAATTCATGTCCCCTTCATTGGTAAGTGAATTCTTAACAAGTGGACCACCATAAACATCATTTTTATGACTATAATAGTCTGTTTTAAAGGATGCATAATTATATTTTTGTATATCTACTTTTAAGAAATATTTTCTTTCAGTTTTACTGAGACATAATTGATACACTGTATTGTATAATTTAAGGCATAGAAAAAAATAATTTGACATAATGTATATTTTGCAAAATTATTACTACAATGTTTAGTTAACATCCATCCCCTCATATAGATACAAAAAAAATTATCATGTTGTACGTTGCATGTGTGCTCAGTCCCTTCAGTTGTGTCTGACTCTTTGTGACCCTATGGACTGTTGACCACCAGCCTCCTCTGTCCATGGGATTCTCTGGGCTAGAATACTGGAATGGGCTGTCATGCCCTTCTTCACAGGATCTTCCTGATGCAGAGATCAAACCTGTGTTCCCTTCACAGCAGACAGATTCTTTACCAGCTGAGCCACCAGGGAAGATGCATGTTGTACATTACAACCCAATAGTTATTTATTTTATAACTGAAAGTTTTTACCTTTTCACCACTTTTAACCAGTTCCTCCATTCCCTACTCCAGCCTTTAACAACCACAAACCCGGTCTCTTTTTCTATAAGTTTGGTTTGCTTTTAAATTCCAGATAAATGTGATGTCTTATAGTATTTGTCTTTTCTGACTTATTTAATAAAATTAGCATAATGCTCTCAAGGTCCATTCATCTTGTTACAAATGGTAGGAATTTCTTCTTTGTGTGGCTAAATAGTTTTCCATTACATATATATGTATATTATCTTTATTCATCTGTCAATAGACACATAGATTGTTACTATGTCTTGGCTATTATAATTAACACCACAATGAACTTGAGGGTGAATGTATCTTTTCAAGTTAGTATTTTTATTTCCTTTGAATAAATACCCAGATGTGAAATTACTGGATCATATGGTATATCTATTTTTAATTTTTGAGGAAACTTCATACTGTTTTACTATAGTGGTTATACAAATTTACATTCCCACAGAGTGCACAGGGGTTCCCTTCTATCCACATCCTCACAACAATTCCTATCTTTTATTTCTTGATGATAACCATTCTATCAAATGTGGATGAAATGTCATTGTAGCTTTAATTTGCATTTCCCCAATGATTGGTGACGTTGAACAACTTTTCTTTTTTTTTTTTAATTTATTTAATTGGAGGCTAATTACTTTATATTATTGTATTGGTTTTGCCATACATTGATATGAGTCTGCCCCGGGTGTACATGTGTTCTCCATCTTGAACCCCCTTCCCACCTTCCCCCCCATCCCATCCCTCTGGTTCATCCCAGTGCACCAGCCCCGAACATCCTGTATCATGCATCAAACGTACTGGCAATTTGTTTCACATATGATAGTATACATGTTTCAATGCCATTCTCCCAAATCATCCCACCCTTGCCCCCTCCCACAGAGTCCAAAAGACTGTTCTATACATCTGTGTCTCTTTTGCTGTCTCATATACAGAGTTATCATTATCATCTTTCTAAATTCCATATATATGTGTTAGTACACTGTATTGGTGTTTTTCTTTCTGGCTTACTTCACTCTGTATAATAGGCTCCAGTTTCATCCACCTCATTAGAACTGATTCAAATGTATTCTTTTTAATTGCTGAGTAATACTCCATTGTGTATATGTACCACAGCTTTCTTATCCATTCGTCTGCTGATGGACATCTAGGTTGCTTCCAGGTCCTGGCTATTATAAACAGTGTTGCGATGAACATTGGAGTACATGTGTCTCTTTCAATTCTGGTTTCCTCGGTATGTATGCCCAGGAGTGTGATTGCTGGGTCGTATGGTAGTTCTATTTCCAGTTTTTTAAGGAATCTCCACACTGTTCTCCATAGTGTTGTACTAGTTTGCATTCCCACCAACAGTGTAAGAGGGTTCCCTGTTCTCCACACCCTCTCCAGCATTTATTGTTTTTAGACTTTTGGATAGCATCCATTCTGACTGGCATGAAATGGTACCTCATTGTGGTTCTGATTTGCATTTCTCTGATTATGAGTGATGTACCTGTTGACTGTTTCTATATCTTCTCTGGGAAAATATCTATTCAGATCTTTTGCTTTTCTTTAAACTGGATTATTGCTTTTTGTTGTTGTTATTTAGTTGTATGAGTTCTCTACCTATTTTATATATTAATCCCTTATCAGATATATGATTTACAAATATTTTTCTCTCATTCTGCAAGTTGTCTTTTCATTTTGTTCATTGTTTCCTTTCCTTTGGTGTGCAGAAACTGGTTAGTTCAATGTCTTCCTACTTGCTTAATTTTGATACTGTTTCTTGTACTTTAGGTATCATATCTGAAAGGTTACTACCAAGACCTATGCTAAAAATCCCCACTTTTATTTCTAAGTTTCTTCTGCTATAAATAATGCCAAAAGAAATAATTAAAATTAGACACTTTCCCTTAAGATAGTATGGATTCAAATGTGTGCATTTAAAATTCCAGATACATATTGCCAAATGGTTTCCAAAAAATTGCTATCAGGTATGCAAAGCCTTATCTGGAATTCTAAAAGTCAAAATATGTTTCATCTTAAAAGTCTTTTTCATAAACGATTTAACAGCAAAACCTGATTTATTGGAATTCATTTAGCATCAAAACTGACATAATATGAGGTATCAAAGCCTTCCATCCAAAATTATTAGTAACAAACCTGAAGTTAAGAAAATTGTATTTCTTACTCAGTATAGAACACACACGGAGAAGGCAATGGCAAGCCACTCCAGTACTCTTGCCTAGAAAATCCCATGGATGGAGGAGCCTGGTAGGCTGCAGTCCGTGGGGTCGCTAAGGGTCAGACACGACTGAGCGACTTCACTTTCACTTTCACACATTGGAGAAGGAAATGGCAACCCACTCCAGTGTTCTTGCCTGGAGAATCCCAGGGACGGGAGAGCCTGGTGGGCTGCCATCTATAGGGTCGCACAGAGTCGGACACGACTGAAGTGACGCAGCAGCAGCATAGAACACACAACATGAGGAGCCCTGAGTTATCTCAGTAGGAAGGTATCAGAAAAGATTGCTTATAGATCTTGAGCTTTGCTTGGGTAAAGTTGAAGAAAGTCTAAGGAAATGGGGTGGACTCTAAATTAAATGTTATCAGAAAACAAAGGAAATTATTTGATTGGCTATCTCAATAAATTTTATCTACAAGAAGGGCAGACTATAATGAGAACAAAGTTTTACCCAAACACAATTGGTAAGGAAGTAGCAGTCACTCATTTTACTCCAGAGAGCGAATGCTTGGCTTTATTTTTTATTTTTTTAATTTTTACTTAGACAAAATTATGAAGTGACCATGTTTTGTACAGTTTATCATAGAATCAGAGTAATCTTGTCTGAGGTTGGTTTTCTGTAAAGTTGTGTAGGTAGGATAATAGGAGAAGAGCATGGTCTAGCTGCACAGCTTCTGGATGTAAGAGGCTTCTTTTGTTTTACATTCTCAGAGGTTAATCTCATACTTTATTTGTTCTAGTGTATGAAATAGCCATAGACTTTGCTGCATAAATCATAAAATGTTTTGGATGTGAAAACTGTCTTGGCTTTCTAACCTTTGGAAAAAGTATTGAATTCCAAGAATCATTTGTTTTAAAGCTTTTAAGATAAGGGTAATTGGATCTGTGCCATTTTGTAATTATATATACAAATGCTTAAAACTCAGCTTTCAAAAAACTAAGATCATGGCATCTGGTCCCATCACGTCATCACAAATAGATGGGAAGAAAATGGAAACAATGACAGGATTTATTTTCTTGGGCTCAAAAATCACTTTGGATGGTGACTGTAGCCATGAAATTAAATAGCACTTGCTGCTAGAAAAACCTATGACAAACCTAGACAGCATATTAAAAAGCAGAGGTATCATTTTGCCAACAAAGGTCCCTATTGTCAAAGCTATGATTTTTCCAGTAGTCATGTACGAATGTGAGCATCAGACCACAAAGAAAGCTGAGCACCAAATAATTGATGTTTCAAACCGTGGTGCTGAAAAAGACTCTCAAGAGTCCTTTGGACAGCAAGGAGATCAAATTAGTCAATAATAAAGAAAATCAACCCTTAATAGTAATTGAGAAGACTGATGCTAAAGCTCCAATATTTTAGCCATCTGATATGAAGAGCTGACTCACTTCAAAAGACCCTAATGCTGGGCAATATTGAGGGCAAGTGGTGAAGAGGGTGATAGAAGATGAGATGTTAAGATGACATGACGGACTCAACAGACATGAGTTTGAACAAACTCTCGGGGGTTAGTGAGGGACAGGGAAGCCTGGCATGCTTCATTTCAGTCCATGGGTTCACAAAGAGTCAGACATGACTGAGTGACAGAACAACCACAACAAATATACAAATGAACTGGAAGCACCATTTCATTGCATACATGTCAGCATTAAGTATCCTCATTTTATCCTCTCTTCTCTTACTGCATCAGTGGACTGATCGGCACCATTCTGAACTGGATGCCCAACTCAAATATTGGATTTGAGTATGATGGAAGACACAGTCCACTGGCATTGATGCTAGGTTTCAAGTCTTCATGAGTACTGTCTGCGGTCATGCTCTGTGGTAGCCTAAGTTTCCCATAGTCACTTCACTCAGCTCCTCTCTAAATTCTAATTCTAATTTTAGAGGGACTCAACTTGGAAAAAGATACCAAGACGGAGAGGGGTGTTGACCAGGAGACAGGACATTAGCTGTCTCAGAAAGTGGATACTGACTAAGATATGGGCAATTGTCCTACTTTCAGTTTGCTAGAAATGCCCAGAGCAGACAGAAGAGAGAAATAAAATAATTTCTTGTTTCTGCCCATATCAATATGCTTACTTTGTATCAGAGAGATTTGAAGTGGATACAGAGAGATTTGAAGTGAATCAGTATTCAAACTGTAGTTATGAAGATAGTGAAGGAAAGGGAAGCCTGGCATGCTGCAATCCATGAGGTTGCAAAGAGTCAGAGAGGACTTAGAAACTGAACAACAAAACACATATGAAACCAATGTTAAAACTGCTGCTTAAATTAATCAATGCACAGCATTTATTGAAATAAAATCAAGGAAGTATTTTATTCTCAAGACTGTGCATCTATTAGAAATCCAAAAATATTATACTGCACTGAAATATACTAGTAATTGTTCAAAATGTAGTTTCTCAGCTATTACTCCCTTATATTCAGATTCAGTGACCTGTGACAGAGCTTGGGAATCTGCAGAATATGAATTTTGTGTAAGAAACCCAACAAAAGGACACTTCCCCTTTGAACCAGAGTTGTAAATCACTTATCAGCTTCTCCTGAAATCACGGGTGTGGTTAGCAACAAGGTCTTGATGAATGCATAGACATTTTAAGCAGCTTTTTTGTCATTAAACACTTTAGACTTGGATGGAGGATTATTTTTAATCCTTGATATTAAAAATGTTCTTATCCATGAAACGCTTTCAGAGAGAACTTTCCTGTTGGAAAATTGGAGATGGTTTTCTTAAAAGATCTTCAGAATGGAAAGTCATATTTAGACACTGGAAGCTGTTGGAATGACATTTAATTTCAACTCACAGCCCAGAGATGTTTGGACTATAATCTGAACTGTTTCAGAAAGGAGTCTGATACTATTAATACAACCAGGTACCACTATTTAGCATGGGACTTTACCATCCTTTCTAGAAGAATGCTAATGGCATAAATTGATCTAATGTAGAATAAGATAGAAAAGAGAACTCCTCTTGAGTTTCTCAAATAAATAAAGAAAAGGAATCAGTGGAAGTGAATATGGAGGTAGAAAAGGTAATATTCAAGAGATTCAGGATGCTTGTAACAGGGATTGACATATTAATATATACATTGTGATTGTGAAGTCACTCAGTCGTGTCCGACTCTTTGCGACCCCATGAATTGTAGCCTACCAGGCTCTCCCCTCCATGGGATTCTTCAGGCAAGAGTACTGAAGTGGGTTGCCATCTCCTTCTTCAGGGGATCTTCCCAACCCAGGGATCGAACCCAGGTCTCCTGCATTCCAAGCAGACGCTTTAAACTCTGAGCCACCAGGGAAGCCCTAATATATTACCATGTACAAAACAGATAACTAATGAGAACTTTGTATAGCACAGGGAAGTCTACTCAGCCCTCTGTGGTGACCTAAATGGAAAGGAAATCCAAAAAGGAGGGGAAATATGTATATGTACAGATGATTCACTTTGCTGTACAGCAGAAACTAATAGGCATTGTCATCAATTGTATGCCAAAAAAAAAAAAACGAAAAAGATTCTTGTGATGGATTGTGGAGCAAATCAGGAAATTAAGTCCTCAGTAAGTGAAAAAGAAAATTGAATAGGAACCCAAACAAGGTTCATTTGTATAATATTGAACTCAAAGTATCCCTGGGGACTTTTAGGAAACAGATAAATTAGTTGTTTTATTTTTCAATTTTTTCCCCCTTGGGATTAACTATTGTTCAGCTCACTTGCCTTTACTGAATAGAAATATCCCAGACTCTTTTTCCTTTCCTAAACCAAGTATCAATCAAATATTTAAGATACTCATACTGGCTTATAAACTCCTCAATTGCTCTCTATGCATGGCACTACAGTGGCTATTAAGAGTGTCATTATAGTCATTACTGCTCTTCAGAAACTTAGACCAGATTGCCAGGCCAGTAGGTTACTGAATAAACCCACAACTTCACTTTTAAAAAGCTGAAATTAAATGCAAATGCAGTTTAAATAAAGTTTTTGGGCTTCAAGGAGATCCAACCAGTCCATTCTAAAGGAGATCAATCCTGGGTGTTCATTGGAAGGACTGATGCTAAAGCTGAAACTCCAATATTTTGGCCACCTCATGTGACGAGTTGACTCACTGGAAAACAGTCTGATGCTGGGAAGGATTGGGGGAAGGAGGAGAAGAGGATGACAGAGAATGAGATGGCTGGATGGCATCACAAACTGGATGGACATGAATTTGAGTGAACTCCGGGAGTTGGTGATGAACAGGGAGACCTGGCATGCTGTGATTCATGGGGTCGCAAAGAGTCGGACACGACTGAGCGACTGAACTGAACTGATGAGCAGAGACTGGTGTTTCATACAGCTGACCTTCCCAATGCCAGGAAACCAATTACATGAATTCATGTAGGAAGCTTCCCAAAAAATGCTCAGCATCCCTCATAATCAGAGAAATGCAAATCAAAACCACAATGAGATACCATTTCATACCAGTCAGAATGGCTGCTATCCAAAAGTCTACATGCAATAAATGCTGGAGAGGGTGTGGAGAAAAGACAACCCTCTTACACTGTTGGTGGGAATGCAAACTAGTACAGCCACTATGGAGAACAGTGTGGAGATTCCTCAAAAAACTGGAAATAGAACTGCCATATGATCCAGCAATTGCACTCCTGGGTGTCCACACTGAGGAAACCAGAATTGAAAGAAACACATGTACTGCAATGTTCATTGCAGCACTGTTTATAATAGCGAGGACATAGAAGCAAACTAGATGTCCATCTGCAGACGAATGGATAAGAAAACTTTGGTACATATACACAATGGAGTATTTTTCAGCCATCAAAAAGAATGCATTTGAATCAGTTCTAATGAGGTGGATGAAATTGGAGTCTATTATACAGAGTGAAGTAAGCCAGAAAGAAAAACATCAATACAGTATACTAACGCATATATATGGAATTTAGAAATATGGTAACCTTAACCCTGTATACGAGACAGCAAAAGAGACATAGGTGTATAAAACAGTCTTTGGGACTCTGTGGAAGAGGGTGACGGTAGGATGATTTGGGAGAATGGCATTGAAGCATGTATATTATCATATGTGAAACGAATCACCAGTCCAGGTTTGATGCATGATACAGGATGCTCGGTGCTGGTGCACGGGGATGACCTGGAGGGAGGATATGGGGAGGAGGGAGGTGGGAGGGGGGTTCAAGAAGGGGAACACATGTACACCTGGGGCGAATTCATGTCAATGTATGGCAAAACCAACCAATATATTATTGTAAAGTAATTAGCCTCCAATAAAAAAAAAAAAAAGGAAGCTTCCCAAAGGTTTTCCATAGAGGGGAAAAAGATGTGGAGGCAGAGGAAAAAGGGAACAATACATCAATGAAGTGCCTGTTATGAAAATGACTTCCTGGTATAGAGCAGTTTTCCAAAACCCTGTACAAAGAACATTTTCATTTTGTACTCAATGAGGCCACAAAAGAAACTTTACTTAAAGTTAAGCCATGAGTTTTGTTTTTTTGTTGTTTTTGCTTTAATTCACCTCTGACGTAAGTGCAGGCATACCTTTCAGTTCCATTCTTAGACCCATAGTCTCAAGTTGTCAATGAAGCTGCGTCAATGTTCACAAAATCAGGAAAATTTTCTAAGGCAATCTTGATTTTAAATAATACTTTCTTATTTCTTCATGAAACATTAAAAACCTGGAAACACAGCTAACAGTAATGAAAATTATTTTTAAAAATTAATTCTTGATTTTTTAAGGTTTTCTTTCTTAAAGGTTTCCTTTGTTTCAGTTGAAAAGTCCCTTATTTCAAGCAATGTTCATCACACAAAAAAACAAGTTCTCCTCATTGAAGATTTTGTAATGGAAAATTATCTATATGAAGATAAACGTTTTTTTTGAGGATTAAAAAAAAATTAATTCTTGATTTTTGTTTGTAAATCATTAACTTATTTAAAAGTATACTTCATTTTTTATAGATAACTATCCGGTTACCTCAAACTCTCCAGTGTTAAAAATAAAATGTCAGATAAAGAATGAATATTTTCAGTTTTGAGTTTTGAGTCCTATTTTACTGATTGTGACACTGAAATCAGACCCTTAAGTTTCTTTGACTAGCTTTCTATCTCAGAAATTGTGTCTGAGAGAAACCATGAAAACATCGATATTCATAAATACCAAAAATTTTTAGCCTTCCCAAAATGGGATGGATGTGCTTGTGTATGTATCTTAAAAGGCTCACGTGTCACTTTGAAATAATCATTTTGCAAACACATTCAGGACCAGAGCAGAATCATTTGCCAGTGCCTTTTCCCTCTAGCCAATCTCCTTTCCACTTGGAACTTGCTTCAATGGGGGTGGCCATGAACAACAAAAGAAACAAAAGGTTTTGATAGGGACAAAGTAGATGATTAAATAGAGACTATAAATAGAAAAAAAAAAAATACAGGTGACACCTCTAAGTTAATGATTACTCAAGAAAACAGGTTTTCTTAATCACAAATCCAAGCAAGCTTGCTTAGCAACAAAAGCATGCAACAAAAGTATGAGACATGCCCCCAAACAATAAAACAATGGTGGCATGAGACCCACATGCTGCCCAGTGAGCTCACTAAATTAGAACATGCTCTCTGCACACATAAAAAATATGTTGTGGATCTATGTCGACCACAGAAACAAGAAAACTCCCCTGCCTGACCTGGAGGAGGAACTGATGAAGGAAGCACGATGTCTACTTAAGAAAGATGAAAAATGTCTTCTTCCCCTCCCTGCTCTCCCTTTGATTATAAAATTGTAGCCCTGTAAGTTCTTGGAGCTTGGTACCCCCTCACCCACCCACTTGGAAGCCTCACAAGTATCCTATTCTGATAAATCACTTCCTGTCTGTCACTTTGCCTTTTGTTCAATTATTTTCTGTGCTGAGATACAAAGGATTGCAGTTCTTTGGAGCCCCCCAAAATGACACGTAATGGTTTCAGTTGAAAGAAAGATAGAATAAAAAATAAAATATAGAGGATGGGGATGGTTAAAACACAAATTTTAGTTAAGTATTAATAATTGGAGATCAAAATTAAACATCAGTGTTGTAGTCTAGGCTCCTCTAGAAGCATGTCATTCATCTAGATTTTTCACTGACTATATTAAGTGGCTCAAATTTTCAAATGACTATGGCTCATACATCAAGAACATATGCTTTTCTTCTGAAATACTTGGGGTTAAAAATGTTTTAACTATGCTACATTCATCTCTATAATATCTTATGTGTGGATATTTAAATTGAAGTTTAAATTATGATTCTCTCCTAGTTCTCTCCAACAATTCATTATTTTACAGAGTTAGTCTTACAGTGTTTCTATAACTCTCACCCCAGCAGCTCCATGCATGAATGGTTTGATGTGTGACCATATGGAGGCAGAGCAGAAAAATAAATAGTATTCTTTTCCAAGTGTCAGGAGATCTGGCTTATCATTTCAATTCAGCTAGCTGCTGCTGTAAGGTCTCAAGTAAGGCTTTAATTTTTTTTTAGGACTATTTACTCATCTCTAAAACAAAGGTTGACCCCTCTGCCAATTCACTATTCTTCCTCCATAAAAAAAAAAAAAAATGAAAATGTAAAGTTTTAAAAATAATTATTTATGAATAACAGTATTTTTATTTACATAAATATTATAATGCATAATGAGTCCTCATATTATATTACCAATTGTCACTGCATGTAGACAGAAAGATGGTTATTTTATTTCCATATTATAGGCTTACAGAGATTGTGTAACCATGTAACTGGGAAGGGTTAATTTTGACTCTGTACTGAATCTGTTTCTGTGAGTTTAATCCTTGTTTTCTGCTGCATTTGTTATTATAGCATACATAATGGCCTGCCTCAGGGAACCCTGCCCCCTCTGCCTGACTGTTAAACTAATCTGCCTTTGTTCATAACCCCGTCCACCTATAGATTGCAGGAAGAAAGAAATGAACACATTCCCCCTGCCTGAGGCTTGCCATTCTAGGAGATATTTGCAAGAATTAAATGGTCCAGTTACTTTGTTTCCTCACCTCCCTTACCTCTGATCCATAAAAGAACCTGGCATCCAGGCCTCAACAAGATGGTTACTTTGAGACTTAGTAGTCTACCATCTTCTTGGTCACCTGGCTCTCTGAATAAAATCATATTCCTTGCCTCAATATCTTATCTCTGAGATTTATTGGCCTATTGTGTGGTGGTGTCAACTACAAATGGGCACTTGTCAAGAGCATTGCCAGTGACTGAACAACAAGGGCATTTGTCATCTGCCTCTATGGAGATTGAAACCAGTACTGCTGCAGTTTTCAGCCTTCAAAATCCCCTAAGGGAGTTCAAGGTGGAGTGAGATGTGCTGTCTCCAGGAACTCTGGTGGGACAGGTGTTTATATAGTTGGATATTTTCAGGAATTGATTTCGTGACCCCAATCCTTGTATTGCAGGAAAGGGAACCCCTCCCAGGGCCCGAAACTGGGCTCTTGTCTAACACTTGGGAAAGAATTGTCCGAGGAGACACGTGCTGACAAAGCAAGAGACTTTATTGGGAAGGGCACCCGGTTGGAGAGCAGTAGGGTAAGGGAACCTAGGAGAACAGCTCTGCTGCGTGGCTCGCAGTCTTGGGTTTTATGATGATGAGATTAGTTTCTGAGTGGTCTTTGGCCAATCATTTTAATTCAGATTCTTTCCTGGTGGCGCACGCATCGCACAGCCAAGATGGATGCTAGCAAGAGGGATTCTGGGAAGTGGACAGACACCCACTATCTCCTTTCGACCTTTCCCAAACTTTTCCTGTTGGTGGTGGCATAATAGTTCCGTATTCCTTATCAGGATCTCCTGTCATAAAACAACTCATGAAAATGGTTACTATGGTGCCTGGTCAGGGTGGGTGGTTTCAATCAGTGTACTTCCCCTAACACTTGCATCTCCTCACATCTAGAAAAGCACTAAATGCCTTCATGGTGATGTCAGATCCTTGTGACTAGCAGAAAATCTTTTGCAAAATGAGTGCTTAATGGTATTGAACTCCCCCTTCACCAAAACTTTATATATTGACTTTCTCTCACTGACTATTTGGAGCAGTCTCTCAGAGCTATCTGAGGTGCTGCCTCCCAGGCTACAGTCCACATTTTACCCCAAATAAAACTTAACTCATAACTCTCAAGTTGTGCCTCTTTTTTAGTTGACAGCGAGCAGAGTGAACTTGGACTCTGTAACAACTGCTGATCTAATATTGAGTTTGTAAAAGTGTGATATTCAGGTTAAAAGTTGTTACATACTGGGAAAAAAAAAAAAAAGCCTACCAGTCATCAGAAATGCTAGTACAAACTAAGTTTTAAAATTTTCTGGAAAGGTTTCTCAGAGGCCTAATACCTTCACATTTCTCACAGATGTGTGAGATGAGGACATACATTTTTTGCAGTATATTCAACTCCAAAGTGCCTGAGGGACTACTTCTGCAGAGTTCTATTAGAGAAGCTCATCTTATATCACATAGCAATCAATTGGCTGAAATTGGCTGAAAAAAAAAAAAAATATATATATATAAATCCTGAAATATCTATATGTATCTATCTAAATAGATAGATGGATAGATATAATTTTGTCAAACCAAAAAGAGTTGCTTCCACCAAAATGCAGTGAAGTGTACAGAAATATTGCAATTGTGTTACACAAAGTTTTGTTGATACTCGTTCCTCTTGCTACCAACTGAATCTTCAATCTCTCTCTCTTTCCTTTTCTCTCTGTCTCTTTCCTCTCCTTTAAACCTCTATGGCTAACATATTTTCATATTTATATATTATATATAAATATGAAGTATGATTATAAAATTATATATATATATATATATATATGGGATTCCCTAGTAGCTCAAATGGTAAAGCATCCGCCAATGCAGGAGACCCAGGTTCAATCCCTGGGTTGGGAAGATCCCCTGAAAATGGAAATGGCAACCCACTCCAGTATTCTTGCCTGGAGAATCCCATGGACAGAGGAGCCTGGTGGGCTACAGTCCATGGGGTCACAAAGATTTGGACATGACTGAGTGACTCACACACACACACACACACACATATGCATGCATGCATGTATGCATGCTAAGTTGTTTCAGTCATGTCTGACTCTGTGATCCTATGGACTTTAGCCCACCAGGCTCCTCTGTCCATGGGATTCTCCATACAAGTTACCAGTAGAGCTAAAAAAAAAAAAAAAAACTAAAAAATTAATTAATTATTTCAGCAAAGTTGCAGTGCATAAAATACATAAAACCAGTTGTTTTTTAATACTAGCAATGAAAACTTGAAAAGGAAATTAAACAAGTCCATTTCTAATAGCATCAAAATCATATAATACTTAAGAATACATTTAACTAAGGAGGTAGAAGCATTACTCACTGAAAACTACAAAATGGTGCTTCAAGAAATTAAAGTAAAAGAGTCGGAGTCGGACACGACTGAGCAACTAAACTGAACTGAAGCAAGTGGATTGATAGTGTGAAAGCAATTCCTATCACAATCCAAACAATCCTAAAGCTAATTCTAAAATTCCTATTAAATGTTAGATATACCAAATATCAAAAACATTTTTGAAAAAGAACAAAGTTGGGGGCCTCATCCAATATCAGATCTTACTGTAAAGTTTTAATACTTAAAACAGTGTGGTAGTAACACAAGGATAAACGTATGGATCAATGGAATAGAACTGAGAGGTCAAAAAGAAACCCATATGTCAATGGTCAGTTGATTCCCATAGAGCACCAAGACTATTCATTCACTGAGGAAAGAATAGACTCTTGAAAAACTAGTGCAGAGACAACTGGCTACAGGCAAAATATTAAAGTCCCTTAGGTCATGCAATATTATGTACAAGTTTAACTGTAAATGGGTCAAAATCTAAATTTATGAGTTTATAAAACTTTCAGAAGAAAACATAGGAGTAAATTTTCATAATTTTGGATTTGACAATGGACTATTAGAAGGAATATGTCACAGAAAAAAAAATCATATACATCTAGGAGTTTTTCAAAACTTTTGTATCTCAAATAATAAATATATACATGTATGTATCTTTTATATATACATTGATAAAGTGAAAAACCTAAAGAATGGGAAACAATATTTGCAAATCAACATATGTGATGAAAGTATAGTACCCAGAATATATATATATTAAAAAACTTCTTAAATTCAACACAAAAGGCCATGAAATGAGCCAAATAAAAATAAGACAATAGACTTGAATGACCATTTCTCCAAAGCAGATACACAAATGATAAACAAGTACATGAAAAAAAAAAAAAAACAAGAGCATTAGTCATTAGGGAAATGCAAATTAAAACCAAAATTAGATACCATTTCACCCTCACTAAGGTGACTATAATTAATCTCTTTAATTAAAACATGGGAAAATAATTACATGTTGGCAAAGTTATGAAGAGATTGGAAGCTGGTAGGAATTTAAAATGGTGTAGCCACTCTGTAATATAGCTTGGAAATTCCTCAAAAAATTAAATTAAGTGTTAGCATGTACTGTGTTGTGCTTAGGTGCTCAGTTCTGTCTGACTGTTTACGACCCCATGAACTGTATCCCACAAGGCTCCTCTGTCCATGGGGATTCTCCAGTCAAGAATACTGAAGTGGGCTGCCATGCCCTCCTCCAGGGGGTCTTCCCAACACAGAGATCAAACCCATGTCTCCCACATAGCAGGTGGATTCTTTACCAGCTGAGCTACCAGGGAAGTCCAAAGAGTTACCATAGTTCCTAGAAATGTTTACAAAATCTAGCAGGACTCTGTGGGGTCCTCACTTGTAGAGAAGTCTTTCTCTACCCTCCATTCCTTATTTGTAGGAAAATGTTTCAGTTCCCTAGACCTTCCCTGAGTTCCAAAGGGCAGATTCGGTTACTAAATAGGGGAATAAGGAAATACAAAAAGAAACAGTAACACAACATGGGGCTGGGTTCTGGCCCCTTCTAGGGATGTGCAAAGCAAGCTGACACAAATCCCTGAGTTCTACAGGAGCTAGGCTAGCATCCAGGTAAAGGTGTTGACTTCAACCTGAGCACAAGCACATGGACCTAGACTGGTTGGAACCAGAGGGCTGATTAGTGAGATTCCTGGAACACCACCCTGTTACCTCAGTGCCAATCAATTAGAGGAAGGTTATACACCCTGCAGCCACCCACCCTGCCCCCAACTAAATTTTACTTATAAAAACTCTTCCCCAAAATTAGGGATGTCAGACATTTTGAAAACAAGCTGCCCATTCTCCTTGACCCTTCAATAAAAGTTTCTCTGTTGCAGACTGCAGTGTTTTGGTTCGTTTGATCTCCCTGCCCATCAGGCGCACAAACCAGGGTTTGGCACTATACGGCCTCAAAAGGAATTTAAACAAAGACTTGCAAGATGTGTTTGCAGCAGCACTATTCACATTAGCCAAACAGTGGAAATCATCCAAATGACCATCAGCTGATGAGTGGATAAACAAAATATAGTACATACATACTGATGACATATTTAAGATAATTTAAAAAATCAAAATGGAGTACCTTTGGTTCAGGCTTCCAAAATGGAGCCACATGGCCATTGTGTATGTGGTTGTAGGTATGTTCTTGCATTACCGATAGCTTGAATTTTCTGAACTGTATCAAACTCAAGAACATCAGCAGCAGTTTTTGAAACAATATCTGCTGCCAGCTGCCAGCTGCAATCTTGTAGTTTCAGTGCTTCCATCACCACCTGACCCTTTGCCTTCACCATATCTAATCATTTTGGACCCTGACCAGGCCTTGCTTAACAAACACCCTTGCACCTTGTTAGCTCTAATCCCAATTCTAAACAAACAAGTGATCTTGTTTTGTGCCCTCCCTCATCTTGTAGTCCAGAAATTTTAATCCAAGTGCTTAGTGGATCTGAGTCTCCTCAGTTGCAGCTTTCAGTTCAGTTCAGTCCAGTCACTCAGTTGTGTCCAGCTCTTTGCGACCCCATGAATCACAGCACACCAGGCCTCCCTGTCCATCACCAACTCCCGGAGTTCACTCAAACTCATGTCCATTGAGTCAGTGATGCCATCCAGCCATCTCATTTTCTGTTGTCCCCTTCTCCTCCCGCCCCCAATCCCTCCCAGCATCAGAGTCTTTTCCAGTGACTCAACTCTTCCCATGAGGTGGCCAAAGTATTGGAGTTTCAGCTTTAGCATCAGTCCTTCCAATGAACACCAAGGACTGATCTCCTTTAGAATGGACTGGTTGGATCTCCTTGCAGTCCAGGGGACTCTCAAGAGTCTTCTCCAACACCACAGTTCAAAAGCATCAATTCTTCAGCAATCAACTTTCTTCACAGTCCAACTCTCACATCCATACATGACCACTGGAAAAACCATAGCCTTGACTAGACGGACCTTGGTTGTCTAAGTAATGTCTCTGCTTTTGAATATGCTATCTAGGTTGGTAATAACTTTCCTTCCAAGGAGTAAGCGTCTTTTAATTTCATGGCTGCAATCAGCAGTTGCAACTTTACCAAACCCCAAATAATCTTTTTTTTTCTTCTCAGCCAGGTCCCCATTCTTGAAATTCTTGGTTAGTAGTGCAATGGAATATGTTTGGCTATAATAATAAGTGAAGTAGCTTGCCTAGGATCCTCTGCCCATGGGTTTCTCCCAGCAAGAATATTGGAGTGAGTTGCCATTTTCTCCTCCAGGGGATTTTCCTAGCACAGGGATCAAATCTGTGCCTCTTTCATCTCCTGCATTGTAGGTAGATTCTTTACCACTATCACCACCTTGAAGCCAAAAGTAGCATTACATGCTACAATATGGGTAAATCTTGATTCAGTTCAGTTCAGTTCAGTTCAGTCCCTCAGTTGTGTCCGACTCTTTGCGACCCCATGAATCATAGCACGCCAGGCCTCCCTGTCCATCACCAACTCCCGGAGTACACTCAAACGCATGTCCATTGAGTAGGTGATGCCATCCAGCCATCTCATTCTCTGTCGTCCCCTTCTCCTACTGTCCTCAATCCCTCCCAGCATCTTTTCCAGTGAGTCAGCTCTTCTCATGAGGTCATCAAAGTATTGGAGTTTCAGCTTTAGCATCAGTCCTTCCAGTGAACACCCAGGACTGATCTCCTTACATCATGTTAATTGAAAGAAACCAAGCAAAAGGGCATGACTGCATGATTTCACGTAAATGATATACGAAGAAGAAGCAAATTCATGGACACAGTATTTGTATTTGTCATGTGTCTGTCAAACACAGATTAGTGTTTGTCATGCAGAGCGATAAGGAGGGAATGAGAATTTTGCTTAATAGGAACAGGGTTTCTTTTCACGGTAATGAAAGTATTGGAACATATAAGATCTCACCAAGATAGTTGAGATAACTGTATGATACTGTGAATATAATAAATACCACTGATTTATACACTAAAAGAAGTTTAAAATGAAAGATTTCGCATTATGAGTATTTTATCACAATGATAAAGTTTCTTTTGAATGGGCCTAAAGTAATGATTTTACAAAAGGAATTCTTTTAGCTCTCAAAGGTGTTAATTGGTTAATTCTATTAAAGGTATTTATGAGAGCTCATCAAATGTATCAAACAGCATTTCATTTTATAATTTTGCTGCCTTCTAAGCCAAATTTTGAAATATAGCAGAACAGGTTATTAAGAAATAAATGATAAATTTGAAACTCTTTCTGGGGGAAAAACAAGGTATAAGCAAATCTGTGGAACCTGCTCCCAGCTTATTGATATAGCGCATGCGTGCTCATTTGTTTCAGTTGTGACCAACTCTTTGCGATCCTATGGACTGTAGCCCACCAGTCTCCTCTGTTCATGAGACTATCCAGGCAAGAATATTGGAGTGGGTTGCCATGACCTCCTCCAGGGTACCTTGAGGACTCAGGGATTGAACCCAAGTCTCCTGCATTGTAGGCTGATTCTTTACCTATTGAGCCATCTGGGAAGTCCTATTGATAAACTAAGCAATAACAAATTACCTTGTCATGGGCCTTTTTGTACCCTTAGCCTAAACCAGAGAACACGGAAACAGGAAAGAGGATGGAAATGGAAACTCACCAGGCAGTTTTAAAACTGTATCTATGATGTAACTCCTCATTCCTTTTACAGTGGTGAAACTAAAGGGACAGTATTTGGACCATTTGTTTAGAACAAGAAAGGATAGTCTATATGAAACTTTCCTTCTCTGGATTTAGGTTCTGGGACTAATCCTACCTCTCCCTTCCCCCATGACAACATTTTCTAGGTGATAGCCACAAACAAATCCTTCTTGAGTATCTTCTAAAGGTTCCATTCCCTAAGTGTTAGTAAGATCCTAGGTATGACATTTCCTAGATCTGTATTGCTTCCCACATCAGGATGCTTTCATTTGTCAGTGTCACAAATAAAATGTAGCAGTATCCATCTTAGTGACTGTAACCATGTCTATTACTCAGAATTGCCTGGAAATGTTTTCTTCATTGGTTAAAGAAGGGTTTCCCACAGTTTAAATTTATAAAGAATTTGGGTATCACTGACCTAGCCATTAATATCAACTCTGATTCTCACTATTCCCATCCAAATCTTCTATCCCATAGTCTTATCTTCTTGTTATTTCTTGAGCAAAATTTCCTCTTACTCACCACTTAGTTCTGTAAAAAGAAACAGCTTCTTTTTTTAAAATACCTTCATATTTTTCTCCAAAACTCATATGCATTACTTATTAAAAGCTAACAATTTCTTGAGTGTCTCTCTGAAACTTACATAGTATTCATATCCCTTTCACATTTTCTCAGCACTTCAGAAGAATAAGTTAATAAGCTTGCAATATTCTAGGAGAATGACCTACTGGAAACTCATTTTTTCCTACACAAGTGTATCTTACTTTTCTTAAAGACAATGAATACCCCTGTGCCTGTCATTCACTCATAAATTATGTAACATAATACAGTACATTGCTTGAATCAAAGGAGGCTTTTCTTAAATGTGTGTACTGAGATCACTTCTCAGTACTGCCTCAACTTTGCCACCCAAGCACAAATAAGTCATCCCTTAAGTTCAGGACTGCTATTTATCATTATCCCAAGGATGTGATTTTGTACTAGTATTTTATTAGTAACAAATGCTAGTGACGTCTCCTCCAGCATATCTATTCTTCCTCTGATACTCAAAATTTGAATCTGTTTATAATGGTCCTTCTCTCACTCTCACTACCCCATCAGGCTTATTTCACCATCAGGAAATCTAAGAATTAGGTCTTACCACTGAAATGCCTAGAAATGTCATACAAATAAAATGCCCAGTGGCAGAGTAAAAGGAGGGAGGCAAAAATAATGAGCACTTTACCTACCCTCAAGACACCGGCTTCAGTAACCTAGTCAAGTCAAGAAACACTAACAGAAATTCAATGTTATGGACATTTATAGCTTTATGTTATTTGTCTAGGGGACTAACTGAAACTAGCTTGACCTCAGTCAATCTCCCCTAAGAAGATACTGAGGAAGTATATACAGAAAGAACAGTAGCAAATAGCAAATAAGATACCAGTGTTTATTATTTCATGATGACCTTTAAAAATACTTTTGGTAAACTGTATGGACTCACTCTACAGTGAAAGAAAGTCAATAGATTCTCTCCTTTTCCATTAGCCACGTCTAAATAGTGAGATTTTACCCACCTCTGACTTACTCAAATAACAGGAGAATTAAATGGTGATAAATGTACACACACACACACACACACACACACACGTAGATAAATGTAATTTAAAACAAAAAAAGCAAAAAACAAAAACTGAAGGAAGTGTGAATAAAAAGACCCTTATGTTCCTATTTCATTGATACAAACACAGACTTTGATAGCACGTCCCAAACATAAAAATAAATATATGTAACCTGTGTGTATGCCTGCTAAGCTGCTTCAGTTGTGTCCGACTCTGTGTGACCCAATGAACTATAACCCTCCAGGCTCCTCTGTCCATGGGATTCTCCAGGCAAGAGTATTGGAGTGGGTTTCGATTTCTTTCTCTAATATGTAGCCTGCATGTTAGGATCATGGCATCTGGGCCCATCACTTCATGGCAAATGGATGGGGAAACAATGAAAACAGTGACAGACTTTATTTTCATTTTATTTTTTACTTTACATTATTGTATTGATTTTGCCATACATTGACATGAATCTGCCCCACGTGTACATATGTTCCCCATCTTGAACCCCACTCCCACCTCCCTCCCCACCCCGTTCCTTCCTGTTCATCCCAGTACAACAGCCCCCAGCATCCTGTATCATGCATTGAATGTGGACTGGCAATTCATTTCACATATGATAATATACATGTTTCAAAGACGTTCTCTCAAATCATCCCACCCTCACCCTCTCCCACAGAGTCCAAAAGACTGTGCTATACACCTGTGTCTCTTTTGCTGTCTTGTATACAGAGTTATCATTATCATCTTTCTAAATTCCATATATATGCGTTAGTATACTGTTTTGGTGTTTTTCTTTCTGGCTTACTTCACTCTGTATAATAGGCTCCAGGTTCATCCACCTCATTAGAACTGATTCAAATGTATTCTTTTTCATTGCTGAGTAATACTCCATTGTGTATATGTACCACAGCTTTCTTATCCATTTGTCTGCTGATGGACATCTAGGTTGCTTCCAAGTCCTGGCTATTATAAACAGTGCTGCTTTAAACATTGGAGTACATGTGTCTCTTTCAATTCTGGTTTCCTCGGTGTTTATGCCCAGGAGTGGGATTGCTGGGTTGTATGGCAGTTCTATTTCCAGATTTTTTAAGGAATCTCCACACTGTTCTCCATAGTGGTTGTACTAGTTTGCATTCCCACCAACTGTGTAAGAGGGTTCCCTGTTCTCCACACCCTCTCCAGCATTTATTGCTTGTAGACTTTTGGATAACAACCATTCTGACTGACATGAAATGGTACCTCATTATGGTTTTGACTTGCATGTCTCTGATAATCAGTGATGTTGAGCATCTTTTCATGTGTTTGTTAGCCATCTGTATGTCTTCTTTGGAGAAATGTCTGTTTAGTTCTTTGGCCCATTTTTTGATTGGGTCATTTATTTTTCTGGAATTCAGCTGCAGGAGCTGCTTGTATATTTTTGAGATTAATCTTTTTTTCAGTTGCTTCATTTGCTATTATTTTCTCCCATTCTGAAGGCAGTGACAGACTTTATTTTCTTAGGCTTCAAAATCATTGCAGATGGTGAGTGCAGTCATGAAATTAAAAGACACTTGCTCCCTGGAAGAAAGACTATGACAAACCTGAACAGCAAATTAAACAGCAGAGACATCACTTTTCCAATAAAGATTCATATAGTCAAATCTATGATCTTTCCAGTAGTCATGTATGGATGTGAGAGTTGGGCCATAAAGAAGGCTGAACACCAAAGAATTGATGCATTCAAACTGTGGTGCTGGGGAATACTCTTGAGAGTCCCATGGACAGCAAGGATCAAACCAGTCAATCCTAAAGGAAATCAATCCTGAATGTTCATTGGCTGCCTGATGTGAAGAGCTGACTCATTAGAAAATACCCTGATGCTGGGAAAGATTGAAGGCAGGAGGAGAAGGGGATGACAGAGTATGAGATGGTTGGATGACATCACCAACTAAATGGACATAAGTTTGAGAAAACTCTGGGAGGTGATGAAGGACAAGGAAGCCTGGTGTGCTGCAGTCCATGGTGTCACAAAGAGTCGGATATGACTGAGCGACTGAACAACTACAAAACTGGAACAATGGCATTGCTACAAAACTACAATCTCCTACAGACATGACTTACCAACTGAACAACAGAAAGAATAACCCTCAATATTGTCAAACACTTCCTGTGATAGTTCAAATTTGACTATTTCTCTCAAGATATGAAAGATTGTCACAGCCCAGAGGAGCCTTAGAAGCCATGGCAATTAAATGTAATAAGGTACCCTGTATGGAATATGGAAATAGTAAAAGGTTATTAGGATTTTGAAAGTAAGGATTTGAATAAAGTTTTGACTCGTTAATAATAATGTATCAATTTTGCTACATTAATTATGACAAATATACCACTTTAAGATGCTAATATATGGAACAATGGGTGTGAATATATGCGAACTCTCAGTACTGTCTCCTAGTTTTGCTGTAAATCTAAAACTATTTCACAATTGGAAAAGTTTACCTACAAATGGACAAAAAAGATTAATAGGCACTTCACAGAAGATATCTATATTGCCAGTAAAGTTATGAAGTGGTATATAACCTGAATAATCACCAGAGTAATTCAAGGAAACCACAGTGAGATAAAATTACAGACTGACAATACCAAGCATTAACAAGAATTTACAGCAAAAGGAATTTTCATACACTGTTGTTGGACATGTAAGTTTACAATTTTTGTGACATTATTTGTAGTGCATACCAAAGCATAATGCGTATACTCCTTTTGTTCTACCAGTTCTTTTTCTGTGTGTGTTTGTGTGTGTGTATGCATGGTTAGTCGTGTCCAGCTGGTTGTGATCCCATGGACTATAGCCCGTCAGGCTCCTCTGTGCATAAAATTTTCCAGGCAAGAATATTGCTAAGTATGGGTGTCTCTGGTGGCTCAGACAGTAAATTTTCAGTCTGCAATGCAGGAGACTTGGATTCGATTACTGTGTTGGGAAGATCTCCTGGAGGGGGAAACGGCAACTCACCCCAGTGTTCTTGCCTGGAGAATTCTATGGACAGAGGAGTCCGGTGGCTACAGTCCATGGGGTTGCAAAGAGTCAGACACAACTGAGCAACTATGACTTCCACTTTAACTATATACTTAAACATGGAGCAAACCTATGTTTGCTTGTAAAAGCCAAAGACTTGTACAAAAATATTTGCAACAGAATTATTCATAATAGCCCAAAAAGGAAACAATGTAAATGACCACAAAATTGTTTCTGCTGTGTCACTTCAGTCATGAACGATTTGTGATGCCATGGACTGTCATCCACTAGGCCTCTCTGTTCATGGGATTCTCCAGGCAAAAATATTGGAGTGGGTTCCCATTTTCTCCTCCAGGGCTTCTTCCTGATCCAGGGCACCCCTTATGCCTCATATAATGTCAGGCAGGTTCTTTACCTCTAGTGCCACCACCTGAATAACCTGTGATTTATTTATACATTCAGTTCAATAGTTCAATTCAGTTGCTCAGTCAAGTCTGACTCTTTGAAACCCCATGACTGCATCATGCCAGGCCTCCCTGTCCATCACAAACTCCCTGAACTTGCTCAAACTCATGTCTATCAAGTCAGTGACGCCATCCAACCATCTTGTCCTCTGCCATCCCCTTCTTCTCCTGCCTTCAATCTTTCCAAGCATCAGGGTCTTTTCTAATAGGCCATCAAGTGTAGAATTTCATGGACTGTATAGTCCATGGGGTCGCAAAGAGTCGGACATGACGGAGCAACTTTCACTCACTTTTCACATCAGGTGGTTAAAGTATTGGAGCTTCAACTTCAGCATCAGTCTTTCCATTGAATATTCAGGACTGATATCCTTTAGGATTGACTGGTTTTATCTCCTTGCTATCCAATGGACTCTCATAAGTCTTATCCAACATCACAGTTCAAAAGTATCAATTCTTTGATGATCAGCTTTCTTTATGGTTTAACTCTCACATCCATAAATGACTACTGGAAAAACAATAGTTGGACCTTTGTTTTTTTTTTTTTTTTCAATGGACAAATAAATATATTTCAACTGGGTTTATTTTTCTGTGTCACAGAAAACAATGGATAAATTCAGATGTGTATACTTACTGTGAGTATGCTTCAAGTTGGACCTTTGTTGGCAAAGTAATGTTTCCACTTTTAAATATGCTATCCAGGCTTATCATAACTTTTCTTCCAAGGAGCAAGCATCTTTTAATTTTATGGCTGAAGTCACCATCTGCAATGATTTTGGAGCCCAAGAAAAGAAAAGAAAATCTGTCATTGTTTTCATTGCTTCCCCATCTATTTACCATGAAGTGATAGGAACAGAATATTAAAAAGCAGAGACATTTCTTTGTCAACAAAGGTCCGTCTAGTCAAGGCTATGGTTTTTCCAGTGGTCAGGTATGGATGTGAGAGTTGGACTATAAAGAAAGCTGAGTGCAGAAGAATTGATGCTTTTGAACTGTGGTGTTGGAGAAGACTCTTGAGAGTCCCTTGGATTGCAAGGAGATCCAACCAGTCCATCCTAAAGGAAATCAGTCCTGGGTGTTCATCCGAAGGACTGATGTTGAAGCTGAAACTCCAATACTTTCGTCAATTGATGTGAAGGGCTGACTCATTTGAAAAACCCTGATGCTGGGATGAGGGCAGGAGGAGAAGGGGACAACAGAGGATGAGATGGTTGGATGGCATCACCAACTCAATGGACATGGGTTTGGGTGGACTCCAGGAGTTGGTGATGGACAGGGAGGCCTGGCGTGCTGTGGTTCATGGGGTCACAAAGAGTCGAACACGACTGAGCAACTGAACTTATGGGACTGGATGCCATGACCTTTGTTTTTTAAATGTTGAGTTTTAAGCCAACATTTTCACTCTCCTCTTTTACTTTCATCAGGAGGCTGTTTAGTTCCTCTTTACTTTCTGCCATTAGGATGGTGTCATCTGCATATCTGAGGTTATTGATATTTCTCTCTGTAATATTGATTCCAGCTTGTGCTTCATCCAGCCCAGTGTTTCTCATGATATACTCTCATATAAATTAAATAAGCAAGGTGACAATATACAGCCTTGAGGTGCTTCTTTCCCAATTTTGAACCAGTCCATTTTTCCATGTCCAGTTCTGACAGTTGCTTCTTGACCTGCATAAGGGTTTTGTAGAAGGCAGGTCAGGTGGTCTGGTATTTCCATTTCTTTAAGAATTTTCCAGTTTCTTGTGATCCACACAGTCAAGGGCTTTAGCATAGTCAATGAAGCAGAAGTAAATATTTTTCTGGAATTCTCTTGCTTTTTATACATTAGAATACTATAAAACAAGAAAGTTAGTGAACTGCTGCTTCATGAAACAATAGAGACAATAGATTAGTTATAAAATATTGACTGAAAGGAGACAAAAGGAATGCAAATCATACTTCTGTTTAAATGAAGTTCAAAAATATCTTGTGTGTTGGACATCTCATTGCATTTACTCTTTGAGGTAAAGGTGACGATACTGACTGGGAAGAGAGACATTTTAGATTCTGCTGATTCTATTTCTTGGTCTAAGTAATGGTTTCAGAATTTTTTTCATCTTGTGATGATTTATGAAGCTACCTGTTTACATTAGACATCAAACATGTATTAAACAAAAGTCATTAACATTTTTTCACAATTACTTCTAGATTCTACCTTCTGAGTACTTTGATATTTTTCTTATTATACTCACCAGGGATTCCCTGCTTGCTTACATGTAATGAATTTTCATTTCTTTTCCATTCTTTATCACAGTCATATTGATTATTTTGTAAAGTATTTTCTTCTCCATTCCATCTGGCTCTCTTTTTTTTTTTTTATTAAATGTTTGTAAGCTAGGATTCTAATACCGGTTCTTGCGTTATTCAGGATATAAATTAAAATGTATCAATTGAAAAGCTTTTAATTAAAACTGGTCATAGGGTAATACCCACTCCTGAGAATCAAGCCAATATATTCAACTATTTACTCAACATCTTCACATTTATTTCCTTCACTTCAGTTCAGTTCAGTTCAGTCGCTCAGTCGTGTCCAACTCTCCGCAACCCCATGAATCACAGCACGCCAGGCCTCCCTGTCCATCACCAACTCCCGGAGTTCACTCAAACTCATGTCCACAGAGTCGGTGATGCCATCCAGCCATCTCATTCTCCGTCGTCCCCTTCTCCTCCCATCCCCAACCTTTCCTAGCATCAGAGTCTTTTCCAGTGAGTCAACACATCGCATGAGGTGGCCAAAGTATTGGAGTTTCAGCTTTAGCATCAGTCCTTCCAATGAACACCCAGGATTGATCTCCTTTAGAATGGACTGGTTGGATCTCCTTGCAGTATAAGGGACTCTCAAGAGTCTTCTCCAACATCACAGTTCAAAAGCATCAGTTCTTCGGTGATCAGCTTTCTTCACAGTCCAACTCTCACATCCATACATGACCACGGGAAAAAGAGGTTAGTTTAGAGGTAGAAGTCACAAAGTATTTTTAATAAGAAGACACAGAGTCACCCATTCACCCTCCTGCTGTGGTGAATTTTTCAGCATTCTTTAGTATTGTGTAGGATATCCTTTGAAGAATTTTATTTACATAAAAAAGTAAAGATTCTTGCTATGTTTGTACTTGAAAATGCTGATAGGATGTAAGTTTTTTTCTGATTTTTTTCCGGTATTTCTCCTACATTTTCTCTGACTCTCCTTCTATCAAGCAAACAAATTTTACAGTGTTCATATCTCTGTAGCACTGTGGCAGTTTAAACAATGATTCACATCATCATAACTTCCACTGTGGGAATTATCATTATAGCTTATTTACATATGCAATGAGAATTTTCTAGATGCCTTAGACAGGCCCATCAGTGAATAAGTAGTGCTCTCTCATCTCATGAATTTTATTAATTATAGTCAACCTCAAATAACATTTTCCTGGTTGCTATTTGAGGTGGAAGCACAATTCATTAAGATAAACTTAGAAAAACTCCAAGTATATTTCATAAATATATAATCAATGGCTTGCCGTGATGCATTAGTAATTTTTCATTAGAAAATAATTAAAGAAATGGCTTGCAAATAAAACATTCTAGTTGCTGGGATTGATGAAGATAATTACAAGGCAAATAAACAAAATGAATTGTAAGGTAAAAGAAAGAAAAGATCTTTGTTCATTCAAGTCCATGACAAGTATTGCTTTTCAGTCGATAGAGATGTTTGCTATATATAATGAAATTGACAATTTAGTAGATTCCAGAATGATATCTTATCTATAAATAGGATGGGGAAAGTCTGCCAATTACTTAAACTTATAATTACTGTTGTACATGCTTTTTTCAGAATAGGTTTTATAATAATTATTGGTAATATTATTATAGAGAAAGAAATATAAATACACTGGAATTTTTTAAATAGCTTAGACCAAAAGCTTTACTTTTCTCATCAATTGTTCCTTCTGGGTCTTATACTTGGCTTTTTGACAAACAATAGTAGTAAGAGGAAATAGTTTTATGCTGTCTTTTACAGGGAGAATAAACTCCAGATCAGGGGGAAAAGAAAGCCTATTTCTCTAAGGATCAATTGGGATTTAGCACATAATGAATTAGCTTAGGATACTTAAGAACTTAAAACTGAGATTACATAAAGTGAACCATTAATTTTGCAGTACTGTGGGATTATATTTTATTTATTTATTTATTTATCTTTATTGAAGTATGAATACTTTACAATGTTGTGTTAGTTTCAGGTGTACAGCCAAGTGAATCAGGTATACATACACATAAAAGGCATCCACCATTTTAAGATTATTTTCCTATATAAGACATTATTATCGAGTAGATAGCACCACTATTATATATGGTGCTCAGTCTCTCAATCATGTCTAACTCTTTGCAGTCCCACATATTGTGGTTCATCAGGCTCCACTGCCCGTGGGATTTTCCAGGCATGAATACTGGAGTAAGTTGCCATTTCCTACTCTAGGAGATCTTCCTGACCCAGGGATCGAACCCACATATCTTGAATCTCCTGCATTGGCTTCTTTACCACTAGCACCACCTGGGAAGCCCACATTATATACAATAGAGTATATATGCCAATCTAAGTCTCCAATATTGAATTACATTTTAGATGACATAAACTCACTTCTTTCTTAAGTGTGCCACTAACATAGTATGGTAAGTCCTGGAAAACAGCTATTCAAATAATTAACAGTATCCTCAAGAATAAAAGTTTATCCTCACAGAGCCTATGTCTGAGTACAAACAGCTCTCCTTTGTTGAAGTTTTAGACAAAACACATCATCTATCAATTTTTTCATCTCTTATCTCTCACAGACATTTTTGCAAAATCTCACAGTCAAACTAAGATGACTTTTTATCTTTATTCACCCACTTTCCTCTCTAACATATGGTTATCTTTGCATGTGCATGTACATTTTGAAGTTAACATTGAGTACATGGTAATTGACTTCATGAGAGTTGTTAGATATACCAGAATCTGTATAACAGACCTTATCTGCTTCTCTTGACTGATGGGTGAGAAGTAAGGAAGACCCATCCTCTTGCCACAATTACCCAGGATGTAGTTTCTGCCATGAAGACTGAGGGTTGGGGTGGAAGCAACTCATGGCTCAGGAGCTGCAATAATAACCTGCTATTATGTACATTTAGTGGATATTCTTGAATGTTTATATTTTTTCTATGTCCTCAGTACAATATGCATTTTTACAGATTTTAATAGCAGCTTCCCCAGCAGTATTCAATAGTAAAGAATCCACCTACAACACAGGAAACTTCCCTCAATGCAGGAGACATGGGTTCTATCCTTGGGTTGGGAAGATCCCGTGGAGAGGAAAATGGCAACCCACTCCAGTATTCTTGCCTGGAAAATCCCATGGACAGAGGAGCCTGGTGGGCTACAGTGCATGGAGTTGTAGAGTCAGACATGACTGAATGACTGAGTGCAACAGCAACATCTTTTTAATAGTTTTCCACAGTTATGGTTGTTTATTACTTTTGAAGATTGTTGTAACAAATTTCCACAACTGGAAGGCATACAACAGAAATATATTCTCTTACATGTTTTGGGGACCAGAAATGTAAAATCAAGGAGGCAGGAGGGTCATGCTTTCTCTGAAGGCTCTATACGAGTATCGCTCCTTATCTCTTTCAGCTTTTGGTCGCTCTTACATTTCTGGATTGTGGCTACGTAACTCTAACCCCTGCCTCTGTCTTCACATTGTCATCTTCTCCCTCCCTCTGTGTGTGAACTCCCCTAATAAGAACACTGATCACTGGATTTAGGGTGATGGCATATCAAGGTATTGAGCTTGATCATTTCTGTAAGGACCCTATTTCCAAAGAAGGTCACATTCTAATGTTTTGAGTTAACATGTATTTAGAGAGGATACTATTCAACCGTTGTTAGTTGCTGTTCAGTCATGTCCGACTCTTTGCCACTGAAGCATGCTTCACTTCCCTGTCCTACACTATCCCCCACAATTTGCTCAAACTCATGTCCATTGAGTCGGTGATGCCATCCAAATATCTCATCCTCTGTTGCCCCCTTTTTCTCCTGCCTTCAATCTTTCCCAGCATCAGGGTCTTTTTCAATGAGTCAGCTCTTCAGGTCCAGTGGCCAAAGTATTAGAGTTTCAGCTTCATCAGTTCTTTCAATGAATATTCAACTGTTACAAGTTGTTTTAGAGAAACAGATTTGTGAAGCAACTCACAGTGCCATATCAGAAGTGGAAGTCCTAATTCTTTTTATTTTCAGCTTTAGTGAATTATACTTATGTGTGTGTGCTCAGTCAGTCATGTCTGACTTTGCAGCCTCATGGACAATAGCGCATCAGGCTCCTCTGCCTGTGGAATTGTCCAAGCAAAAATACTGGAGTGGGATGCCATTTCCTCCTCCAGGGGAATCTTCTCTACCAAGGGATTGAACGTGCATTGTCTCCTGCATTGACAGGTGGATTCTTTACATCTAGCAGCACCTGGGAAGCCCAAAATATAATTAATACACCAAAAACATCTACATATTTAATGTCTGTATTTTTATGAGTTTAAACATATGTATATACT
This sequence comes from Moschus berezovskii, assembly GCF_049115385.1. Classification (NCBI taxonomy): domain Eukaryota; kingdom Metazoa; phylum Chordata; class Mammalia; order Artiodactyla; family Moschidae; genus Moschus; species Moschus berezovskii. The sequence continues at coordinate 56,019,372 of NC_142470.1, forward strand.
GTGATGTCACCATATTATCAAGGCAATAGTCATACCTATTACTTCTCAAAGATTTCTTGTGTCTTTTTACACTTGTGTGTGTATTTGGTAAGAACACATTATGAGATCTATGCTCTTAACAGACATTGAAGTGCAAACCACCGTCTCATTAACTGTAGATACTAGGTTATACAGAAGGTCATCTACTATAACTGTAAACTTATAGCTATCAAACAACTAACCATTTCCACCTCTCCATATCACTTGGAAATCACCTTTCTATTCCTGCTTCTATGAATTTGACTATTTTAGATTCTATTTATAGTGAGATTATGTGGTACTTATCCTTCTGTGTCATCCAGGACCATCTGTGTTGAAAAATGCTAGTTGTTCAAGTCAAGTCTGACTCTTTGAGACTCCATGAGCTATAGTCTACCAGGATCCTCTGTCCAAGGGATTCTCCAGGCAAGAATACTGGAGTGTGCTGCCATTCCCTTCTCCAGGGGATCTTCCTGACTCATGGATGGAACCCTGGTCTCCTGCATTGCAGGCAGATTCTTTACCACTTGATCCATCAAGGAAGACCCCAGGCCTATCTATATTATTGCAAATAGTAGGATTTCCTTCATTTTAAGGCTGAATAACATTCTAAGTGTACACCCCATTTTCTTTATCTGTTCGTCATAGTTATTTCCATATAATAGATGCTGTGAATAATGCAACTTAATTGCTTCCTGATTGCAATTTGTCTGGGAGAATTGTCATTAAGCTCTATCTCCTAATAATATTGATCCCCTAGTTAGTTTCCCAATTATATAAAAATAAACTTTGATAGAATACTGTAAACTTTGAGAGAATACGTGCTAACATTTCCCATTTTTATCACTTGAAATGTTTGATGTTCTGAATAACTTTGACTCTTGTTTTGATGTAGGTTGTATTTGAAGGAAATGTTATTTCTTTTTAAATTTTGCACTTTTTCATTTAAAATGTGCTACATGATAATTGTTTATGATATTCTCTATCAGGATAATTTTGAGAGAGAAAAGTGAAATTATTCCTGGAAAGCTACTTCTCCAAAGCTTATACGCAATCTCACTGGAACTGTAACCCAAAATGTAATAATTAATCATCATCCTTTACATTAGTGCCATGAGTCTCAATACAAAGAGTTTCTCTGTATGCTGACCTCAAGGATTTTGAAATACTACTAATAGTATTTCAGTATTAAATGGTGAGGCAAAACCTAAACCTAAACTCTAAATTCCATGAATAGAAAGGGAACTTGTTCTCTGAAAGACACATATTCCGGCTCATATAAAATCTTAAATGGCACACTTTTATCTTGAAACATATAATTTTTAGCATTATTTTGTGTGTGAAAAACAAGCAGAACAAAATGTCAGTAAATTAATACAAACAATAAACAAATTCTATTTTTTTATGCAGACCAGCAAAAAAACAGAATTTATTTTAATGTACTTAATAAGCTTTAAAACTTGAAAATTAATAATACCCAGACATTATAAAGTGAAGAAATATAATAAACTCTCAAGTGTTTGGGGTAATGGATTGGTGGACGGTAATACTGTGAGAAATTATTCAGAAAGAGCAGGTAGAAGCTAAGTTATACAAGACCTCAATATAGGTAAAGGAGTTTAGACCTGAAAATGTTAAATAGAAAATAATTATAGCATAAAGAATTTTCTCTGCTGCTTTCATCAGAGCTTTTATAATGTATCTTTACCACCCACAACAAACAATAACTTACTCTAACTGAAATTTTACAGAAGATCTCACTATAATGAACACATGAAAGTTAGTTTCCCTCATTGATTCAGAAAGAGGGCTCAGAATCCTTGTCTTTGGACTTCTGTCTCTCTACCCTATATGTCCAACGCTGAAATTTCTCTGGAGAAATGTGAGCTTCTCAGGATGCAGAAGCATCCTGCTTCACATTATAAACTATCCCAGGAGGAGCCTAAATCAGTCTCTAATTACTTTTCTGTTTCATAGGTTTTGCTTTCACAGGGAAGATTTAAAATATAAGACAATAAATTCATTGCATGGATAAGTTATAAAAGAACAAATTCTTTGCATGTTTTTCATTCAGATAATGTCATAAGCATTGGTAGTAGTCGGAGCTGGGAGACTGTGTTCTCTCTATAACTGGGTTTGTCTTCCCGCCTATGTGTGTTCCTAGGTCCTTCTACTGTCTTATGTCAGAGCACAGATGATACTACTATACAATTTTGTGTAATTTATCTGTCACCCCCTTAAACTATAAGATAGGGAACTTTTATTTATTACTTTCTATTTATCTAGCACTTCATACAATGATTAATATAAATAGACAATACATAATTTTTCTACAAATAAATAGCATTAGAAAGCTGTGCACTTTGTGTTCTGAATTTTTCAGTAAATGAATTAGATTTCTTTTAAATCTCTGATACCTGGAAGACAGTCCATTATTTACTGAAAATATCAAAGATCACAGGGTTATATTTATGATGCCATAGTGCCTGGAGCAAGACCAATGAAAGCTGGCAGACAGCAGATGTGTTTTTAACAAAATCCATTAGAGCTCTCTGAGACTTGTATCACTGAGTCTGTGTCTGATGCCCGGAGAATCACCAGGATTACTGGGTCTTTCCTCTTTGCTTCATGGCTTAGGTTCTTCATTGAATTGATTTCTAAGTGTTCTCCTTGTAATTGACCATTAATAACTATACTGGCAGCCAAAAACTGCCCTCTGAATGACAGATGAGTTGAGACCCAATTTCATTTCACCTTTTTACTGATTTAACCCATGTAGACTGTAAGCCAAATTAGAAAAGTGACAAGTCAGGTGACTTAGAATGCCAGCTTATCATGGAAATATTACAGAATGGGTAAACATTATCTGTTACCAGAACTGTCCTCAGGATTTCAGTTTTAAGAAGTACTGTGGTAAAAAGACTAGGCTTTCCTGATGGCTCAGAACTTAAAAAATCTGCCTGCAATGACCCAGGTTTGATCCCTAAATTGAAGAGATCCCCTGGGGAAGGGAATGGCTACCCACTCCAGTATTCTTGCCTGGAGAATTCCATGGACAGAGGAGTCTGATGTGCTATAGTCCATGAGGTAGCAAAGAGTTGGAAACAACTGAGTTACTAACACTGATAAATAGACTAGGTTATCAGGTGCTCAGACTTTTATAAATAGGTATTGAATAAATAATACAGTAAGGCTCAGATGCTGGGAGGGATTGGGGCGGGAGGAGACAGGGATGACAGAGAATGAGATGGCTGGATGGCTCACCGAATTGATGGACATGAGTTTGAGTGAATTCCAGGAGTTGGTGATGGACAGGGAGGCCTGGTGTGCTGTGATTTATGGGGTCACAGAGTTGGACACGACTGAGCGACTGAACTGAACTGAATTGAAGGCCTAATTAAAGCTTTGCAAAATTGCTAGGCTTTTTTGGTCCATCTTGCCTATACAGTATATTTGTCCAAATATTTCACATTTTGAAAGAAAAAGAAATCAATATGATGCTTAATTGTAAAAATAGTAGTTACTTAATAATCATGAACTAAGCATTTATTTCAGTTCAGTTCAGTTCAGTCACTCAGTCATGTCCGACTCTTTGCGACCCCATAAATCATAGCACGCCAGGCCTCCCCGTCCATCATCAACTCCCAGAGTCTCAAACTCATATCCATCGAGTCGGTGATTCCATCCAGCCATCTCATTCTCTGTCATCCCCTTCTCTTCCTGCCCCCAATCCCTCCTAGCATCAGAGTCTTTTCCAGTGAGTCAACTCTTCGCATGAGGTGGCCAAAGTATTGGAGTTTCAGCTTTAGCATTAGTCCTTCCAATGAACACCCAGGATTAATCTCCTTGAGAATGGACTGGTTAGACCTCCTTGCAGTCCAAGGGACTCTCAAGAGCCTTCTCCAACACCACAGTTCAAAAGCATCAATTCTTTGGCCATCAGCTTTCTTCACAGTCCAACGCTCACATCCATACATGACCACTGGGAAAACCATAGCCTTGACTAGACGGACCTTTGTTGGAAAAGTAGTATCTCTGCTTTTTAATATGCTATCTAGGTTGGTCATAACTTTCCTTCCAAACATTCATTTAGTGACTCCTATTTGACTGTCATGAAGATTCTAATCTCTTGCTTGTATATTCTAAATGAGCAAGACAGAATATAAACAAAGGAAATGAACATCAAAATGTCAGCTAAAAAGCTCAACAGAAACTGATATATATGTCTATTGTACAAAATGGATACTAATTCAAATGGTGACTAAGAATAGACAGTAATCACTTTGGCCAATATGAGTTCAATTTGGAACAAAAATATCAAGAAAAATAGAAAATTTTAACTACAGTTTTAAAGATGAAAAGAATTGGAGTCAACTTGGAGAAGGAAATGGCAACCCACTACAGCATTCTTGCCTGGAGAATCCCAGGGATGGAGGAGCCTGGTGGGCTGCCATCTATGGGGTCTCACAGAGTCGGGGACAACTGAAGCAACTTAGCAGTAGCAGCAGCAGAGTTCTTTAAGTTGAGAAGAGCATGATCCATACGTTCATACCATTATAGTAAGTAGCATGTCATAATAACTGGTTGTTGTTTTTGTTCAGTTACTAAGATTTGTCTGATTTTTTGAGGCTCTAAGGATGGAAGCACACCAGGCTCCTCTGTCCTTTACTATCTCCTAGAGTTTGCTCAAATGTATGTGCATTGAGTAGGTGGTGTTATCTAACCATCTCATCCTCTGTTGTTCCCGTCTCCTTTTGCCTTCAATCTTTCCTAACTTCAGAATATTTTCTAATAAGTCTGCTTTTCACATCAGGTGGCCAAAGTACTGGAGCTTCAGTTTTGGCATCAGTCAGTCCAATGAATATTAGGGATAATAACTGGTTTGGGTGGGTTTATTACAAGGGTGATAGGATAATAGAATCCTTTAAGAATCTTGTAAAAGTGAACGATAACTTCAGGGGAAAAAAATATCATTCAACTTCAAATTTTCATAGGCTAATCTAGGAATGATAAGACTATAGGTTAAAAATCAGAGCCATACCAACTGGAATTAATAAGTAAATTTGATGCCTAAGAACTGAAGAATTGACAGTGCCTATCAGATCTTAAAAATTACGTAAAAGTTATTTTTGCATTATTCATAGAAAAAAATAAAAGCATAACTGCAAAGTTATCAATATCTTGCCAAAGTTTCAAAATAACTTTTTAAATATGTTAGGCTTCTAGGATAAAATGCAATTATTGTTTAGCTTTTTAAAAGTATAGATAAGTGAAATGTACCACAGTATCCTTCTTCAAACTTGTACTGCTAGTTATCTCCTATGATCCCAAAATGCAAGAAAACACAAAGCACATAAATATTGAATTAGAGAGAGATACTTACCTCCTGAATGATTCTTACTGCATTCAGATAAGACATAAAATATAGTTTTCTAAATTCCTCTGCACTCTCCCAGCGTGCCTTGACGTTTCAGCCACAGACATTTTTAGACTTTATTCTTTGAATATATTTTATTTTTCTAGGCAAGTTAAATGTCTTCCAAGTCATAATGTAAGACTGAAATATCCTAAAATCAGGTTCTAGTTTTTTTTTTTTTTTTTAGTAAGTTTTGATCATTAGGTTAAAAATTCATAATCTTGATTGGAAATTCAGTCCATTCTAAAGAAAATTCTAGTCTTTTTTTTTTTTTTTGACCTTGTCACTTGCTAAAGGGTTAAAACTTCATTTTGTGAAATTGAGGTTTTCTACAAATAACTAAAGAGAAGGAAATCATTTAAATTTTATGAGGTTAACAAAATTCACACATTTTTCTCAATCTGATCTTCAATGTTTACATTCCAGCTTGTGTAACTTTTTAAAAAAATATTGAATAAAATTCATTGATTTTTCTTAAAATGGCAATTTTTATTGAGCGGCATCTTAATTAAGAGATCTACGGGTTTGGGTAAATAAGCTAAAAGGAATAATTCCAGACTTCCAGGCTCTCCTCTCTTCATTCCAATACTATAGTTTTCAATCTTTAGGATGCACATGAATTACCTGGGGTGCTTATTAAAACTGTAGATTCACATGCACAGTTTCATATATTCTTATTTGATAGGTCAATAAGTACTAGGAAACTGCACCTTAATAATTTCTGAAATGATTTTGATGCAGGAGATCACTGTGACAACATCCTGCCAAGTCTTCCATAATCTGTGACATTTGGGTACATGTTGCTTGTTTTATAACTCCATATGCCTTCATTTACTGTAATTGAGCTTGGACCAATTCAGTAATCACTAAAGACTGAAATTCAGAGTTTTATTTAGAAAGAACAAAAATTTTAAAAAGTAGTAAAATGAATTTAAAATAATTTTCTATGACTGCATGTTAAGATAGTTTTCGTTTCTGTTAAAACAAATACCATTGGGTTTGGTAGTAATTAATCCTGGGACATCTTTCATTTTATATTTTTAATTAAAGTATTGTTAATTTATAATATTGTGTTCAGTACACTTCAGTCGCTCAGTGTTACTCTTAGGTGTACTGAAAAGTGATTCAATTACGCATGTATATGTATATGTCTATATTATTTTTTATTACTTTGCACTATATATTCAGTTCAGTTCAGTTCAGTTCAGTTGCTCAGTCGTGTCCGACTCTCCGCGACCCCATGAATCACAGCACGCCAGGCCTCCCTGTCGATCACCAACTCCCGGAGTACACTCAAACCCACGTTCACAGAGTCGATGATGCCATCCAGCCATCTCATTCTCGGTCGTCCCCTTCTCCTCCCGCCCCCAACCTTTCCCAGCATCAGAGTCTTTTCCAGTGAGTCAACTCGTCGCATGAGGTGGCCAAAGTATTGCAGTTTCAGCTTCAGCATCAGTCCCTCCAATGAACATCCAGGATTGATCTCCTTTAGAATGGACTGGTTGGATCTCCTTGCAGTATAAGGGACTCTCAAGAGTCTTCTCCAACACCACAGTTCAAAAGCATTGATTCTTCGGCGATCAGCTTTCTTCACAGTCCAACTCTCACATCCATACATGACCACGGGAAAAACCATAGCCTTGACTAGACGGACCTAGGTTGACAAAGTAATGTCTCTGCTTTTTAATATACTATCAAGGTTGGTCATAACTTTCCTTCCAAGGAGCAAGCCTCTTTTAATTTCCTGGCTGCAATAAGCATCTGCAGTGATTTTGGAGCCCAAAAATATAAAGTCTGACACTGTTTCCACTGTTTTTCCATCTATTTCCCATGAAGTGATGGGACCAGATGCCATGATCTTTGTTTTCTGAATGTTGAGCTTCAAGCCAACCTTTTCACTCTCCTCTTTCACTTTCATCAAGAGGCTTTTGAGTTCCTCTTCACTTTCTGCCATAAGGGTAGTGTCATCTGCATATCTGAGGTTATTGATATTTCTCCCAGCAATCTTGATTCCAGCTTGTGTTTCTTCCAGCCCAGCGTTCCTCATGATGTACTCTGCATTTAAGTTAAATAAACAAGGTGACAATATACAACCTTGACGTACACCTTTTCCTATTTGGAACCATTCTGTTGTTCCATGTCCAGTTCTAACTATTGCTTTCTGACCTGCATACAGGTTTCCCAAGAGGCAGGTCAGGTGGTCTGGGATTCCCATCTCTTTCAGAATGTTCCACAGTTTATTGTGATCGACACAGTCAAAGGCTTTGGCATAGTCAATGAAGCAGAAATAGATGTTTTTCTGGAACTCTCTTGCTTTCTCCATGATCCAGCGGATGTTGGCAATTTGATCTCTGGTGCCTCTGCCTTTTCTAAAACCTGCTTGAACATCTGGGAGTTCACGGTTCGCATACTGCTGAAGCCTGGCTTGGAGAATCCTAAGCATGACCTTACTAGCGTGTGAGATGAGTGCAATTGTGCGGTAGTTTGAGCATTCTTTGGCATTGCCTTTCTTTGGGATTGGAATGAAGACTGACCTCTTCCGGTCCTCTGGCCACTGTTGAGTTTTCCAAATCTGCTGGCATATTGAGTGCAGCACTTTCACAGCATCATCTTTCAAGATTTGAAATAGCTCAACTGGAATTCCATCACCTCCACTAGCTTTGTTAGTAGTGATGCTTTCTAAGGCCCACTTGACTTCACATTCCAAGATGTCTGGCTCTAGGTCACTATATATTATAAGATATTAAACGTATTTCCCTATTCTATACTGTAAATCCTTTTTGTTTATCTATTTCATATATGACAGTGTGCAACAGTTAATCCCCTACTTCCAATTTCTCCCTCCTCCCCCTTTGGTTTTCTGTGTCTTTGTGTATGTTTCTGTTCTGTAAATAAGTTCATTTATAACAGTTTTTTAGATTTTACATATAAGTGATATCATATGGTATTTGCTTTTCTCTGTCTGACTTACTTCACTTAGTATGATAATCTGTAGGTCCATCTATGTTGTTGCAAATTACATTATTTCATTAATTTTATTGGTTGATTAATGTATGGATGTGAGAGTTGGACTGTGAAGAAAGCTGATCGCCAAAGAATTGAAGCTTTTGAACTGTGGAGCTGGAGAAGACTCTTGAGAGTCCCTTGGACTTCAAGGAGATCCAACCAGTCCATTCTAAAGGAGATCAGTCCTGGGTGTTCATTGGAAGGACTGATGCTAAAGCTGAAACTGCAATACTTTGGCCACCTCATGCGACGAGTTGACTCACTGGAAAAGACTCTGATGCTAGGAAAGGTTGGGGGTGGGAGGAGAAGGGGACGACAGAGAATGAGATGGCTGGATGGCATCACCAACTCTGTGGACATGAGTTTGAGTGAACTCCAGGAGTTTGTGATGGACAGGGAGGCCTGGTGTGCTATGATTCATGGGGTCACAACGAGTCGGGCACAACTGAGCGACTGAACTGAACTGAACTGAATATCCCATTATATATAATATATACATATATATACATAATATATACACATACTACCTTCTTTAGCCATTCATCTGTTGACCTATGAACTCAGAGAAATTATTTACAAATGGTGAGAGTGACAAGAGCTTAATTTCCAAAATATATAAACAGCTCATACAACTCAATAAAAAAAAAGAGACTCAATCAAAAATTGATCAGAAGACTTAAACAGGAATTTCTCCAAAGAAGATGTACAGATGGCCAACAAGCACATGAAAAAATGCTCAATATAACCAATTATTAGAGAAATGCAAACTCAAATGAGGTATAACCTCACTCCTATCAGAGTAGCCATCATTAAAAAGTCTACAAATAATAAAAGTTGGAGACGAAAGTAGGGAGGAAAATGGTGGAGGAATAGGATGGGGAAACTACTTTCTCCCCCACAAATTCATCAAAAGAACATTTGAACGCTGAGTAAATTCCAGAAAACAACTTCTGAATGCCAACAGAGGACATCAGGCACCCAGAAAAGCAGCCCATGGTCTTCGAAAGGAGGTAGGAAAAAACATAAAAAGAGAGACAAAAGAAGTAGGGACAGAGCTCCATCCCAGGAAGGGAGGCTTATAAAAGAGAGAAGTTTCGAAACACCAGGAAACACTCTCACTGGTGAGTCTGTAGCGAGCCTTGGAACCTTAGAGGGCAACATAACTCGGAGGAAAAATAAATAATTAAAACCCACAGATTACGTGCCAAACGGCAACTCCCAGCAGAGAAGCAGCCCAGTCACCCACATCTACCATCAGCAAGCAGGGGCTGGGCAAGGAGGAACCGGCTGAATCGCTTAGAGTAAGGACCAGGCCTGAATGTCCCAAAGGCAATCTGAGAGAGCTAACTGGAGATAGCAAAGCAGACTGTTGGATGGCTACCCCCTGAAAAGGTGAAAAGCCCTAACCTAAGACTCCACCAGACCCGCTCACAGAACAAAGGACTGAGCAGAGCTAGCCGGCTGTGGACGGCCCATCCCCTGCCAAGACAGGTGATGGCAGTCAGAGCCGGAAGGGGGCAATCACAGCCCCAGAGAGGCATCTGATACCAAACTGCAAGCAGACTTCATTGCTAACCAAGACTTCTTGGGTTTCTGGCCTGTCGACATCCGCCTAAAAAGGTACGCTGGTTGTACACCCAGAAAACCGAGCAGCAGGGACTGGGAAGGCGATAAGTTACAGCGACCACGCTTGCCAAACACCTGATCACCTGAGCTGCTTGGAACAGGGAAGGGCACAAAAAGCAGGCCCAACTGAGTCTGCGCTTTTGTGGAGTACCCGAGTAACTGAACCTGAGCAGCTTAGACCGGGGGTGTGCATGCAACCCAGTGCCAGCCTCAGACAGTTCCCGGTAGAGCAACCTAGAGCCTGTGCAGTGTAGACTGGAACAGCACACACACCGTGAGCGGGGGCAATACCAGTGTGCCCGAGACACTCTGAGCACTCCCCACAGATGTCAGTGATATTTGTTCACAGCGTTCCTCCCTTCCTACAGCACGACTGAACAAGTGAGCCTTTAAAAGTGTCCACCACCGCCCTCTAATGTCAGGGCAGAAATTAGACACTGAAGAGACCAGAAAACAGAAGAAACTAAAACAGAGGGAACCAACTTGGAAATGACAGATGGAGAAGTCTTGAGGCTACTGCAAGAACAAGACTGAAAACCAGAGGCAGGAGGCTTAAGTCCAAATCCTGAGAAGACCAGAGAACTCCTGACTCCAGGGAACATTAATCAATAGGAGCTCATCAAATCCCTCCATACCCACACTGAAACCAAGCACCACCCAAGGGTCAACAAGTTCCAGAGCAAGACATACCACACAAATTCTACAGCAAAAGGGAAAATAGCCCTGAGCTTCAATATACAGGCTCCCCAAAGTCACTCCAAACCCATTAACATCTCATAACATATTACTGGACACATCATTGCACTCCAGAGAGAAGAAATCCAGCTCCACCCACCAGAACACCTACACAAACTTTCCTAACCAGGGAACCTTGACAAGCTACCCGTACAAAGTCACTCACAGTGAGGAAACTCCACAATAAAGAGAGCTCCACAAACTACCAGAAGACGGAAAGGCTACCCCAAATACAGCTACATAAGCAAGACGAAGAGGCAGAGAAATACCCAGCATATAAAGGAACAGGATAAATGCACACCAACCCAAACGAAAGAGGAAGAGATAGGGAACCTACCTGATAAAGAATTCTGAATAATGCTAGTGAAAATCATACAAAATCTTGAAAACAAATTGGAGTTACAGATAAATAACCTGGAGACAAGGATTGAGAAGATGAAAGAAAGGTTTAAGAAGGATCTAGAAGAAATATGGCAACCCACTCCAGTGTTCTTGCCTGGAGAATCCCAGGGACGGGGGAGCCTAGTGGGCTTCCATCTATGGGGTCGCACAGAGTCGGACACGACTGAAGTGACTTAGCAGCAGCATCAGCAGCAGAAGAAGAAGAAATAAAAAAGAGTCAATATACAATGAATAACGCATAAGATGAGATCAAAAACACTCTGGAGGGAACCAACAGTAGAATAATGGAGGCAGAAGATAGAATAAGTGAGTTAGAAGATAGAATGGTAGAAATGAATGAAACAGAGAGGAAAAAGAAAACCGAATTAAAAGAAATGAGGACAATCTCAGAGACCTCTGGGACAATGTTAAATGCCCCAACATCCGAATCCTAGGAGACCCAGAAGAAGAAGACAAAAAGAAAAACCATGAGAAAATACTTGAGGAGATAATAGTCGAAAATTTCCCTAAAATGGGGAAGGAAATAATCACCCAAGTCCAAGAAACCCAGAGAGTCCCAAACAGGAGAAAACCAAGGAGAAATACCCCAAGACACAAATCAATCAAATTAACAAAGATCAAACACAAAGACCAAATATTAAAAGCAGCAAGGGAAAAGCAACTAATAACACACAATGGGATTCCCCATAAGGATAACAGCTGATCTTTCAATAGAAACTCTTCAGGCCAGGAGGGAATGGCAAGGAATACTTAAAGTGTTGAAATAAAATAACCTACAGCCTAGATTACTGTACCCAGCAAGGATCTCATTCAAATATGAAGGAGAAATCAAAAGCTTTACAGACAAGCAAAAGCTGAGAGAATTCAGCATCATCAAACCAGCTCTCCAACAAATGCTAAAGGACCTTCTCTAGACAGGAAACAGAATGAGTGTATAAACTCGAACCCAAAACAATCAAGTAAATGGCAACAGGTTCATACTTATCAATAATTACCTTAAATGTAAATGGGTTGAATGCCCCAACCAAAAGACAAAGACTGGCTGAATGGATACAAAAACAAGACCCCTATATATGTTGTCTACAAGAGACCCACCTCGAAACCGGGGACACATACAAATTGAGAGTGAAGGGCTGGGAAAAGATATTCCATGCAAATAGAGACCAAAAGAAAGGAGGAGTAGCAATACTCATATCAAATAAAATAGACTTTAAGACAAAGCCTGTGAAAAGAAACAAAGAAGGACACTACATAATGATCAAGGGGTCACTCCAAGAAGAAGATATAACAATTTTAAATATATATGCCCCTAACATAGGAGCACCACAACATGTAAGACAAATGCTAACAAGTATGAAAGGGGAAATTAACAATAACACAATAATAGTGGGAGACTTTAATACCCCACTCACACCTATAGATAGATCAACTAAACAGAAAATTAACAGGAAACACAAACATTAAATGGCACAATAGACCAGTTAGACTTAATAGGTATCTATAGGATATGTCACCCCAAAACAGTGAATTTCACCTTCTTCTCAAGCGCACACGGAATGTTCTCCAGGATAGATCACATCCTGAGTCATAAATCTAGCCTTGGTAAATTCAAAAAAATTTAAATCATTCCAAGCATCTTTTCTGACCACAATGCAGCAAAACTAGATCTCAATTACAGGAGAAAAACTATAAAAAATTCCAACATATGGAGGCTGAACAACACGCTGCTGAATAATGAACAAATCATAGGAGAAATCAAACAAGAAATCAAAATATGCATAGAAACAAATGAAAACACAACAACCCAAAACCTGTGGGAAACTGTAAAAGCAGTGCTAAGGGGAAGGTGCATAGCAATATAGGCATACCTCAAGAAACAAGAAAAAAATCAACTCAATAACCTAACTCTACACCTAAAGCAACTAGAAAAGGAAGAAATGAAGAACCCCAGGGTTAATAGAAGGAAAGAAATCTTAAAAATTAGTGCAGAAATAAATGCAAAAGAAGCAAAAGAGACCATAGCAAGAATCAACAAAGCCAAATGCTGGTTCTTTGAGAGGGTAAATAAAATTGACAAACCACCAGCCAGACTCATCAAGAAACAAAGGGAGAAAAACCAAATCAATGAAATTAGAAATGAAAATGGAGAGATCACAACAGACAACACACAAATACAAAGGATCATAAGAGACTACTATCAGCAATTATATGCCAATAAAATGGACAACTTGGAAGAAATGGACAAATTCTTAGAGAAGTACAACTTTTCAAAACTGAATCAGGAAGAAGTAGAAAATCTTAGACCCATCACAAGCACGGAAATTGAAACTTTAATCAGAAATCTTCCAGCAAACAAAAGCCCAGGGCAGACAGCTTCACAGCTGAATTCTACCAAAAATTTAGAGAAGAGCTAACACCTACCCTACTCAAACTCTTCCAGAAAATTGCAGAGTAAGGTAAACTTCCAAACTCATTCTATGAGGCCACCATCACCCTAATACCAAAACCTGACAAAGATGCCACAAAAAAAGAGCACTACAGGCCAATATACTGATGAACATAGATGCAAAAATCCTTAACAAAATTCTAGCAATCAAAATACAACAACACATTAAAAAGATCATACATCATGACCAAGTGGGCTTTATCCCAGGAATGCAAGGATTCTTCAATATCTGCTAATCAATCAATGTAATACACCACATTAACAAAATGAAAAATAAAAACCATATGATTATCTCAATAGATGCAGAGAAAGCCTTCGACAAAATTCAACATCCATTTATGAACAAAACCCTTCAGAAGGCGGGAATAGAAGGAACATTCCTCAACATAATAAAAGCTATATATGACAAACCTACAGCAAATGTTATCCTCAATGGTGAAAAACTGAAATCGTTTCCCCTAAAGTCAGGAACAAGACAAGGGTGCTCACTCTCACCACTACTATTCAACATAGTTTTGGAAGTTTTGGCCACAGCAAACAGAGCAGAAAAAGACATAAAAGGAATCCAAATTGGAAAAGAAGTAAAACTCTCACTGTTTGCAAATGGCATGATCCTCTACATAGAAAACCCTAAAAACTCTACCAGAAAATTACCAGAGCTAACCAATGAATTTAGTAAAGTTTCAGGATATAAAATCAACACACAGAAATCCCTTGCATTCACATACACTAATAATGAGAAAATAGAAAGAGAAATTAAGGAAACAATTCCATTCACTGTTGCAACGTAAAGAATAAAATGCTTAGGAATATATCTACGTAAAGAAACAAAAGACCTATATATAGAAAGTTATAAAACAATGATGACAGAAATCAGAGAGGACACTAATAGATGAAGAAATATACCGTGTTCATGGACTGAAAGAATAAAATTGTGAAAATGAATATATTACCCAAAGTAATTTATAGGTTCAATGCAATCCCTATCAAGATACCAACGGTATTTTTCACAGAGCTAGAACAAATAATTTCACAATTTGTATGGAAATACAAAAAACCTCAAATAGTGAAAACAATCTTGAGAAAGAAGAATGGAACTGGAGGAATCAACCTGACAGACTTCAGGTTCTACTACAAGACCACAGGCATCAAGACAGTATGGTACTGGCATAAAGACAGAAATATAGATCAATGGAACAAAATAGAAAGCCCAGAGATAAATCCATGCACTAATGAACACCTTATCTTTGACAAAGGAGGCAAGAATATTCAATGGAGAAAAGACAATGTCTTTAACAAGTGGTGCTGGGAAAACTGGTCAGTCACTTGTAAAACAATGAAACTAGAACACTCCCTAACACCACACACAAAAATAAACTCAAAATGGATTAAAGATCTAAATGTAAGACTCTCTTAAGAATCAAGTCTTAAATTTTCTAATCTCTGCAGAAATATGATGTGGGATCTGGAAGGTAAATGGATGCATAAGCTACACTGAGAGATTTCCTTTAAAATACACTAAAAAACTGGATAACTCATTCTGTTTTATATTCCCCAGTTTTTTATAAAAACGTCAATGATAAATATATTAATTTTCTTGGCAATCCAGATACCTTTTTTCTGTGTAAAAATACAAAGACACATTCCAACAGGTAGTAGAAAGAAAGTGGTAGGAAATTATCATTTTAATAATTATATTAATAATTATATAAATTAAAAAATAATTTAAAATGTTTAAAATGAATAGGGGAATTGACAGGTGAAAACTCATTAATCTTCGAGTCACCCAATACCCCAGTGGGAATCTCATGAAACTCCCTGGATTAAATCAAACACATGCATCCTGGTGAACACATTACAAAACATATACATACAGGTTATGGGTTCGTGGGCATCTGCTAATCTAAGCAGATTTTTCTCTCTTCTGTGTTTATCTTCTTACTAGTGTTCACAGCAGAGGGCAAATGGAGTGAGACAGACAATCACCTGAGTCATCATCACCTAAGTGGCAATGTCTAACATAAGGAGGGAGAGAAAAGACTTCTACAGTTGAATGTTGCAAATAAACTGTTCTGTGAACTGTACAAAAAAGATCTTCACGACCAAGATAGTCAAGATAATGTGATCACTGACCTAGAGCCAGACATCTTGGAATGTGAAGTCAAGTGGGCCTTAGAAAGCATCACTACTAACAAAGCTAGTGGAGGTGATGGAATTCCAGTTGAGCTATTTCAAGTCTTGAAAGATGATGCTGTGAAAGTGCTGCACTCAATATGCCAGCAGATTTGGAAAACTCAGCAGTGGCCACAGGACTGGAAGAGGTCAGTCTTCATTCCAATCCCAAAGAAAGGCAATGCCAAAGAATGCTCAAACTACTGGACAATTGCACTCATCTCACACGCTAGTAAAGTCATGCTCAAAATTCTCCAAGCCAGGCTTCAGCAGTATGTAAACCATGAACTCCCAGATGTTCCAGCAGGTTTCAGAAAAGGCAGAGGCACCAGAGATCAAATTGCCAACATCCGCTGGATCATGGAGAAAGCAAGAGAGTTCCAGAAAAACATCTATTTCTGCTTCATTGACTATGCCAAAGCCTTTGATTGTGTCGATCACAATAAACTGTGGAACATTCTGAAAGAGATGGGAATCCCAGACCACCTGACCTGCATCTTGAGCAACCTGTATGCAGGTCAGGAAGCAACAGTTAGAACTGGACATGGAACAACAGACTGGTTCCAAATAGGAAAAGGGGTACGTCAAGGTTGTATATTGTCACCTTGCTTATTTAACTTATATGCAGAGTACATCATGAGGAACGCTGGGCTGGAAGAAGCACAAGCTGGAATCAAGATTGCTGGGAGAAATATCAATAACCTCAGATATGCAGATGACACTACCCTTATGGCAGAAAGTGAAGAGGAACTCAAAAGCCTCTTGATGAAAGTGAAAAAGGAGAGTGAAAAGGTTGGCTTGAAGCTCAACATTCAGAAAACGAAGATCATGGCATCTGGTCCCATCACTTCATGGGAAATAGATGGAAAAACAGTGGAAACAGTGTCAGACTTTGTTTTTTTGGGCTCCAAAATCACTGCAGATGCTGATTTCAGCCATGAAATTAAAAGACGCTTGCTCCTTGGAAGGAAAGTTATGACCAACCTTGATAGTATATTAAAAAGCAGAGACATTACTTTGCCAACCAAGGTCCGTCTAGTCAAGGCAATGGTTTTTCCCGTGGTCATATATGGATGTGAGAGTTGGACTGTGAAGAAGGCTGATCGCCGAAGAATCGATGCTTTTGAACTGTGGTGTTGGAGAAGACTCTTGAGAGTCCCTTATACTGCAAGGAGATCCAACCAGTCCATTCTAAAGGAGATCAATCCTGGATGTTCATTGGAGGGACTGATGCTAAAGCTGAAACTGCAATACTTTGGCCACCTCATGCGACGAGTTGACTCACTGGAAAAGACTCTGACGCTGGGAAAGGTTGGGGGCGGGAGGAGAAGGGGACGACGGAGAATGAGATGGCTGTATGGCATCACCGACTCTGTGAACATGAGTTTGAGTGTACTCCGGGAGTTGGTGAAGGACAGGGAGGCCTGGCGTGCTGTGATTCATGGGGTCGCGGAGAGTCGGACACGACTGAGCGACTGAACTGAACTGAACTGAACTGTGCAACTTTTTAGGAAAAACAAACACAATCTTAGGAACACTGTGTTGCCCAAGAGTCAATGTTGCCAATGGTTCTGAAGTGGCTTTGGATAAGTTTATCCATCTATCTGTCTATACATAGGGCTTTCTAGGTGACACAGGGGTAAAGAATCCACCTGCCAATGCAGGAGATACAAGAGACATGAGTTTTATCCCTGGGTTGGGAAGATCCCTTGGAGGAAAAGTGGCAACACACTCCGGTATTTCTTGTCTGAAAAATCCTATGGACAGAGGAGCATGGTAGACTACTGTCCATGGGGTTGCAAAGAGTCAGATGCAGCTGAGCGACTGAGCACACACACACCTGCGTACTCATAGTGAATTGACAATCAACACAACTTTACATATTGGTTTCAGATATAGGCATGTATGCAAGATTTAGAGAGGAAGTAAGAATGAGGATGGGGTACAGAGGGGGAAGGGGTTGTCGTAGTCTCCCCGATTTGCTTTATTGTGACTGACCCATAATCTAGTCTAAGATTCTTCTTTTAACAAACTATGTTCACTATTAAAACTCACCATTCAGAAAACTAAGATCATGGCATCCAGTCCAATCACTTCACAGCAAATAGACAGGGAAACAATGGAAACAGTGACAGACTTTATTTTGGGGGGGGGGGGGTTCCAAAATCACTGCAGATGGTGACTGCAGCCATGAAATCAAAAGATGCTTTCTCCTTGGAAGAAAAGTTATGACCAACCTAGACATCTGGTGGGCTGCTGTCTATGGGGTCGCACAGAGTTGGACACGACTGAAGCGACCTAGCAGCAGCAGCAGCAGCAGACAGCTTATTAAAAAGCAGAGACATTACTTTGCCAACAAAGGTCCGTACAGTCAAAGCTATGGTTTTTCTAGTAGTCATGTGAGAGTTGGACTATAAAAAAAGCTGAGGGCTGAAGAATTGAGGCATTTGAACTGTGGTGTTGGAGAAGACTCTTGAGAGTCTTTGGACTGCAAGGAGATCCAACCAGTCCACCCTAAAGGAAATCAGTCCTGAATATTCATTGGAAGGACAAATGCTGAAGCTGAAACTCCAATACTTCGGCCACCTGATGTGAAGAACTGACTCATTGGAAAAGACCCTGATGCTGGGAAAGATTGAACACAGGAGGAGAACAGAATGACAGAGGATGAGATGGTTGGATGGCATCACCAACTCGATGGATGTGAGTTTGAATAAGCTCTGAGGATGGACAGAGAGGCCTGGTGTTCTGCAGTCCATGGGATCGCCAAGAGTCGGACATGACTGAACAACTGAACTAAACTGAACTGTTCACTCTTGGAGAGGCCTTTCCTTTGGTTTCTATGTCAGCTCCTAAATTATGCTTTAAACTCAGATGACTTTTGGTGATGACCACAGATACATTTTTAACTCACACATTCTTTGCCAAAATTAAGCCAATATTTCTTTTCATTTATTCCTGCAGATGCTAGTTACTCTCTGTTACTACTTGTGGTTATACCGTGTCATTTTCTGACTTAATATAGCTTTGTTGCAATCTGCTTCTTGTGTGCTGTTATGTACAAATTCACTACAGTTTTATATTGTGTAGTTATTGTTTTATATAATAAAGTTTTATATCAGTTAAAAGCAAGGAGAAAAATATCAGTTAAAAGCAAGGAGAAGAAAAGGAGAAGAATAAGCATAAGATTTATGCTTATTTATATAAATGCCTTTACCAGTCCTCTGTTTATGTTGGTTAGGATAATTGTCTGAGGTCACGAGCATATATTTTGCTAATAGTATATATCATAGATTATGTAAGAATAAGTAGTATAATCTATAACTACTATATAATATTTATAGGCTGTGTGCTCAGGGTATTATAATCAAGGTGTTGGCCAGGCTGTATTCCTTTCTGCAGTTCAGGGGTAGAATTCTCTTCTAAGATCATTCAGTCTTTTTGGCAGAATTCAGTTCTCATAAGCGATAGAGCTGACACCCTCAACTTCAAGAGGTCATCTGCAGGTCTTTGCCATGTGGCCCTTTTTATAGGCAGTTACCAATATGGCTGTTTACAAGTCTTATAGAAGTGTCTCTCTCTAGTCTACTAAGACAGTTCTAAAATAGGTAATCACAGAAATAACTATCTCTGTCATAGCCTATTGACTAAAAATACTGTCACCAGTTCTCCCACATTCATTAGAGGATGATACAGAGAATAGCTCACTGTGAGTCACTTTGTACGGTGTCCCACATACCCACATACTTATATGTATACATATCAGTGATGGGTAAGGGATCTGCGGATGATAATTTCTTTTTCCTTACTGTTGTGTGTGTGTGTATGTGTGTTTGGCAAATGTTCTATATGAATCATTTATTTCCTTATACACTAAAAAGTGAAAACTAATAAATAAATTAATTAGGCAGAGCCTAGAGGGCAGAGATAGTTCAAACAGAGAGAATCATTGTTCTCTGTTTCACACTTGCCCAGCCTGACCAGCCTCTCTTTGCCTGGTTCCTTCTCCAAATCCAGTGTGTGACTGAGCTGATTCTCAACTCCTTAAAGCATATGTGCAACTGGAAACAGGAAAATATTGGAGTTTCTATTTTTACAGATGAGTTAACTCTACAAAATTAAATGAATTTTCTCAAGTCTCAAGGACTGCTTAAAACCCTACGTGCCATATTTCTGATGTCTTGTATATTGGTGTTTCTCTTATTTTATTATCTATGGAAATTATGGGTTTTGTCATGGATAATAGTGGAGTATTCCATCTGTGATTTCTATAATTTTATATCTTTCAGGTAAAGAACAATAATTGAAACTTCTTTTGTATTCAAAAAGGAATAACACAAAATAAAAACATCAATTTTGGAGGATGACATGTAAAATGGGTTGAATGTACAATCCAGAAGTCTGAGAGCAAGATGAGATACCGGCAGACTCCTCTCCAGAAGATTAAAAATCAATTATTCAAGTAATATTTGACTACTACTCTTCCTAAGATGACGTTGACCATGTGTGCATTATTCAATACTATTTCAGTGAGTATAGAGTATCTGGGAAATAATAGATATATAATATATATTTAATATAAATTCATTAAATGACATAATGAGAGGGAAGCAGACACATAGCCCCATGTTCCATGCTCCCTCATGAACAGAAGATTTGGAAATAGACGTACAAGCAAAACTAAGATTATATGTCATACACAAATATAATATAATGAAGAAAATATTACTAATGAATGATATAATATATTGTATCATAAAATAATGTACTATGTCTAGAATCAACAAAACACTAATGCTTAATTTAAAAATGTATCATTTCCATTCATTCATTTTCTTAAAGAGCTACATTCTTCAAGAAATAACCATTTCTTTATTTCTCTTTAGGACTAGAAAACTCTTCCATTTTGATTCATAAGCAATCTGCCCTTGGGATGGCATTCAGGGATGGTTAAATTGTGACTTGAAATTCACTTTCAGTTCAGTTCAGTTCAGTTGCTCAGTCGTGTCCGACTCTCCGAGACCCCATGAATCACAGCACGCCAGGCCTCCCTGTCTATCACCAACTCCCGGAGTACACTCAAACTCATGTCCACAGAGTCGGTGATGCCATCCAGCCATCTCATTCTCCGTCATCCCCTTCTCCTCCCGCCCCCAACCTTTCCCAGCATCAGAGTCTTTTCCAGTGAGTCAACTCGCCGCATGAGGTGGCCAAAGTATTGCAGTTTCAGCTTTAGCATCAGTCCCTCCAATGAACACCCAGGATTGATCTCCTTTAGAATGGACTGGTTGGATCTCCTTGCAGTATAAGGGACTCTTAAGAGTCTTCTCCAACACCACAGTTCAAAAGCATCAATTCTTAGATACCATGAAATCTGGGACCTCCAAAATCACACAATTATTCCACTGTTCATTATTCTTAAATAAGTTCAGAAAGATGAAGGTTAAGATATCCATTCATAATCCTGGCTATACTTCTGTTTAAAAATGCCAACCTCTATAATGTTCAGAACAAGTCAATCTCATGACACTAAAATATTTTTAATCACTGAAAAATCAGATTTTAGAAAATAGGCATTCATAAATCAGTCATCAAATGCTTAACCCTTGTTAACTTTTTGGTGATTCACAAAATACCTGGGTTGGAGCAATGAACTAATGACCAAATAAAGTGATATTTAGATAACAAAGTTCAGATGAAGACAGTTCTCAGAAGCTCTTCATTGGCAAGATTGTTTAGAGGGATTGATGGAAGAGCTGTGCCCAAAGAGCAGAGACTTACAGCCATGAATTAGATATTGAGTAATTTAATATTTAGAAAAATTAAAAAGAAAATATGAGGACCATGTTTAGATTGAATATATCCAAAGCAATATTTGAAAAATCTAGGAACATTTGCTGCATAGATGCCAAGTGTGTAAAGAATAAGATATACTTGTCAGTGTTGCATAATCTTTGCTGTTAATAGAGCATCCTTTTAAAACAACTAATTAAAATTAATAAAAATTATTTAGAGTAAACTAAAGCATTTATGCTATGTAAACATATGGATGTTTAGTGTAATCATAAAATTTTAGATATTTTCTATTTCTCAAAGTGATCTTCATATGAAGACTCAGATGACGGGAAAGTGGATAAAGATAAACCACTCCCCTTTCGCTTCCCCCCCCCCCCAACTAAGTACCATTCCTTAGAACATCCTGGACCATCCCATTCTCTACTACACCTTCTTCTTTCGCCTGCTGCTGCTGCTGCTGCTAAGTCACTTCAGTCGTGTCCAACTCTGTGTGACCCCATAGATGGCAGCCCACCAGGCTCCGCCATCCCTGGGATTCTCCAGGCAAGAACACTGGAGTGGGATGCCATTTCCTTCTCCAATTCGCCAACTACCTCTGTCTAAACCCTGTTGATTTCTCCATTCTATTCATTCACAAATCTTTTTCTTCTAAGTTCCTCTACCCTTTTGCTTTTTTTTATTTGATACATTGGACATGTTACATTTTGTAAATTTAAGGTGTACAGTGTTACTTTGAAGCATTTATGTATTATGATTGCCATTGAAGTGCTAATTATCACTTTATATCATTATATTACAATGTTGTTGTGTATATTACAATACTGTACATTAGATCTCTACGGTTTATTTACTATTCATTACAGTTTTGTACCTTTGCACACCATAAATCTCTGCATCCCCCCCTAATCATACTATCTTCTGGTCACACTTGTGCTTTTGCAACTTGCTTTATTTCTTCAATAGTGTTTTAATTGGCTGCTAACTGGTCTTTTTACCTCCAGTCTTTTACCCTAATAGTCCATTTCTCAATGTCAAGCAGTGTTGCCTTTTTGAGATAAATGTGGATCCTGACACTATTGCTTAAAGATTTTAAGTCCAAAAGATTAAAAATAGCCTTTGTCTGTTTCTCTGCTTAAGAACAATGCTAAACATTTTCTCTCAACCTTTAAGGTCTTAGCATTTATCCACTCATTAATTACTCAACAAAAATGTAGTGGTTACAGTGCTTAGGATGCAAAACATGTTTGCATACAGGAGACACAACAGTTAACAAAGTTGATCCATTTTTAGTCCTCAAAGAATTAAAATCTAGTGGAAGATATTTTTCTGTATGGGATCATGCGAATTTCTCACCCCATCCTCAGATTCTAGTATACTGATTCCCTTTTAAAACATTCCCATCTAAAACCATAAGTATCTCTACAAAATAGTTATATTCAACTTGAATGTCCACACAGCTCTTACGGTTTCTGAAAGATTCATACTTCTGTGTTTTTCCTTTTTCCTATGCCTAAGATACCCTCCCTCCATCTGTTCTGTACCAGGCATAGTCCAATCCTTTCAAATCCCTGCTATATTTTTAATAACTGATTTAGAGTTAGATTTCAATGTGTTCTTCTGGTTGGCACAATACAAACTTCTTGAAGGCAAACATTTTAAAGATAATTGATTATTGACTAATGTTTCTTACAATGAATTTCATCTGTGAAACTGTCAGGCCTATACCTGAGGCAGCTTTCAAAACATGGCTTCATTTTATTACCTTATTTTACTGACAGAAATTTTCCTACCAGTAGATACTCACTGGCTAAGAATCTCTGGAAATAAAAACATTGGTTGATATGTGCCTTATACTTCTGTTTTGAAAAGATGAAAAAAATTAATTAAATATATGTAGAAAGCAATTGTACACAGAGTAAAAGAAAATATAGGTTATCCTTTACATAAGGAGTCCCCAACCTCTGGAATTTAATGCCTGATGATATGAGATTGAGCTGATGTAATAATAATAGCAATAAAATGCACAATAAATGTAATGTGTTTGAATCACCCCTAAAGCACCCCTACTCCTATTTCACAGAAAAAAAAATTGTCTTCCACAAAACCAGTCTCTGGTGCCAAAAGATTAGAGACCTTTGCCTTACATGGTATCTGTAGTAGCATGGGATTTCACATCATAAAAATATAGTAAAAATAGTATAATTAGTATAGAATTGTTGTTTAGCTGCTAAGTTTTGTCCAGCTCTTTTGAGACCCTATGGACTGTAAAGCAGGGCAAGGGGGAAAAAAAGATGGACACATCTTAAGATGGTATCCAGTGATAGCTTTAGTGGCATCTGGTGTTGACTGCCTTTGGCAAACTCTACTTGGGCTTTCCACATTAGGGATGTCTGCCAATAAGTAGAGAGATTACAGTCCATGTTAATATCAATGTAGTCTCCTAACCTAGGTAGTTTAAATTTCTTCAAGGTAGAAATCTTATTACTAACTGGAGTCCTTGGTGAGATTTAGAATGATGTGAAGCTTCCAAGCTTCTTAAGCAAATAATTGGTCTTGCAAGAGTTCAGGTGAGAAAAATTATAATGATATGGTTCTATATAGTTTACTACAGAGAGAGGGCAAAGGAGATAATCTCAAATTCATCATTTTGTCTATAGAATTTTGATGAGTCATCACTTTTCCAAATGAATGAACATATTTGGTTAAAAATTGTCATCATGTAGATAAACTGGAAAGTTTTATATTTATTTGTTGAAACATAAACTAGTAAATTCACTTGTTGACACCTGCAGATACAATAGTTAAGTTTATGTATCAACTTGCCTAACCTATTGTTGTTAGGTCAAATATTATCTTAGATGGCATTGTGAATGTATTCTGTAGATGTAATTAACATCTACAATCAATCGACCATAATTCAAAAAGATGGCAATTGATGATGCTAATGGACATTATCCAATCAGTTGAGGGCCTTAAGAGTAAACACTGAAGATTCTCTTGAGAAAGAATTCCTTTTTAAGACTGTAACTCATAAATCCTGCCTGAATTTCCAGGCTACTTGCCTGATCTGTAGATTTTCCAGTCCCCACAATCAATCATATAAACCAATTCATTAAAAACTTTCTCTGTGTATTTAGCATCTTTACCACAAATACAGCACACATGCGTATGTGTATACACATATATTAATACATATGTCTATATGTATATAGATAAATAATATCCTTTGTGTGTGTGTGTTGGTCACTCAGTCATGCCTGACTCTGCAATCTCATGAACTGTAGCTCTTGGGGCTCCCCTGTCCATGGAATTCTCCAGGCAAGAATACTGGAGTGGATAGCCATTCCCTTCTCCAAGGAATCTTCCTGACCCGGGAATCAAACTCAGATCTGCACTGCAGGCAGATTCTTTACTGTCTGAGCCACCAGAAAAGCCCAGTATCCTATATATACTCCAAAAGGAGAATTGTACCCTTTTAGAAATCCAGGTAGTGAATGGCTTTGACATACAGAACACTCATCTTCCAGCTGTGGGTTAGTGAATTGTCTTTCTGTTCATCCCCTCATAATGCTGCCTTCATTCTTTGTTGATAAAAAGATGGAAGTTTGTCACTCTTCCACAATGTCTTCTCAATAGAACATTTGAAGACATTCAGGGGATTTTTGCAAGCTCCATATGTGAAAATTTAAGAGAAACTCATTGGACTGTTTCTTTTTACCACTTAACCTTGAGAATTCATTTTCTGATTTTCAGCAGCAGGAGAAGAGATAAAACTGTTCTCATAAAACTTATAATCTCTTTCTAGAACTTACAAAAGGCAACTCTGGCATTATTAGGAGAAAGGACATGGTTTCTTTCATTGATGATGCCCTTAAGTATGACCAGAGTTAAGAGGATGGGATCATGTCAGAGTATCACAGATTCTTCAATGTTTCTCGTCATATCACATGGCTGAGCATAGTCAGACTTACTGCAATGGAGTAAGATTGGCTCAGAGAGACTTTAGGATTCAGAATAATCCAGAGACAAAGGTGTTGGTGCACACACAAAGCCAAACCTGGTGGGCATACCGTGTCTTGATACAAAGTGAGAGTGCAAAGAAGCACTTCCTCCCAGGGTACAGTGTGCTAGAAGGGTAGAAAGCAGCAAAGACAGAGGGATCATCAAATGTTCCTCTTTGCAAAACTAAGAGTCTTTCAAGATCAAGAACTGGTTTTATCCACCTGTGTACCCTCAGCAGCTAGCACAGTGACTGGTAGCTTTTCTAAGAAGAGATTTAGAAAAAATATTTGGGGTGGGGGAATTACTGCATGAATACATGAATTTATGTGTAGATGGATCAATGCATGAATGAATTAATAAATGAAATAGTAAAAGTTCAGAGCAAAGGGCTGTCAGCATAATCTAATTTGATCAATATCTCTAAAAGAGTGAAGTAAGAATAAGTCAAAGCTTTTCCACATCTGAAAAGGAATGGAAAATTCTAAAACCTACTAATGTGAGGTTTTGAGCAAAGGGAAATGGCAGAATCAAAGTGGTAAAATCAGTAGTAATGACTCAATAACCAATATTAGAATGTTTGATTGGAGCCTATAAAAGTCTTACATCCAAGGTAGAAATAGATGCTAGGCACTGGGGAAAAGACTTAGCTTATGAATAAGGGTTAAATTATTTCAGAAGTCAGAATTCAGTTTCTGACAGCTCTTGCTTTTCCCTTTCAATATCTGTAAACCATATAATCAATAGCTAGGTTCCTGGTATGAGACATTAATTTTAAATGGCTTTTCGAGGGTTGGAATGAAAGTAAAGAAAAAATATAGTTGAGTGGAAGCCAGATTTTGTTAAGTGCATGACTAAATAAGTAGCAGAACATCCAGATAATGGAATACTATTTTTTGATGCATATAAAGAGTTTATACTAAAGGTTGATAAAATTGTATATGCACTGTAAACTGAACAATCCCTCAAAAAAATCACATGTCAAAAGTTAATAAATATTAAGAGTGATTGCTTCCTGGTAGTGAATCCATGGATGAATTATTTCTTCTAAGGACCAAGCGTCTTTTGATTTCATGGCTTCAGTCATCATCTCCAGTGATTTTGGAGCCCCCAAAAATAAAGTCTGTCACTGTTTCCATTGCTAATTTCTAATTAATAAATTACCCATTCAGAAAAGAAAACCTGAATTTCTGACCTAAATTCTGGAAATTACTATCACCATATATTATGATGTATTACTTGTTGTACTAGAGGTTTTGGAAAAGGGAGGGAAATAAAATTTTATGTTCCAGTGACTATGGTAATTTCTTCGTATATGCATTTTGTTGTTATTGTTGTTTATTTCCTAAATCATGTCCAACTCTTCCTCAATGCCATGGACTATAGCCCAGGGCTTCTCTGGTGACTCTGTGGTACAGAAACGACCTGCCAATGCAGGAGACACAGGTTTGATCACCGGGATGGGAAAACCCCTTGAGAAGGAAATGGCAACCGGCTCCAATATCCTTGCTTGGGAAATCCCATGGACAGAGGAACCTGGCAGGTTACAGTCCATGAGGTCACAAAGAGTCAGACACAACTTAAAACAGAGCACACACATATGTACACATATACATACATAAATTTTACTGTCTTAAAGGAAGAAATTGACGCTCCAGAAGAGTGACTGTCTGAGAGAATTATGTTTGAAATGCAAAATTTTTAGTTCACAGACATAAATCATTCCATAGACTGATGGCAGACAATACATTTTACCTTTAAATCCTTATCTTTTCCCTTATTCTCAATATCAAATTAAAAGTGTTACACTTCAAAAGTATTCAATATTGTCTGAATAAACAAAACTAAATAGAATGGGATGAAACAAGGTAGGACAGGGCAAAAATAGGTTAAAAAGTTATGAATAACCTAGACAACATATTAAAAACCAGAGGCATTACTTTGCCAACAAAGTTCCATCTACTCAAACCTATGATTTTTCCAGGAGTCACGTATGGATGTGAGTTGGACTATAAAGAGAACTGAGTGCCAAAGAATTGATGTTTTTGAACTGTGGTATTGGAGAAGACTCTTGAGAGTCCCTTGGATTGCAAGGAGATCCTAAAGAAAATCAGTCCTGAATAGTCAGCTGAAGCTGAAACCCTAATACTTTGGCCACCTGATTTGAAGAACTGACTCACTGGAAAAGACCCTGGTGCTGGGAAAGATCGAAGGTGGGAAAGGAAGGGGATGACAGAGGATGAGATGGTTGGGTGGAATCACCTACTCGATTGAAATGAGTTTGAGTAAACTTTGGGAGCTGGTAATGGACAAGGAAGCCTGGCATGCTGCAGTCCATGTGGTCACAAAGAGTTGGACAATACTGAGAGACTGAACTGAGGGTAAAAATGGGCTGAGCTTAGGAGAAGTGGATTGAAATTGGTAGCAGTAGGGCTTCTCTTGTGGCTCAGATGGTAAAGAATTCACCTGAAATGTGGGAGACCTGGGTTCAATCCCTGGGTTGGGGAGATTCCCTGGAGGAAGCCATGGCAACCCACTCTAGTATTCTTGACTAGAGTATCCCCTTGGACAGAGAATCCTGGTGAAGTGTAATGAATTAAAATGAAGTGGAATGAAATTGGTAGCACTGAGTATGAGCAAATCTCTAATTCTTCCCTTCTCTTCTGCATCTAAAATAGATCTCTGCCCAAGTAAATGCTAAAGTATACAATGACCTTTACACTCTCTCCTCTGACCCACTGCAGCAGCCTGAGTTGACAACATGAAAACAGGCCAAAAATAACTATTATTTTTACTATTTATAATTTCTGCATCTGTTAGCTTTAGATATTATATATTGCTGCTTCCTTACAGGACAGTAGACCCTGACCTATAAATTCCAGTGATGATGTATGTTGAACCCTGTAAGTGAGGTTCAAAGTCCCCCGTTTCCACATCAGAAGTCATTACATCTTCTCCTTGAGACAATCACTCTGGAGCCCCAAAAAGGAAACATTGGAATGTAAATGAAGTTTCAGACAATAGACGATGATTTCTTGGACTGGAGTTTCAACCACATACTTAATTAATTTCCATGTGTCTTCCCTTGTGGCTCAGCTGGAAAAGAATCCACCTGCAATGCAGGAGACCTGGGTTTGATCCCTGGGTTGGGAAGATCCCCTTTAGAAGGGAAAGGCTACCCACTTCAGTATTCTGGCCTAGTGAATTCCATGGACAATATAGTTCATGGGGTCACAAAGAGTCGGACAGGACTGAGCGACTTTCACTTTCACTTTATCAATTCTGCATCGTTTGGCCTTTGCTGATTCTCTTTTGTCCTTGTTTTATATTTTTCAAAATTCATATGATTTTATAACCACCATGAAAAACAGTATGGAGATTCCTCAAAAAACTAAAAATAGAAATATCATGCATATGTCAGTTGCTCAGTTGTGTCCAACTCTTTAGGAACCCACTCTCTATGGGATTTCTCAGGAAAAAATACTGGAGTGGGTTGCCATTTCCTCCTCAGGGTATCTTTGTGACCCAGGGATCAAACCTGAATCTCCTGTGTCTCCATTGCTGGTGAATTCTTTGCCTGATGAGCCACCCAGAAAGCAGAAATACCATATAACCCAGAAATTCCATTTCTGGAGTATTTAGGGAAAAAAAATCCAAAACACTAAATCAAAAGAATATAGGCACCCCAAAGTTTATTGTAGCCTTATTTATAACAGCCAATTATGGTCACAACCTAAATATCTATGGATCAATGAATGAATAAAGAAAATATGATATAAATGTATATAATGGAGTATTATTGAGCCATAAAAGACTGAAATTTTGCCATTTGAGACAATATAAATGGACCTAGAGGGCATTTTATTCTGTTCGTGTGAAACAGAGAAAGATACATACCACTCACACATGAAATATAAAAAGCAAACAGTCAAATGAACATAAAAAAACAGAGACTCATAGATACAGAGAACAAGTTGGTAGTTACTGGGAGTGAGTGCAAGTAATGAAGAACGAGAATTAAGAGTTAAAAATTTCTAGTTTAGAAATAGGTAAGTCATGAAGATATAATGAATAGCTCAGGGAATATAGTCAATAATATGGTAATAAACAAACAAACAAAACAGTTTTCTTTTGTTTGTTTTTTATCACAAAATTCAGTGCACTTCAGTTCAGTAGCTCAGCCATGTCCAACTCTGCCACCCCATGCCAGGTCTCCGTCTCCAAAACCAACTCCCGAGTTTACTCAAACTCATGTCAATTGAATAGGGTGATGCCATCGAACCATCTTATCCTCTGTCATTCCCTTCTCCTCCCTCCCTCAATCTTTCCCAGCATCAGGGTTTCTTCAAATGAGTCAGTTCTTTGCATCAGGTGGCCAAAGTACTGGAGTTTCAGATTCAGCATCAGTCCTTCCAATGAATATTCGAATATTGATCTGATTTCCTTTAGGATGCACTGGTTGGATCTCCTTGCAGTCCAAGGGACTCTCAAGAGTCTTCTCCAACAGCACAGTTCAAAAGCATCAATTCTTCAGCACTCAGCTTTCTTTATAGTCCAACTCTCACATCCATACATGACTACTGGAAAAACCATAGCTTTGAGTAGATGGACCTTTGTTGGCAAAGTAATGTCTCTGTTTTTTAAAATGCTGCCAAGGTTGGTCATAACTTTTCTTCCAAAGAGCAAATGTCTTTTAATTTCAAGGCTGCAGTCACCATCTGCAGTGATTTTGTAGACCGCCAAAATAAAGTCTCTCACTGTTTCCATTTTTACCCCCGGATGTTGGCAATTTGATTTCTGGTTCCTCTGCCTTTTCTAAATCCACCTTGAACATCTGCAAGTTCACAGTTCACGTCCATTTGAAGCCTGGCTTGGAGAATTTTGAAATTTACTTTGCTAACGTGTGAGATGAGTGCAATTGTGCAGTCGTTTGAGCATTCTTTGGCATTGCTTTTCTTTGGGATTGGAATGAAAACTTACCTTTTCCAGTCCTGTGGCCACTGCTGAGTTTTCCAAATTTGCTGTCATATTGAGTGCAGCACTTTCACACCATCATCTTTTAGGATTTGAAAGAGTTCAACTGGAATTACATCACATTCACTAGCTTTGTTCATAGTGTTGCTTCCTAAGACTCACTTGACTTTGCATTTTAGGATGGCTGGTTCTAAGTGAGTGATCATACCATCGTGGTTATCTGGATCATGAAGATCTTTTTTGTATAATTATTCTGTTTATTCTTGCCACCTCTTCTTAATATCTTCTGCTTCTGTTGGGTCCATACCATTTATGTCTTTTATTGTACCCATCTTTGTATGAAATGCTCTCTTGGTACCTCTAATTTTCTTGAAGAGATCTCTAGTCTTTCCCATTCTATTGTTTTCCTCTATTTCTTTGCATTGATCACTGAGGAGGGCTTTCTTATCTCTCCTTGCTATTCTTTGGAAATCTGCATTCTAATGGGTATATCTTTCCTTTTCTCCTTTGCCTTTTGTTTCTCTTCTTTTCATAGCTATTTGTAAGAACTCCTTAGACAACCATTTTGCCTTTTTGCACAACACTTCACGGTGATAAATGGTAACTAGATTTATTGTAATGATTAATCTCTGATGTATAAAAATAACAAATCAGTATGCTGTATACTTTAAACCAACATAATATTGTAAGCCAACTATGCTTCAATTTAATATATATATACATATACACACAACACATATCTGATGTAAAATAAAGAAATATGAATAATAGAAGCACCACACTGTAAGATCGTTCTGAAAATCAACTGCATTATCATATGTGAGGTATTTAGGAGGTTCCCTAATGTATAATTAGAATTATATATATTATTTTTTTATTATTAACATGAGGGCTCTCTGACATTATCATTCTTCCTTTTATTCTGTTATACATTTTAAAGAAGATTCTTTCAAAAGTATTATTATGTATTTCATGTGTGCCAGACTTTTGTTTTTATTTTGAGGGGTGCAAAGCTAAATAAACAGACCTGCCCCTCTGGTGATCTCATTTATGGGATGTGTATACGCATTTGTGTCTGTATCAAGTCTGTATTTTATTTGTTTGTTATCACAGCAGCAGCCAACATAAACAAAGAAACCAGTAAACAAAATGATTTCACATGCATTCCTTGAAAGTAGGTGGAATCAGGAAGAAAGTTTATAGATTAAAATTCTAATAAGGTAGGGGGAAGAAAACTCACTTTGTGGAGTTAGTGGCTGAGCTCAGATTCAATGGATGGATGAAGAGATATGTTATGCAAAGTATAGGAAAAGAGGCAACTCAAGTAGGGAGAACAGCAAACTAAGGTGGGAAATATCTTGAAATCTTCAAGAGACAGAAGAGCAATGAGTTTATTTGAAACAAAGTGAGTTAAGGGTGATGTGGACAGTGCAGTTTGAGACAACATTGGCAAAATAAGGCAAAGGATAAAGCAGATAAGGTATTTTATATAACTTTTCTAACTGGAAGATAATTGCTTTACAATGTTGTGTTGGTTTCTGCCATGTAACAAAGTAAATAAGTCATAATTATATATAAGCTAGTGGAGGTGATGGAATTCCAGTTGAGCTATTTCAAATCCTGAAAAATGATGCTGTGAAAGTGCTGCACTCAATATGCCAGCAAATTTGGAAAACTCAGCAGTGGCCCCAGGGCTGGAAAAGGTCAGTCTTCATTCCAATCCCAAAGAAAGGCAATGCCAAAGAATGCTCAAACTACCACACAATTGCACTCATCTCACATGCTAGTAAAGTCATGCTCAAAATTCTCCAAGCCAGGCTTCAGCAATATGTGAACCATGACTTCCAGATGTTAAAGCAAGTTTCAGAAAAGGTAGAGGAACCAGAGATCAAATTGCCAACATCCGCTGGATCATGGAGAAAGCAAGAGAGTTCCAGAAATACATCTATTTCTGCTTCATTGACTATGCCAAAGCCTTTGACTGTGTGGAACACAATAAACTGTGGAAAATCCTGAAGGAGATGGGAATCCCAGACCACCTGACCTGCCTCTTGAGAAACCTGTATGCAGGTCAGGAAGCAACAGTTAGAACTGGACATGGAACAACAGACTAGTTCCAAATAGGAAAAGGAGTATATCAAGGTTGTATATTGTCACCCTGCTTATCTAACTTCTATGCAGAGTACATCATGGGGAACGCTGGGCTGGAAGAAGCACAAGCTGGAATCAAGATTGCCGGGAGGAGTATCAGTAACCTCAGATATGAAGATGACACCACCCTTATGGCAGAAAGTGAAGAGGAACTAAAAAGTCTTTTGATGAAAGTGAAAGAGAAGAGTGAAAAGGTTGGTTTGAAGCTCAACATTCAGAAAACAAAGATCATGGCATCTGGTCCCATCACTTCATGGGAAATAGATGGGGAAACTGTGGAAACAGTGTCAGACTTTATTTTTTGGGGCTCCAAAATCACTGTGGATGCTGATTGCAGCCATGAAATTAAAAGACGCTTACTCCTTGGAAGAAAATTTATGACCAACATAGATAGTATATTAAAAAGCAGAGACATTACTTTGGCAAGAAAGGTGCATCTAGTCAAGGCAATGGTTTTTCCCGTGGTCATGTATGGATGTGAGAGTTGGACTGTGAAGAAAGCTGATTGCCGAAGAATTGATGCTTTTGAACTGTGGTGCTGGAGAAGACTCTTGAGAGTCCCTGGGACTATAAGGAGATCCAACCAGTCCATTCTAAAGGAGATCAGTCCTGGGTGTTCATTGGAAGGACTGATGCTAAAGCTGAAACTGCAATACTTTGGCCACCTCATGCGACGAGTTGACTCACTGGAAAAAACTCTGATGCTGGGATGGATTGGGGGCGGGAGGAGAAGGGGACGACAGAGAATGAGATGGCTGGATGGCATCACCGACTCGATAGACATAAGTTTCAGTGAACTCTGGGAGTTGGTGATGGACAGGGAGGCCTGGCATGCTGCGATTCATGGGGTCGCAAAGAGTAGGACACGACTGAGCAACTGAACTGAACTGAGGTATATATATATATACCCTGAATATTCATTGGAAGGACTGATACTGAAGCTAAACTCAAGTTCCAATACTTTGATCACCTGATGTGAAGAGTCAACACATTGGAAAAGACCCTGATACTGGGAAAGTTTGAAGGCAAGAGGAAAAGGAGGAAACAGAGGATGAGATGGTTGAATGGCATCACTTACTAACTGGACATGAATTTGAGCAAACTCTTGGAGACAGTGAAGGACAGGGAAGCCTGGCATGCTGCAGTCCATGGAGTCACAAAGAGTTGGACACAACTTAGCAACTGAACAACAACAACAAGAAGATATATATATATATATATATATATATATTCATATATATCCCTTATCTATTGAACCTTGAAAGGAGTTGATTTAAGTCTGAGATAGAGGGAAAAGCATTTAATTTTTGAGATACGATTTGATTTGGGAAAAGGAAGTTATGAATGTTGAATGGAAGATGGATTATAGGAACACAGGAGTTGAGAGCTAAAAGGGTGTGAAGGCTAATACAACAATTTCAGTGATGGATCACAGAGTCATGATCACTCTGTGATGAAAGAGAGCACAGGTGACATGCTAGATGATGTGTGTGGGTCAAGAATGATGAGCCAAGGTATTGTTTATGTTTTAAAAATAGAAGATTAGTAGAGAAATTTAGTATGCTGATAGAAGTAATCAAGCAGAGAAAAAATAATGATGCAGAAGAGAGGAGATTTAATTAAGGGAATCAATCCTTTTGATGAATGTCCCTTATGACCACAACATGGCCACCCCTCCCATAGGACTGAAAGCTTGGGCAGTAAAAATTTTACCATAGCATGGTACAAACTCAGAATAAAAACGAGAGGCTCTCAGTGAGCAGAAGCTAAACATGAGGCTCAAGGGGGATAGAACAGAGAGTGAAATGGAATAGTGCCAAAATGATGGCAAAAGTTTCAACTTCTCTGCAGTTTCTGTGGAGTGATGACCACAGAATCAGCCCATTTTAATGGAGTCATGCTAACAAAAGGACTTTATTCCAACTAGAATACTTCAGCACATCTGCCCCTTAGAAGCTTCTGTTTCCCCCACAAAAGTTTTCCTCAATCCAGCAGACTCCAACAGCCCTGCCTCCTTCACTCCCTTGTAGAAAGGAACAGAGACATTCTCTGTAATGTCCATTTAGTAGGAGTTCCCTAAATCAACCCTCTTTGACCAATTGAGAATTAACACAAGAAGATCTAGTTAAAGAGAAGAAGGATCCCAATATCTCAATGTTTATTAATTATTAGATGATGTTAAAATCAGACCTGAATCAAATCTTGACTTTCAATGGGTAACACAGCAAGTTAAGACATGGCTAATTCACCTGTAAAGGAATAGACTCTGTTGACCCTGCTGATTTGAATACCACTTAGATGAAAAATTCAAGACCACACAGACTTGGCTAAAATCATCTTCCAGATGATCTGTGGTCATGCAGTACAATTACGAGTTTTTCAAAAAGTACATTTGAGGCCTTATAGTTTAAGGTATTCCTTTCATGTCACATACCCATAAAATATTATTTTAAGTGTGTGACATTCTAGAGTGAAGCAAAGAAAAGTTGCCTACAATGGCTTTGGAACACTCATATATTACTCTAACTGTTTCCATATTCACATTATTTTACTTCCTGATGTGTGAGGCACATCACGCAAGACTAATCACCACGACTAGTGATTTGCCCTCCAGTGTCCTCCGACCATAAACTATTTTATGTATCTAATTCAATAAAACTGTCTTTGGCTCCCTGATGAACGATTGCATTGTAAAATGAATTATTCTTAAACATTTGCCAAACTAGCTGTTCCTATGGGCATCCATGACTACATTATGGAGACTGATGTTTCATGGAAATAATTCAGAACAGAGAAATGACTAGAAATGAGTGGACTCGTTGCCTTAAATGTAAATGATTCAACTTTTTCACTTTATCCTGTACTTTCTTGGTTGCACCAAGGAGCAGAGGGAAATGGTTTGAAGTAATCACATGACAGTCATGAAAAATTAATGTCACTGTGATAGACATGGTTTGGCTTCCCAGTAACAACTTCCAGTCCCGTGTTCTCTGGTGGTGTCCCACAAGCAAATATTCAAAAGCCATGTAGCTTTTGTGGCAGCCACAGGGGTCATGTAAGCTAGTTATAATCAAGGAGGCATGAAGAGATGCCCCCTGGAGGTTATCTGTGAAAGGATTCACCTTTTTGATAAAAGAGAGAAGCTCTTATTCCAGTTTTTTGATATACCCTAAATGAGTCAGCCATTTATTTTATAGGAAATTTGTGATTGATTCAGGATTATCTGAAACACAGAGCACAACTAAATTGTTTCATCTAATACAAAAATTTTTCAGACTCAGAAAGAATTGCAATTAAGTCTTAACTATGAAGAAGGAAATGGCAACGCACTCCAGTATTCTTGCCTGGAAAATCCCATGGACAGAGGAGGTTGGCAGGCTACAGTCCACGGGGTCACAAAGAGTTGGACACAACTGAGCGACTAACACACACACACACATGCCATGTACGTTCTTTTCTATTTCTAGCATATTTCTTAAGCACTGTATATATGAATTTTGTTGTTGTCTTTGTTCAATTGCTAAGTCAAGTCTGACTCTTTGTGATTCCATGGACCGCAGCACACCAGGCTTCCCTGTCTTTCACTATCTTCCAGAGTTTGCTCAGATTCATGTCCATTGAGTCAGTGATGCTATCTAACCATCTCATCTTCTGCCATCCCCTTCTTTTACCCTGAGTCTTTTTCAGCTTCAAGGTCTTTTCCAATGAGTCAACTCCTTGCATCAGGTGGCCAAATTATTGAAGCTTCAGTTTCTGCATCAGTCCTTTCAATGAATATGGATAGGCTCCTCTGTCCATTGAATTCTCTAGACAAGAATACTGGAATGGGTAGGCATTCCCTTCTCCAGGGTATCTACCCAACCCGGGGATCAAACCTGGTTCTCTTGCATTGCATGCAGATTCTTTACCATCAGAGAGGCAGGGAAGCCCACATTTTAATTTATTTACCGCTAAAATATAATTTTCACCAAAGAAGATTCATATTCTTTTTATTTTTAGTGTATTAATAAAATAAATTGCATGAATAGATTTATCAAATTTGAGAATTATTCATATTTATAAAAATAATATTTACTTGATTGGGGTGTATTATTTATAAACATGGACTTATTATCAGTTTCCTAATATTTAAAAATAATATATTCATTTATATTTTAAATGATGTAGTGTTACCTTTGTTCAATTTTGTTTTTAAATAAGGCCAAAGATGAAGAAATTTGAAGTTTTTCATGGTTTCCTATGCTCTGAGAAAACTTAAAGAACCTAGAAAGTCTCATTTTATTAAAGATATTATAAAAATGATCAATACAACCACCTTGGCCTTGTGTATTTTTACTGCTTCTTAAAACGTTCCTCATAAACATTACCAAAATAATAAAATCAATAATCATTTTTGTGTTCTTGTCTTGCTCAAATTTTCAGTATTATATGGTACTTTTTTTGCCACTTCCTTCATGCAAAATTATATTCCCTTAAATAATATGGCTAACAGAGGTCCCTATAGTCAAAGCTATGGTTTTTCCAGTATTCAAGTATGGATGTGAGCTTTGGACCATAAACAAGGCTGAGCACTGAAGAACTGATGTCTCTGAACTGTGGTGTTGGTGGTGTTGGAGAAGACTCTTTAGAGTCCCTTGGACTTCAAGGAGATCAAACCAGTCAATCCTAAATGAAATCAACCCTGAATATTCATTACAAGGACAGATGTTGAAACTGAAGCTCCAATATTTTGGCCACCACATGGGAAGAGTAGACCCACTGGAAAAGATGGGAAAGATTGAGAAAGACTGATGCTGGGAAAGATTGAGGGCAGGAGGGGAAGGGGATGACAGCAGATGAAATGGCTACATATCATCACCAACTGAATGCACATGATTCTGATCAAAGTCCAGGAAATAGTGAAGGACAGGGAAGTAGGTCATGCTTCAGTCCATGGGGGTCCCAAGGAGTCAGACATGACTTAGCAACTGAACAGCAATTAAAAAACTCTTTATTATGTTTCAATTTTTTCTATTTCTTTGTATGCTGGGTAATTTTTTATGTTGCCTGCATTAGCTTTTGAAGTAGCCATAACCAAGTTCCACAAACTCAATCGCTTAAAACAATAGAAATGTTTCCTGTACAGTTATGTTGAATAGAAATCTAAAATCAAGTTGTTATCAGGATCATGCTTCCTCTGACGCTCTAAAGGGTACCTTCCTCATCTCTTCCAGCTTCTGGTAACCCCAGGTATTTTGGCATGTGGCAAAATAACTCCACTTCCCATTTCTTCACCTGCCCATCTTCCTTCCACATACTTCCATATGCCTAAATTTTTCTCATCTTCTGTGAGTCATTGCATTTGGGCCTACCTCAATGATCACATTTTATGTGATTATTTCCTGATTATTTCTACAAGGACTATTTTCAAGTAAGGCCATTCTCAAAGGTATTAGGGTTAGGACTTCAATGCATCTTTTGGTGGAACACAGCTCAATGTATAACAATGCCGAGACTTGTGAACTTTACAATGTTGGGTGCTGGATTTCTATTTTGGCAATGAGTTTCATTCTAAGATGTTGTAAAATTGCTTAAGGTCAGTTGGATCCCACCAAATACTGCTTTTAAGCTTTGTTAGTTGGGGCCAGAGCAGCCTGTAGCCTTAGGCTAATCTGACCCCACTATTGATGCAATAGATTTCTGAATGCTGGCTTTTGTTTTGTTTGTGTGTGTGTGTGTGAGAGAGAGAGAGAGAATTTTGAGGCTTTTCACTCTGGCCATAAACATGAACCAGATTCAAGAAATTATTCCATAAACACCTTCCTGGTGGATTTTTCTCCACCTCTACAATTTCCTCTCACATACACGCTGATAAGAGCTCAGATGAAGAGAGGAATTCTCTTCTAGAGCTCTGGAACTCTCAGGGAAACTCTTTTCTCTTCAGTACTCTGTCTTTAGATTTCTGGCTGCTTTGGCCTCTTGAACTCTAAGCTTTATTTCTCCAACTGAAGGAGACCAGAGAGTTCAGTTTGATTCACCTCCCTATGCTTTGGCTCAGCAATTTCTTCTATCATTAAGCTGGGGCATTTCTAAAGCTCAGAATTCTTTCCCTGTTTTTCTGAATGGCTCTTCTGCTATTGTTTTCCCAATATCTGAAAACTTTGTTTCATATATTTTATCTACTGTTTTAGTTGTGTATGGTAGAAAGGTAAATGTGACCTTGTTACTAACTCATACCTGGAAATAGAAAGCATGTAATTGATCAGGACCCTATGAGGCTTTCCAGAACAGACACTCACCCATTTCTTCTGCCTGCCTTTTTGTTTGTAGAAAACCTTTAGTCAGAGAATAAATCTAATCATCAGTTCAGTTCAGTTCAGTCGCTCAGTCGTGTCCGACTCTCCACAACCCCATGAATTACAGCACACCAGGCCTCCCTGTCCATCACCAACTCCCGGAGTACACTCAAACTCATGTCCACAGAGTCGGTGATGCCATACAGCCATCTCATTCTCCGTCATCCCGTTCTCCTCCTGCCCCCAACCTTTCCCAGCATCAGAGTCTTTTCCAGTGAGTCAACTCGTCGCATGAGGTGGCCAAAGTATTGCAGTTTCAGCTTTAGCATCAGTCCCTCCAATGAACATCCAGGATTGATCTCCTTTAGAATGGACTGGTTGGATCTCCTTGCAGTACAAGGGACTCTCAAGAGTCTTCTCCAACACCACAGTTCAAAAGCATCGATTCCTCAGCGATCAGCTTTCTTCACAGTCCAACTCTCACATCCATACATGACCACGGGAAAAACCATTGCCTTGACTAGGCGGACCTTGGTTGGCAAAGTAATGTCTCTGCTTTTTAATATACTATCAAGGTTGGTCATAACTTTCCTTCTAAGGAGTAAGCGTCTTTTAATTTCATGGCTGCAATCAGCATCTGCAGTGATTTTGGAGCCGCAAAAAAATAAAGTCTGACACTGTTTACACTGTTTGTCCATTCATTTCCCATGAAGTGATGGGACCAGATGCCATGATCTTTGTTTTCTGAATGTTGAGCTTCAAGCCAACCTTTTCACTCTCCTCTTTCACTTTCATCAAGAGGCTTTTGAGTTCCTCTTCACTTTCTGCCATAAGGGTAGTGTCATCTGCATATCTGAGGTTATTGATATTTCTCACAGAAATCTGGATTCCAGCTTGTGCTTCTTCCAGCCCAGCGTTCCCCATGATGTACTCTGCATAGAAGTTAAATAAGCAAGGTGACAATATACAACCTTGACGTACACCTTTTCCTATTTGGAACCAGTCTGTTGTTCCATGTCCAGTTCTAACTGTTGCTTCCTGACCTGCATACAGGCTTCTCAAGAGGCAGGTCAGGTGGTCTGGGATTCCCATCTCTTTCAGAATGTTCCACAGTTTATTGTGATCGACACAGTCAAAGGCTTTGGCATAGTCAATGAAGCAGAAATAGATGTTTTTCTGAAACTCTCTTGCTTTCTCCATGATCCAGCGGATGTTGGCAATTTGATCTCTGGTGCCTCTGCCTTTTCTAAAACCTGCTTGAACATCTGGGAGTTCACGGTTTACATATTGCTGAAGCCTGGCTTGGAGAATTTTGAGCATGTCTTTACTAGCGTGTGAGATGAGTGCAATTGTGCGGTAGTTTGAGCATTCTTTGGCATTGCCTTTCTTTGGGATTGGAATGAAGACTGACCTCTTCCAGTCCTGTGGCCACTGCTGAGTTTTCCAAATCTGCTGGCATATTGAGTGCAGCACTTTCACAGCATCATCTTTCAAGACTTGAAATAGCTCAACTGGAATTCCATCACCTCCACTAGCTTTGTTCGTAGTGATGCTTTCTAAGGCCCACTTGACTTCACATTTCAAGATGTCTGGCTCTAGGTCAGTGATCACGTTATCGTGACTATCTTGGTCGTGAAGATCTTTTTTGTACAATTCTTCTGTGTATTCCTGCCACCTCTTCTTAATATCTTCTGCTTCTGTTAGGTCCATACCATTTCTGTCCTATATCGAGCCCATCTTTGCATGAAATGTTCCCTTGGAATCTCTAACTTTCCTGAAGAGGTCTCTTGTTTTTCCTATTCTGTTGTTTTCCTCTATTTCTTTGCATTTATCACTGAGGAAGTCTTTCTTATCTCTCCTTGCTATTCTTTGGAACTCTGCATTCAGATGCTTATATCTTTCCTTTTCTCCTTTGCTTTTCGCTTCTCTTCTTTTCACAGCTATTTGTAAGGCCTCCTCAGACAGCCATTTCGCTTTTCTGCATTTCTTTTCCATGGGGATGGTCTTGGTCCCTGTCTCCTGTACAATGTCACGAACCTCCGTCCAGAGTTCATCAGGCACTCTATCAATCAGATCTAGTCCCTTAAATCTATTTCTCACTTCCCCTGTATAATCATAAGGGATTTGATTGAGGTCATATCTGAATGGTCTAGTGGTTTTCCCTACTTTCTAATCATAGAAGTGAGAAAATGCAGAAAGAAAGGAAAACAGTCAAGTAAGACAAAATAGTAATACTTCAGTCACTAAACAAAGTCAAAGACATTTAGATCTTCCTTAAGGGCTGTTGGGCTTCCCAGATGACACTAGTGCTAAAGAATTTGCCTGCGAATGCAGAAAATACAGGGGACACCTGTTCAATCCCTGGGTGAGGAAGATCCCCTGAAGGAGGGCATGGCAACCCACTTCAGTATTCTATCCTGGAGATTTGCATGGATAGAGGAGACTGAAGCACTACAGTCCACAGGACAGCAAAGAGTTGAACAGGACTGAAGCAACTTAGCACACACACAAGGACTTTAGATAACATTCTGAACCATGTTCTTTGAACTGTTTTGCATATACTAAAAGCCTCAACAGGTAGAAGTTAACTGTATGTTGTCCACAGCATGTAGATTCCACAATAGAACTAGAAGGTTGATTATGCTGATCCCTCATTACCTCACCACCAGCCAGTCAGAGAAATGTTCATGAGCTGATAACACTCTCTTTGAATAAAATTCCTCACTAACTCCTCCAGGGTGGAACACACAGTCTTGAGGGCATTAGCCCACTGTAGGCCCCTTCTTTTGGTCAAGCAATAAAGCTATTTCTTTCCACTTCACCCAAAACTCTGTCTCTGAGATTTAATCTAGCCCTGGTCTACAGGGCCAAATTTTGGCCACAGGCATCAAGTGAAGTTTAGACTATTTTAAATTAAAGAGTTCTCTCTAATATTATTTTAAACCAAAATGTGATAATGTCATATTTATTTTTAATATCATTCCCAGAGAAAGGGAATGCACTAAAAAAAGAAAAAGAAAGAAAGAAAGAAGACCTGAATTGCTATGGCCCAGGCTGGATATGAAGATCACTTGGACCAGGTTTGCTTCAGTAGAGATAGTGAAAGGGATGGTTTGGAGTTATAACTGGAGATGAATTACACAGATCCTGCTAATTGGTTTGATGCCAAATAAAAAAATAGGAGAAATCAAATGTAATTTATACATTTTCCTAAGAAACTGGTGAATGATGATGCTTCCCTGGTGGTCTCAGTGGTAACGAATCTGCCTGCCAATGCAGGAGATGAAAGAGATGCGGGTTCAGTCCCTGGGTCAGGAAGATCCTCTGGAGGAGGAAATGACAACCCACCATTTGGACACGACTGAGCATGTGTGTGTTGTGCTGATGAACTGAGGTAGAAAAAGTAGTAGGTAAAAAACAGTAGTAGGTCGAGAACTGTGAGAAGAGTTGGTATTTTTATTTGTAATATCATCTCCCAATTGGAAAGTTGAACCTATGCGTTTTACTTTGGTCAATTTCGCATTTACTCTTACTGCTATTACTTATTTTTCTATTCTCTATTTTCCCTTGTCAATTTTTCTCCTTTATTGCCTTTTGTCATTTTTTTTCTTTTTTGCCTCTAACATTTTTGAAATTTTCTTTTATTTATACTCCACTTGAGTTTAATCCCTTAAACTGATATTCTCCTATCACCATTAAAAATTAATCAATACCTACAGCTGGTATATAAGTTTCTAAAACACAATCTGACCATGTTGGGCTTGGGCTCTACATAGAATTCTTCAGTAGTCTCTAGTGCTTCAGGATAAAATACATTCTTACAATTTATCTTATGTCATAACTTTTCTTTTTACAAATTTTATTCACTCTGCCTTCTGCAGAAACAGAAGCTTCTTGTTCCTTTTATAAAGTCCCAATTATAGGGTGGTGTATTTTCGTTTTTCTTTTTTTGTTGTTACTGTTTATTTTTTTAATTAATTTATTTTAATTGGAGGCTAATTACTTTACATTATTGTATTGGTTTTGCTATTCATTGACATGAATCTGCCCCAGGTGTACATATGTTCACCATCTTGAACCCCCCTCCCACCTCTCTCCCCATCCATCCCTCTAGTTCATCCCAGTACACCAGCCCCGAGCATCCTGTATCATGCATCGAACCTGGACCGGTGATTCCTTTCACATATGATAATATACATGTTTCAATGCCATTCTCCCAAATCATCCCACACTCGCCCTCTCCCACAGAGTCCAAAAGATTGTTCTATACATCTGTATCTCTTTTGCTGTCTCGGATACAGGGCTATTATTATCATCTTTCTAAATTCCATACATATGCATTAGTATACTGTATTGTGTTTTTCTTTCTGGCTTACTTCACTCTGTATAATAGGCTCCAGTTTCATCCACCTCACTAGAACTGATTCAAATGTATTCTTTTTAATGGCTGAGTAATACTCCATCGTGTAAATGTACCACAGATTTCTTATCCATTCATCTGCAGATGGACATCTAGGTTGCTTCCAGGTCCTGGCTATTATACACAGTGCTGCAATGAACATTGGAGTACATGTGTCTCTTTCAACTCTGGTTTCCTCGGTGTGTATGCCCAGGAGTGGGATTGCTGGGTTGTATGGCAGTTCTATTTCCAGTTTTTTAAGTACTCTCCATTCTGCCAGAAGCCGGAAAGGCCACCCCAAACACAGCAATATAAGCAAGATGAAGAGGCAGAGAAATACCCAGCAAATAAAGGAACAGGATAAATGCCCACCAACCCAAACAAAAGAGGAAGAGATAGGGAACCTACCTGATAAAGAATTCCGAATTATGATAGTGAAATTGATCTAAAATCTTGAAAACAAATTGGAATTACAGATAAATAACTTGGAGACAAGGATTGAGAAGATGAAAGAAAGGTTTAAGAAGGATCCAGAAGAAATAAAAAAAAAGATTCAGTATATAATGAATAATGCAATAGATGAGATTAAAAACACTCTGGAGGGAACCAACAGTAGA
The DNA here is from genome assembly GCF_049115385.1 of Moschus berezovskii. NCBI lineage: Eukaryota > Metazoa > Chordata > Mammalia > Artiodactyla > Moschidae > Moschus > Moschus berezovskii. Next base: position 56,063,404 of record NC_142470.1, read on the forward strand.
ATAACGGAGGCAGAAGATAGAATAAGTGAGTTAGAAGATAGAACGGTAGAAATAAATGAAACAGAGAGGAAAAAAGAAAAATGAATTAAAAGAAATCAGGACAATCTCAGAGACCTCTGGGACAATGTTAAATGCCCCAACAGCTGAATCATAGGAGTCCCAGAAGAAGAAGACAAGAAGAAAGAACATGAGAAAACACTTGAGGAGATAATAGTTGAAAATTTCCCTAAAATGGGGAAGGAAATAATCACCCAAGTCCAAGAATCCCAGAGAGTCCCAAACAGGAGAAACCCAAGGCAAAATACCCCAAGACACATATTAATCAAATTAAAAATATCAAACACAAAGAACAAATATTAAAAGCAGCAAGGGAAAAGCAACAAATAACACACAAGGGGATTCCCCATAAGGATAACAGCTGATCTTTCAATAGAAACTCTTCAGGCCAGGAGGGAATGGCAGGGAATACTTAAAGTGTTGAAATAAAATAACCTACAGCCCAGATTACTATACGCAGCAAGGATCTCATTCAAATATGAAGGAGAAATCAAAAGCTTTACAGACAAGCAAAAGCTGAGAGAATTCAGCATCACCAAACCAGCTCACCAACAAATGCTAAAGGACCTTCTCTAGACAGGAAACAGAGAATGAGTGTATAAACTCGAACCCAAAACAATCAAATAAATGGCAACAGGTTCATACTTATCAATAATTACCTTAAATGTAAATGGGTTGAATGCCCCAACCAAAAGACAAAGACTGGCTGAATGGATACAAAAACAAGACCCCTATATATGTTGTCTACAAGAGACCCACCTCAAAACGAGGGACACATACAGATTGAAAGTGAAGGGCTGGAAAAAGATATTCCACGCAAATAGAGACCAAAAGAAAGCAATACTCATATCAGACAAAATAGACTTTAAGACAAAGACTGTGAAAAGAGACAAAGAAGGACACTACATAATGATCAAAGGATCAATCCAAGAAGAAGATATAATAATTATAAATATATATGCCGCCAACATAGGAGCACCGCAATATGTAAGACAGATGCTAACAAGTATGAAAGGGGAAATTAACAGTAACACAATAATAGTGGGAGACTTTAATACCCTACTCACACCTATGGATAGATCAACTAAACAGAAAATTAACAAGGAAACACAAACATTAAATGGCACAATAGACCAGTTAGACCTAATAAGTATCTATAGGACATTTCACCCCAAAACAATGAATTTCACCTTCTTCTCAAGAGCACACGGAACCTTCTCCAGGATAGATCACATCCTGAGTCATAAATCTAGCCTTGGTAAATTCAAAAAAATTGAAATCATTCCAAGCATCTTTTCTGACCACAATGCAGTAAGACTAGATCTCAATTACAGGAGAAAAACTATTAAAAATTCCAACATATGGAGGCCACGCTGCTGAATAACCAACAAATCATAGAAGAAATCAAACAAGAAATCAAAATATGCATAGAAACAAATGAAAATGAAAACACAACAACCCAAAACCTGTGGGAAACTGTAAAAGCAGTGCTAAGGGGAAGGTGCATAGCAATATAGGCATACCGCAAGAAACAAGAAAAAAATCAGCTCAATAACCTAACTCTACACTAAAGCAACTAGAAAAGGAAGAAATGAAGAACTCCAGGGTTAGTAGAAGGAAAGAAATCTTAAAAATTAAGGCAGAAATAAATGCAAAATAAACAAAAGAGACCATAGTAAAATCAACAAAGCCAAATGCTGGTTCTTTGAGAGGGTAAATAAAATTGACAAACCACTAGCAAGACTCATCAAGAAACAAAGGGAGAAAAACCAAGTCAATGAAATTAGAAATGAAAATGGAGAGATCACAACAGACAACACACAAATACAAAGGATCATAAGAGACTATTATCAGCAATTATATGCCAATAAAATGGACAACTTGGAAGAAATGGACAAATTCTTAGAGAAGTACAACTTTCCAAAACTGAACCAGGAAGAAATAGAGAATATTAACATATCCATCACAAGCACGGAAATTGAAACTGTAATCAGAAATCTTTTTTTCTTTTGACACCTTTTCACTGTAGCAAAAGTTTCACTTTCAATTAGGAAGTTTTTTGGAGTCAGTGAGAGGAGAAAACCATGTGACTCGGTTGATAGAAAAATCAAGTACTTTGGAATTCCATGATAAGTGCTTTACTGAATCTGAAATGATGAGAGCATTTTCTGCAAAATATTCTTCTGAATGTCAACAATTAAAAAATGTGTTCATGCATGTGTGTGTTAGTCTCTATAGCCTCCCAGATTCTTCTATCCATAGTATTACCTGCCGGGAGCCAGCGAGGGAAATCCTACCTGTGGCAAAGGTCAACTGGGGAAGAGGCCTGATGGGCAAAGGCTAATCAGGGCTCGAGGAACCCCCTGGGCTTACCTGAGCATCTACCCCAAAGAAAACTGGAGTCTGACTGCTTTACTATCTTACGCCTCTTACCAAGTCCTCTAATACTTACAGGGGTTTTCCCCCAACCACCTTTCTCTGAAAACATTAATTCAGAGCTGTAGTTTAAAAGTTCTCCTCAGCTTAATAGGAGTGTTCCAATCCAAGCCCCTCTGATAGCTTTCTAACTTGCATGACAAGTTTGTCCGGGCTCTTACAACTATGAGTGTGACTGTTTATAGCCTCCCAGCCATGCAAGGACAGAAAGCCTAATATTCTAAAATACAGGAATCTGTTGAAGAAGTTAAAATCATTAGAATAGTACTAGAAAAGATTTCATTGTTGAATCAATGCTTGCTGCAGTTTCCTCTAACTATTGTATTCTTGGAAATATATTAATCCTTTGATTTAACCACATCAGATCTTAAGTTAATAAATTCCTTTCTTGCAGCTCACTACACCGGTGCCTTATAGGAATGTAACTTTGTTATGTGTCTACCACCTAACTTTAGGAAAGTCACCTTAAAAGAAAAGTCTTTTACTTGCTAACTAACCTATTGTCAGGAGAGAGGGCCATAAAACTGTTAGCAGGCCCCCTGGCCAGAAGATGATGTAAATCACCTAAAACTTTTATCACACAAAAATAAGCCCTGATCCTGATAAGGGTCAAGACTGCTGACCCCACGTGATTTTGGTGTGAATCTATACCTCCCTTTCTCTGTTTCTTATGCGCATAACTTAGGGTATAAAAGCAGCACTGGAAAATAAAGTTTTGGGCCTTGCTCACTGAAGCTTGGTCTCCCCGTGTCGTTCTTTCTCTTTTTCCATCCTTTTCTCTAGTCTCCTTTTTCTGGTTGAGATCCTTGGAGCACTGGGCCCTCTGAGTTTACTTATCTGCCTGGGCTTCTAAGACTCACTCGAGGGGGTGCCCTGGTGGGGTGCCTCCAGTGATTCGAGAGGGCGCCTGCGGCCTACGTAAACATAGCAAGCCCCGTGCTGGGGTTTTATTGGTTTCCAGCGTAAACTAAGGAATCATCAGCCCCTGTCTGTCTCTCTCTCTCTCTCTCTCTCTCTAACGCCGACGCCGTTCATCCCGAGGATACCCTGGGCCTTATCGAGGCTGGACCCCGATAATTACCAGATTAGAATACTGGAATGGGCAGTCAATCCCTTCTCCATGTTATATTCCTGACCCAGGAACTGAACCTGCATCTCCTGCATTGAAGGCAGGTTCCTTACTCTCTGTGCCACCAGGAAAGCCCTTGTTCATGCATAAAATACGGTTTATATGTGAAATGACTCAAGTGCATATCTCTCTGGTCACTTTCTCTGCCTCTCTTTTCCAGGGCCCACTCTTTTTTTTGTAGGAATTATTCTTCCCCTGCATGGAGTTTTCCCATACAGAACAATCCCAGAAATGGGATGTAAAAAGCAAAGTGTCCTGGGTACAATAAGGATAACAATATTTTGACCGTTTTACATTTGGTCACTTGTCTTTAAAATGAAGGAGTTTGCCCAAGTTATTGGATTCCCCAGGTGGCACTGCAGTAAAGAATCCACCTACAATACAGGAGATGTGGATTCAGTCCCTGGTTTGGGAAGATCCCTTGCAGAAGGAAATGACAACCTACTCCATTATTCTTGCCTGGGAAATCCCATGGACAGAGGAGCCTAGTAGTCTACAGTCCACAGGGTCACAAAAGAGTCAGACATGATTTAGTGACTGAAACAACAGTGGACTAGTAATTGGTATTTACATTCCCTATATTTTAAACCAACATATCTATTGTGGTTATGTATCTCTGTTTCAATATTATGTGTCACTTTGTGAGTGACATGTAGCTTTTTAGTTCACAAGCCTTCAAATAAAAAAGTAGCCATACTTGAGGAGGTGTACACTCACAGAATTCTACCTGAAGAACTTATCCATACCAGGAGCTCGTTTAGATGACATTGTAATTAGTTGTTTGGAGTGGGTGAGTTTGGCATGGAGAAAAAAAATGACTGTTGATGGAGAGTATAGTATGACAGGATGTACTTTTTAAAGAAGGCTAAAATAATACATCTATTCTTTAAGTTTTTTTGTATGACTTGTTAATTCATCCTCAAAAAGTTGAGTCTATAGTCTATTTCCTTGAAACTGGTAGGTTTTGAGATTGCTTGAACAAATAGAACACAGCGGGTATTATACTGTGTCTATTGAGGCATATCTCTGCTATGAATTGAGTTGTATCCCTACTCCCAAAATGGTATGCTGAAGTCCTAATCCACAGTAAATCAGAATGTGACCTTATTTGGATATAGAGTGTTTAAAGATATAACTAAGTTGAAGTTGCTGCTAAGCTGCTGCTAAGTCACTTCAGTCATGTCCGATTCTGTGTGACCCCATAGACAGAAGCCCACCAGGCTCCCCCGTCCCTGGGATTCTCCAGGCAAGAACATTGGAGTGGGTTTCCATTTCCTTCTCCAATGTGTGAAAGTGAAGTCGCTCGTCGTGTCCGACCCTAGCGACCCCACGGACTGCAGCCCACCAGGCTCCTCCATCCATGGGATTTTCTAGGCAAGAGTACTGGAGTGGCTTGCCATTGCCTTCTCTGAAGTTAAAGTTAGGTGTTTATAAAATTGGATTGGGTCCTTTTACAGAGAAAATGAAGACACAGAGACAAGTAATAGAAAGGGAAGTTGCTACAAAGATGACAGACTGGAATGATGTATCTACAAGCTGATTGATGCTGGAGGCTTCTAGGGGCTAGTCACAAATCAGCACCTTCAGATGGGGACTCGGTATTGCTGAAAACCTGGTTTTGTATTTCTAGTCTCAGAACTATGGAAAAATAAGTTTCCATTGCTTTAAGCCACCTAGTGTTTGGTACTTTATTACAGCAACACTAGGAAACTAAGACAAGCCCTTATTTTGATTTAAATGTCTCTGTGTTCTCTCTCTTGATATGTTTATTTTGGGGCTCTTGCCTCTCAAGTTAGCATTTGCTTTGAGAAGTTCAAGTCATATGAAGAGGCCACATGAAGGCATTTGAGTTAAAATCTCCAGACAGACTTCCTAATGACAGTCATATGAATGAGCCCTCTTAGATTTCTGCAACAGTTGATCCTAAAGATAAGCTACAGTTATCACCTGAGTATAACTGAATAAGAAACTCCTAGTGAGAACTAGAGAACAAATTGCCAACATTTGCTGGATCATAGAGAAAGCAAGGGAAGTCCAGAAAAACACTGACCTCTGTTTCATCGACTACACTACACTAAAGCCTTTGACTGTGTGGATCATAACAAACTGTAAAAAGCTCTTAAAGGGATGGGAATACAAGACCATTTTATCTGTCTTCTAAAAAACCTGTATGTAGGTAAGAAGCAACAGTTAGAACCCTGTATGGAACAACTAACTGGTTCAAGATTGAGAAAGGTGTATGACAGGGCTGTCTGCTGTCACCCTATTTGTCTAGTCTATATGTTGAGCACATCATAAGAAATGTTGGACTGAATGAGTTCAAGCTGGAAAAATATCAACAACTTCAGATATGCAGATGAAAGCACTCTAATGGCAGAAAGCAAAGAGGAACTAAAGAGCCTCTTGAAGAGGGTGAAGGAGGAGAGTGAAAGAGTCAGCTTAAGACTAAATATTCAAAAAACTAAGATCATCGCATTCAGCCCCATTACTTCATGACAAATAGAAGGGAAAAAGTGGAAGTAGTGACAGATTTCCTCTTCTTGGACTCTAAAATCAATGTGGGTGGTGACTGCAGCCATGAAATCAGAAGATGATTGCATCTTGGCAGGAAAACTATGACAAACCTAGACAGTGTGTTGAAAAGCAGAGACATTACTCTGCTGACAAAGGTCAGTATAGTCAAGGCTATGGTCTTCCAGTGGTCACATACGGTTGTGAAAGCTGGACTGTAAAGAAGGCAGAGTGCCAATGAATTGATACTTTCAAACTGTGATACTGGAGAAGACTTTTGATTCCCTTGGACAGTAAGGAGATCAAACCGGTCAATCTTAAGGGAAATCAACCCTGAATACTCATTGGAAGGACTGATGCTGAAGCTCCAGTATTTTGATGCGAACAGCTGACTCATTGGAAAGTCCCTGATTCTGGGAAAAATTGAGAGCAAAGGTGAAGAGGGCATCAGAGGATGAGATGGCTGGTTGGCATCACCGATGCAATGGACGTGACCTTGAGCAAACTTCGGGAGTTGGTGAGGGACATGGAGGCCTGGTGTGCTGCAATCTGTGGGTCACAATGAGTTGGACATGACTGGGCAACTGAACAACAACAACAGTGAGAACCACTCAACTTAGCTTAGTCAACCCGCAGCACCCAGATATATGATAATAATTTTTTTATTTAAGCCACTAATTCTTGGATTAATTTATTAGGAAGGAATAAATAAAAAGAATTGTAGGCTTGTATTCAATAACAAGAATTGAAAATGTTAAACTTCAAAAATATTCTCAACTCTAGCTTTAAATACAATGATATACAATGAAATATCTGGGTACTATTGTTTAACAACACAAATTATGTTAGATTCTATGTGTATGGTAAGAAATAATTTTTCCAGATCACATAATTGTCCATGTGGAAAGTTTAAAAGGATTGACAACAATAAAAAATATTCTAAGGAGTAAAAATTCACTGTAACAAGGTAGCAAGATACAATGTTAATATGCAAAAATCAGTCACTTTCCTGTATATCAACAATGAACAAATAAAGTTTAAAAATAAACATATAACATATTTAGATTAACACTTACAAAAGTTAAATACTTGCATATACATCTAGCAAAATATGTACAAGATTCATATAAGGAAAATTACAACACTCTAATGAATTAAGTCAAAGAAGAAATAAGTAGATAAAGAGCCCGAGTTCATTAATAGGAAAACCCAGTGTTGTCAAGATGTCAGTTCTTTCCAAAATAATCTATCTATTCAGTACAATCAAAATCAAAATTTCAGCAAGTTATTTTATGAATTTTGATGAAATTAATCCAAAGTTAATACGGAGAATCAAAAGCATCCAGGAGCGCCAACTAAATATTAAAGAAAAGAACAAAGCTGGAGGACTGATGCTCCCTAAGTTCAGTTCAGTTTAGTTCACTTGCTCAGTCATGTCCGACTCTTTGTGACCCATGAACTGCAGCACACCAGGCATCCCTGTCCATCACCAACTCCCAGAGTTTATTCAAGCACATGTCCATTGAGTCAGTGATGTCATCCAATAATCTCGTCCTCTGTCATCCCCTACTCCTCCCACCTTCAATATTTCACAGCATCAGGGTCTTTTCAGATGAGTCAGTTCTTTGTATCAGGTGGCCATAGCATTGGAGTTTCAGCTTCAGCATCAGTCTTTCCAATGAATAGTCAGAACTGATGTCCTTTAGGATAGACTGGTTGGATCTCTTTGCAGTCCAAGGGACTCTCAAGAGTCTTCTCCAACACCACAGTTCAAAGGCATCAATTCTTTGGTGATCAGCTTTCTTTATAGTCCAACTCTCACATCCATACATGACTACTGGAAAAACCATAGCTTTGACTAGACAGACCTTTGTTGGGAAAATAATGTCTCTACTTTTTAATATGCTGTCTAGGTTGGTCATAACTTTTCTTCCAAGGAGTAAGTGTCTTTTAATTTCATGGCTGCAGTCAACATATGCCATGATTTTGAAGCCCCCCAAAATAAAGTCTGTTACAGTTTACACTGTTTCCCCAATTATTGCCATGAAGTAATGGGACTGGATTCCATAATCTTAGTTTTCTGAATGTTGAGCTTTAAGTCAACTTTTTCAGTCTCCTCTTTCACTTTCATCAAGAGGCTGTTCAGTTCTTCTTCACTTTCTGCCATAAGGGTGGTGTCATCTGTATATCTGAGGTTATTGATATTTCTCCCAGCAATCTTGATTCCAGCTTGTGCTTTATCCATTTCAGCATTTTGCCTGATGTACTCTGCATATAAATTAAATAAGCAGGGTGACGATATTCAGCTGCTGAATATTGGTGTACACCTTTCCTGATTTGGAATCAGTCTGTTGTCCCATGTCCAGTTCTAACTGTTGTTTCTTGACCTGCATACAGATTTCTCAGGAGGCAGGTCAGGTGGTCTGATATTCCCATCTCTTGAAGAATTTTCCATAGTTTGTTGTGACCCGCACAGTCAAGGGCTTTGGCATAGTCAATAAAGTAGAAGTAGATGTTTTTCTAGAACTCTTTTGCCTTTTCAATGATTGAGCATATTCTGGCAGCTTGATATCTGGTTCCTCTGCCTTTTCTAAATACAGCTTGAAATTCTGGACACTTTTTAAAGTTATAGTAATCAAGACACTGTTGTATTGGTGAAATAATAAACCAGTGGAACTGAGTACAACTAATTTTTGACAGAGGATCAAATGAAATAAAGCAAAGATACTCTTTTTAATATTTCTAATAAGTGGTACATCCACATGAAAACAAAAGAAAAAAAGACTGAATCTATACACAGGCCTCAATCCCTTCACAAAAACTGAATTAAATGCATTATAGACCTGAATGTAAGATGCAAAACTATAACATTCATAGAAGATAACAGAGGATAAAATGTAGATGATCTTTAATATGATGATGTCTTTTCAGATATAACACCAGAGACATGATTCATAAAAGAAATTATTGATAAGCTGGACCTAATTAAAATAAAAATTCTGCTTTGCTAAAGACAATATCAAGAGAATTAGAAAGCAAGTCACAGACTAGGAGAAAACATTTTCAAAGATAGATCTGTTACCTAAGATAAACAAAAACTCACTCAACAAAAAGAAAACTAAAAACCAATTAAAATGTAGCAAAACCTTAAAAGATACCTCACCAAATAGACATCTTAAAAATGTTCCCCATCCTATGTTATCATGGAAATGTCAATTAAAGCAACAATGAGATACCACTTCATATTCATTAGAATGGCCAAAATATGGAATGCTGACAACACTAAGTGCTGGTAAAGATGTGGAACAACAGGCATTTTCATATGTTCCTTTTGGTAATATAAAATTATATAGACATTTTGGATAACAATTTAGAGGTTGCATACAAAACTACCTATATTCTTACCATATGATCTAGCAACCTCTTTGGTTTTACCCAAGGAAGTTGAAAACTTACATAAAAATCCTGCACATAAGGTGATTTTTGACCCAACCTTCCCCTTTCCTCACTTTCAGGACTCCTGTCATCAAAACCAATACATTATCTTCAATGCCTCTTGGCATGATTTCATCCTTTTCTCTGTACATAGTCTTCCTTTACTCAAAAGGACTTTTAGGGTAGTAAAAATACTTTGTATAACATTATAATGATGAATATCTCACTATACTTTGGTCCAAAACAATAGAATGTACAACCCCAAGAGTGAACCATAATGGAAACTATGGAATTTTTTTTTCTTTGACCAACCTTGATAGTATATTAAAAAGCAGAGACATTACTTTGCCAACCAAGGTCCGTCTAGTCAAGGCAATGGTTTATCCCGTGGTCATGTATGGATGTGAGAGTTGGACTGTGAAGAAGGCTGATCGCCGAAGAATCGATGCTTTTGAACTGTGGTGTTGGAGAAGACTCTTGAGAGTCCCTTATACTGCAAGGAGATCCAACCAGTCCATTCTAGAGGAGATCAATCCTGGGTGTTCATTGGAGGGACTGATGCTGAAGCTGAAACTGCAGTACTTTGGCCACCTCATGCGACGAGTTGACTCACTGGAAAAGACTCTGATGCTGGGAAAGGTTGGGGGCGGGAGGAGAAGGGGGCGACGGAGAATGTCTCCGTCGCATGAGGTGGCCAAAGTACTGCAGTTTCAGCTTCAGCATCAGTCCCTCCAATGAACACCCAGGATTGATCTCCTCTAGAATGGACTGGTTGGATCTCCTTGCAGTATAAGGGACTCTCAAGAGTCTTCTCCAACACCATAGTTCAAAAGCATCGATTCTTCCGCTATCAGCCTTCTTCACAGCCCAACTCTCACATCCATACATGACCACGGGAAAAACCATTGCCTTGACTAGATGGACCTTGGTTGGCAAAGAAATGTCTCTGCTTTTTAATATACTATCAAGATTGGTCATAACTTTCCTTCCAAGGAGCAAGCGTCTTTTAATTTCATGGCTGCAATCAGTATCTGCAGTGACAGTTAATTAATAATGTGCTAATTTCAGGTGTAGAGCAAAGGGATTCAGTGTATCTATTCTTCTTCAAATTATTTTCTCATTCAAGTTAATACATAATATTGAGTAGAGTTCTCTGTGCTATACAGTAGGTCCTTGTTGGTTATGCATTTGAATAATACCATTCCAGAAACTATGGGCTTTTGGTGATAGTTATATATCCTAGGTTCTTCCTTAGTAAAATGCATACCATTCTAATGAGTGTTGTTCATAATGGGAGAGGATATGCATGTGTGGACACAAGAGGTGTATGAGAACGGTCTGTATCTTCCTCTCAAATTTTTTTATAAACCAAAAACTCTTCTAAATAATAGTTTCTACAAGATAATGTTTCCTAATTTTCAGCATAGAGAATTCAACTTTCACTTTAGTTGTTTCTTTGATTGCTGGATATTGAAGTGTGGCTAGTATGAATAGATTAAATAATTTCAAAACAAGGCAGCAATAATTACAATTAAATCATTTCTCCAGAAAAAAAAAATGTATTACAACGTCTATAAAAGCATCTAGCATGATTACACTTGTCACTTGGCTGCTTTTCACCATGTTACTATCTGACTAAATCAGTTTAATGCCATGTTCAGAGCCTTAACTTAATTTTTGTATGTTAACAGGTCTTCTTTCCTTGTTGCTAGATTCTTGTCAAGAAATACCCGTTAACTTCAGCACACATCAGCCTGCCTTGCCCAATTTGCTCAGCTTAATGGGCTAAAATTACCATTGTTTCATTTACAGTAACTTATATTTTCTGACACACCTGCAGTGAGCTATTGGTCCACCAGAGTTAAAAGGACACAGTGAGTCACTGTCTCTTTTATTCAGTTCAGTTCAGTTCAGTTCATTCCAGTCGCTCAGTCGTGTCCGACTCTTTGCGACCCCATGAATCACAGCAAGCCAGGAGTCCCTGTCCATCACCAAATCCTGGAGTTCACTCAAACTCATGTCCATCGAGTCAGTGATGCCATCCAGCCATCTCATTCTCTGTCGTCCCCTTCTCCTCCTGCCCCCAATCCCTCCCAGCATCAGACTCTTTTCCAGTGAGTCAGTTTGTCGCATGAGGTGGCCAAAGTATTGGAGTTTTAGCTTTAGCATCAGTCCTTCCAATGAACACCCAGGATTGATCTCCTTTAGAATGGACTGGTTGGATCTCCTTGCAGTCCAAGGGACTCTCAAGAGTCTTCTACAGCACCACAGTTCAAAAGCATCAATTCTTCAGCGATCAGCTTTCTTCACAGTCCAACTCTCACATCCATACATGACCACTGGAAAAACCATAGCCTTGACTAGACGGACCTTTGTTGGCAAAGTAATGTCTCTGCTTTTTAATATGCTATCTAGGTTGGTCATAACTTTCCTTCCAAGGATGAAGTGTCTTTTAATTTCATGGCTGGAATCAGCATCTGCAGTGTTTTTGGAGCCCCAAAAAATAAAGTCTGACACTGTTTCCACTGTTTTTCCATCTATTTCCCATGAAGTGATGGGACCAGATGCCATGATCTTTGTTTTCTGAATGCTGAGCTTCAAGTCAACCTTTTCACTCTCCTCTTTCACTTTCATCAAGAGGCTTTTTAGTTCCTCTTCACTTTCTGCCATAAGGGTGGTGTCTTCTGCATATCTGAGGTTATTGATATTTCTCCCAGCAATCTTGATTCCAGCTCGTGCTTCTTCCAGCCCAGCGTTCCTCATGATGTACTCTGCATATAAGTTAAGGGAAACTAATTGAAGCACTCAAATACTTGTTTTCAAAAGTACAAATCTGAATGGCAAATGAGAAATTTTATTTTTTCTGTGTCTGGAGATAATCTCAAGCTATAAAGTAGTTTACTTCCCATGAATCTCCTTCATACACTTTCCATTTCAGGAAAATTGAAGGAACAATCTCCAATTTCATGCAGTGATTTTTCAAACTAATATAAAAAGTACTACAATCCTTATATTTTACATAGTGATATAATTTATTATATAAAAGTGTAAGGTTTTTAACATAGAATAGCATATAATATAAAAATGTACCTGCATGGATGATTTTATTTACATTGATTCCTCTGAGTTAAATATTCCTTTGCTCTCCAATGTCTGATTACCCAAATAATACTTATTATCAACATCAAATCCTAGACTATAATTTTTAATGAGGCTCCTTTTATTCCTCATTCACCACACTAAGATGAATCTCACTATCTACTGAACACCAGTTGGGGTTTATCTCCTATTTTGTAGCGTTGGTGCCTTTATTATGACTTTTAATTATTGATTTACAGTAGCAAATTCACATAAATTCTATTTATTTGGGATCTTAAGTACTGAATTGACTTTAGATTTCTAATCTTATACATTTGTCACAATTTCAATAAATTTTTATTGAGTGACTGACAGGTTGTGAGGATAAACCTCTGTGAAAAGCATTGTAAATAAGTCAGCAATAGCAAAAACATTGACAAAGTAGAACTTAAATGCTCCTTGGAATAAATAGTAGGCAGATAAAAGAAGCTAAACAGGGACTAGTAGAAGTAAAAACAAGATTCGTAACACCCTAACAGTAGAAACCCACCAAATGTCTGTTCACAAGAGAATGATAAACAATCATAATATATTTATACAGTGGACTACTACCCAGGGATTTTAAAATGAATGAACTGCTGATGCATGTGCTTTCCTGATGGCTCAGTGGTGAAAGAATCCATCTGCCATTGCAGGAGACACAAGTTCTATCCCGGGTCAGAAAGATCTCCTAGAAAAGAAAATGACAACCCACTCCAGTATTCTTGCCTGGGAAATCCTTTGGACAAACAAACCTGGTGGCTACAGTCCGCTGGGTTGCAAAAGAATCAGACAGGACTTGGTGACTAAACAGCAACAACCAGAAGTAATGCATACAATAACATGAACAGTTCTCAAAAACATTTTCAGGGAAGGAAATCAGAAACATGAAAATGTACATACTGTATGCTTACGTTTGTATGAAGTTCCACAAAAGGTAAACCAAATTAATAGTGGTAGAAACCAGGAAACTCTTCCTAGCTTAGAGGCAGTTTAATGGAGCAAAATTAAAAGATTTTTAAGGCTAAATTGCTATATCCACAATTATAGTGGGAGACTTTAACACAGGCAGAGAAAAAGTATTATCTGTAGAAGTTTTATAAAATAAAAAGAAGTATAAGCTAATAGATATATACTATACCTCAAAGCAACAACTATATAATAGTCATCCTTTTGATGCTCACATGTAAAATATTTGTAAAAATTGACCACATAAATTCCATATGAGAAATCTCAAAATTCTCAAATTGTGTATCATATTATATTCATATTTGAAATATATGTCAAATCAAGTGTATCATACCAAATTAAGTGTATCAAACTATACTACATAAAACATGTTTTCTTAATTTAATGTATATAGTTAGAAACAACAGTTAAAAGACAATTATATATTTTTTTACTTATATATATTTTTAATTTGGAAAGATCATACTTATAGTCTATAAGTTAAATAATAAATTTGATTTAAAGTTAGAAATTTTAAGAAATCTTAAATTATTTAGAAATAGTGACAATGAAATCTGCATATCAAAATTGGGGGTATTTAGACCATCAAACGGAGAAGGCAATGGCAAGCCACTCCAGTACTCTTGCCTGGAGAATCACATGGACTGAGGAGCCTGGTGGGCTGCGGTGGATGCAGCTGGGCGACTTCACTTTCACTTTTCACTTTCACACATTGGAGAAGGAAATGGCAATCCACTCCAGTGTTCTTGCCTGGAGAATCCCAGGGACAGGGGAGCCTGGTGGGCTGCCGTCTATGGGGTCACACAGAGTCGGACACGACTGAAGTGACTTAGCAGCAGCAGCAGCAGCAGAACATCAAAGGGACTTCCCTGGTGGTCCAGCTGGTAAAGTGTCTGCCTGCAATGCAGGAAACTATGGTTCAATTCCTGGGTCAGGAAGTTCCCCTAGAGAAGGGATAGGCTACCCACTCCAGTATTCTTGGGCTTCCCTTGTGGCTCAGATGGTAAAGAATTCTCCTGCAATGCAGGAGACCTGGATTTGGTCCTGGATTGGGAAGATCCCCCTCGAGGAAGGCATGGCAACCCACTCCAGTATTCTTGCCTGGATAATCCCCATGGACAGGGGAGTCTTGTGGGCTGGAGTTCATGGGGTCACAAAGAGTTGGACATGACTGAGTGACTAAGCACAGCACAGAACACCGAATCTATCTCAACCCTAAATACTCATTGGAAGGATTGATGCTCAAGCTAAAGCTACAATATTTTGGTCTTCTGATGCAAACAGCTGACTCATTGGAAAAGTCCCTGCTGTTGGGAAAGATTGAGGGCAGAAGAGATCAGCAGAGGATGAGATGGATGGATGGCATCATCAATGCAATGGGTATAAACTTGGCAAACTTAGGGAGATGATGAGGGACAGGGAGGCCTGGTGTGCTCTAGCCCATGAGATCACAAAGAGTTGGACATGACTGGGCAATTGAACACACACATACAGTACACCAAAAGGGCTTTCCAATTGGAGCTACTGGTATAGAACCCATCTGCCAAGTCAGGAGACATTAGACATGCAGTTTCAGTTCCTGGGTCATGAAGATTCCCTGGAGAAAGACATGGCAACCCACTCCAGTATTCTTGCTTGGAGAATCCCAGGGACTGAGGAGCCTGGTGGGCTACAATCCATAGGATTGCAAAGAGTCAGACATAACTGATTTGACTTAGCACACAGGCACACACCTTGGAAGCCTAGAAGTTTTACTATGACCTCCCATCTTCCCAAGTCAGTTAAAACAAATTCACTTTTACTTGATAGTTTTACTCAGACCTGACAAGGAGTCTCCATCTTTCCATAGCATCCCGTGTGGTATCACTCAGAAAGAAAATTAATTTGTCACCCTTTAAAAGCAAACATATGAGCAAAAATTTTAAAAAAGAAATAGCTTTGTCATAGGGCTTTATTTTTAGAAACAAAACTGAAACATCTATTTGTACACAGTAAGGGCCTCATAGTTCTTGTACCTACTTTATTGAACTAACAGCTATATTTTTTCCCCTAAGGGAAACAGAGTTCAGGACACTTCACTTGTTAAAAGACACATTTATTTGAATAGAAAAAACAACCAAACAACAAAACAGAGACAGGGAAGCAGGGAGGTATGCTTTGAGGGGGGAATCAGCAAACTCCTATATGATTAGCTTCAAACTTGAAAATATTCTGACGAGGTTTCAAGGCTATAGATCTTTCTCAAAGCAGAAGACTAAGTTTTTCTCATAACCACCAGCTATGTTGATTTGTTTTCTAGAGAAAGTCTAAGCCCTTAATAAGGTAGCAAAGCAAAATAAACTTAATAAAACCCAGACATCTTGATTTTCTACTAAAAGTCATTACATCAAATAATTAAATACAGTTTGATTGTTTGCTGAGCTAGTAGCAATGGTGCTTTAGGGAAACAGTGTTTCATAATATGCTTTTTGGGTTTGTGTTGCAAATAGCCAGCTTAATATTGATAACCAAAAAGAGAATCTCAATTTTCTGTGACATGTGAGGAAAATTCCCCAAGGCTCAAGCACAATATCTACAGCTAAATTTCAGAGACACTAGAAAACAAGACATAAATATATATTTTTTTAATCTCTCATGCCCCTCTGGTCATACCTAAAGTTAAGCACAGAAAAAACTTGAATGAAATCATTTGACTTTTTTCAAAATATATTTCCCATCTGATTCACTGAAGCTTGAAATTCACCAAAAAAGCTGTTGTTTTTTTTTCCACTATATAATGTTTATTTTTTTAGTTTGAAAATCCTAAGCTTTTTAGTGGCTAGTTAGGTTACCTTACAAATTCAGATTTTTTTTTACACCAATACAATAATGGAAAGTAATTAGCCTTCAATTAAAATAAATAAATTATTTAAATGAAAAAAAAAAAGGTTTGTTTTTTAAGTTGAATCATATCCTCTTTCCCCTTTAGTGGTCTCACTGTAATTAACTGAGTGCCATGACTTATTTATGAAGGAGTTTGAACTCATCACCTGAGGACGTTTGCATAGAATATTATCAGGAAGATAACCTACCTTCCTGAAGGAGTGAGAGGATGTCACAGAGTTTGGGCAAACTAGATCTGTGAGGTGTTGGGTTACTGCTCATTTCCCCCTGTATACAGTAATAAACAATGCATGCATGTGTGATAAGTCATTTCAGTTGTGTCTGACTCTTTGCAACCCCATTGACTGTAGCCCGCCAGGCTGCTTTGTCCATGGGGTTTCCCAAATAAGAAAATGGAAGTGGGTTGCTCCTTCCTCCTCCAGGAGAACTTCCGTACCCAGGGGTTGAACACAAGTCTCCTGCATTGGGAGGTGGGCCCTTTATTACCATCACCACCTGGGAAACCCTAATAAACAGAATAATATAATCTAATAAGGAAGAGAGGAATATATTTTTTTAATAAAAAGACAACAAGGACATACATTTTTGACTTACAAACATTTCCATCCACAGAGTAAGTCTCAAAAGTATTCAAGTGAATTCTAGATAACCTAATACAAAATCTGCATATATGAACCTTAATTTAATTCATCATTTAGCTTATAACTTAAGAAAATGTGTATGGTGTGCATGTTTGGTTGTTAAGTCATGTCTGACTCTTTGTGACCCTTTGGTCTGTAACTTGCCAGGCTCCTCTGTTCATAGGATTCTCCAGGCAAGAATAATGGAGTGGGTTACCATTTCCAGGGGATCTTCCAGACCTAGGGATCAAACCCGTGTCTCCTGTGTGTCCTATATTGCAGTCAGACCTGCTGAGCCATCAGGGAAGCCCAAGAAAATGCACAAATATAATTAAAAGAAGGTAGTTTACCAAGAGGACAAACAATAGGAAATTGTAGCCAAAACAAGAGCATTAGAGTTACCCTGTGTTCAAAACCAGGTTGACCAGTTACTTGAACATGACTATCTCATGTCTTCTCTCAGTGTCTTCACTCTCTAATTTTCACATGCAAATAATAGTAGTACTCCTTATCCTTCAACTTATTTAATGATGATTAAAGAAGATAATATTTGTAAAACATGTTCAAAATGAATTTCAATTTGCAATTGAGAAGATGACAGTGAGTTTAAAGAAACTGTCCATTAATCTCTGCAGAGTGGAAGAGCCTGGGATAACTTTTAGGACTAACTGGTCCTTTGGACAGAATTAGAGGGAATAGAAGGTTTGGAATGAAAGGAAAGAAGAAATATAAGACAGTGCACAGAGGTGGGAATTGATATGACAAGGAGACCACCACCTGATTCCCAATGGGAAATCTGCTTTTTCTCAGAATTTCTAATTATTGGAAAATAAACCAGCAGTTTTATCAAAGCAGAGTTGATTCTCCTTACGTGGGTGAAGGCTTTTCCTTCAGCATTTAAACAGGCAGTGCTTCACCCTCTTGAAAAGAAGAACATGGTAGGGTTATATGTGAAATCTCTGAAATCAAACCAAGCTGGCTCTGGGTCCTAGTTGTCATCTCTTAGCTGCATGATGAGTGACTTGGCAAACTTCTTGGTGTCTCTGTGCCTCAGCTTACCAGTATATGTTGAAAAGATAAGCACAGTCACTCCACATAGCTTTAACAATTTCTCACTTTTTTTTTCTTTTTCAATCTTTAATGCCTTTGTATTCTAGTTGATTTTTGCATAAATGGAGTTATAATATTTCTAGTGCCCTAGTTGAGTTCTTCCTGGATTTAAAAATAAAAGTCCTACTTTGCAAGATAAGTAATAATACTTTTTAAATATTTTAAACTATAAAACAATTGAAGTGTGTTACAGCATACATTCTTTGGGAAGCAGACTCTGAGATAAAGAAGGTAACTAGAGATGCAGGAAGGTGATTAGAGTTGCTCCTGGAATAATCGCCTGGGACGAGAAAATAAAGAATTGGGTTTGTTCAAAGGGAGAAGATGCTCAGTTCACTCAGTCGTGTCTGACTCTTTGCCACACCATGGACTGTAGTTCCCCAAGCTCCTCTCTCCATGGGATTTTCCCAGTCAAGAATACTAGAGTGGGTTGCCTCTTCTTACTCCACAGGATCTTCCCAACCTGGAAACTAACTCTCATCACTTATGTCTCCTGTGTTAGCAGGCAGATTCTTAGCCACTACCACCACCTGGCAAGCCTCAAACAGAGAATATGGATCAAATGAATCAGACAACTAAACCCAAGCTTGTGCTTCAAGAATTTCCCATTTTTGGAGTGAAGTGGTAGGTTTTTTCTTTTTTGATTCATTTTGTTTTTTATCCCACATTGATTAGTCAGTTATGGCCTATCCCTAGACAGAAGCTGTTAACGTAAAACAGGCAGCTCTCTTCACCCAAATAAATCCAAAAGTCATCTTCACTCAGCCCCTCCAGTCACTGGGGGAATGAAGTCAACAGTCCTACAGAGGGATCTCACCAGCATATCCTAACATCACAGCATGAATCATGGTACAAAAGGGAAAAGATCTACATCTAATCTCATATATGTGAATATATATATACCTATATGTGTACTTGCTAAGTAGCCCACTAGGCTCTTCTGTCCATGGGATTCTCAAGGAAAGAATACTGGAGTAGGTTACATGACCTACTCCAGGGGATCTTCCTGACCCAGGGATCGAACCTGTGTCTCTTATGTCTCCTGCATTGGCAGGTGAGTTCTTTACCTCTAGGGCTATGTGGGAAGCCCATATACATGTGCACATGTACATTTATGTATTAAAATAGGTACTTATTTTGGCAAAAGCTTAATCTTTAGCAGAGGCTGCAGTATTATAAAGTGTTCCAATTGAAATTTTTTCCCCCAAGTTAAATGAGAAATCTTGGTCAGATAAGCAGATAAATCAATGTTAGGAAAAGTCAATGATGACAGCTACACTATGTCCTCTGTTCTCTTATGTCTATTTATACAGTAAAAATTATTTTAGGACTTAATAAGAACTAAAATATCTTTCACTATTCTGTCATCATCTGCCCTGGTCAGCTATTTTGGAAAGAAAAGAAGATAAAAGAGAAAAAAATAAAAGGAGAGGAAAGGAATGAAAGTGAAGAGAAGGGAAAGGGAAAGGAACAGAAATTAGGAGGGGAGAGAAGTGGAGAAGTTGGGAGAAAACAATAGAGAAGAGGAGAGAAGAAGAAAAGAAAAGAAATTAATCAGAGATGGATTGAAATACTTGTGATCTATTGAATATAATTACATTAAACTCAGTATTTATCTTCATAAAAATAAAAATAAATTAAAAAATGATTTATTCCAGAAGAGTGAGGAGGCAATTCTTTGGTGGTCCAGTGGTTAAGAACCCACCTGCCAATGCAGGGGACTTGGATTTGGTTTCTGGTTCAGGAAGATTCCACGTGCCACCAAACAGCTAAGCATAAGTACCACAACTACTGAGCCCACATTCCAGAGTCTGCAAGTTGCAATGACTGAGCCTGCATGCTGCAACTACTGAAATTTGAGCACCCAAGAGCCCATGCTCCACAAAAAGAGAAGCCAGTCCAATGAGAAGACGGCACACCACAAAGAATAGCCCCTCCTCACCATAACTAGAGAAAGCCCAAGTGCAGCAATGAAGAATCAGCACAGCCAAATATAAATTAAATGGAAGAGTGAAGAGATGCTATGAATATAGCAATGGAGCTCACCTGGACTGGGGAGATTAAGGGTAAATTTGGGATAGCTCACCATAGACAGCCTATGACACTGTATTTTAAAGGCACAGTAAGTTCACAGCCAATTCAGATAGCCAGTAATACTGCAGCACGGAACATGGCCGAGTGGGTACTGAAGCAGTAATCTGATATGGAAGCCAGGCAGGGATTCTAGTGGAATGAGGGCTTGCCTCTGTGACTGTACTGTGGGGATTACATCATATTTGGAAATTGATGGGCATGGGTCACAAAAGCAGTATAAACGTCCTTGTTTTTCTTCCTGCTATTTTTAGTCTGCAAAGATACAGCACGGGAGGAAAAAATGGTTTATTTTAAATGTCCAAGTTTGAGAGTGGATTCTGGCTGAAAAATTAGATGTCCGAGATTACTAGTGTTAGGGAATTTAAAATGAAGGAAGTCTTGTTCAGGCTTCAGAGACAAGAAAACAGAGCAGGTCCCTGACCTTGCTTCTAACCTGCATGACACTGTGCTGACTATGTGATTGCTCATGAATGCACCAATTGTTACCATCAAGCTGAGTGGCACTGTAGATAAGATAGGGAGGGGGTTTTGGAATTCTTGAGCCCCTGGAGCTCTGGCCAACCATACCTGGTGCTCAGTGAAATCCAATGGCTCCCAAGATAAAGCAGACACACACTCTAAGAAAGTTAAAGTGAAATGAGAGCCGCATTTTTGCTCATAAACTGATGATGTTATCAGTTTGCAGCCTGGGATTTTAAGCAGGAACCGCCCCCCTCCAAACTGCAACTTAAAGTATCACCCCTAGGGTAGATGCGCTGCCCAGAACATTTTCCCAACTGGGGTTCCAGTTGTTACATGGGACTTCCCAGCACTGTTTGACTCTGGATGTGAGTCAGCCTAATTTGGTGATGTATGCACTGCTATTATCCTCTACTGTTTCTATCTCTGTTTTCTTTTAATGATTGTATATTGAAAGTAAGTTAGATAATTCTCTTTAGATACTGAAATTATGGCTGTGAGGGTGATCTGGTCATGACATCTGTCACCCCATTAATTGCTAGGGTTGATTTAGCTGATCTGGCTGGCTAAGTAAGTGTCCCCTTCCTCCCTCACCAATCCATGCTCATCCTTCCTGAATCTACCTACTTGGTGGAATAGGAAGACCCTCCGTGATAGAGGAGGACAGGTATTTAGTCAAGGGTATAGCGAGCAACTGTGCTCCCCTGCTAGAACCTCCAAACAAGCTCTCAGACATTGAAGTTGTTTATTTGTGTACGATGAGTGGTTTCTTTTGTTAACGAATCCTTTGAACCTGAAATGAAAGTTAAAACTTTTGGTAAAACGACTAGTCAGGCCAATGAAGAAGGAGAGAGAGATTTGGGAGATAAAACCAGAAAACAAACAAATGAAAAACCCTAAGGTAAGAACTAGTGTGTGCTAAGTTGCATTAGTCATATCTAAAGATCAGTCCTTGGTGTTCATTGGAAGGACTGATGCTAGATGCTAAAGCTAAAACTCCAGCACTTTGGCCACCTCATAGAAAGAGCTGACTCACTGGAAAAGACTCTGATGCTGGGAGGGATTGGGGGCAGGAGGAGAAGGGGACGACAGAGAATGAGATGGCTGAATGGCATCACCGACTCGATGGACATGAGATTGAGTGAATTCCAGGAGTTGGTGATGGACAGGGAGGCCTGGTGTGCTGTGATTCATGGGGTCACAAAAAGCCAGACACAACTGAGTGACTGAACTGAACTGAACTCTTTACAATCCTATAGACTCTAACCCGCTGATCTCCTTTGTCCATAGAGTCTCCAGGCAAGAATACTGGAGTAGGTTACCATGTCCCCCTCCAGGTTATCTTCCTGACTCAAGGATTGAACCAGAACTTTTTATGTCCCCAACTAGAGCCAAGTAGAAATAAATTTATTGGTAAGCCAAGGAGAAATAGTGAGTTGCTGTATTTATTCATGCAAAAGGAGTTAAGGTATGCCAAACCTTCCAATTTCTCTTATTTTTAGCTTGCTTAGAATCTCTACATAACTCATACTGTCAATTTGAATGGCAGCAATATTTATGAACAATACTAAGTCTGTGTGCTCTATTTACTCTCTAATTATTTCAGTCTTATGCACGTGAAGACAGGTTAAGTGTAGATGTCTGGTTCTTTCCAGAAATGAGAAATCCTCAAGGCAGAGACCTTTGAATGAAAATCCATCTATCTGTATGGATAGACACCCTGACACCTAAATATACTGACACAATAGCTCACATCTTCTTGTTTGTTTTTTTCAACTAATAGCAAGTTGTTTTACATGTTTAAGCTCTCTTATGCAAGCCACTCCAGTACTATTGCCTAGAAAATCCCATGGATGGAGGAGCCTGGTAGGCTGCAGTCTGTGGGGTCGCTGGGGGTCGGACACGACTGAGCGACTTCACTTTCACTTTTCACTTTCCACTTTCACACATTGGAGAAGGAAATGGCAACCCACTCCAGTGTTCTTGCCTGGAGAATCCCAGGGACGGGGGAGCCTGGTGGGCTTCCGTCTATGGGGTCACACAGAGTCGGACACGACTGAAGTGACTTAGCAGCAGCAGCAGTAGCAGCAGCATGGACCCAAGAATCAAATTTACAAATTATATGCTAATTTTCCTTCTCATGGATATAGTGTGTTTTACGAAAATAGGGTAATGTTCTTCAAGGTAAGATTCAGCTTACAACAACTCAAAAACATAAGGTTTTGGGAAGTAAGAAATCAATGGTTTTGACATGTTCTTGTCCTTTTTTTCCCCTAAAATTTGCTCTGAAAAATTTTTTAAAAAGTATTGATCAAAATTATTTGTTATATATTTGAAATTTCATTCTATGAACAATAACATAACTGATTTCCTAAGCAGCACAAAATATGTTTTTTAGAGGAGAGAGAAAAAAAATAGTTTCTCACTGTAATAATGGCTTGTACTCAGCCATTTACCCCCATTTTGTTAGAAACATCTATAATCAGTAGTAGTGAGCACTTGGCTATTTCTCTGCTTCAAAGCAAACGTAAAATCTTTCATCCTCCCCTGTTGAAACAGTGTAATTTATCACTAAGTGAAACACTGTGCTTTGAAGGTGGTTTAGTTTAGCCTTTTCTCACCTTTTAACCTCCCAGTGTGAAATATGTCCATTTATCATGAAGAGAAACATCGCACTGAGAGTGGCTTAAATTTAAAAGCTTTTTGTTTCTAAAGTAGCAGAGGCTTGAAACTTAATCATGGAGATAGAAAAGTTCAAAACAAATTCTTATTTGAGTTTTGCCTCCATTTATGGGAGAAAAAAACTGTATCCTAAAACACTGTCTTTACTAATAGCTGGGTTAAGTACTTGTCCATATGCTGTTTGTTCAAGTGCTTTAATTATGATGCAACCTACGTACAATTGGGTTTGAGCTATTACAGGGAAAAGGTTAAGGAAAGCATTAGGCAGAAGGTTTTAAAGGCTTCTAAGTTCCAAACAACTCTACAGAGGAGAGCTGTATATAATGAAGTGAGGGAAATAAAATGAGTAAGAAGATCTGTATTTGTGAAAATGGGGACAGGATTATTTTTGCAGTCACTCTGGATAGGTTTGAGATTCTGAAAAATGGAAAAGGAAAAAGAAAACTCTTATGTGTGCTAAGATGCATTTTGAAACAAATGGTGCAAAACATTTGCGAGAGTAGTTGTACATCTCTTGAAATTGTGCATTCCCATGGCTTTCTGTATTCCTTCCCTGATGTAACTAAACATTTCCAGAAGTAATGTGATACCAAGGGAAGAATGATTTTCCCCACCAGAAAATTATGTCAGAATTTTTAATGGGCCTGTATCTTCAAAAGAGCCCCTCAGGTCAGTGGTTCTCAAACCGTAGCATTCAGAAGAATCACGTGGAAGATTTGTTAAACCAGAGGTACACAATCTGGGAGAAGAGGGCTGCCATGTTGTGAATATCTTTATAGAGAGATCATAGACTAACTGTGATCTCAAAAAAGGCCTTGAGACAGATCCTCACAGCTAAGCTACCCCTACATTCCTGACCCTAAGAAACTGTGTAAATGAGATACTAAATGCACAGTAAGGGACTTGATTTGGATAAATGTTGCTACATAAAATATGTAACTAATACAATTAGTGAATGATGCTCTGTTTATAAAACTACTAACTGAGAAATTATAGATAAAATCTTAGAAAAAACACAATTGAAACCTCAGCACTGTAAAAAGAATGAAATAATGCCACTTACAGCAACATGGATGGACATAGAGATGATCATACTGAGTGAAGTAAGGCAGACAGAAAAATTTATATATCACATATCACTTCTGCATGGAATCTAAAAAGAAGTGGTACAAATGAATTCATTTACAAAACAGAAGCAGAGTCACAGATGTATAAAATAAATTTGTGGTTTTGTGTGCTGTTATGCTAAGTCACTTCAGTCATGTCTGACTATTTGTAACCCTATGGATTATTACAAGGGGAATGTTCAGTTCAGTCCAGTTCAGTCGCTCAGTCGTGTCTGACTCTCTGCAACCCCATGAATCAAAGCACGCCAGGCCTCCCTGTCCATCACCAACTCCCGGAGTTCACTCAAACTCATGTCCACAGAGTCGGTGATGCCATCCAGCCATCTCATTCTCTGTTGTCCCCTTCTCCTCCTGCTCCCAACCTTTCCTAGCATCAGAGTCTTTTCCAGTGAGTCAACTCGTCGCATGAGGTGGCCAAAGTATTGGAGTTTCAGCTTTAGCATCAGTCCTTCCAATGAACACCCAGGATTGATCTCCTTTAGAATGGACTGGTTGGATCTCCTTGCAGTCCAAGGGACTCTCAAGAGTCTTCTCCAGCACCACAGTTCAAAAGCATCAATTCTTCAGCCATCAGCTTTCTTACAGTCCAACTCTCACATCCATACATGACCACGGGAAAAAGTATAGCCTTGACTAGATGGACCTTGGTTGGCAAAGTAATGTCTCTGATTTTTAATATGCTATCTAGGTTGGTCATAACTTTCCTTCCAAGGAGTAAGCGTCTTTTAATTTCATGGCTGCAATCAGCATCTGCAGTGATTTTGGAGCCCAAAAAAATAAAGTCTGACACTGTCTCCACTGTTTTTACATCTATTTCCCATGAAGTGATGGGACCAGATGCCATGATATTTGTTTTCTGAATGTTGAGCTTCAAGCCAACCTTTTCACTCTCCTCTTTCACTTTCATCAAGAGGCTTTTGAGTTCCTCTTCACTTTCTGCCATAAGGATGGTGTCATCTGCATATCTGAGGCTATTGATATTTCTCCCGGGAAACTTGATTCCAGCTTGTGCTTCTTCCAGCCCAGCGTGCCTCATGATGTACTCTGCATAGAAGTTAAATAAGCAGGGTGACAATATACAGCCTTGACGTACTCCTTTTCCTATTTGGAACCTTTCTGTTGTTCCATGTACAGTTCTGACTGTTGCTTCCTGACCTGCATACAGGTTTCTCAGGAGGCAGGTCAGGTGGTCTGGTATTCCCATCTCTTTCAGAATGTTCCACAGTTTATTGTGATCCACACAGTCAAAGGCTTTCACATAGTCAATGAAGCAGAAATAGATGTTTTTCTGGAACTCTCTTGCTTTCTCCATGATCCAGCGGATGTTTGCAATTTGATCTCTGGTGCCTCTGACTTTTCTAAAACCTGCCTGAACATCTGGGAGTTCACGGTTCACATATTGCTGAAGCCTGGCTTGGAGAATTTTGAGCATGACTTTACTAGCATGTGAGATGAGTGCAATTGTGCCGTAGTTTGAGCATTCTTGGCATTCCCTTTCTTTGGGATTGGAATGAAGACTGACCTTTTCCAGTCCTGTGGCCACTGCTGAGTTTTCCAAATTTGCTGGCATATTGAGTGCAGCACTTTCACAGCATCATCTTTCAGGATTTTAAATAGCTCAACTGGAATTCCAACACCTCCACTAGCTTTGTTCGTAGTGATTCTTTCTAAGGCCCACTTGATTTCACATTCCAAGATGTCTGGCTCTAGGTCAGTGATCACATTATCGTGACTATCTTGGTCATGAAGATCTTTTTTGTACAGTTCTTCTGTATATTCTTGCCACCTTTTCTTATTATCTTCTGCTTCTGTTAGGTCCATACCATTTCTGTCCTTTATTGAGCCCATCTTTGCATGAATGTTCCCTTGGTATCTCTAATTTTCTTGAAGAGATCTCTTGTTTTTCCTATTCTGTTGTTTTCCTCTATTTCTTTGCATTGATCGCTGAAGAAGGCTCTCTTATCTCTCCTTGCTATTTTTTGGAACTCTGCATTCAGATGCTTATATCTTTCTTTTTCTCCTTTGCTTTTCACTTCTCTTCTTTTCACAGCTATTTGTAAGGCCTCCTCAGACAGCCATTTTGCTTTTTTGCATTTCTTTTCCATGGGGATGGTCTTGGTCCCTGTCTCCTGTACAATGTCACAAACCTCTGTTCAGAGTTCATCAGGCACTCTATCAGATCTAGTCCCTTACATCTATTTCTCACTTCCCCTGTATAATCATAAGAGATTTGATTTAGGTCATATCTGAATGGTCTAGTGGTTTTTTCTACTTTCTTCAATTTAAGTCTGAATTTGGCAATAAGGGGTAATGTTGGGAGGGATAAATTAGGAGATCAGGATATGTGTGTGTGTATACTATATATAAATATACTTATATAGACAGATGTGAAAGTTGGACCATAAGGAAGGCTGAGCACTGAAAAATTGATGCTTTCAAACTGTGATGCTGGAGAAGACTCTTGAGAATACATTGGATAGCAAGAGATCAAACCAGTCTACCCCAAAGAAAATCAACCCTGAATATTCATTGGAAGAATTGATGCTGAAGCTGAAGCTCCAATACTTTGGCCATCTGATGCAAAGAACTGACTTATTAGAAAAACCCTGATGCTAGGAATAATTGACGGCAAAAAGAGAAGCAGGCAGCAGAGTATGAAATGGTTAGATAGCATCACTGACTCAAAGGACATGAATTTGAGCAAACTCCGGGAGATAGTGAAGGACAGGGAAGCATGGCCTGCTTTAGTCCATGGGGTCACAAAGAGTCAGACATGACTTAGTAACTAAACAACAACAGCAGTATCTCATAGAAGACTTATAGATCACTGTGGTAAGAACTCTGATCCCACAATCAGACTGAGTGAGAGAAATGTGATGATCATCTATAAATGTTTGTGATGGACATGGTATGGGTACAGTTAGGCCATTTCAACAGAGTAAACAAGCCAGTACTTAAAGGTGTAGTCTTGTTGCCCAGAGTAGATGAAACAGATAAGAACCACTTCTGCATTTGGTTATTTCTTTTCGGTGAGGCAAGCTTAATACAATTTCATTTACATCAATTCTTTTCCTCACAAACAAGTGCCAATGAAATGACCTTTGAGCAAAAAGAAGAGTACCATAATCTTCTTGAGAAGTTGGATAGATTTTCTGAAAATTCAAATATCGAACTTGACCTCTGACAAGTAATACTACAGCAAAACTTTCATGGAATAAGTAGAACCAATACAGGGCTTCCTGGGTTTCTCTAGTGGTGAAGACCCTGCCTGCCGATGCAAAAGACATAAGAGTTGTGGGTTCAATCCCTGGATTGGGACGATCCCCTGGAAGAGGGCATAGCAACCCACTCCAGTGTTCTTGCCTAGATAATCCCAAGGACAGAGGAGCCTGGTAGGCTACAGCCCGTAGTGTCACACAGGGTTGGACATGACTGAAGCAACTTGCCATTCATAAAACTAATATACACTCAAAAATATCATAAAACCAAGACCCTTCCTTCCTAATATAGTTGTTATACTTTATTTGTTCAAATATCAAATCCAAGGTTAAGATAGAGACTGACATTAAACAGGCCAAGTGAAGTCGCTCAGTCATGTCCGACTCTTTGCAACCCCATGGATTGTAGCCTACCAGACTCCTCCATTCATGGGATTTTCCAGGTAAGAGTACTGGAGTGGGTCGCCTTTTCTTTGTCCAGGGGATCTTCCTGATCCAGGGATTGAATCCAGGTCTCCTGCATGCAGGCAGACGCTTTACCATCTGAGCCACCAGGTGAGGTATAAATCAAAGGATTCCAAATAGAAGTCAACTGTTAAATGTCTGTTCTCATACTTAGGAACTCATATAAACTGTGGTCCTTATAATCAATTTTAAGAACAAATTGTATGTATTATTTTCTATTTATTGTTGTTGTGTAGTCTCCAAGTTGTTCCTGACTCTTTGCAACCTTATGAACTCCTCTGTCCATGAGATTTTCCAGTCAAGAATATTGGACTGGGTTGCCATTTCCTTCTCCAGGGGATCTTCCTAACCCAGGGATCAAACCCTCACCTCCTGCACTGGCAGGCAAATTCTTCTCTGCTGAGCCACCATTCAGTCAGTTCAGTTCAGTTCAGTCACTCAGTCGTGTCCGACTCTCTGCAACCCCATGAATCCCAGCACGCCAGGCCTCCCTGTCCATCACCAACTCCCGGAGTTCACTCAAACTCATGTCCACAGAGTCAGTGATGCCATCCAGCCATCTCATTCTCTGTCGTCCCCTTCTCCTCCCGCCCCCAACCTTTCCCAGCATCAGAGTCTTTTCCAGTGAGTCAACTCATCGCATGAGGTGGCCAAAGTATTGGAGTTTCAGCTTTAGCATCAGTCCTTCCAATGAACACCCAGGATTGATCTCCTTTAGAATGGACTGGTTGGATCTCCTTGCAGTATAAGGGACTCTCAAGAGCCACCATTAACTCCCTGCAAAAGACCCCTCATAGCACCAATATGGTTTGGCTTTGTGTAAAGTAACAACACTGTTACTGAAGAAGTACAATGACTGTGTGCAAGATTAGAAAATGTATTTCTTTGTCTCTGCCCCTGGTTCCAGGCACAGAGTTCCTGAAGTCCTTGTAAATTCCTAAGTGTTAAGAGTGCTGGGAACATCTTTTTCTTCTAATGAGGTGAATCTGGGAGGGTGCTGGCTGGTCAGCAGAAAGATAAAACCAGGATTAGAAGTTTGGGATTTTCAGCCACCACCTCCTCCCCCACATCTGGAAGAAGAGAGAGATCAGGAGCTGGAAGTGGAGTTAATAATTGTGCCTATGTGAGGAAGTTTCCATGAATATCCACACAATCCCAGTAGCATGGAATTCAGAGAACTTTCTAGGTTGGTAAAATATATTTACACCTAAAAGGTTTTAGCTAATATTTTTCTGTCACTGACTTGATCTGAATTTGACTGCAATATCAGTCTTTTTACTTCATTGTATGCTAAAGATAAACTATATAACAATTGAATAATGCTAGTGGTAAATCTACTATGAATCTTTCAGCATACTTTTCTGACAATAATAAATGCGTAACATTGTAAATCAGCTTGATATTCTTTTTAGTCAGTACAGAGGAGGTAAACCAGTGAGAATAACAGTGCACAAAAGGATCAGGAAGACTGCAGATCCACTGTGGCCTTGGTTACCTAAGTATCCTGGGACCCAACTAGGAGCATGGAATTAACCTTGAAGAAGTGCTAACCCTAAATCCCATATATGAGTTTACTAGAGTTATGAAAACAGTACCACAAACTGAATAACAGATGTTGATTATCTCAAAGTTCTAGAGGCTACAAGTCTGAAATTAAGGTGTCAGCAGTGCTGTTCCCTTTTCAGAGCTGTGAGGGAAAATCTATTCCCTGATTTTACCCTAGTTTCTGCTGATTTTCTGACAATTTTTGGCATTTCTTGGCTTTCAAAAGCATCGTTCTATATCTGCTTTCATCTTCATGCGACATTCTCATGGGTTTTTCTCTTTGTGTTCAAATTTCACTTTTTTCTAGGGTAGGGATATCAGTCTTAAAAGTGTCCATCCTAATAAATCCATCTTAACTAACTACCTTATTTCCAGATAAGGTTACATCTTGAGATACTGTGAATTGGTTACTTCAAAATATGAATTTGTGGAGGGGGTATGTAATTCAACTCATAATAAAGCACTCCCCAAGATATTAATAGAAAGTTAAATAGATACCAATCTCACCTGATCTAGTACATATCACCATCTAGAAGACCTGTTCTGAAGCACAAATATAAGCTACTGGGAAATTTTCTTAAATTTGGAGCAGACAGAGGTGCCCTGTTTGGTGAGACAAATCTGTGACTCAGAGAAATATTGGCACAGCATCCAGCTCTCCCAGTGAAAGTGGTTTCCCAAGGTCTTAGCAGATATTCAAGCAAATTTGTCACAGGCATATATCCACTTAAAAAGTAGGAACTGTACTTAGATTTTAGAAATCATCCTACTCACTAGAATATAGCAATGTTTACCAATGACTTCGTAATGTAGATACCAAAGTGAGAACAGCTTCTTAATTTAAAATCTCATCCACTTGAGGAAGCTATATTTCCTGATACAAGTGTCCACATGAAGATATATGCAGGAAGAAACTAACCTTCCTTGAAACATCAGCAAAGGTATACCACTTTCCAGGAAAATGACCTGGTCATCTCATCTATATTTTGAAGCGTTAGGAGTATCTCAAAGCAGGGTTAAGATTTTATTGGAATCAGTGTTGAGCCCTTTGAAGCCTAAAGGCAAAAGGTAATTCAAAATCCCTGCAAAATAAATCCATTTATGGCCTGGTTGAAACAAAAAACTTAAACTTAGAATCACTATATTTTAGGTAAACTAAGATAAAATATTTTGCTTGTAAACAAATACCAATAAATATTCTTAGAAACACTTGGTTTCCACAAGTTAGCTTGCTGGCCTACCATTCAATACAAATCATATATAAATGTATATTTGGTATTACTTACCTGATGGCTCAGGGATAAAGAATCTGCTTTAAGGCAAGAGACCGCTTGCAAGGGGTCAGGAATATCCATTGAGAAGTAAATGGCAACCTGTTCCCATGGACAGAGGAGCCTGGAGGGCTAAAGTTTATGGGATCAAAAGAGTTGGATAAAACTTAGCAACTAAAACACCACCACCAAACCTAACTAGCAAAGGTAGATTTCAAAGAGAAAGACTACACATTATCCAAGAATTGTCTAAGATGGACTGTCTTAGCCCATGAACAACAACAGTAAAGAAACAGTCTTTTCAAACAGATTAAATGCTGGCATGATCAGAATTTCCTAGGAAATTGACATTCCAGATAACAAGATAAGAACTCAAAGACCACAGAAAATATAACAGCCATAGCGGAAAGCAAAGCAGAGAGTCAGAAACTTCAGTTCAGTTCAGTTCAGTCGCTCAGTCGTGTCCGACTCTTTGTGATCCCATGAATCACAGCACGCCAGGCCTCCCTGTCCATCACCAACTCCCAGAGTTCACCCAAACTCATGTCCATCGAGTCGGTGATGCCATCCAGCCATCTCATCCTCTGTCATCCCCTTCTCCTCCTGCCCCCAATCCCTCCCAGGATCAGGGTCTTTTCCAGTGAGTCAACTCTTTGCATAAGGTGGCCAAAGTAAAACTTAGCAAACAATTAAAACCGACTATATGAGCACTATTGATAAATATTAAGGTGGATATGGCTTCTGCTAGACATGAAGCATAATTATTTTATTTTTTGTTCATGATAGGAATTATTCCCAGGACCTAAATAGCCCAAGTTCTTCCATGTAGGTAGTAAACAATTAGGCTGTGAAATACTCAATGTTTAAAAAATTGTATTCTGTTTTACTTTTTATGAGTCAATTAAAGTCACCAAAAGAATCTGCTATTTTTGTAACTTATAGGTAGAATAATAATAATTCATGTGCATGACACCCACTCCAGTATTCTTGCCTGGAGATTCCCATGGACAAAGAAGCCTGGCAGCTTCTGATTTCCATAGGATCGCAGTCAGAAGCGACTGAAGTGACTTAGCATGCACGTGCTTATAGAACAATACAGCACTTGGCTGTACCTCACTTTATTGACTTGCACAGAACTCAACTTCTCACTGGATAGAGGTTGAGTAACGAACACTAACCCTGATTCTAACACACCTTCTATTACAGCAGTTCTGAAACTCACTAAGCTTTGGGTGACCCAGATACTTTAGTTCACTTTCACTTGCTAGAAGTTACTGAAAAAACTCTGCTTACATCTCAGTCAATGAACAGAAGGCAAGCTTGCGAAATTTTAGGGAGGGGTCTTATTTATCTTTGGGATATAGGAAAAATTCCATGTAATTAAAATTGATTGACATCCCAAAACACAATCAACAGAGTAGGAAGTTCAGTTCAGTTCAGTTCAGTGGCTCAGTCATGTCCGACTCTTTGCAACCCCATAAATCACAGCACGCCAGGCTTCCCTGTCCATCACCAACTCCCGGAGTTCACTCAAACTCATGTCCACAGAATCGGTGATGCCATCCAGCCATCTCATTCTCTGTGGTCCCCGTCTCCTCCTGCCCCCAATCCCTCCCAGCATCAGAGGCTTTTCCAGTGAGTCAACTCGTTGCATGAGGTGGCCAAAGTATTGGAGTTTCAGCTTTAGCATCAATCCTTCCAATGAACACCCAGGATTGATCTCCTTTAGAATGGACTGGTTAGATCTCCTTGCAGTCCAAGGGACTCAAGAGTCTTCTCCAACACCACAGTTCAAAAGCATCAATTCATCAGCGATCAGCTTTCTTCACAGTCCAACTCTCACATCCATGCATGACCACGGGAAAAAAACATAGCCTTGACCAGATGCACCTTTCTTGCCAAAGTAATGTCTCTGCTTTTTAATATGCTATCTAGGTTGGTCATAACTTTCCTTCCAAGGAGTAAGCGTCTTTTAATTTCATGGCTGCAATCAGTATCTGAAGTGATTTTGGAGCCCCCAAAAATTAAAGTCTGACACTGTTTCCACTGTTTCCCCATCTATTTCCCATGAAGTGATGGGACCAGATGCCACGATCTTTGTTTTCTGAATGTTGAGCTTCAAGCGAAACTTTTCACTCTCCTCTTTCACTTTCATCAAGAGACTTTTTAGTTCCTCTTCACTTTCTGCCATAAGGGTGGTGTCATCTGCATATCTGAGGTTATTGATATTTCTCCCAGCAATCTTGATTCCAGCTTGTGCTTCTTCCAGCCCAGCGTTCCTCATGATGTACTCTGCATAGAAGTTAAATAAGCAGGGTGACAATATACAACCTTGATGTACTCCTTTTCTTATTTGGAACCAGTCTGTTGTTCCATGTACAGTTCTAACTGTTGCTTCCTGACCTGCATACAGGTTTCTCAAGAGGCAGCTCAGGTGGTCTGGTATGCCCATTTCCTTCAGAATTTTCCAGTTTATTGTGATCCACACAGTCAAAGGCCTTGGCATACTCAATGAAGCAGAAATAGATGTTTTTCTGGAACTGTCTTGCTTTCTCCATGATCCAGCAGATGTTGGCATTTTGATCTCTGGTGCCTCTGCCTTTTCTAAAACCTGCTTGAACATCTGGGAGTTCACGGTTCACATATTGCTGACCTGGCTTGGAGAATTTTGAGCATGACTTTACTAGCGTGTGAGATGAGTGCAATTGTGCCGTAGTTTGAGCATTCTTGGCATTGCCTTTCTTTGGGATTGGATTGAAGACTGACCTTTTCCAGTCCTGTGGCCACTGCTGAGTTTTCCAAATTTGCTGGCATATTGAGTGCAGCACTTTCACAGCATCATCTTTCAGGATTTGAAATAGTTCAATTGGAATTCCATTACCTCCACTAGTTTTGTTCATAGTGATGCTCCCTAAGGCCCACTTGACTTCACATTCCAAGATGTCTGGCTCCAGGTGAGTGATCACACCATAATGATTATCTTGGTCATGAAGATCTTTTTTGTACAGTTCTTCTGTGTATTCTTGCCACCTCTTCTTAATTTCTTCTGCTTCTGTTAGATCCATACCATTTCTGTCCTTTATTGAGCCCATCTTTGCATGAAATGTTCCCTTGGAATCTCTAATTTTCTTGAAGCAATCTCTTGTTTTTCCTATTCTGTTGTTTTCCTCTATTTCTTTGCATTCATCACTGAGGAAGTCTTTCTTATCTCTCCTTGCTATTCTTTGGAACTCTGCATTCAGACGCTTATATCTTTCCTTTTCTCCTTTGCTTTTCACTTCTCTTCTTTTCACAGCTATTTGTAAGGCCTCCTCAGACAGCCATTTTGCTTTTCTCCACTTGTTTTCCATGGGGATGTTCTTGGTCCCTGTCTCCTGTACAATGTCACGAACCTCCATCCATATTTCATCAGGCACTCTATCTATCAGATCTAGTACCT
This sequence comes from Moschus berezovskii, assembly GCF_049115385.1. Classification (NCBI taxonomy): domain Eukaryota; kingdom Metazoa; phylum Chordata; class Mammalia; order Artiodactyla; family Moschidae; genus Moschus; species Moschus berezovskii. The sequence continues at coordinate 56,097,971 of NC_142470.1, forward strand.
TAATTCTATTTCTTACTTCCACTGTATAATCATAAGGGATTTGATTTAAGTCATATCTGAACGGTCTCATGGTTTTCCCTGCTTTCTTCAATCTAAGTCTGAATTTGGCAATAAGGAGTTCATGATCTGAGCCACAGTCAGCTCCTGGTCTTGTTTTTGCTAACTGTATAGAGCTTCTCCATCTTTGACTGCAAAGAATGTAATCAATCTGATTTTGGTGTTGACCATCTGGTGGTGTCCATGTGTAGAGTCTTCTCTTCTCTTGTTGGAAGAGGGTGTTTGCTATGACCAGTGCGTTTTCTTGGCTAAACTCTATTAGCCTTTGCCCTGCTTCATTTCGTGCTCCAAGGCCAAATTTGCCTGTTACTCCAGGTGTTTCTTGACTTTTGCATTCCAGTCCCCTATAATGAAAAGGACATCTTGTTTGGGTGTTAGTTCTAAAAGGTCTTGTAGGTCTTCATAGAACCATTCAATTTCCACTTCTTCAGCATTACTGGTTGGGGTATAGGCTTGGATTACTGTAATATTGAATGGTTTGCCTTGGAAATGAACAGAATCTTCTATTGTGATTGCAGAAAGATAATAAAAGGTTCTTACCCTCTGATGATGGAGAAGGCAATGGCAAGCCACTCCAGTATTCTTGCCTAGAAAATCACATGGATGGAGGAGCCTGGCAGGCTGCAATCCATGGGGTCGCTAAGGGTCGGACACGACTGAGCGACTTCACTTTCACTTTTCACTTTCACACATTGGAGAAGGAAATGGAAAGCCACTCCAGTGTTCTTGCCTGGAGAATCCCAGGGACGGGGGAGCCTGGTGGGCTTCCATCTATGGGGTCACACAGAGTCGGACACGACTGAAGTGACTTAGCAGCAGCAGTAGCAGCCCTCTGATAATTATTCAAAGTTTCCTCTGGGTTGCACATTTTTTCCCTTGTTTTTACCTTATTGTGGTAGAAAATCATATTAAGTTTCTCTTTAATTTTACATTAAATTTTAATGCTAAGTCTATTCCATGTGTACAACATAGTGATTCAATATTTATACATTATGCAATAGTTACAGGAGAAAGACCAGTTATCATCAGTCACCATACAAAATTGTTACCATATTATTGATTATAATCCCTAAGTACTCATTATATCCAGGTGACTTAGAGTTGTATGAGTCTTTTCTATATTTTGGCTATCAAGCCATTATCAGATATATTGTTTACAAATTCCTTCGCCATTATGTATGTTTCCTTTGTGTTTTGCTAGCAGTTCCCTTTGACATGCAAAAGCTATTTAGTTTGATGCAGTCTCATTTGTTTATTATTGCTTTTAGGCTCCCTTGCCTGTGGAGATATATATTTTAAAAAAAAATTATAGTTAAGATTAATGTCAAACAGGTCATTGCTGTGTTTTCTTCTAGGAGTTTGAAGGTTTCATGTCATTCATTTAAGTATATTTTGACTTTATTTTTGTATATGGTGTGAAAAAGTGGTCCAGTTTTATTCTTTTACATATAGCTGTCCAGTTTTCTCAATATCATTTATTGAAGAGGCTGTTTTTTCCTTATTGTGTATCCTTGCCTCTTTTCTCATAGATTAATTAACTATATGATTATGGGTTTTTTTCTGAACTCTCTATGCTATTCCCATGATCTATGTGTGTTTCTGTGTGAGTACTATACTGCTTGACTACTATAGTTTCATAGCATAGTCTTCTGAAGTCAGAGAGTATGAAACCTTTAACTCTATTCTACTCTTTCCAGATGGATTTGGCTATCTGGGGTCTGTGAAATTGTATTAGAAGGCCAAGTGGTGACAAGGTCTTCAGAGTTTGGGATACAGAAAGCTTTGAGCCCCTGTGGGGTTGTTTAGGATATGTCTAAAACATAATCATGACTATGCCAAAATCTTTGACTGTGTGGATAACAACAAACTTTGGAACATTCTAAAAGATATGGGAATACCAGACCACCTTATCTGCCTCATGAGAAATCTGTATGCAGGTCAAGAAGCAACAGTGAGAACTGGATATGGAACAGACTGGTTCCAAATCAGGAAAGGAGTATGCCAAGGCTGTATATTGTCACCCTGTTTATTTAACTTATATGCAGAGTACATCATGAGAAATACTGGGCTGGAGGAAGCACAAGCTGGAATCAAGATTGCCGGGAGAAATATCAATAACTTCAGAGATTCAGATGACACCATCCTTATGGCAGAAAATGAAGAAGAACTGAAGAGCCTCATGATGAACGTGAAAGAGGAGAATGAAAAAGTTGGCTTAAAGATCAACATTCAGAAACCTAAGATCATGGCATCTGGTCCCATCACTTCATGTCAAATAGATGGGGAAACTGTGACAGACTACTTTTGGGGCTCCCAAATGATGGCAGATGGTGACTGCAGCCATGAAATCAAAAGATGCTTGCTCTTTAGAAGAAAAGTTATGACCAACCTAGACAGCATATTAAAAAGCAGAGACATTACTTTGCCAACATAGTCCATCTAGTCAAAGCTATGGCTTTTCCAGGAGTCATGTATGAATGTGAAAGTTGGACTACAAAGAAAGCTGAGTGCAGAAGAATTGATGTTTTTTAACTGTGGTGATGAAGAAGACTCTTGAGAGTCTCTTGGACAGGAAGGAGATCCAACCAGTTCATCCTAAAGGAAATCAGTCCTGAATATTCAATGGAAGGACTGATGCTGAAGCTAAAACTCCAATACTTTGGCCACCTGATGCAAAGAACTGACTCATTTGAAAAGACCCTGATGCTGGGAAAGATTGAGGGCAGGAGGAGAAGGGGATGACAGAGGATGAGATGGTTGGGTGGCATCACCTACTCAATGGGCTTGAGTTTGAGTAGGCTCTGGGAGTTGTTGATGGACAGGAAGGCCTGTCATGCTGTAGTCCACGGGGTTGCAAAGAGTCAGACACGACTCAGCAACTGAACTGAACTGAACTGAAAAAACATAACCATAGTTTATTCTCTCAACACATTTGTTTATATTCAAATATCCCCCCCCCCAAAAAAAATTGCTCATCATAATATGGCTGCAGAAGAAAGTCTTCCAAACTTAACAGCAACACTCTTATTATACTCACAGATTCTTTCATTTAGTAATTTAGAAAGAGCAAAGCAGAAATGCTTTTTCTCGGCTCCACACTATCTGGAACATGGAATGGAAAGCATTGAAAGCTGGATTTGACTCAGCATCAGGAGAATAGATAGTTTCCCTGGTAGTTCAGTGAGTAAAGAATCTGTCTGCAATTCAGGATATCCAGGTTTGATTCCTGGGTTGGGTAGATCTGGAGAAGGGAATGGCAACCCACTCCAGTATTCTTGCTTGGAGAATCCCATGAACAGAAGAGCCTGGAAGGCTACAGTCCATGGAGTCGCAAAGAGTCAGACATGACTGAGCAACTGACACACACAGGAGAATCGAATCATCTGAATGCCCATTCACTCACAAACATGGAAGTTGGAATTAGAAAATTCAGAAACTAAGATTTCAGACTGAAGAGTCTACATGCAGCCTCTCTATGTGGCTTAGCTTACAGCACAGTGGCCTCATGGTGGGTCAGATATCTTGCATGGTTTTCAGGGCTCCAAGTATGATTGTTCAGCAAGCAATGCAAGAGGCTGCATGATCTTTTCTAACCAAAATTTCAGAAGTTACTCAGCATCATTTCCACAGTTTTATATTGATTACAAGTGTCACTAGCCCACACAAATTCAAGAAGAGAATACAGAGACCATACCTCTTAATGAAAACTGTGTAATGTGGAATAGGAGATAATGTTGTGGACATAGTTGAAAAGTACAGTCCGACACAAAAGGTATTATTTTGACCAAATGAGTTGTGAAGCAAAACCACAGGTTTAGAATACAGTTAACCAGCATGTGTTTAATCAGCATGTCTTTACTAAGCATCATATACTTAATAAGCTCTGTGCTAGGAGTTATCAGGTTTGAAACAAGAATAATTCAGAGTCTGTCCTCAAGGAGTACACAATTCAAATAACATAAAACATGGCTGTAACACTTTAACATGACTTCCTTCTTGCTAAAGAGCTATAGATATTCATTGATAGGGTTCAGACAAAGAGTGAATGGTTACAGAAGGTTTGTGGGACATAAGCCTTCAACTCGGTTTGCAGGAGGAGTAATATACTCAGTTCAACAAAGAGTCCTAGTATGGGACAAGAGCAAAAAAGAAAATTTCTCTTCTCAAAATAAGATAAAATAAACAATAAGCTAACTGACCAAAATGGGAATATGGAAAAAGATATGAAATACCAGTGGGAGAATAAAAAAGGGTATAAGAAGATGATACCATTTGAGATTAACTTGGAAAATGAAGAATATTTGAGATAAAAGAGAGAAATATAGAAGCTCATTTACTAGGTAAGGTTTTTCATAAATACTTGTCTAATTTGACAAGAGTATATAATGGGTTTAATAAAAGGGTGGAAGATAAGAGTGGAAAAAATAAATAAGGTCACAAACTGGTAAGTCATACTTTTCTGAAGATTTTGTATGCTATGGGTGACCAGGGTGTGAATGCAAAAATGTGGATGGCATAATTGGAGGTGAATTTCAAGAAGTTAGGTTCCTTTGGGAGCAGTGGAAGTTAGAGGAAAATAGAAAAGAAGATGGAAAGCAATGAAATCCATCTGGGTCCCTTTCAGTGGTTGGAATTCTTGCTTATTTTTTATTCTAGTCAGATCAGCTTCACAACCAATAGCTATGCATAAAAGTGTTTCATAAAGAATTATATTTGTTAATGAAAAGCTTAACTATTGAAAATTTTTCTTCTCTGATATGTTTATATTTCTTCTTATATTTCTTTAGTGGATTAGAACAAATGTTGCTATCCATGTATTTTGGAATTTTCATGAATTCTCAAATTTAAATAATTCATAATAATTAGCCTGCATTAAAACATATTGAAACTTTTACTCAATTTCCATAGTCTTACCCATTCTACATTATGGAATCCCACTCTTCCCTCAAGATTTCTTAGATAGTCTACATGACATGGGAACATCTGACTTAGAATCTGACTGAGGGTATGGTACCATTGTCAATATATTATATTATATTATAGGTTATATTCATATTATGCATAATTATATATCTTACATATTAAAGAATATAAACATTTCCAAATTAGTAAGCTTAAGTTCTTTTTAGAGAAAGAACTTAAGTTCATTTTTAGAGAAAGAATAAATGTCAACATCAATTCTAGGATTTTCTTCCTATGCCCTGATGTATAATTATCCAAACTCTCAGCCATGCATGAATCTCACTTTGGAGACCCCTAGTATAAGCCTATGAAAATAAAGCTGTTGAGGGGAGGAGATGGAAATGAAAGAATAAACGCAAATAGAACGGAATCAGCATCTCATTGATGGCATCATAACAGTTCTTTTTGAGAACTCTCGTAGGATAATAATACAGTCTTCTTACAGAATCTTGAATGTATTTGGCATAAAAGAACTGCAACAGGAACATGAAAGTATTATCTTGGTGACTGAAACATACTACTTATACCCATATGTATTCTATTCAGTATGAAATCAAGTATTACCTACATTTCCAAAACAATATTCACTAATAAATGAATACACAGGATATAAAGATTCAATTCAGGTAACAGACTGCACGCCAAATCAGTGACATTTTGTGCAATTTCTACTATACAAAAGAATTACCTTTCAAAGAAGAAAGGATGCCAAATCATTTGTTTTTTTTTTTTTTTTTTTTGGAAGAACCTCTTAAGGTAAGTGCTAAGTGTAATTTATTCAAGCATTTTTCAGTGTTCACCCTTTTCAGCTTATCTCATCCAAAAGATCAGCAGTTATTGTATCAGAAGACAAATGTGTCCATCAAACGGGTGCTGAAATGAAATCAGAAGAGTAAGATAAATGTCATACATATCTATGAGCTAGTCTTCAGGCTTGGGACACAAGGCAGTCAGGAGAGCATCTAAAGTGGGAGAGAGGCACCATGAGGGCACACGGTGGAGAGGTGGATGGGTACCAGGTTTATCCCTGAACATGGTGAGGTAGCACTTCTTTAATAAAGCATCATCCTCCTTAATTCACTAGCAAGCTTCACAAATGTTAGAAATTACACAAATCTCTATCATCTTGCTTCCAAGTAGATTTTTTTTTTTAACTGACAAGTTCCTACCCAGTCTTACTTATCTAATATCCTCTATCTTGAATTAGGAATATCTAGCTAAATCTACTGGAGAAGGCAATGGCAAGCCACTCCAGTACTCTTGCCTGGAGAATCCCATGGACAGAGGGGCCTGGTAGGCTGCAGTCCATGGGGTCGCTAGGAGTCAGACATGAATAAGCGACTTCACTTTCACTTTTCACTTTCACACATTGGAGAGGGAAATGGCAACCCACTCCAGTGTTCTTGCCTGGAGAATCCCAGGGAGGGGGGAGCCTGGTGGGCTGCCGTCTATGGGGTCACACAGAGTCGGACACGACTGAAGTGACTTAGCAGCAACAGCAGCTAAATCTACTGTTTTCCTTAAGTACCAAGAACTTTCCTTCAGTGTAACCTCCATTTTGGGACTGCTTAAATCTCTTCCTTTAATCTCTACCCATTGTCATGCCTGTGACATACACGTGGTCAATTTTTAATCCTCCATTTTCCTCTAGACAGTAGACCCCATCAGATCCTGGACTCATGTTGCTAATTTTGCTTTTCTGGATATTTTGTTTTGCATGTATTAAAACCAAGAGCTTTTCAGCCCTTGATCTAAATCAAATGCCCTTTCTGGTATTATTAAATGTCATTTGTCTGATAAAATCTGCTATATCACCCTCCAAAGAGTGATTCAAACTTTACAAGTAGAGAACTAGTGTTCTTGATTTAAAAGTAGGGGTCAGAAAACTACAACTCTTGGGCCAAATCTGATTCAATCTCTGTTTTTGTACAAAAAAAAAAAAAAAAAAGATTATATTTGTTGAAACAGCCAGAACCTATTGATTTAAGTATGCCTATGTTTGCATTTACACTGCAGCAGAGAATTTGCAAGAGAAAACACTTAAAAGCATAGCTTAAGGTAGTTACTATGAGGCTCTTTACAGAAGTTTGCCAATGTCTGAGTTGGGGGCTTAGGGAAATGAGGAGGACATCTGTCTAATATAAATGCATGGTATTAAAATTCTTGAGAAAGAACAGAGGAGGTAAAGGTAACTAGGGAATCCTGTTAAATTTCTTGTTATTCCCACACATATTTGAATATTTTTCAACCCACACTATTTAAGAAGGTTGAATGCATCTTACCACACGGCTAAATTAAGGGAAGAATTCTAGCAAAAAATATTTGTTTATAGCTTACTGAGAGCAAGAATTCAAGTCTTCCTAAATAAAGACCTCTGAGTCCCATAGTCTCTGATTTAAAACAAAGTCAAACTTTATTTTATTTTTTAAATTATCATGGCCAGAAAATATGAGGGGAAAAATCAGAGTCATCTTGAAGAGACCAGTAATGTTTATGACTAGTTTTTCTCCCCTTTTCTCTATAGCCTGGCCTTTTTTTTTTTTTTTTCCTCTCATAATTACTTTCACACTAAGGTCTTTTTCCCCCTGTGTCTTTCAGAAATGAGACATTTATGAAAATACAAAAGACTGATTGTTTTGGACAAAGCAGCCAACTATCTACCTTTTCCCCACATAATTACTTTGGAGATGAGTTTGAGAATTCGGAATGGCTCTGTTTGGAGAGAGTGGTATCATATTGCCTTTTAAAGTGGTATATTGTCCCTTTATTTAAAAAATATTTCTTACCCTAGGCATAGAAAGGAGCTTCTCAGATGTATCAGTGGTAAAGAATACCTCTGCCAAGCAGGAGATGTGGGTTCAATCCCTGGTTCGGGATGATCCCCTGGAAAAGGAAATGGCAACCTACTCCAGTATTCTTGCCTGGGAAATTCCATGGACAGAGGAGCCTGATGGGCTACAGTCCATGGGGTCGCAGTCTTCTCTCACCATGGGATTCTCCAGGCAAGGATATTGAAATGGGTTGCCATGCCCATGAATCATTACCATTCAGCATGTAATTTACAGAGATAGCAAACTATTTGGTGATCACTGACCTTAGCTGACTCCCTTGCTGGCAAAAAAAGAAATAAAATACATTAACGTAGGGAAAAAAATTAGTATCTCACAACCTAATTGTTTGCCAACTACATCGAAGAATTTGGGGTATTCATGTCCTGGGAATAATTCTTATTATGAACAAAAGTACAATAAGTATGCTTCATGTCTTGCAGAAACCATGTCTATAGTCCATGGTGGTACAAAGAGTTGGGCATGAATTAGCACCTAAACAGCAGCAGCAGCAGGCACAGAAAGTGCAAAACTGAAGCAAAATGCAGACATATTATTTTGAACTTATAGTTGTTTGCTACTATTTTCCCCTGGATTATGTTAACATAATTTGATGAGAATTATGTCATGTATGTGTTTCAGTTAGACAGCCGGTTTTCCACTCTGGCAAGATAAAAGAGTGACCAAATGGACTGCTAAAGATGGAAAGAAATCGTCCCACAACCAGAAGACCTCTTTGCTTCAGGTGTCTTTTAAATGAGAGGCAGAAGTAACTTGATTTATAGGCCTTGGGTCTGTGCTGTCTGAACAATTACCTACATTCATTTCACAGTTAAGAAAATTTGAATAAGGAGTACATGGAACATGGGTTAAAATGAAGAATAGAGTATTCTGAATACCCTCAGAATACTCTTCAACCACTTGTCTCTCTTTAGGCAAAGCCCAGTCTTATGAGAAAGAACTGAGAATGTATTAGATGAGAGAAAGAATCTACAAGCAGCAAGTAAAAAGTTAAAACTAAGGCTATTGGCTCCAGACTCATCCGTTTATAAACTTTTAGAATATTATCTCCTGTTTAAGTGGAAATGATCACTGAAAAACAAAACAAAACTATTTGCTCACCCTCATCACTGGACTCAGGACTTTATAAAATACTAAGCAACTTTCATCTGACATAAATTAATATTTGATGATGATGATGACAATAAGAACAACTTTCTTTGGAAGTAGGATTGATCCCTTTGGTTCTTGCCTCTTTGTTGCTGAGGACAGAAGAGTCAGGAATTGTAGTTTCAGATGATAGAATCTGTTGTATATAACTTTATGAGAAAGGAATTTGTTGAGAGATATAGAGAACTCAAAGAATCATTAAAGACATTCCAAGAAAAAGCCTCAGGTAGCATTGCTTCTGTGTCCACCATGATTGCTTGACGACTTAGTCGGTCAGTCGTGTCTGACTGTCTGTGATCCCTTGGGCTATCACACCTACCCCACCCCAGGCTCCACTGACCATGGAATTTTCCAATCAAAAATACTGGAATGGGTTGCTCTTTCCTCCTACAGGGGATCTTCCTGACCCAGGGATCAAACCTGCATCTCCTGTGTTTCCTGCCATGATTAGGATGCTCTAAATCAAGACTACTTACACAGCTACTGTTTTCAGACTTGTCCTCCCTTGTCCATCCTTAGGAAGCTACAAAATCTGGAAGCCACAATTGCTTTGCTGGATGCAGTACCATTGCTGACTTTGTCATGATCAGAAAGTTATAGACTCGGGTTTGTCTCCCAGGGGTTTAATATAGAACTTAGTAGCATTTGCTAAATCCAAACCAGCAAAAATAATAGTGCTTAACCTGACTTACTTTCTCATGTTACTCAATTCTAATTTAAGTCTTATGTGTGTCCATTTGATTGATAGAACTATAACTGCTGGTCCTTAAAAGCAGGTAAAATTACAACTAACTGGTTTCTAAAGGCTGCTTTGAATTCTATATTTCCGTGGCAATATTTAGACATAGGAAATTGTCAAAATATGGAAAGTTTGACATATCCGCGGCCTTACTGGAGATGGAGAACACTGGATTGGGCTGGAATTAGCCAAACAACTTTTGATATGACCTACCAGAAAGATCCATGAATCAAGGCAAATTGGAAGTAGTCAAACATGAGATGGCAAGAGTGAACGTCACATTCTAGAATGTGTGAACTAAAATGGACCAAAATGGGTAAATTTAACTCAGATGACAATTATATCTACTACTGTGAGCAAGAATCCCTTAGAATGAATGGAGTAGCCATCATAGTCAACAAAAGAGTCCGAAACTCAGTACTTGGATGCAATCTCAAAAATTACAGAATGATCTCTGTTCGTTTCCAAGGCAAACCATTCAATATCACGGTAATCCAAGCCTATGTGCCAACCAGTAACACTGAAGAAGCTGAAGTTGAAGAGTTCTGTGAAGACCTACAAGAACTTTTAGAACTAACACACACAAAAAAAAGTCCTTTTCATTACAGGGGACTGGAATGCAAAAGAAAGAAGTCAAGAAACATCTGGAGTAACAGGTAAATTTGGCCTTGGAGTACAGAATGAAACAGGGCAAAGGCTAATAGAGTTTTGCCAAGAAAACGCACTGGTCATAGCAAACACCTTCTTCAAACAACACAAGAGAAAACTACACATAGACATCACCAGATGGCCAACACCGAAATCAGATTGATTATATTCTTTGCAGCCAAAGATGGAGAAGCTCTATACAGTCAGCAAAAATAAGACCTGGAGATGACTGTGGCTCAGATCATGAACTTCTTATTGCCAAATTCAGACTTAAATTGAAGAAAGCAGGGAAAACCACTAGACCATTCAGGTAAGACCTAAACCAAATTCCTAACGATTATACAGTGGAAGTGAGAAATATATTTAAGGGACTAGATCTGATAGACAGAGTGCCTAATGAACTATGGACAGAGGTTCGTGACATTGTCCAGGAGACAGGGATCAAGACTATCCCCAAGAAAAAGAAATCCAAAAAGGCAAAATGGCTGTGTGAGGAGGCCTTACAAATAGCTGTGAAAAGAAAAGGAGAAAAGGAAAGATATAAGCATCTGAATGCAGAGTTCCAAAAAATAGCAAGGAGAGATAAGAAAGCCTTCCAAAGTGATCAATGCAAAGAAATACAGGAAAACGATAGAATGGGAAATACTAGAGATAACTTCAAGTAAATTAGAGATAGCAAGGCAACATTTCATGCAAAGATGGGCTCAATAAAGAACAGAAATGGTATGGAAATAACAGAAGCAGAAGATATTAAGAAGAGGTAGCAACAATACACAGAAGAACTGTACAAAAAAGATCTTCACAACCAAGATAATCATGATGGTGTGATCACTCACCTGGAGCCAGACATCCTGGAATGTGAAGTCAAGTGGGCCTTAGGAAGCATCACTATGAACAAAGCTAGTGGAGGTGATGGAATTCGAGTTGAGCTATTTCAAATCCTCAAAGATGATGCTGAGAAAGTGCTGCACTCAATATGTGCATATTTGGAAAACTCAGCAGTGGCCACAGGACTAGAAAAGGTCAGTTTTCATTCCATTCCCAAAGAAAGGCAATGCCAAAGAATGCTCAAATTACTGCGCAGTTGCACTCGTCTTATATACTGGTAAAGTAATGCTCAAAATTCTTCAAGCCAGGCTTCAGCAATAAGTGAACTATGAAATTCCAGATGTTCAAGCTGGTTTTAGAAAGGGCAGAGGAAGCACAGATCAAATTGACAACATCCGCTGGATCATCGAAAAAGCAAGAGAGTTCCAGGAAACATCTATTTCTGCTTTAATGACTGTGCCAAAGCCTCTGACTGTGTGGATCACAATAAACTGTGGAACATTCTGAAAGAGATGGGAATACCAGACCACCTAACCTGCCTCTTGAGAAACCTGTATGCAGGTCAGGAAGCAACAGTGAGAACTGGATGTGGAAGAACAGAATGGTTTCAAATAGAAAAAGGAGTACGTCAAGGTTGTATATTGCCACCCTGCTTATTTAACTTATATGCAGAGTACATCATGAGAAACACTGGGCTGGATCAAGAACAAGCTGTAATCAAGATTGCTGGAAAAATTATCAGTAACCTCAGATATGCAGATGACACCACCCTTATGGCAGAAAGTGAAGAGGAATTAAAAAGCCTCTTGATGAAAGTGAAAGAGGAGAGTGAAAATGTTGGCTTAAAACTCAACATTCAGAAAACTAAGATCATGGCATCCAGTCCCATCACTTCATGGCAAATAGTTGGGGAAATAGTGGAAACAGTGGCTGACTTTACTTTGGGGGGCTCCAAAATCACTGCAGATGGTGACCACAGTTCAGTTCAGTTCAGTTCAGTCGCTCAGTCGAGTCCGACTCTTTGCGACCCCATGAATCACAGCACGCCAGGTCTCCCTGTCCATCACCAACTCCCAGAGTTCACTCAAACTCATGTCCATCGAGTCAGTGATGCCATCCAGCCATCTCATTCTCTGTCGTCCCTGTCTCCTCCCGCCCCCAATCACTCCCAGCTTCAGTGTCTTTTCCAGTGAGTCAACCACTGAGGTGACCACAGCCATGAAATTAAAGGCGCTTGCTCCTTGGAAGGAAAGTTATGACCAACCTAGATAGCATATTGAAAAGCAGAGACATTACTTTGTCAACAAATGTCCGTCTAGAAAGGCTACGGTTTTTCCAGTAGTCATGTATGGATGTGAGAATTGGACTATAAAGAAAACTGAGCCCCGAAGAATTGATATTTTTGCACTGTGATGTTGGAGAGGACTCTTGAGAGTCACTTGGACAGCAAGGAGATCCAACCAGTCCATTCTAAAGGATATCAATCCTGGTTGTTCATTGGAAGGACTGATGTTGAAGCTGAATCTCCAATGCTTGGCCACCTGATACAAAGAGCTGACTCACTTGAAAAGACCCTGATGCTTGGAAAGATTGAAGGCAGGAGAAGGGGATGACACAGGATGAGATGGTTGGATGGCATTACAGACTCAATGGACATGAGTTTGGGTGAACTCTGGGAGTTGGTGATGGACAGAGAGGCCTGGCGTGCTACAGTTAATGGGGTCCCAAAGAGTCATTCACAAGTGAGCGACTGAACTGAACAGAACTGGGGAAATACAAGAAAAAATGAGTCATAAATCTATAAATGAGTCACTTTGATACCTGCCCATTTAATTTTTAATGCTATTGCTAAAATAAATTTAGAAAAATTTCTTGAATAAAAACCTCACCACTTTCAGTTTTTCACTGGCTTTAGCATTAAAAAGACAGATTGTATACACATGAAATCATATTAAGTAGTTCAGGAAACACATATTGAAAAAGAAAGAAAGAGAAAAAAAAAAAACAAAAAACCTAGTTTTAACTAATTGTTAAACTCCTGTAACTAAATTCAAGAAAAAAGCAAACAAACAGAAGACTCTAAACCTTCTTTCTCTGAAGAAGATACAAGCAAAGTTCCCCTTAATAATTATTACAGTGTTACTATTGTTAGGGTAAAAATAACTGAGCATTTTTGCCAAATAGTTTTGGTGGCAAAAGTAGGAAAATATGGGGTTTATCTCTAGTTCCTCTAATCCTGGATTCCCCTTTCTTTACACATAAAAAACAAACATTCAAATGCTCCAATCTTTTTGAAGAAAATCCTCTCTCTCTACAGTCTTCTCTGATCCTCCAGAATGTTCTAAACCAGAGCTGTTGTAGGGGAAGAGCAAATTAGCCAAGATGCCATGGTCAGATTCTCTAGCCCGACAGAGTCTCACTCTTGCCCCACGTTTTGTAAATAATGATTATGTAACAGCTGAGATCACTTACAACACTGTGCATGCACATCATGAGGTACTCACTTGGTCAAGAGGTACTCACTTAGTCACGAGTTACTTTGTATTGTAGGGATACAGGAACTCCACCAAAAAGGGGGCCACTTGACTGCTGTGTCACGGTTGTTTCTGTTGAGTCAACCATGAGAGGAGAGGATATAGCCTGTCTACTCTACCGCTGCTGCATCAGCCAGGAGAGAATACTGTTATGGCTACTGTGTAAGCCAGGAGAGAGGTTGTCTGTGGAGAGGTTAGTGCAGTTATATTGCATTATGTCTTCTGCTACAGCTGCTGTGCCAACCAGAAGAGTATAAACATGTCTGTAATTCGTACAGTTCCTCCTATCTTTCATCCTCTTAGCTCACACCTTGCCTACCCAGGGTTCAGCTAACAGTGCGGCCAGCAAGACAACTGGTGCTGTGAACAGGATGAAGAGCAATACATCCATCCAGTAGAATTTTCTGTGATGATAGAATGATGAAAATGTTCTATATTTTATCTGTTCAGTACAAAAGTGTATGGAAGTACATGGAAGTGTATGGAAGTGTCAAGGTCAAGGTACTGCATTCTCAGCTTGAATTGGCAATACCTGAGTCCCTTGGACTGCAAGGAAATCCAACCAGTCCATTCTAAAGGAGATCAGTCCTGAGTGTTCATTGGAAGGACTGATGCTAAAGCTGAAACTCCAATACTTTGGCCACTTCATGGAAAAGACTCTGATGCTGGGATGGATTGGGGGCAGGAGGAGAAGGGGACGACAGAGAATGAGATGGCTGGATGGCATCACTGATTCGATGGACATGAGTTTGAGTGAACTCCGGGAGTTGGTGATGGACAGGGAGGCCTGGCGAACTATGATTCATGGGGTTGCAAAGAGTCAGACATGACTGAGCAACTGAACTGAACTGAACTTTAACCAGAAAATCTAATTTTTAACTGCTGCAGCCAGCAAGATAGAGTTTTTTTCCCAGAAGTTGTATGAAAGTTAAAGTTCAGACTTCTGTACCTGTGTCCACTTCTTACTCTTTGCAGCTTCAGGTTTCAACCACAACTTAACATGGACATCCTCTTATTTTATATTTTGTCTCTGGAAGTTCTTTAATTTTTTTTTTATTTGAAACATTCAATATACCATTTTTAATGTTCACAATTAAATATAAAAGTTTAAAAATATGTTCAAATCACAATTCTACTTTTCTCTTAATTAATTCCGCTTTATTTTTAATGTAGGAATTCCTAGATGGAACTAGTGCTAAAAAGTCCAACTTCCAATTCAGGAGACTTAAGAGACATGAATTCCATCCCTGGGTCAGGAAGATTCCCCTGGAAAAGGAAGTGGAAACCATTACAGTATTCTTGCCTGAAGAATCGCATGGACAAAGGAGCCTATCAGGCTATAGTCCATGGGGTGGCAAAGAGTCAAAAATGTCTTAGTGTCTGAGCACACAATGCATTGTCTAATGCATATATGTATGTGTGACTACAACTTTTATTTGGGGGTGAAGTGAGGATTTGGAAGGTTTAATGAATTTAGCTTGCCTTAATTTCTAATGAATGCAAATAAGACTAATATTCCCCTCTGATTATCTCTTTGGCTATGTCATTTAGGATGATATCTAGTGGAGTATTTCTGTCCTTCCTTTATGAATAGCCTAACTTTAATCTTGATTTTTAAATGCCAGTAACGCTGGGCTGGAAGAAGCACAAGCTGGAATCAAGATTGCTGGGAGAAATATCCATAACCTCAGATATGCAGATGACACCACCCTTATGGCAGAAAGTGAAGAGGAACTCAAAAGCCTCTTGATGAAAGTGAAAGAGGAGAGTGAAAGTTTGGTTTGAAGCTCAACATTCAGAAAACTAAGATCGTGGCATCTGCTCCCATCACTTTCATTGCAAATAGATGGGGAAACAGTGGAAACAGCGTCAGACTTTATTTTTTTGGGCTTCAAAATCACTACAGATGCTGATTGCAGCCAGGAAATTAAAAGACGCTTACTCCTCGGAAGGAAAGTTATGACCAACCTAGATAGCATATTAAAAAACAGAGACATTACTTTGGCAAGAAAGGTGCATCTGGTCAAGGCTATGGTTTTTCCCGTGGTCATGTATGGATGTGAGAGTTGGACTGTGAAGAAAGCTGATCGCCAAAGAATTGATGCTTTTGAACTGTGGTGCTGGAGAAGACTCTTGAGAGTCCCTTGTACTGCAAGGAGATCCAATCAGTCCATTCTAAAGGAGATTAATCCTGGGTGTTCATTGGAAGGACTGATGCTAAAGCTGAAGCTCCAATACTTTGGCCACCTCATGCGACAAGTTGACTCACTGAAAAAGACTCTGATGCTGGGAGGGATTGGGGGCAGGAGGAGAAGGGGACGACAGAGAATGAGATGGCTGGATGGCATCACCAACTCTGTGGACATGAGTTTGAGTGAACTCCGGGAGTTAGTAATGGACAGGGAGGCCTGGCGTGCTGTGATTCATGGGGTCGCAAAGAGTCAGACACGACTGAGCGACTGAACTTAACTGAACTGATACTTGAAAAATACCAGTGATTAGTTTTGATTCTACTGTTAGCTTAAATTCTGTCTTTATTATGTGAACCCTATTTTAGGTAGTTGTTGGATTAATGTGTGCATGTGTCCTTGGGCATTCACATTCTCAAGCATGTGTGTGCTTTTGTGCAAATGTCTTTTCCAATTGAGTACAGATACCCACAAAGAAATGTATATGTACACAGGTTGAGCCTCAGGAAACCACAAATACTCGACTTGTTCTGGGTGTAAAAATTGACAACAGTTACTTTTTTCTGACAAAGAATGCAAAGTATACACCCCAAATTAAGCACACAGGATAATCCAAAATGCAAAATTCTCAAGGCCTTTCTCCCCCTTTCAGAAAAGTGAGCTTTGGTTTTCTCAATACCATTACTTGATGTGCAATCCACCATATCAGAAGAGCCCAGATCATGGATTTGCTGCTTTCACCCTCCATGGGCAGAGAAGAGCTGGGAATCCTATTTTTGAATCTAATGACTCTTTATTTTGTTTTTTTTCTTCAAATATTATTTATACCATTGATTATGCAGTTTATTCAGAAAACATTACTTATATGTGTCCAAATGCATTTAAGACTATGGCAAAGTTAATGCCCATTCAGTTCAGTTCAGTTCAGTCGCTCAGTCGTGTCCGACTCTCCGCGACCCCATGAATCACAGCACGCCAGGCCTCCCTGTCCATCACCAACTCCCGGAGTTCACTCAAACTCATGTCCACAGAGTCCGTGATGCCATCCAGCCATCTCATTCTCCGTCGTCCCCTTCTCCTCCCGCCCCCAACCTTTCCCAGCATCAGAGTCTTTTCCAGTGAGTCAACTCGTCGCATGAGGTGGCCAAAGTATTGCAGTTTCAGCTTTAGCATCAGTCCCTCCAATGAACATCCAGGATTGATCTCCTCCAGAATGGACTGGTTGGATCTCCTTGCAGTATAAGGGACTCTCAAGAGTCTTCTCCAACACCACAGTTCAAAAGCATCGATTCTTTGGCGGTTTTACATAAATCAATGTTTACTTCCCAGTACCTAGGGCTTCCCTGATAGTTCAGTTGTAAAGAAACCACCAGCAATGCAGGAGATCCCAGTTTGATTTCTGGGTCAGGAAGATACCCTGAAGAAAGGACAGGCTACCTACTCTAGTATTCTTGGGCTTCCCTTGTGGCTCAGCTGGTAAAGAATCTGTGGGAGACCTGGGTTCTTTCCCTGGGTTGGAAAGATCCCCTGGAGAAGGGAAAGGCTTCCAATTCCAGTATTCTGGTCTGGAGAATTCCATGGACTGAATAGTCTATGGGGTCACAAAGAGTCGAACATGACTGAGTGACTTTCACTTTTCCCAGTACCATTAGCTTGTAGTTGATCAACTCTTCTGCTGAGAAAAACTAGAATTCTAGGTAGAATACAAAGGCACCTTGGGGCTGCTGAAGCAATGAGGATGAGGGAACCAAGATTGAAAGAATTGAACTATTTGGGTGATATGTTGCACATATATTATGAAGATCCCTTTAAGATAAAACACAACATTCAGTCAATTGAAGAAATAATAGTGGCCTCCAGCTGTGGTATATAAGATTTTTAACATATCAAATGATTGAAAATGTAGAGCATCATTTTAAAGATGTTAATCACCATTAGCCTTTGGCACTGAAGTCATGCGGGTTTACTGTGTCTCCAAAATTGTTTAGCAGGGCCTAAGTTTCCGTCTATGGGGTCACACAGAGTCGGACACGACTGAAGTGACTTAGCTGCAGCAGCAGCAACACATTCATAGCTCCAGTTACTCCATAAAAGGGATCTTCAATAATATATGTGCATCATATCAGCCAAATAGTTCGATTCTTTCCACTTAATTTTGCAGAATTTACCTTGATTATCTTTTCTCTTCCAATAACTCATAGCACATAATCTAAAATGATAATAATCTTTTATAGTCTGCTGAGTAGTGTCACCCTTGAGAATGGCAGGCTTCTTCACAATATCTTTGTTTTATGTCATATGTGCATTTTGCTACAATCTCTATCCTTAACTCATCTGAAAAAATTAGTTCAGTTGACATGACTTCTGAAAATAGTGAGTTAACAATTGCTTTCAGAGAAGTCACACCAACTGACCTAATTGTTTCAGATGAGTTGGGACTTCCTCCAAGAACAAATGATTCATTGAAAAAGACCCTGATGCTAGGAAAGATTGGAGGCAAAAGGAGCAGCAGAGGATGAGATGGTTTGATGTCATCACTGACTCAATGGGCATGAATTTGAAGAAACTTCAGGAGATACTGATAGATAGGGGAGCCTGGTGTGCTGCAGTCCATGAGGTCACAGAGTCAGACATGACTTAGCAACTCAACAACAACAAAAAATCACCTGGGTCTATAATCTATAAGTTGAATATAATGCACTGTTCCGTTCTGTCGCTCAGTCGTGTCTGACTCTATGAGACCCCGTGGACTGCAGCCTACCAGGCTTCTCCGTCCATGGGATTCTCCAGGCAAGAATACTGGAGTGGGTTACTGTTTCCTTCTCCAGGGGATCTTCCCAACCCAGGGATCAAACCAGGGTCTCCCGCATTGGAGTCAGACGCTTTAACCTCTGAGCCACCAGGGAAGCCCTAGACAGGCTTTATCTCCATGTCTCTGCCCAGGAGAGTGACTTAGACATAAATATTAAGTGAAGCCCTTGAGTTCAAGGAAGAGATTGAAGTTCATTATGTTTTTCTGAATCACTGAGCATAATCTAATTTTTTCTGGAGTTTGAATTTTGTTGATCCATAAGGACTTTTTGACGTTTCAGAGCAACAAGTCTATCCACAGCCAAATGCACACAAGTTTCACATCTAACTATACCTTTGTGTACCAAAGAATTGATGCTTTTGAACTGTGGTGTTGGAGAAGACTCTTGATAGTCCCGTGGACTGCAAGCAGATCAAACCTGTCAACCCTAAAGGAAATCAGTCCTGAATATTCATTGGAAGGACTGATGCTGAAGCTGAAGCTCCAATACTTTGGCCATCTAATGCGAAGAACTGACTCATTGGAAAAGAGCCTGATGCTGGGAAAGATTGAGGGCAGAAGGAAAAGGGGACGACAGAGGATGAGATGGTTCAGTGGCATCACCAACTCGATGGACGTGAGGTTGAGTAAGCTCTGGGAGTTGCTGATGGACAGGGAAGCCTGGCAGGCTGCAGCCATGGGGTCACAAAGAGTTGGACAAGACTGAGCAACTGAACTGAATATAGTAAGAGTGATGATTGTATTACTTATCTTGTTTCTTCTATTTTTCCTATTGATTTCCTGACATTATATATATGTGTGTGTGTATGTGTGTGTGTGTGTGTGCGCGTGCGTTTGCCACTATGATTCAGTTCAGTTTAGTTCAGTTCAGTTCAGTCACTCAGTCGTGTCCGACTCTTAGCGATCCCATGAACCACAGCACACCAGGCCTCCCTATCCATCACCAACTCCTGGAGTTCACTCAAACTCATGTCCGTCGAGTCGGTGATGCCATCCAGCCATCTCATTCTCCATCGTCCCCTTCTCCTCCCGCCCCCAATTCTTCCCAGCATCAGAGTCTTTTCCAGTGAGTCAACTCGTCGCATGAGGTGGCCAAAGTATTGCAGTTTCAGCTTTAGGATCAAAATGCTTATTTTCTTTGCATTTCTTAAGTTCTTCAAATGTGGTGCATCATCAATCTTTTTATTTTTGTCTTTGACATCTTTCAGTTTCGGGTGTTTTTCTCATAAATAGCTGGATTTTAAAAAATTTTCCCCAAGTTTTGTTTAATGATAGTAACAATAAGAAATAACATTATTGTTCTCCTACTATGGCTAGGAGCTGTTCTAAGTGCATTAAATGCAGAAAAGATTGAATTTCTGGAACCATTTTAAGAGGTCATTATTAATCCCACTTTATGCATTGGGCAACTATCTCCCAGATGTAGAAAGGACAGCAATATTCAGCAGCTCACTCCTGAGCCCACACTTTAACTACTTACTGCATCCCTTCAAATTTTGGACTGTTTTTATTTTTTCATGTAAATATGGTGGAGAAAGAGTGAAGACATATCTGAGAATATTAATGTCATGTCATCCTAATAAATATAATGTATTTAGCTACACGCTGTGACATAGGAGAATCTGCAGTCTCTGTTTTCTAAGCCGTGCGGCCCATGAGGAAGGTTATGGTGGTAAACATACCTAACATAACAAAGTGAGATTTGTAGCAGTATATAATTGAATGCAGAATTGTTTCCAATACACAAGGCATGCTGTGAATCTCAGAGATGGAGGGCACTATGATAGTTTTATTTTAGTATATTGAAAAAATAGTCATATATTAATCTTACACTTACCCTCATGCTGCTGCTGCTGCTGCTAAGTCGCTTCAGTCATGTCCGACTCTGTGCAACCCCATAGACAGAAGCCCACCAGGCTCTGCCATCCCTGGGATTCTCCAGGCAAGAACACTGGAGTGGGTTGCCATTTCCTTCTCCAATGCATGAAAGTGAAAAGTGAAAGTGAAGTCACTCAGTTGTATCCAACTCTTAGCGACCCCATAGATTGCAGCCTACCAGGCTCCTCCATCCATGGGATTTTCCAGGCAAGAGTACTGGAGTGGGGTGCCATTGCCTTCTCTGAAACTTACCCTCATACACAGTTTTATTTACCCTGTCAAATATTTTTCAGTAAACTAATTTAGATGAATATATATATATATATAAATGTAAAGTATTAATAGACAAAGAAATGTGCAGCAATGTTGAAGGGAAGGCAGCCTCAAATTTTTTCTCAGTAGCAGGTGTGATTAAAACACATGTGTTGACTTTTTTATTCATCTTCAACTATCTTGAACACAGAGGAGAAAATGGAGATGGAACAAATAAAGATTAACCACTTTCATGCCAGGTGGTACCCTTTTTATTTGTTCATGCCTTTATGAATGTATGTCATTGAGTCCCCACTATGTACCTGGCATTATTGTAGATAAGGGAGATGCATCAGTGGATAAAACAGTTAAGAATCATGTTCATATATACTCTACACTATAACAGGGAAGTAGACAACACTAAGAAATTTAATCCTCACAAAACCCACTAAAATATTATTTGCAGTTTGTGAACGATAAAACTTTTATTCAACAGTTTTGGGACTCAGTGTCAGATGGTACCTGATGCCACAGGAGTACTGGTACCAGTACTCCATCTGGTACCGTGGAGTCACACAATTGCTTTAAATTTAAAGACCATGATCTTTTCACTACTGCTACTGCCCACAAAGAATGAAGTTATTTTAAATATTCTAATGGAATAGACACATTTGGGTAATGAACATCATTTTTCCTTTCTCAATAATGTAAAAAATAATAGATAAATTAATTGTAAAGACATATTGCTTCACTCACTATATGAATGATCAAAATAACCAGATTTCATTTCTGTTTTGAAATACATAGTTGCTTATTTTTCTCGTGTTTATTTACTGTTATGTGTTTCACAAAAATGAGATCAAAGAATGTCCCAATGTTTTCCAGTCATGTGGCAAGGCAAATTCTAAAAACTGCATTAGCCAATACTACACATCCATCATTCATTTCAGTGGCTTCAAAATTTAAAGTATGGAAAGATTGATAGTTTTTTCTTTTTCTTTCTTTTTTTTCACAATTTAATGTTAAAGAAAAGACAATAATAATAATAAATAATAATAATAAAGTACTGAAATTTATTTTGACTCAAATATCCCTGATGAAAAGCACAAAGACTGAATGGAAGAGCTGAAGTAGAAATGGTATCGTACTTCTTTTTTTCACCATTTTTTAAATTTATTTATTTTAATTGGAGGCTAATTACTTTACAATATTGTGGTGGTTTTTGCCATAAATTCACATGAATCAGCCATTGGTGTATATGTGTTCCTCATCCTGAACTCCCCTCCCCCCTCCTTACCCATCCCATCCATCAGGGTCATCCCAGTGCACCAGCCCTGAGCACCCTGTCTCATGTATTGAATCTGGACTGGCAATCAATTTCTCATATGATAATATACATGTTTCAATGTTATTCTCTCAAATCATCCCACCCTCACCTTCTCCCACTGAGTCCAAAAGTCTGTTCTTTACATCTCTGTATCCTTTGCTGTCTCACATATAGAGTGATCATTACCATCTTTCTAAATGATTCCATATATATGCATTAGTATACTGTATAGGTATTTTGCTTTCTGACTTACATCCCTCTGTATAATAGGCTCCAGTTTCATCCACCTCATTAGAACTGATTCAAATGCGTTCTTGTTAATAGCTGAGTGATATTCCATTGTTTATATGTACCATGGCTTTCTTATCCATTCCTCTGCTGATGGACATCTAGGTTGCTTCCATGTCCTGGCTATTATAAACAGTGCTGCGATGAACATTGGGGTACAGGTGTCTCTCATTTCTGGTTTCCATGGTGTGTATGCCCAGCAGTGGGATTGCTGGGTCATACGGAAGTTCAGTTTCCAGTTTTTTAAGGAATCTCCACACTATTCTCCATAGTGGCTGTACTAGTTTGCATTCCCACCAACAGTGTAAGAGGGTTCCCTTTTCTCCCCACCCTCTCCAGCATTTATTGCTTGTAGACTTTTGGATAGCAGCCATTCTGACTGGCGTGAGATGATACCTCATTGTGGTTTTGATTTGCATTTCTCTGATCATGAGTGATGTTGATGTTGAGCACCTTTTCATGTGTTTGTTAGCCATCTGTATGTCTTCTTTGGAGAAATGTCTGTTTAGTTCTTTGGCCCATTTTTTTTTTCTGGAATTGAGCTGTAGGAGCTGCTTGCATATTTTTTAGATTAATTATTTGTCAGTTGCTTCGTTTGCTATTATTTTCTCTCATTCTGAAGGCTGTCTTTTCACCTTGCTTATAGTTTCCTTCTTTGTGCAGAAGCTTTTAAGTTTAATTAGGTCCCATTTCTTTATTTTTGCTTTTATTTCCATTATTCTGTGAGGTGGGACATAGAGGATCCTTCTGTGATTTATGTCAGAAAGTGTTTTGCCTATGTTTTCCTCCAGGAGTTTTACAGTTTCTGGTCTTACACTTAGATCTTTAATCCATTTTGAGTTTATTTTTGTGTATGGTGTTAGAAAGTGATCTAGTTTCATTCTTTTACAAGTGGTTGACCAGTTTTCCCAGCACCACTTGTTAAAGAGATTGTCTTTTCTCCATTGTATATTCTTGCTTCCTTTGTCAAAGATAAGGTGTCCATAGGTGTGTGGATTTATCTCTGGGCTTTCTATTTTGTTCCATTGATCTATTTTTCTGTCTTTGTTCCAGTACAATACTGTCTTGATGACTGCAGCTTTGTAGTATCGTCTGAAGTCAGGCAGGTTGATTCTTTCAGTTCCATTCTTCTTTCTAAAGATTGCTTTGGCTATTTGAGGTTTTTTGTATTTTCATACAAATTGTGAAATTATTTGTTCTAGTTCTCTGAAAAATACCGTTGGTAGGTTGATAGGGTTGGCATTGAATCTATAGATTGCTTTGGATAGTATACTCATTTTCACTTTATTAATTCTTCCAATCCATGAACATAGTATATTTCTCCATTATTGTGTCATTTTGATTTCTTCATTAGTGTTTTATAGTTTTCCATATATAGGTCTTTTGTTTCTTTAGGTAGATTTATTCCTAAGTATTTTATTCTTTTCATTGCAATGGTGAATGAAATTGTTTCCTTAATTTCTATTTCTGTTTTGTCATTGTTAATGTATAGGAATGCAACGGATTTCTGTGTGTTAATTTTATATCCTGCAACTTTACTATATTCATTGATTAGCTCTTGTAATTTTCTGGTGGTGTCTTTAGGGTTTTTTATGTAGGCGATCATGTCATCTGCAAAGAGTGGTAGTTTTACTTCTTCTTTCCCATTTGGATTCCTTTTATTTCTTTTTCTTCTCTGATTGCTGTGGCTAAAACACCAAAACTATGTTAAAAGTAGTGATGAGAGTGCTCACCCTTGTCTTGTTCCTGACTTTAGAGGAAATGCTTTCAATTTTTCACCATTGAGGATAATATTTGCTGTGGGTTTATCATATATGGCTTTTATTATATTGAGGTATATTCTTTCTAGGCCTGCTTTCTGGAGGGTTTTTATCAAAAATGAATGTTGAATTTTGTCAAAGGCTTTCTCTGCATCTATTGAGATAATCATATGGTTTTTACCTTTCAATTTGTTAATATGGTGTATCACATTGACTGATATGCAAATATTGAAGAATTCTTGCATCCCTGGGATAAAACCCACTTAGTCATGATGTATGATCTTTTTAATATGCTGTTGGGTTTCTGTTTGCTAGATTTTTGTTAAGGATTTTCACCTATGTTCACCAGTGTTATTGGCCTGTGTTTTCTTTTCTTGTGGCATCTTTGGTTTTATTATTAGGGTGATGGTGGCCTCATAGAATGAGTTTGGAAGTTTACCTTCCTCTGCAATTTTCTTGGAGAGTTTGAGTAGGATAGGTGTTAGCTCTTCTTTAAATTTTTGGTGGAATTCAGCTGTGAAGCCATTTGGTCCTGGGCTTTTGTTTGTTGGAAGATTTCTGACTACAGTTTTGATTTCCATGCTTGTGATGGATCTTTAAGATTTTCTATTTCTTCATGGTTCAATTTTGGCAACTGATACTTTTCTAAGAATTTGCCCATTTCTTCCAAGTTGTCCATTATATTGGCATATAGCTGCTGATAGTAGTCTCTTATGATCGTTCACATTTCTTTGTTGCCTGTTGTGATTTCTCCATTTTCATTTCTAATTTTGTTTTTTTCTCTTTTTTTCTTGATAAGTCTGGCTAATGGTTTGTCTATTTTATTTATCTTCTCAAAGAGCCAGCTTTTAGCTTTGTTGATTTTTGCTATGCTCTCCTTTGTTTCTTTTTCATTTATTTCTGCCTTAATTTTTGTGATTTATTTCCTTCTTCTAACCCTGGGATTCTTCATTTCTTCTTTTTCTAGTGGATTTGGGTGTGTAGAGTTAGGTAATTTATTTGATTTTTCTCCTGTTTTTTGAGGTAAGCTTATATTGCTATGAACTTTCCCCTTAGCACTGCTTTTACTGAGTCCCTTAGGTTTTGGGTTGGTGTGTTTTCATTTTCATTCGTTTATATGCCTATTTTGATTGCTTTTTTTTTATTTCTTCTGTGATTTGTTGGTTATTCAGAAGCGCAAATTTAGCCTCCATATGTTTGTATTTTTAATAGTTTTTTTTTTTTTATCTTTCCTGTAGTTGACATCTAATCTTATAGCACTGTGATCAGAAAAGATGCTTGAGATGATTTCAATATATATATATTTTTTTTTTTTAATTTACCAAGGCTAGATTTATGGCCCAGGATATGATCTATCCTGGAGAAGTTTCCGTGTGCACTTGAGAAAAAGGTGAAATTCATTGTTTTGGGGTGAAATGTCCTATAGATATCAATTAGGTCTAACTACTCCATTGTTTCATTTAAAGTGTGTGTTTCCTTGCTAATTTTTTGTTTAGTTGATCTATCCATAGGTATGAGTGGGGTATTAAAGTCTCCCACTATTATTGTGTTACTGTTAATTCCCCCTTTCATACTTGTTAGCATTTGCCTTACCTATTGCAGTGCTCCTATGTTGGGTGCATATGTATTTATAATTGTTATACCTTCTTGGATTGATTCTTTGATCATTATGCAGTGTCCTTCTTTGTCTCTTTTCACGGCCTTTATTTCAAAGTCTATTTTGTCTAATATGAGTTTTGCTACTCCTGCTTTCTTTTGGTCTCCATTTGCATGAAATATTGTTTTCCCGCCCTTCACTTTCAATCTGTAGGTGCCCCTTGTTTTGAGATGGGTCTCTTGTAGGCAGCATATATAGGAGTCTTGTTTTTGTATCCATTCAGACAGTCTTTTTCTTTTGGTTGGGACAGTCTAACCATTTACATTTAAGGTAATTATTGATAAGTATGATCCCGTTGCCATTTACTTTGTTGTTTTGGGTTCAAGTTTGCAAACCTTTTCTCTGTGTGCTGTCTAGAGAAGATCCTTTAGCATTTGTTGAAGAGTCAGTTTGATGGTACTGAATTATCTCAACTTTTGCTTGTCTGTAAAGCTTTTAATTTCTCCTTCATATCTGAATGAGATCCTTGCTGGCTACAGTAATCTGGGTTGTACGTTTTTCTCTGACATCACTTTAAGTATCTCCTGACATTCTTCCTGGTCTGAGGAGCTTCTATTGAAAGATCAGCTGTTATCCTTATGGGAATCCCTTTGTGTGTTATTTGTTGTTTCTCCCTTGCTGCTTTTAATATTTGTTCTTTGTGTTTGATCTTCATTAATTTGGTTAATATGTGCCTTGGCATGTTTCACCTTGGGTTTATCCTGTTTGGTACTCTCTGGGTATCTCTGACTTGAGTGGCTATTTCCTTCCTCATTTTAGGGAAGTTTTCAACTATTATCTCCTCTAGTATTTTTCTCATGGCCTTTCTTTTTGTCTTCTTCTTCTGGGACTCCTATTATTCGAATGTTGGGGTGTTTAACATTGTCCAAAATGTCTCTGAGGCTGTCCTCATTTCTTATAACCTTTTTTTTACTTTTTTCCTCTCTGCTTCATTTATTGCCACCATTCTATCTTCCACGTCACTTATCCTATCTTCTGCTTCAGTTATTCTACTGTTGGTTCCCTCCAGAGTGCTTTTGATCTCAGTTATTGCATTATTCATTATTGATTGACTCTTTTTTATTTCTTCTAGGTCCTTGTTAAACTTTTCTTGCATCTTCTCAGTCCTTATCTTCAGACTATTTATCTGTAACTCCATTTTGTTTTCAATATTTTGGATCATTTTTACTATCATTATTCTGAATTCTTTTTCAGGTAGGCTCCTTATCTCCTCCTCTTTGGTTTGGTTTGATGGGCATTCATCATGTTCCTCTACCTGCTGAAAATTTCTCTGCCTTTTCATCTTGTTTAGGTTGCTATGTTTGGGGTGGCCTTTCTGTAGGCTGGAAGTTTGTGGTTCCTCTTTATTGTGGAGTTTCATCCCTGTGGGTGGGGTTGGACGAATGGCTTGTCAAGGTTTCCTGGTTAAGTAAGCTTGCATCAATGTTCTGGTGGGTGGAGCTGGATCTCTTCTCTCTGGAGTGCAATGAAGTGTCCAGTAGTGAGTTTTGAGGTGTCTATGGGCTTGGTGTGACTTTTGGCCTCCTGTATTTTTATGCTCAGGGCTATGTTCCTGTGTTTCTGGAGAATTAGCTTGGTATGTCTTGATCCGAAACTTGTTGGCTCTTTGATGGAGCTTGGTTTCAAAGTAGATATGGAGGTTTTGAATGAGCTCTTATTGATTAGTGTTCCCTGGAGTCAGGAGTTTTCTGGTTTTCTCAAGTTTTGGATTTAAGACTCCTGCCTCTGACTTTCAGTCTTATTCTTACAATAGCCTCAAGACTTCTCTGTCCATACAACACCAATGATAAAACATCTAGATTAATGGTGAAAAGATCCTCCACAGTGAGGGACATACAGAGAAGTTCACAGAGTTGCATGGAGAAGAGAATAAATAGGATGGAGATAGAGCTTACCAGGAAGAGAGGAGGGGGAGTCAAAAGGAGAGAGACCAATCTAGCCAGTAATCAGTTCCCTAAGTGTTCTCCATAGCCCAGAACACCCAGAGAGATTTCACAGAGTTAAGTAGAGAAGTGAAGGGGGAGGGAAGAGATAGAGGCGACCTGGGGGAGAAAAAGGAGAGAGAGCACTCAAACCAGTAATCACACTTCTAAGTAAAAATTGGTACTGAAGATTGGATTCTTAATGGTACAAAATTGATAACAATTACAAAAAAGCAAAGATTAAAAATCTAGAGTAGAGGTTAGACTCTCAAAAATACAGTATTAAAAAAAAATCACAAAAATTATAATATATATATATGAAATTTCCTTAAAAATATGGTCTTTTTTGCAATATAATAGTAGGTTTTAAAAATGAAAATTAAAGGAGTAATAAAGAATGTAAAAAAAATTAAAAAATGATAATAGCAAAATATATCTTGGAATTTCTCTGGAGCTATTGAGGGCAGTGTGGGGTCAGTTCAGTTTCAGAAAATTCCTTGTTCCAGCTTATACTTCTTCTCAAGGTCTATAGGCCCCTTCCAATGTAGTCAATGCTAACTACCAGGTTGTAATCTGTTGCACCTGTCACCTCCAAAGTGGTTCCCTCTTTGTTTATTTTGGCTTCCTCTGTTTGTAAGTCTCTTCAGTGTCTAATTTCTGCCCTGATACAAGGGGGCAAAGCCATTTATTTAGGCTTATTTGTTCAATTGTGCTGTGGGGAAGGAGGAACCCTGCAAACAAATATCACTTGCATGCATGGGGAGTGCTTGCAGTGTCTGGGCCACACTAGGTTTGCCCCCGCTCACAGAATGTGTGCTTTCCAGTTCACTGCTCAGGCTCCAGGTTGCTCAGCAGGGGAATTGTCTAAAGTGTGCCCTGGGTGCGTGCACTTCCCAGGTCTAAGCCACTCAGGTTCAGGTTCTTGGGTACTCCACAAAGGCACAGGTTGGGCCTGTGTTTTGTGCTCTTCCCAGGTCCGAGCAGCTCAGGCGACCAGGTGCTTTGCGAGTGCACTATCCCAGGTGTACGGTGCGTTTTATCACCTCCCAAATCCCAGTCGCTGTTTCCTGGGTGCACCACAAGAGAGCTGTCTCAGGTTTGCTGTGTGTCCTCTGGGGAGCTGATCTCCTGGTGGATATCAACAGCCCAAGATCCAAGGAAGACTTGGTTAGCAACTGGGAGCTTGCTCATAGTTTGGTGGAAGATGCCTCTTGCCTTCCAGCTCTGGCTGCCGCCTGCCTGCCTCTCTGCCTCCAGTGGGGGGGAGGGGCCAGCCCATGGCTGGCCAGCTTTCCTCTGGTATTCGCTCAATCCTCTGTTCTGTGAGTGGGCCAGGTTGTGCCTAAGAGCTTTTCGCGGGAAAGTTCTCTCTCTCTCTCATTTTTTTTTTTTTTTTTTCTCTCTGGCTATCCCACAGTTTGTGTTTCTATCTCATGTTAGCTCCCTCAGATTGTCCTTAGGGCATTCAGGACCAGTCCTTACCCTAAGCATGCAACCAGAACCTCCCTGTTCAGCCCTCGCTCACTGCTGGCAGACACAAGTGTCTGGGTTACTTCTCCACAGGGAGTTGCAGTTAGGCACATAATCTGTGGGTTGCTTTTTTTCCTCCTCTCCCCCCACTCCACCCCAGTTATGTAGCCTTCTTAGTTTTCAAAACTCCCCACAGACCCGCCAGTGAGAGGGTTTCCTGGTGTTTGGAAACTTCTCCTTCATGACTCCCTCCCCAGGACAAGTGTCTGTCCCTAACTCTTTTGTCTCTCTTTTTATCTTTTATATTTTGTCCTACCTCCTTTCAAAGAGAATGGGCTGACTTTCTGCGTGCCTGGTGTCCTCCACCAGCATTCAGAAGTTGTTTTATGGAATTTGTTCAGAGTTCAAATGATCTTTCAATGAATTTGTGGGGGAGAAAGTGGTCTCCCTGTCCTATTCTTTCGCCACAGTGTGGGGAAGTGTGGGGCGCCATCTTAGCAGCATCATACATTTTTGCGAGATCACATGAGGCCAGAGGACAGAGGTTATTAAGCCTGAGAAATCTGCAGACAGTATCCAAGTACCATGTCTTCAGATCAAAGCCCTCACAAGCTTATTAACAAATTTATCTCGGTAATGTTCAACTGTCAAGAGATTTCCATTTTCTTAGTTACAAAGTGCCTTAAAAATATCCCTTCTAAAGTGATACTTTCCTGGAGACTTCTGCAACTGAATAACAGTTGTTATATTCCATTTGGAAAATTCTTAGTGTTCGTGTAATTGTCTCAAAGGTAAGAAAATTATGAATGGGGTTACTCCTGGTCACACCAATCCCAGGATTACCTCTAGCATATCAAACTCAGTTTTCAAAACCTGAAGTCAACTGTCTGGTAATTCTGTGGATGTCAAGCATATTTAAATCACTATGTAATTTAAACTGAGTGCAATCAACTTTCTAAGGAATGCAAACCATCTGTCTGAAATGAAAGATGAGAATAGACACCTCTATACATTTCTTTTCACAACTGGCCTGCTTTTCTGCTTATTTAGAATGCTGGGTGATGCACTCAAGAATTACAGTTGGAGAATGTACAGGGTGGGTAAGCCAATAAAGCATCTGTTATTTTCCTTGCATTGTAAAAAATGTACCACCTATAAAACTATCTTAAAGTCCTTTCTTTGATTATTGTAGTTATAGGCCTAATGTTCAACACTTCTCCATCTGGTAATCTTTAGCTAGTTTTTGTTTAAAGCCCAGTTCTCAAAAAGAAATGTAATGCAACCAAAATAGCAGTGTCTTTAGGTTTAAACTGAAACTGGATAATTAAAATTTACATATATATTGATTTTAATAAAATTTTAACATATTCAGAAAATGATAGAGAATATTATACTTTGGCCACCTGATGAGAAGAGACAACTCACTGGAAAAGACTCTGTGCTGGGAAAGATAGAGGGCAAGAAGAGAAGGGGAAGATAGAGGTTGAGAAGTTTGGATGGCATCACAGATTCAATGGACACGAGTTTGAGCAAACTCCAGGAGTTAGTGAAGGACAGGGAAGAATGGCTGCAGTCCATGGGGTCACAAAGAGTTGGACATGACTTAGCGACCAAACAACAATTATAATAAAGTTCATATACTACTTTACAGATTCTCTCAAATGCTTTGAAGTCAAACATGACAGATATTTTTAAAACACTTTAATTTTTGCTTCAGATCCAAACATCTTTCCTCCCTAGAGGTAACCATTATTATAAAAATGATGTATCTTTGGAGTAAATATTTTCATAGTATGCTACATTTGTATATATCCATAAACAAAATTTATTGTTGTCTTGCATGTCATTGACTCTACATTAAATCTATCTTGCCTTATATATCACCCTAGACCAACATAAGTATTTGATGTTTATTATTTAAATCAGTTGCTCTGTGTTTTTTATATCCTATGAATATATCATAATACATTATAGATCCTCCTATTGATAAAATTTTATATCAATCAGCTATTAGTAATTACAAATAATTATTTTATTACATTTTCCTTGTGCAAGTAAAAAAGCTTTATGTGTTAAATTCTGAGGTGATGTTATCTGCAGATTAACTTGATATTGCAATTTTTGTCTCTGAAGTCATTGTACCAACTTAGTTCAGTTCAGTTGCTCAGTTGTGTCCAACTCTTTGCGACCCCATGGACTGCAGCATGCCAGGCTTCCCTGTCAACCACCAACTCCCTGAGCTTGCTCAAATCTGTGTCCATCAAGTTTTAAACTATCAACAATTTCTGCAAGCTATTATTTCCCTAAATCCTTGCACACAAAATTTTTCCATATCTTTTTGAATTAAATTGACAAATTCCACAGGGATTCCTGTTGAGGCTATGATTAAAATAGCACTGAATTTTTAGATTAACTTGTAGGAAAATATATAAGATTGCATAATAATGAAGAAGTCATTTCTTCATTTTTTTACTTGTCTTAAAAGGTACACATGCCATGTCTTATCATTAGTTTGTTTTTATCTTTAAGGGGGTAGGAGAAGGCGATGGCACCCCACTCCAGTACTCTTGCCTGGAAAATCGCATAGGCGGAGGAGCCTGGTAGGCTGCAGTTAATGGGATCGCTAAGAGTCGGACACGACTGAGCGACTTCACTTTCACTTTTCACTTTCATGCATTGGAGAAGGAAATGGTAACCCACTCCAGTGTTCTTGCCTGGAGAATCCCAGGGACAAGGGAGCCTGGTTGGGCTGCCATCTATGGGGCTGCATAGAGTTGGACACAACTGAAGCAACTTAGCAGCAGTAGCAGTAGCAGCAAACAATTTATTAGAGAAATTTCCTCCTATTCATAGTTTAGCACAAATTTTTAAATTATTTTTAACTATGAATGAGTTTAAATCTTATGGAATACTATTTATTTTTCCATCAAATTAATTTTATCTATTACTATGTAATATAGCAAATTGTATTTTAAATGAGTTTTAAATTTTACTGAGTACTACTTTTCCTCTATCAAATTAGGCTTTTATCTGTTGCTTTGTTGTGCTGTGCTGTGCTTAGTCGCTCAGCCCTCTCTGACTTTTTGCGACCACATGGACTGTAGTGCACCAGGCTCCTCTGTCTATGGGGGTTCTCCAGGCAAAATACTGGAGTGGGTTGCCATGTCCTCCTCCAGGGTATCTTCCCAACCCAGGGGTCGAACCCAGGTCTCCCATATTGCAGGCAGATTCTTTACCATCTGAGCCACCAGGGAATCCTGTGAATACTGGAATGACTATCCTATCCCTCCTCTGGGGGATCTTCCCAACCCAGGAATTGAACCAGGGTCTCCTGCATTGCAGGTGGATTCTTTACCAACTGAACTATCAGGGAGGCCCATTATTTTGTTAATATAGTTTAATTACATTATATGATTTATTAGGCTGCTTTCCTTACTATGTTAATATAATGAACTGCATTGCTAGACTCGGATAAATTCAGTTTATCCCACCTATTTTTAATAAAGTACTGTGCTAACTGTGTTTGTAAATAATTTATTTAGGAAATTTGTTATTGTTTTATTTGCTTACACATTTCTTAGGTTATCCTCACATATTTATTAAGATTGTCTAGCCTCACATAGTAATTTAGATACATATCCTCTTCTCTCTTTTCTGAAACCATTTGTATTTGAAAGAAATGTATGCTCTTGAAAGTTTAAGAAAACTGATCTATAAAACCATATTTTGTTTGTTCTTTCTCTAGTTGCTTTATTTGTAAGGCTAGGTTTTCTATTTGAGATTTTTCTTTTTTCTAAATAAGATTGTATCACTATGATTTTCACTCTTAGGACTGCTTTTGGTCTATGGTCATGTGACCCTGGACATCTCCAATCTCAACTGATCTCAGAAGGTAAGCAGGGTCAGAACTGGTTAGCACTTGAATTGAAGAACTATTTTTGTTGTATCCCATAGGTCTGGAGACCCAGTTTCAATCCCTGGATCGAGACGATCCTCTGAAGAAGGAAATGGCAATCCAACCCAGTATTCTTGCCCAGAGAATTCCATGGACAGGGGATTCTGGTGGGCTACAGTCTATGGGGTTGCAAAGTGTTGGACACACTGAGCGATTAACACGCAGAAGTTTGTATCCTCATGTTTTCATTTTCATTTTTCTCAGTATCTTTTGACTACCTTTTTTATTTCTTCAGTGATCAGTTGGTTGTTTAATAGCATATTGTTTAGCCTCCATGTGCTTGTTTTCTGCACATTTTTTTCCCCTTTAGAGTTCATTTCTAATTGCATAGCGTTCTGGTTAGAAGAGATGCTTGATACAACGTCAATTTTCTTAAATTTACCAAGGCTTATTTTGTGTTCCAGTATGTCATCTATCCTGAAGAATGTTCCATGTGTCCTTGAAAAGAATGTGTACTCTGTTGCTTTCAGGTGGAAATACTCTGTAAAAATCAATTAAATCCATTTGGTCTAAGGTATTTTTTAATGTCTGTTTTTTTGCCTGGATGGACTATTCATTGATGTAAATATGGCATTAAATATTCCTACAATTATTGTGTTACTGTCAATTCTAATTTCATGTTCACTAATATTTGCCCTACCTATTTAGATGTTCTTGTGTTAGGTGCATATATATTTACAGTTGTTATATCTTCTTCTCATAGTGATCCCTTTGTCATTATCAATTGCTGAAAGAGATGGGAATACCAGACCACCTGACCTGCCTCTTGAGAAACCTGTATGTAGGTCAGGAAGCAACAGTTAGAACTGGACATGGAACAACAGACTGGTTCCAAATAGGAAAAGGAGTACGTCAAGTTTGTATATTGTCACCTGCTTATTTAACTTATATGCAGAGTACATCATGAGGAACGATGGGCTGGAAGAAGCACAAGCTGGAATCAAGATGGCCGGGAAAAATATCAATAACCTCAGATATGCAGATGACACCACCCTTATGGCAGAAAGTGAAGAGGAACTCAAAGGCCTCTTTATGAAAATGAAAGAGGAGAGTGAAAAGGTTGGCTTGAAGCTCAACATTCAGAAAACGAAGATCATGGCATCTGGTCCCATCACTTCATGGGAAATAGATGGGGAAACTGGAAACCGTGTCAGACTTTATTTTTTGGGGGCTCCAAAATCACTGCGGATGCTGATTGCAGACAGGAAATTAAAAGACGCTTACTCCTTGGAAGGAAAGTTATGACCAATCTAGATAGTATATTAAAAAGCAGAGACATTACTTTGCCAACAAAAGTCCGTCTAGTCAAGGCTATGGTTTTTCCCGTGGTCATGTTGGATGTGAGAGTAGGACTGTGAAGAAAGCTGATCGCCGAAGAATTGATGCTTTTCAACTGTGGTGCTGGAGAAGACTCCTGAGAGTCTCTTGGACTGCAAGGAGATCTAACCAGTCCATTCTAAGGGATATCAGTCCTGGGTGTTCATTGGAAGGACTGATGCTAAAGCTGAAACTCCGATACTTTGGCCACCTCATGCGATGAGTTGACTCACTGGAAAAGACTCTGACTCTGGGAGGGATTGGGGGCAGGAGGAGATGGGAACAACAGAGAATGAGATGACTGGATGGCATCATCGACTCGATGAACATGAGTTTGAGTGAACTCCGCGAGTTGGGATGGACAGGGAGGACTGGTGTGCTGTGATTCATGGGGTCACAAAGAGTCGGACATGATTGAGCAACTGAACTGAACTGAGCTGAACTGAGTGCCCTTTATCTGTTGTAAGAACCTTTGAAGTCTATTTTGTCTGATATATGTATTGCTATTTTGATTTTCTTTTGAATTCCATTTGCATGAAATGCCTTTTTCCAGCCCCTCACTTTTAGTTTGTATGTGTCTCTAGATCTAAAATCAGTCTTTTCTAGGCAGGATAAATGCAGGTCTTGTTTCATTATCAATCTAGCCAGCCTGTGTCATTTGCTGAGAGCATTTAATCTGTTTACATTTGAAGTAATTATTGTCAGCCACTAAGAGATTTCAAGCAGGTTAATACTCCCTGATATGTCTTCCAACACTGTCTACGTTCCTATGGTGAGACACAGCCACCCCTTTCTCCCTTGGAGACCCTCCAAAACCAGTAGGTAGGTCTGACCTAGGTTCCTATGAATTTACTGCTTTTGACCTTAGTTCTGGTGCATGTGAGACTTTGTGTTCGTCCTTTAGGAGGGAAATCTCTGTCTCCTCAAGTCTCATGAAGCTCTTGCAATTAAGCCCTGCTGGTCTTCAAAGCCAAATGCTCTGGAGGCTCGTCTTCGTGGTGCCAGACTCTCATGGCTCAGAACTCTTACTCCTATGAGAGAGCCTCCAAAATATACTTTTTCTCCACTTTAGAAGTCACCCACCTAGGGGATATGGGATTTAATTATATCATGAGTCCATCCCCCTTATCCATCACATTGTGACTTCTTTTTTATATCTTTAGTTGTAGAAGATATTTTTCTGGTAGATTCCTGTCTTTTTAATTGATTGTTGTTTGTGGACAGTTGTGATTTGAGTGTGCTTGTGAGAGGAACTGCGCTCAGGGTCTTTTTACTCTGCCATTGTATCAGCTCTATTTTTTATTCTTTTAAATATCAAGTCCTTTTAATATGTATTCCCTTTGCAATTTCATTCCATTCTTTATCATGAATGAAATATATTTTCTATCTCACAACTTAAAAATATGTAATATAAAATTAAAGTTTTCTTCTAGTCTCTGATGTATTTATGTTTTTCAAAGTTTCTGATTATAAGATTTGCTTTAGCCTCTACATTTCATGTTAACATCTTTGTTCAAATGCCTGGTGGATTCTTTATTTTTAACTCTTTTTTTCATTTACACACAATAAAGAGAATAATTTTTAAAAAACAGGGAAAACAGTAGTAGGCAGTGTCTTTCTGATTGACAGGCTTAATTATACAGTGGGCAATGAGTTGGGTCCCAACCACTTTCTTAGAGGACCACTAAGTCTCAGATGAATAGCCATTTACTTTTGGAATGACAATTTACCCCTTGAGTGCTCCTCCAAATTCTACAGGTGAATGGTATGGGAATGCAGTTTTAGATTAAAGAGGTGATAGTTTTGGAAGCTTAGCTGACATTATTCTGCAAATTGAGATGAGAAATTTTGACTTATACCCAATATCTAACTTATAATCTCCACTTGTGAATGTGCCTATGAAAATAATAGCAGTACACTGGAAGATATAGATATATCTTAGATAATATATTAGATATATATTAGATAATATTTTTCCAAGTTTAATATAAACTTGATTTAGTTACACAAGTCAATAAAATATCATGCTGTTTTGTTTTATGCCATAACTATAGCTAGTGAATGAAGTTATACTAGTTATCTTCTGTTTTTATAAGGCATACTTAGTATGATTAATATGAATTATAAATTTAAATAAAGAAAACATCCAATCTTTATGGATAAACTATCACCATGAGTGTATTGTATAAATGAATATGACTGTAATATTGACCATGTAGAAAATATAGACTTGACTTCTTTATCCCTCCCATCCATTATTCCACAAACTAAGGAAAACTTTACTTTGAGACCATAGTTTGCCTAGTGTGAAATTCGCTGTCTTGTCTGACTCTTTGCGAACCCATGGACTATACAGTCCATGGAATTCTCCAGGCCAGACTACTGGAGTGGGTAGCCATTCCCTTCTCCAGAAGATCTTCCCAACTCAGGGGCTGAACCCAGGTCTCCTACATTGCAGGTGGATTCTTTACCAGTTAAGCCACCAGGGGAGCCCATAGTTTCCATAGGCAGCTGTTTTGTATAATTAGTCTTTCCTATTATATCCACGGCAGTTTGGAGGCAAACTTCCCAGATAGGCATTCTTTCAGCTGTCTCTCATTTATCACTAATACCTACTCTTCATCTGTCATTCTGGGTTTAGAGTCTCTCCACGTTCTTGCACATAGAGAAACCTTCAGGATCTGGTCTGGGCTATGATTCCCAATTTGCCTATGATGGTTCAATCTACTTTCTATTTTCCAGAAACTTGTTAAATCTCTAATTCACTGATATATTCTCTTTCCATCATTATCACAATTATGAGTGTATTTTAACTTTTTAAATTTTCCTTTCAGTTCACTGGTCAGTTCAATTTTTGACCAATGGTGGAAGAAAAGTATGGCTCTGCTCATTTTCCCACTGTAAATCGGAAGCCTTAACAGAAAATATTTTACACAATGCCTTAGTAGAACTAATGGATGCATTCCTGTGATGTTTATAAAACCCTCCTCTACTGGAAGGTCATATATTCATAATATTATTTGCTTCTTTTAATATTGTTACTTTTAACATATAACTGCAAAAGATACTTGAAACATATAATCTAAGAGACAAGAATCTAAATTTTTGTTTGTGCTTAGTGCTCAGCTGTCTTACTCTTTGCGACCCCAGGGACTGTAGCCCGCCAGGCTCCTCTGTCCATGGGGATTCTCTAGGCAAGAATACTGGAGCGGGTATCCATGCCCTTCTCCAAGGGGATCTTACCAACCCAAGGATCACACTCAGGTCTCCCACACTGCAGGTAGATTCTTTACCAGCTGAGCTACCAGGGAAGTTCAAATAGAAAAGAAACTGTTCCAAGATCTTTTAAACCTTTCTCACATTAACTACTTTTCTCACATTAACTACGTTTTTCACATTAAATAGATAATCATCTTTTAAACATAATCCAGTCAGTTTCAGACTCTTCTGTACAGTCTAATTTTTCTCTTCTTCTTGTATCATATCTCATTTACTTTGCCTTTATTATGTATATTAATAATTGACACATCCTCAGTTCAGACTTCTTAAGACAATGCATAGATATCTTTCTCATAGGTGTTTTTTCCTGCAATGTTCGCATATTCTATATTGTGTGGCAAGTTGATTTGTACACTTAAAAGAAACTTTTTAAAGAAACAGAGTGATAAAAAGGATCTTGGATAGCAACCAAATACAACTGCAGTCTTCCAGTCTGGATATCAGAAGGTAATGTGACTTAGAATATTCCAGGCAGTTACTAAATCCATGAACATGTGACTCCACTCCATGTAATCTATCCATCACTTTATTCAGTATGACCTATTAACCACTGTCCTCCAAGTGTGACCTAAAACCTTGAAAAAGATTATCAAGGTTTTAGTATGTATGAGTATGTCTCTCTGTTTCTTTCCAAACACTTAAAGAAAATGCAAAAAGAATAAAGGCCTATTGTTCAAATCCTTTTCACTAAACATAAACTCTAAAGGAAAAAAAAAAATGGAGACTAACAGATATTATGAATTTACATCCTGAATTCCTTGTGTTAGTGATTAAGCAGAGAACATTAAGGATGATTTAACAGGTAATATTTTTCACTCAACTCACTGAAAATAATTGACAGCTCTAACTAACGGGATTGTTTAGAACATCCTGGGCCTTTTCTCTAACTGTACAAATAGTAGTTTTATGAATTGAAAACCTAGGGGTGTGTGGTGGGCAAAGGATAATTTTCAATTTATAACAAAGATAATACAGAATTCTTCAAAGGGAAGTCACTTTAATTATCATTTTTACTTAAAAATGATAAATTTTGTTGGACTATAAACTTACTTCCAATTGTTGTCAGCCTCCAAATAAATGGGTTTATCCTCTCCATCACATGGAATTTGCATGTTGTTATTGTGTGTGTGCTTAATTGCTCAATCATGTCTGACTCTTTGCAACCCCATGAACTGTAGCCCACCAGGTTCCTCTGTTCATGAGGATTTTCCAGGCAAGAATACTGGAGTGGGTTGCCATGCCCTCCTCCAGGTGATCTTCCCAACCCAGGGATGGAACCCAGGTCTCCCGCATTGCAGGTGGATTCTTTACCGGACCCTAGGTTATTGGAGCAAAAAACTGCACTATTTGACTTTCATTGTGTTTTTAAATAAATTGTGATTGCATTGTATTTCATCAGCCAGATGATGCCACCAACCATCAGATACATTACTACTTTATTTATTGCTAAGACCAAAAAAAAAAAGCTTTTAATAAAACTTCCTAATGCCATCAACTTTAGGATGCATCTAAAATTCAGATAAATTAAGATCTGAAAATTGATGAAAATGTTACGACAGAAAAATAAACCTTTTGAAAGCCAACATAACACTTTTATTATTGATGAAACTGTTATTGGACTTCTTAATACTGAACCCCAGTAATAGCAGACTTCTACCCAGCAGAGCTAGGTGCTGTAGGCCTCTGAAAGAAGCAGTCCTATGTCATGAGAGGGTAGAACAAAATATGTACTTCCTGTAGGAAATTAACTTGTAATAGAAAAGGGAGAAATGAATGGTGCCACTCACCTGGAACCAGACATCTTGGAATGTGAAGTCAAGTGGGCCATAGAGAGCATCACAACGAACAAAGCTAGTGGAAGTGATGGAATTCCAATTGAGCTATTTCAAATCCTGAAAGATGATACTGTGAAAGTGCTTCACTCAATATGCCAGCAAATTTGGAAAACTCAGCAATGGCCACAGGACTGGAAAGGTCAGTCTTCATTCCAATCCCAAAGAAAGGCAATGCCAAAGAATGCTCAAACTACCGCAGAATTGTACTCATCTCACACGCTAGTAAAGTCATGCTCAAAATTCTCCAAGCTAGGCTTCAGCAGTATGTGAATCGTGAACTTCCAGATGTTCAAGCAAGTTTTAGAAAAGGCAGAGGCACCAGAGATCAAATTGCCAACATCCGCTGGATTATGGAGAAAGCAAGAGAGTCCCAGAAAAACATCTATTTCTGCTTCATTGACTATGCCAAGGCCTTTGACTGTGTGGATCACAATAAATTGTGGAACATTCTGAAAGAGATGGGAATCCCAGACCACCTGACCTTCCTCTTGAGAAACCTGTATGCAGGTCAGGAAGCAACAGTTAGAACTGGACATGGAACAACAGACTGGTTCCAAATAGGAAAAAGAGTATGTCAAGGTTGTATATTGTCACCCTGCTTATTTAACTTATATGCAGAGTACATCATGAGGAACGCTGGGCTGGAAGAAGCACAAGCTGGAATCAAGATGGCCGGGAGAAATATCAATAACCTCAGATATGCAGATGACACCACCCTTATGGCAGAAAGTGAAGAGGAACTAAAAAGTCTCTTGATGAAAGTGAAAGAGGAGAGTGAAAAGGTTGGCTTGAAGCTCAACATTCAGAAAACGAAGATCATGGCATCTGGTCCCATCACTTCATGGGAAATAGATAGGGAAACAGTGGAAACAGTGTCAGACTTTATTTTTTTGGGCTCCAAAATCACTGCAGATGCTGATTGCAGCCATGAAATTAAAAGACGCTTACTCCTTGGAAGGAAAGTTATGACCAGCCTAGATAGCATATTAAAAAGCAGAGACATTACTTTGCACACCAAGGTCCATCTAGTCAAGGCTATGGTTTTTTCCGTGGTCATGTATGGATGTGAGAGTTGGACTGTGAAGAAAGCTGATCACCGAAGAATTGATGCTTTTGAACTGTGGTGCTGGAGAAGACTCTTGAGAGTCCCTTGGACTGCAAGGAGATCCAACCAGTCCATTCTAGAGGAGATCAGTCCTGGGTGTTCATGCTAAAGCTGAAACTCCAATACTTTGGCCACCTCATGCGACGAGTTGACTCACTGGAAAAGACTCTGATGCTGGGAGTGATTGGGGGTAGTAGGAGATGGGGACGACCGAGAATGAGATGGCTGGATGGCATCACCGACTCGATGGACATGAGTTTGAGTGAACTCCGGGAGTTGGTGATGGACAGGGAGGCCTGGCTTGCTGTGGTTCATGGGGTCGCTAAGAGTCGGACACGACTGAGTGACTGAACTGAACTGAACTGAAGCACACCTAATTTCTCCTTTCCAGCTTATCAAATGAATAAGTCATTCTAATTCAAGACCCAGTGATAAGGAAGCATATAGCTGTTCCTAAGTTCCTCCTTGGGAAAGAAATCATGAATCATGAGGTAGAGGGGAGGAAACATCACTTTCATAATTGATATGTGTAAGACAGTAACAAAAATACCTGTTTTTTGGGTTTTGTTTTCCCTTTGGGCTTGCTCAATTGGGCTCATCCTCAGTTCACCTTGAAAAGCTGATTGAAAAATTTTTGAGACTTTTTCATATTCTTTTCCATTATGACTTATTTCAGTGTATTGCATATAGTGCCCTGTACTATACAGTATGATGTTGCTCTTTATCTATTTTATATATAGCAATTTTTTTATATGTCATAATAGAAAAGAATATGAAAAAGTATATGTATACATATGTATAATTATATCACTTTTCAGTACACCAGATGCCAACACAATATTGTAAATCAATTATATTTCAATAAAATAAATAAATAAAATAAAAAAGAAAACAATTTTTGAGACATTCCAAGTTTGTTTTGTACAGTAAAAACAAAATTCAACTTCTGGGAGAAATATGTGAACGAATACAAGAAATAAAAATTGCAATTCTCTCATCATAAACAATAGGAAATACCACTCCAAAATGGGAAGGTGACAGAGACACGGTGACACTGATTTCTAAGAACAAAGTTGGAACAAAACAAGAAACTCAGTCTGTTCTCCTAAATGGCTGACACTACCCAGGCTCCTAGTGTTTTCCAAATCAAGAAGAATTTAAAACATCCTCTTTTTATGCACTTCATTTTCCAAGTGTCCCTGATTATCTGCCCGTACGAAAGGCATTGCTTCACAGGCACCACAGAGAATTTGAGAATGGAGGACAGAAATCCAGCTTAGTTGGTATTTCCACTCTGCAATGCTTTGTGTTTACCCTCTCTTGTTTGCATTAGCCTCTCACCTCTTAGGTCCCAGTTGTTCTTTTGCCCAAGCGTCTTTTATTGGAATTTCATGCTTATTGGAGCTTAGTGCTTGTCTTCTGATTCTGTAGCTGGTTCCTATACCATTTTGAAGTCTAAAAAGCAGTGTAAATAATACTTTATAAGGATTGAAAACTCCAACTTAAGAACAAATTGAGGATGGTTTTATACTAGTCCATAATCTTATCTGTAAAAAGAAGGTGTTAGCCACTAGAGACTTTTGAGATTTCTTACATTTTATTACCCTTTGCTTTTTTGTTTCTATGGTGAATAATATTTCAGAACTTCATGACCAACACTATATAGAACACAAATAGGCAATCATCCAATTATATCCATTGGGCTCAAATCCCTAGAAACTTGAAATCAATTTATAAAATGAAAGTAAAGAAGCATAAAATTTCTAGTTTTCCCAGTAAGAATACTGAAGTGGGTTGCTATTTCCTCCTTCAGGGGATCTTCCTGACCCAGGGATCGAACAAGCATCTCCTGTGTCTCCTGTATTCCAGGTGGATTCTTCACTGCTGAGCCATCAGGGAAGTCCCAGCAGCACTCAGTAAGGCATTGTTATCATTAAACTTGTATCATTTGGGTAGTTAAAGTCTATTCATCCTTGGAGTCAAGCTCAAAGTCAATTCTTAAATTAAGTTTGATCTATTCAACTGTTCTCAGTAATAGTCCTTATTACTTTTGGTTTTACATTTGTTTTTATGATTATTTGATGAATGCCTATCTCTCCTACTTTTTAGGCCAAGAAAAGAAACTGAATATGCTTTTAGCTCAAAAAATACTTGCTCAGTTTATACAAAGTAAAATACAAATAATGCCAATATTCAAAGAACTTGCTACCTCCTGTCTACCTATAACACCTCTCCTACCTTGTTTCCACTCTGCTCATTCTTGTTGCCTCTACACCAATGCAAAGGGCCATCAGCTAGTCCTTGAACATAGCAGGTAAACTTATATCATAGGATATTTCCACTGGTTCCTCCCATAGATCTTAGCTTAGATCCCTTCCTCCAGATTTCAAAATTGTACACTCCTTAATCTTCTTGGGAATTATTCAAATGTCACCTTCTCATTGAGGGTTTCAAATAGTCACCTTATTGTAAAATGGAACCTAAAAAATAATTGACTTTATATACAACATATGCCTGATACTTAGTTCTATTAATATTACAAAATACCTTCCTGTTTTATCATTTTTTGCTAATTTCTATGTGAGGTTAATTTTATGTGATAAATTGCCTAAATCATATGGTACCAAAATATTTGGCTAACATTATTTCTGAATGTGACTGTAAGAGTATTTCCATATGATATTTAGCATTTGATTCAGTAGACTGAGTACATCAGATTGTCCACCCCTGTGTGGGTGGCATCATCTAATCTGTGAGGACCTGCATAGAATAAGAAGGTGAAGAAAGGGGAATTTGTTCTCTCTGTCCAGTTCTTGAGGTGGGACATTGATCTTCTCCTGCCCTTGTTCTGGGACTTATTCCATCAATTCTCTCACTTCTCTTGGGTCTTAAACCTCTTGACTTGGACTGTAACTTATAATACACAGCTTTTTGGGTCTCCTGTTTGCAAATAGCATATCATGGGATGTCTCAGCTTCACAATCATATGAGCCAATACTCTGTAATAAATCAATCTCTTTATAAATCTATTTATCTATAGTTATATCTATGTATGGACCTATACTCTATTGGTTCTTTTTCTCTAGAGAACCCTAACTTACTCTGTCATCATATAAAAACCTACAACCTATGAAAGAGGCAGTTGGAGGAGTAAATCTGAAAATGTACCAGATGAGCCCATGAGACAATGCTAGCATTTAGAGACTCACCTTGTCCTTAACTCTCATTCAAAGTTTTTTCATTATTTGGGTCATGTAGCTCTCATCTTTGAAATACTGAAACAAACAAAATGCTCAGTATCTACAGACATTCTAAAGGATATTTTGGGGATCATCCTTATATTAAGCATCAAATGGGAAGATGAAAATAATAATACATAAAAAGAATGGAAAGTAAAATGTAGTAAGAAAAAAGACAGATTATGCCTGGTTATACTTCATCAGTAGTGAAGGATACTGAGATTTTATTAATAGTACCTAATTCAGGAGTACTGATGGACCAAAGATTAGCACTGAATTATTTCCAGACAATATTAACAATCCTGTCAAGTGAAAAAAATGAAATTGGAAGAAATAAATAAATGGCAACATAATATATATTATTTTCATGGCTTGAAAAACTCAATATTGTTACCATATCTTTTCTCTAAAAAATTACCTGTAAATTAAACATATTCCCAGTCAAAAAAAAAAAAATCCCAGTCAAAATCTCAGAAGAAAGTCTTATAGATATTGAGAAGCAAATTGTAAAATTAACGTAAAAAAAGTAAAGAAAGTAAAATAGCCAAAGCATTTTGAAGTAAATAGAATAAAGCTGCAGGCACCCAATATCTTCAAGATTTACTATAAAATTAGGCAGAACATCAATAGCATGAGCTGTGAAAGTAAAACACATGATACATCAGAGTTCATCATATTTAAAACTTTTAAT
Source organism: Moschus berezovskii (assembly GCF_049115385.1). Taxonomy (NCBI): domain Eukaryota; kingdom Metazoa; phylum Chordata; class Mammalia; order Artiodactyla; family Moschidae; genus Moschus; species Moschus berezovskii. Next base: position 56,142,713 of record NC_142470.1, read on the forward strand.
CTGTAGAAGACACTCTTAAAAGGAAGAAGCACAAATAAAACTAAAAATAAGAAAACCAAAAGATTGATAGAATGGATAAAAATCAAGATTTATAGTTAGAAACACAAAATGATCCTGAAATATTTTAAAGCACCAAAAAGTAAGAAAATAATTTTTAAAACTTTAAAAAGCTTGTTCATGGAGTATGTCAAAAGGGCAGAGGAGCCAACTGAGAGAGCTCCCAATGGCCAAAGCTGGAAAAATTCAAGTAACAAAATAAATCGAGTAGTATTGGATTATAATCCAAAATAGAAGATTCATAATATCCATGTACCCATGACTGAACAAATTAATAAATGGTAGAGGAGAAGAAACTCTCATTTAGAAAAATTTCAATTAATGTATGTAGATGCTCTGACCTCACAGCGTGTGTTCTTAGTCACTCAACTGTGTCCGCCTCTTTGCAACCTCATGGACTGTAGCCCGCCAGTCTCCTCTATCCACAGGATTTCCCAGGCAAGACTGGAATGGGTTGTCATTTCCTTCTCCAGAGGTCCTCCTGACCCACGGATCAAACTCACATCTCCTCTGTCTCCTGCACTGCAGGAGGATTCTTTCTGGGCTGAGCCATCAGGGAATCCCCTGACCTCATGGAGGCGAGCATAATTCCCCACTTCTTAAGTTTGTGCTCTGAATAGTGACTGCCTTCCAAAGAATATAGTGTAGAAAGGCAGAGTGTGGTAGAATAACTTTACAATGGAGAAGACTGACAAATACAACCTTAGCTAGATAGTCAGGGTCAATATATCTAGTCATGATCAAGGTGATGGCATGTACACTTGATGTGATTTAATGAAATCATCACTTTCCTTTGTCATCTTCCTCCCCAAAATCTATTGGCCCAGATTCATCATAAGCAAAATATCAGACAAATTCCAGTAGAGGAGTATCTTACAAAGTAACCTGACCAGCATCCCCCAAACTGTTAAGATCATCAGTTACAAAGAAATTCTGAAAAACTGTCACAGCCAGAGGAAACTGGGAAGACATAACTGAATGCAATGTATTATCCTGGATAGGAGCCTGTAAAAGAAAAATGACATTAGATTAAAAACTAAAAAGAAAATAAAGTCTTGAAGAATGCACTTCGTTAATAATAATTCATAAATATCAGCTTGTTAAGGGTTAACAGGTCTACCTTGCTAATCTAAGATACTAATAATCAGGGAAACTGGGTGAGGGGCATAGGGGAGGTCCCAATACTACCTTCTCAATTTTTCTACACATCAAAAACGGTTCTTAAAAATAAAGCCTATTTTGAAAATATAGGCAAATGATAGAAAAAGACATTTTAACCCCAAATATATATGTATGGCAATTAACCACCTGAAAAGATTCTTAACATCATTAATTATTAAGAAATTGTAAATTAAAATCACAGTAAGATACTACTGCTGCTGGGGCTGCTGCTAAGTCGCTTCAGTCGTGTCCGACACTGTGCGACCCTATGGACAGCAGCCCACCAGGCTCCCAGGTCCCTGGGATTCTCCAGGCATGAAAGTGAAAAGTGAAAGTGAAGTCGCTCAGTCGTGTCCGACTCAGCGACCCCATGGACTGCAGCCTACCAGGCTCCGCCGTCCATGGGATTTTCCAGGCAAGAGCACTGGAGTGGGGTGCCATTGCTGCTGCTGCTGCTAAGTCGCTTCAATCGTGTCTGACTCTGTGCGACCCCAGAGACGGCAGCCCACCAGGCTCCCCCGTCCCTGGGATTCTCCAGGCAAGAACACTGGAGTGGGTTGCCATTTCCTCCTGCTACTATGTGCCTATTAGAATAGCGAAAAATAGAAGAAACAGCGTCAGAAGGAAAGAAAAGGATGAAGGGAATGGGATGGGATGGCACAAGGTGGAATGAAAAGAAAATAGAAGGGAAAGGAAAGGAAGAAAAAACTGACAGAATAAAAAACTACTGTCCAATTGTACAGTACAAACAACAACGTTCCAGTTGGTGGTAGAGCAACTGGAATTTTCATATATTATTTATGAGAAAGCAAAATAGCACAGCCACTCTAGCTATTTGCAATTTCTTATAAAATTAAAAATATTTTTACCATATGATTAAGGAATCAAATCTAGCTACCAAATCAAAAGATAGAAAAACTCACATTTGCACAGAAAACTGAATATAAGAATTTGCACCAGCTTTATACATAATTGGTAAAAATTGGAAACAACTGGAATACCCTTCAATTGGTGATGAATAAACGAATGTTATGTCTGTACAAAAATACTGCTCAGTAGTAAAAGGAAAATATTATTGATACACACACCAACATGGGTAAATCAATTGCACGCTACTAAATGGAATAAGACAAAATTGAAAGGTTACATAATGTGGAGAGAAACGTTGACTACAATGGGGCATCAAAAGATAATTCTGAGGATTGTTGAAACAGTTCTGCATCTTGATTGTATGGTAGTAGTTGTACAATTTTATGCATTTACAAAACCACATGCCAAGAAAATTTATGTTTATATTACGCAAATTAAAAACTAAACAACAAAGAGAAAAGAATACTGGAAGCTAAACAACAAAGACAAAAGAATACAATTTTTTATTGTATTTTGCAATTATGATAGCCCCCATTTGTTTTACTTAAAGATGAGCACAGTTTAGAAATAGAATGACCTCAATGTGAATAAATCAACAAGCCTCTGAACACCGTATTTCCTTGAAATGCAACCATCTCACTTTTTAACACAGAGATGGACTGTGGACACATTAGGAACTCATAATATTGCATATTTAATAAATTTATTGTTTGAATTAATATCAACTTCTGAGAAACTATAGAACAACAATCTCTTTTTGGTGTTTCTATTAGGCAATTGAAACCTATGTCTAAATGGAAGAAAAGTTGTGAATAGTCTAATTTATTTACTACCTTGTACAAGTACATTTGACTCTGACATTCCTGTTAATGTGACCACATTAAAATATGTGCTTAAGTAAATACCGCATCGTGCTAGTTTTCCTCATTCTTATGGATATTTCTCCCTGAGCTGATGCAGAAACAATATTTAACATCTTTGTCTTTCAGAAAAATATTAAATAATATCTGTTGGTTTTCCCAACACTATTCAGAGTGCCATCAACAACTTCTCTGAATTTTAGTTCTTTTCCAAATGCAAAACCTTGAAAATCCAATTAGAATTGGAGATTATGCTACACTGATCTCAATTATGAGAGGTAAAACTGTATTAACACTTTTCAATTAACCAGAAAGTGAGGCCTAGTGAACTCAAAAATCACTCAGTTTATCAAGGAAGATGGAGATTTATTACCAATCTACCTAAAATTTGCAAGATGATTGAAATGGATTAGAAAAAAAGACCCTAATTCTTTCTGAGATTCTTTACTTGGTCCTGGAACACTTTCTGATTTCATACCTGCTTATACAGATACTGCAATTCTCAGGAGGGACTGTGGATACCACTGGGGCATATACTAATTCCTCTAGTGGATTCTGGCTCTGTGCCAGAGAAGTTTAGTTATTCAGAATACCTCTATCCCCTCTTTTTCCTTGTCAAATATTAGATGAGCTCCTAACTACCCGACAGAAAGTTTGTGTTTCCCAGTCTTCTTTGCAGATAGTCATGAACCTGGGACTAATTTATTTTTTATTTATTTTTTTTATTGGAGGCTAATTATTTTGCAATATTATATTGGTTGGTTTTGCTACACATTGACATGAATCCTACCCGGGTGTACATGAGTTCCCCTTCCTGAACCCCCCTCCCACTTCCCTCCTCCCCTTATCCTCCCTCTGGGTCATCCCCGTGCACCAGCCCCGAGCATCCTGTATCATGCGTCGAACCTGGACTGGTGATTCGTTTCACATATGATAATATGCATGTTTCAATGCCATTCTCCCAGATCATCCCACCCTCGCCCTCTCCCACAGAGTCCCAAAGACTGTTCTATACACCTGTGACTCTTTTGCTGTCTCATATACAGGGTTCATGACTGCAATCAGCATCTGCAGTGATTTTGGAGCCCCCAAAAATAAAAAGTCTGACACTGTTTCCCCATCTATTTCACATGAACTGATGGGACCAGATGCCATGATTGTTTTCTGAATGTTGAGCTTCAAGCCAACCTTTTCACTCTCCTCTTTCACTTTCATCAAGAGGCTTTTTAGTTCCTCTTCACTCTCTGTCATAAGGGTGGTGTCATCTGCATATCTGAGGTTATTGATATTTCTCCCAGCAACCTTGATTCCAGCTTGTGCTTCTTCCACCCAGGGTTCCTCGTAATGTACTCTGCATATAAGTTGAATAAGCAGGGTGACAATATACAACCTTGACGTACTCCTTTTCCGATTTGGAACCAGTCTGTTTTTCCATGTCCAGTTCTAGCTATTGCTTCCTGACCTGCATACAGGTTTCTCAAGAGGCAGGTCAGGTGGTCTGGGATTCCCATCTCTTTCAGAACTTTCCACAGTAAAATCACTGCAGATGCTGATTGCAGTCATGAAATTAAAAGACGCTTACTCCTCGGAAGGAAAGTTATGACCAACCTTGATAGCATATTAAAAAGCAGAGACATTACTTTGCCAACCAAGGTCCGTCTAGTCAAGGCTATGGTTTTTCCCATGGTCATGTATGGATGTGAGAGTTGGCCTGTGAAGAAAGCTGATCGTATACTATATATGCGTTAGTATACTGTATTGGTCTTTTTCTTTCTGGCTTACTTCACTCTGTATAATAGGCTCCAATTTCATCCACCTCATTAGAAATGATTCAAATGTATTCTTTTTAATTTCTGATTAATACTCCATTGTGTATATGTACCACTTCTTTCTTATCCATTCATCTGCAGATGGACATCTAGGTTACTTTCATGTCCTGGCTATTATAAACAGTGTTGCGATGAACATTGGAGTACATGTGTCTCTTTCAATTCTGGTTTCCTCGGTGTGTATGCCCAGAAGTGCGATTGCTGGATCATATGGCAGTTCTATTTCCAGTTTTTTGAGGAATCTCCACACTGTTCTCCATAGTGGCTGTACTAGTTTGCATTCCCACCAGCAGTGTAAGAGGGTTCCCTTCTCTCCACACCCTCTCCAGCATTTATTGCATGGAGACTTTTGGATAGCAGCCATTCTGACTGGTGTGAAATGGTATCTCATTGTGGTTTTGATTTACAATTCTCTGATTATGAGGGATGTTGAGCATTTTTTCATATGTTTGTTAGCCGTCTGTATGTCTTCTTTGGAGAAATGTCTGTTTAGTTCTTTGGCCCATTTTTTGATTGGGTCATTTATTTTTCTGGAGTTGAGCTGCAGGAGCTGCTTATATATTTTGGAGATTAATTCTTTTTCAGTTGTTTCATTTGCTATTATTTTCTCCCATTCTGAAGGCTGTCTTTTCACCTTGAATATAGTTTCCTTTGCTGTGCAGAAGCTTTTGATTTTAATTAGGTCCCATTTGTTTATTTTTGCTTTTATTTCCAATATTCTGGGAGGTGGGTCATGGAGGATCCTGCTGTGATTTATGTCGGAGAGTGTTTTGCCTATGTTCTCCTCTAGGATTTTTATAGTTTCTGGTCTTACATTTATATCTTTAATCCATTTTTATTTTGTTTTTGTGTATGGTGTTAGGAAGTGTTCTAGTTTCATTCTTTTACAAGTGGCTGACCAGTTTTCCCAGCACCACTTGTTAAAGCGACTGTCTTTTCTCCATTGAATATTCTTGCCTCCTTTGTCAAAGATAAGGTGTCCGTAAGTGCTTGGTTTTATCTCTGGGCTTTCTATTTTGTTCCATTGATCTACATTTCTGTTTTTATGCCAGTACCATATTGTCTTGATGACTGTGGCTTTGTAGTAGAGCCTGAAGTCCGGCAGGTTGATTCCCCCAGTTCTATTCTTCTTCCTCAAGATTGCTTTGGCTATTCGAGGTTTTTTGTATTTCCATACAAATTGTGAGATTATTTGTTCTAGCTTCTGAAAAATATCGTTGGTAGCTTGATAGGGATTGCATTGAATGTATAAATTACTTTGGGTAGTATACTAATTTTCACAATATTTATTCTTCCAATCCACGAACACGGTATATTTCTCCATCTATTAGTGTCCTCTTCGATTTATTCACCGATTAGCTCTAGTAGTTTTCTGGTAGTCTTTAGGGTCTTCTGTGTAGAGGATCAAGTCATCAGTGAGCAGTGAAAGTTTTAACTACCTGACAGAAAGTTTGTGTTCCCCAGTCTCCTTTGCAGATAGTCATGAACTTGGGACTAATTTAGAATAATGGATTGTGAGATTCCTCAGGGAAGCAGTTTGGAACAAGTTGACATATCCTTTCTATGTTCTCCCCTTTCCTGATGGCTAGATTCCAGACTTGATGACTACAATTCAAATAAGAATTATGGACTATGAGGAGGAAGCCCAGACTATATATCACAGGCCAATAAAATAAAAATTGTCAGCAAAAAATTTCTGTGAGAGTCCAGATATTTTGGGGTTTGCAGACCGTCCTGTCTTTGTATCTCTTCAGTCAGCCCCGTAAGACCTAAGTCCCTTTAGAGAGTATGTAGATAATGGGATGGCTACGTACCAATAAAACTTAACTGACATTAAAATAGAACGACAGACAATGGTTTATTGACCTCTGAAACAGAAGAAGGTTGATGGCTGATGTAGCAGAATGTCATCTGAGTCCCAGACTTAGCTCTATAATTTTTTATAAGGGAAAATATATTTGTCTATTGTTAAAGACACCTTTCTTTCTGGTCTTCTATTATATTTGGTCAAAATTAATCCTAACTGGGAGTGTAAAATGATTTAGCCATGTGGAAAGTAGTTTGGCAGTTTCTCAAGAAGTAAACCAGAATTACCATTTAATTCAGCAATTTCACTTCCAGGTATGCACCAAAAAGAATTGAAAATGAGACTCAAACCAATATTCGCACACAGTGTACACACATGTCCATCAGTGTAAAAACTGATAATAAAAATGTGGTATATATGCACAATGGACAATTATTATTATGATTGAATAATAATAATATTATAGTTGACCAATCAACCATAAAAACAAATGAAGTACTGACACACATTATGATGTGTGCTCACCTCAAAAACATTATTCTAAGGGAAAAAAAACAGAAACAGAAAGTCACATTATGCAAATCCATTTATATAAATTGTCTAGAATAGGTAAATCCATAAAAACAAAAACCAGGTTGATGGTTTCTAGGGATTGGAGAAGGGGAGAATGGGGAGTTTCATGGATTGGGAGGTTATGTTTTAGAGTGATGGAAATGTTTTACAGCTACATAAAGTTGGTGTCATAGATTTCTTCATTTTAAAGTTTACTTTAAAAACTTTAAAATTAACTTTAATTAAGAACTTAAAAAATAACTTTAATTCTCTCCCTAATTAACCTCTAAAATGGTAAATTTAATGTAGTATGAATTTTGCCTCAATTTTAAAAAAAGAATAAGTTCTAACTAATACACTCCTCCTTTTTTATATGACCGGTAAGTGTTCTCACATCAGAGTTGCTTTAATTATGTTTAGTTAAATTAAACAAGGCTGTTTCATGTAACTGTAATTTGTATTCTTGTCTCCTCTCTCTGCAATATCTTACCTACCATGAATGTCTGAAACATATGTGTTCTCTACTATCCAGATCAACAATGTCCTACTGGATATCATACATATCCTTTCAACAACACTAACCTACTTTCTTCAGGTGAAATCATGGTTCTTCCTTTTCACATTGTGCTATCATTACATTTTAACATGATACTTCTCACATTAAACAAGGAACTCACATTAGCAAGAAGAATGGATTTCTGAATAAATCTATGTATTGCTGGAGTTGGTGGGCAAGGAGAATAAAATTTGCTGAACTGATGAGTGAAGTTATGCATCTGTAAACACTCTTCTGTTGTTTTGTTACAGACTAAGCTAAGTAGGCCTTAGAAAGCATCACTACGAACAAAGCTAGTGGAGGTGATGGAATTCCAGTTGAGCTATTTCAAATCTTGAAAGATGATACTGTGAAAGTGCTGCACTCAATATGCCAGCAAATTTGGAAAACTCAGCAGTGACCACAGGACTGGAAAAGGTCAGTCTTCATTCCAATCCCAAAGAAAGACAATGCCAAAGAATGCTCAACCTACCGCACAATTGCACTCATCTCACACGCTAGTAAAGTCATGCTCAAAATTCTCCAAGCCAGGCTTCAGCAATATGTCAACCGTGAACTCCCAGATGTTCAAGCAGGTTTTAGAAAGGCAGAGGCACCAGAGATCAAATTGCCAACGTCCGCTGGATTATGGAGAAAGCAAGGGAGTTCCAGAAGAGCATCTATTTCTGCTTCATTGACTATGTCAAAGTCTTTGACTGTGTGGATCACAATAAACTGTGGAACATTCTGAAAGAGATGGGAATACCAGACCACCTGACCTTCCTCTTGAGAAACCTGTATGCAGGTCAGGAAGCAACAGTCAGAACTGTACATGGAACAACAGACTGGTTCCAAACAGGAAAAGGAGTTTGTCAAGGCTGTATATTGTCACCTTGCTTATTTAACTTATTTGCAGAGTACATCATGAGGAACAATGGGTTGGAAGAAGCATAAGCTGGAAACAAGATTGCTGGGAGAAATATCAATAACCTCAGATATGCAGATGACACTACCCTTATGGCAGAAAGTGAAGAGGAACTCAAAAGCCTCTTGATGAAAGTGAAAGAGGAGAGTGAAAAGGTTGGCTTGAAGCTCAACATTCAGAAAACAAAGATCATGGCATCTGGTCCCATCACTTCATGGGAAATAGATGGAAAAACAGTGGAAACAGTGTCAGACTTTATTTTTTTGGGCTCCAAAATCACTGCAGATGCTGATTTCAGCCATGAAATTAAAAGACGCTTACTCCTTGGAAGGAAAGTTATGACCAACCTTGATAGTATATTAAAAAGCAGAGACATTACTTTGCCAACCAAGGTCCATCTAGTCAAGGCTATGGTTTTTCCAGTGGTCATGTATGGATGTGAGAGTTGGACTGTGAAGAAAGCTGATCGCCGAAGAATTGATGCTTTTGAACTGTGGTGTTGGAGAAGACTCTTGAGAGTCGCTTGTACCGCCAGGAGATCCAACCAGTCCATTCTAAAGGAGATCAATCCTGGGTATTCATTGGAAGGACTGATGCTAAAGCTGAAACTGCAATACTTTGGCCACCTCATGAGACGGGTTGACTCACTGGAAAAGACTCTGATGCTGGGAAAGGTTGGGGGTGGGAGGAGAAGAGGACGACCGAGAATGATATGGCTGGATGGCATCACCGACTCTGTGGACATGAGTTTGAGTGAACTCTGGGAGTTGGTGATGGCCAGGAAGGCCTGGCGTGCTGTGATTCATGGGGTCGCGGAGAGTCGGACACGACTGAGCGACTGAACTGAACTGAAGCTAAATAGAAGAAACATGGGTGCTAACAATTGTTGTTAGGAATTGCCTAAATGAGTCTTACAGGAATAGGGACATTTAATCTTTGTTATCAGGCATGGAATTTACTGGAAACTGCTATTGCCTTCTGCCTGCTATGCTTTTTACTTTCTTCTGATAACAGTGCCTTATTTTTCCATTGAGAACGATCATCACTTTCATTTCCTGGGTTACAAATGGGGCAGATTTCTATTTGTAGTATGGAAATCCTAGATCTCCTTACCGAGAGACAGATGTGATAGAGACTTGACTGTTCTTTCATGATTATTGCACGTGATAAAATGGAAATATAAGAGCTCAGTCAAAGATGGTTTTTACTGGAATTATTAGAGAAATAGCTTTTAACAGTGGCTGCTGAGGAACATCATTTGGGGAGAATCTGCAAAATGATGAAGATCAGCAGTAAAGCCTAGACAAAGAAAGCTGAAAATACCTTCTATACTTAGGGCATTATTTGAGCATCTGGACCCAGTTATGACTGCAATTAGTCTTCTCTGGAGTTAAAAGTAGACTAGTTAATATGTTTTCTACTAAGTTTAAGCTCCTTTGAAATGGATTACAATGCTATCAAAAATCTTGACTGCTGTGTTATCTCATCTTTATTTAATATGTCATCTGCTGCTGCTGCTGCTGCTAAGTCACTTCAGTTGTGTCCGACTCTGTGCGACCCCATAGACGGCAGCCCACAAAGCTCCCCCTTCCCTGGGATTCTCCAGGCAAGAACACTGGAGTGGGTTGCCATTTCCTTCTCCAATGTGTGAAAGTGAAGTCGCTCAGTCGTGTCTGACCCTTAGCAACCCCACGGACTGCAGCCTACCAGGCTCCTCCATCCATGGGATTTTCTAGGCAATATGTCATCTACTTCATATTTTTTGATCATTTTGAATATACCGAGAAGATAGTTCTAAGAGTATATTTTTTTTAGAGATTTTTAGATGTATTTTTCTGCATTTTTAGAATCCACATTCTGCTCTTTTTGAATACAGTTTTTTTGTTTTTTTTAATTCACACACGGGTTCTATTCTCTTGTTCTTCCACTCTCTCTTTTTCAAGTTATGCTTAATTGGGTTAAAGCTTTCCTGAGAAAATAAGGTGGCTGTATTTTCTGGGGATGCCCTCCATTTCCATTCTGTTACTATGAAAATACTCATCTCACATCTCAAATAGGTGGGCTGGCTGTTAGAAAAAAATAAGCAGCTCAGTGATCCAGTAGCCTAAGGGAAATTAAGAGAAAGCCAGGTATTTTGTAAATGCCAGAAATAGAACTCTGTCTACTCTAGTTTCTTGTCTGTTTTTTATAAAAGAACCACACTAGGGATCAAATATTCAACTTTTAACTTGGTCTCTGTTCCATGCAGGTACACACTCTGGTTGATGCGGAGATTCCCACTGCTGCTGCCCACCTGATTAATGAATGCTTCCAGGTACTTTGATTGGTGTTTACTTCTTTCAAGCACCAGAGGAAACTTCAGTTTTTCCAGTACTATTATTTTCAAATATTGCTAAACTGTTGCCATATAGATGTATCTGAATACAAGGAACTGCCCTTGCTCTCTCCTGTTATGTATCCATTTGTTCCCCCAATTTCAAAGAGGGGGTGCATCAAAATGAACACTTCTCTTTAATCCCTGGTTATGTTATGTCAACATTAACTCTTGATATCGTCTTTCAATAGAGTCCCATTAACATATTTAATACAAAATCTCTCAAAAAGCTTGTACGTGGAAAGCAGCATTCCCTAATCCCCAAGATAGTTTCAGGATACCCCTTCTAAATTTATAAATTTGGCTTTTCAGTTTGGTTGGTGCCTAGACAAAAGTTTATATAGTCAAAGCTATTGTTTTTCCAGTAGTTATGTACAGATGAGAATTGGACCGTAAAGAGGGCTGACTGCCAAAGAACTGATGCCTTTGAATTGTGGTGCTGGAAAAGACTCTTGAAATTCACTTGGACTGCAAGGAGATCAAAAGAGTCAATCCTAAAGGAAATCAATCCTGAATACTTATCAGAAGGACTGATGCTGAAGCTGAAACTACAATAACTTGGCCACCTAATGTGAAGAGCCAACTCATTGGAAAAGATTTTGATGCTGGGAAAAATTGAAGACAAAAGAAGAAGGGGACATCAGAGAATAATGGGGTTAGATAGCATCACTCATTCAATGGACATGAATTTGAGCAAAGTGGGAGATAGTGGAGGATAGAGGAACCTGGCATAATGCAGTCTATAGGGTGGCAAAGAGTTACACAGGACTTAGTGACTGAACAAAAACAAGGAGAGGCAACTGGATGTATTTTAAACTTTATGTTGTTGCTCAGTCACTTCAGTCATGTCTGACTCTTTGTGACCCCATATGTCCACAGGATTCATCAGGTAAAAATACTGGAGTGTGTTTCCTTTCCTCCTCCAGGGAATCTTCCCAACCCAGGTAAGGAAGCCATGCCTTCTGTGGCTCCTGCATTACAAGGAAGATTTTTTACCACTGAACCACCCAAGAGTCCCTATTTTATTTATTTTTGTTAATTTTTATTTTTATTGGAAGCTAATTATTTTACAATATTATATTGGTTGGTTTTGCCATACATTGACATGAATCCGCCCTGGGTGTACATGAGTTCCCCCTCCCGAACCCCCCTCCCACCTCCCTTCTCCCCTTATCCTCCCTCTGGGTCATTCCCGCATACCAGCCCCGAGCATCCTGTAACATGCATCGACCCTGAACTGGTGATTTGTTTCACATATGATAATATGCATCTTTCAATGCCATTCTCCCAAACCATCACACCCTCACCCTCTCCCACAGAGTCCCAAAGATTGTTTTATACATCTGTGTCTCTTTTGCTGTCTCGTATACACGGTTATCATTTGGATCTTTCTAAATACCATATATATGCGTTAGTATATTGTATTGGTGTTTTTTCTTTCTGGATTACTTCACTCTGTATAATAGGCTCTAGTTTCATCCACCTCATTAGAACTGGTTCAAATGCATTCTTTTTAATGGCTGAGTAATCTAAAGGAGATCAATCCCGGGTGTTCATTGGAAGGACTGATGCTAAAGCTGAAACTGCAATACTTTGGCCACCTCACGCGACGAGTTGACTCACTGGGAAAGACTCTGATGCTGGGAAAGGTTGGGGGCGGGAGGAGAAGGGGACGACAGAGAATGAGATGGCTGGATGGCATCACAGACTTTGTGGACATGAGTTTGAGTGAACTCCGGGAGTTGGTGATGGACAGGGAGGCCTGGCATGCTGTGATTCACGGGGTCGCGGAGAGTCGGACACGACTGAGCGACTGAACTGAACTGAACTGAATACTCCATTGTGTATATGTACCAAAACTTTCTTATCTATTCATCTGCAGATGGACATCTAGGTTGCTTCCATGTCCTGACTATTATAAACAGTGCTGCAATGAACATTGGAGTACATGTGCCACTTTCAATTCTGGTTTCCTCAGTGTGTATGCCCAGAAGTGCGATTGCTGGATCATATGGCAGTTCTATTTCCAGGTTTTTGAGGAATCTCCACACCGTTCTCCATAGTGGCTGTACTAGTTTGCATTCCCTCCAACAGTGTAAGAGGGTTCCCTTCTCTCCACACCCTCTCCAGCATTTATTGCATGGAGACTTTTGGATAGCAGCCATTCTGACTGGTGTGAAATGGTATCCCATTGTGGTTTTGATTTGCATTTCTCTGATGATGAGGGATGTTGAGCATTTTTTATGTGTTTGTTAGCCATCTTTAAGTCTTCTTTGGAGAAATGTCTGTTTAGTTCTTTGGCCCATTTTTTGATTGGGTCATTTATTTTTCTGGAATTGAGCTGCTGGAGCTGCTTGTATATTTTGGAGATTAATCCTTTATCAGTTGCTTCATTTGCTATTATTTTCTCCCATTCTGAAGGCTGTCTTTTCACCTTGCTTATAGTTTCCTTTGCTGTGCAGAAGCTTTTGATTTTAATTAGGTCCCATTTGTTTATTTTTGCTTTTATTTCCAATATTCTGGGAGGTGGGTCTTGGAGGATCCTGTTGTAATTTATGTCGGAGAGTGTTTTGCCCATGTTCTCCTCTAAGAGTTTTATAGAATCTGGTCTTACATTTAGCTCTCTAATCCATTTTGAGTTTATTTTGGTGTATGGTGTTAGGAAGTGTTCTAGTTTCATTCTTTTACAAGTAGCTGACCAATTGTCCCAGCACCACTTGTTATAGAGACTATCTTTTCTCCATTTTATATTCTTCCCTCCTTTATCAAAGATAAGGTGTCCATAGGTGCGTGGATTTATCTCTGGGCTTTCTATTTTGTTAAATTGATCTATATTTCTGTCTTTATGCCAGTACCATACTGTCTTGATGACTGTGGCTTTGTAGTAGAGCCTGAAGTCCAGCAGGTTAATTCCCCCAGTTCCATTTTTCTTCCTCAAGATTGCTTTGGCTATTCGAGGTTTTTTTGTTTTTCCATACAAACTGTGATATTATTTGTTCTAGTTCTGTGAAAAATATCGTTGGTAGCTTGATAGGGATTGCATTGAATGTATAAATTACTTTGGGTAGTATACTCGTTTTTACAATATTTATTCTTCCAATCCATGAACATGGTATATTTCTCCATCTATGAGTGTCCTCTTTGATTACTTTCACTAGTTTTTTATAGTTTTCTATGTACAAGTCTTTTGTTTCCTTAGGTAGATATATTCCTAAGTATTTAATTCTTTTTGTTGCAACAGTGAATGGAGTAGTTTCCTTAATTTCTCTTTCTATTTTCTCATTATTAGTGTATAGGAATGCAAGGGATTTCTGTGTGTTGATTTTATATCCTGCAACTTTACTGTATTCATAGATTAGCTCTAGTAGTTTTCTGGTAGAGTCTTTAGGGTTTTCTGTGTAGAGGATCATGTCATCAGCGAACAGTGAAAGTTTTACTTCTTCTTTTCCGATTTGGATTCCTTTTATGTCTTTTTCTCTCTGATTGCTGTAGCCAAAACTTCCAGAACTATGTTGAATAGTAGTGGTGAGAGTGGGCACCCTTGTCTTGCTCCTGACTTTAGGTGAAATGCTTTCAGTTTTTCACCATTGAGGATAATGTTTGCTGTGGGTTTGTCATATATAGCTTTTATTATGTTGAGATATGTCCCTTCTATTCCCACTTTCTGGAGGGTTTTTATCATAAATGGATGTTGAATTTTGTCGAAGGCTTTCTCTGCATCTATTGAGATAATCATATGATTTTTATTTTTCAGTTTGTTAATGTGGTGTATTACGTTGATTGATTTGCGTATATTGAAGAATCCTTGCATTCCTGGGATAAAGCCCACTTGGTCATGATGTATGATCTTCTTAATGTGTTGTTGGATTCTGATTGCTAGAATTTTGTTAAGAATTTTTGCATCTATGTTCATCAGTGATATTGGCCTGTAGTTTTCTTTTTTTGTGGGATCTTACCAGGTTTTGGGATTAGTGTGATGGTGGCCTCACAGAATGAGTTTGGAAGTTTCCCTTCCTCAGCAATTTTCTGGAAGAGTTTGAGTAGAATAGGTGTTAGCTCTTCTCTAAAGTTTTGGTAGAATTCAGCTGTGAAGCCATCTGGACCTGGGCTTTTGTTTGCTGGAAGATTTCTGATTATAGCCTCTAGTTCTGTGCTTGTGATGGGTTTGTTCAGATTTTCTATTTCTTCCTGGTTCAGTTTTGGAAAGTTGTACTTTTCTAGGAGTTTGTCCATTTCTTCCAGGTTATTCATTTTATAGCCATATAATTGCTGATAGTATTCTCTAATAATCCTTTGTATTTCTGTGTTGTCAGTTGTGATCTCTCCATTTTCATTTCTAATTTGATTGATTTGGTTCTTCTCCCTTTGTTTCTTGATGAGTCTGGCTAGTGGTTTGTCAATTTTATTTACCTTCTCAAAGAACCAGCTTTTGGCTTTGTTGATTTTTGCTATGGTCTCGTTTGTTTCTTTTGCATTTATCTCTGCCCTCATTTTTACGATTTCTTTCCTTTCTACTAAACCTGGGGTTCTTCATTTCTTCCTTTTCTAGTTTCTTTAGATGTAGGGTTAGGTTATTTAGTTGCCTTTTTTCTTGTTTCTTGAGGTGTGCCTGTATTGCTATGAACTTCCCCCTTAGCACTGCTTTTACAGTGTCCCAGAGGTTTTGGGTTGTTTTGTTTTCATTTTCATTCATTTCTATGCATATTTTGATTTCTCTTTTGATTTCTTCTATGATTTGTTCATTATTCAGCAGCGTGTTGTTCAGCCTCCATATGTTGGCATTTTTAATGGTTTTTCTCCCATAATTGAGATCTACTCTTACTGCATTGTGGTCAGAAAAGATGCTTGGAATGATTTCAATTTTTTTGAATTTACCAAGGCTAGATTTATGGTCCAGGATGTGATCTATCCTGGAAAATGTTCCGTGTGCGCCTGAGAAAAAGGTGAAATTCATTGTTTTGGGGTGAAATGTCCTATAGAGATCTATTAGGTCTAACTGGTCTATTGTATCATTTAAAGTTTGTGTTTCCTTATTAATTTTCTGTTTAGTTGATCTATCCATAGATGTAAGTGGGGTATTAAAATCTCCCACTATTATTGCATTGTTGTTAACCCTAACCCTAACCCTAACCCCTTTCACACTTTTTAGTAATTGTCTTACATATTGCGGTGCTCCTATGTTGGGTGCATAAATATTTATAATTGTTATATCTTCTTCTTGGATTGATCCTTTGGTCATTATGTAGTTTCCTTCTTTGTCTCTTTTCACAGCCTTTGTTTTAAAGTCTATTTTATCTGATGTGAGTATTGCTACTCCTGCTTTCTTTTGGTCTCTATTTGCATGGAATATCTTTTTCCAGCCCTTCACTTTCAGTCTGTATGTGTCCCTCGTTTTGAGGTGGGTCTCTTGTAGACAACATATATGGGGTTCTTGTTTTTGTATCCATTCAGCCAGGCTTTGTCTTTTGGTTGGGGCATTCAACCCATTTACATTTAAGGTAATTATGGATAAGTATGATCCTGTTTCCATTTTCTTTATTGCTTTGGGTTTGAGTTTATACACCCTTTCTCTGTTTCCTGTGTAGAGAAGATCCTTTAGTATTTGTTGGAGAGCTGGTTTGGTGATGCTGAATTCTCTCAGCTTTTGCTTGTCTGTAAAGCTTTTGATTTCTCCTTCATATTTGAATGAGATCCTTGCTGGGTACAGTAATCTGGGCTGTAGGTTATTTTCTTTCATCACTTTAAGTATGTCTTGCCATTCCCTCCTGGCCTGAAGAGTTTCTGTTGAAAAATCAGCTGTTATCCTTATGGGAATCCCCTTGTGTGCTATTTGCTGCTTTTCCCTTGCTGTTTTTAATATTTGTTCTTTGTGTTTGATCTTTGTTAATTTGATTAATATGTGTCTTGGAGTATTTCGCCTTGGGTTTTTCCTGTTTGGGACTCTCTGGGTTTCTTGGACTTGGGTGATTATTTCTTTCCCCATTTTAAGGAAGTTTTCAACTATTATCTCCTCAAGTATTCTCTCATGATCTTTCTTTTTGTCTTCTTCTTCTGGGACTCCTATGATTAGAATGTTGGAGCGTTTAACATTGTTGCAGAGGTCTCTAATATTGTCCTTATTTCTTTTAATTCGTTTTTCTTTTTTCCTCTCTGTTTCATTTATTTCTATAATTCTATCTTCTAGCTCGCTTATCCTGTCTTCTGACTCTGTTATTCTACTGTTTGTTCCCTCCAGAGTGTTTCTGATCTCATCTATTGCATTATTCATTGTATATTGATTAGGTCCCTATTTTAAAGTTTCTGTTTGAATTCATATCATATCTAGATGTTCCGATTCACAAACAAAAAATTATTAACCATGAGTAAATATTATCAACATTTTCTGAATTCACTCATATTTAACAATTAGGAATGATATTTTATGTTCACTCAATTGGCCATCCTATTGTGTTACTTAACTACCTCTCTGATTTAGGCTTTGACTTTTAATCTTGTTGAAATTATGTTAGTCATGGCTTGTCTCACCAACAGACTATTATTATTTTCTCCAAGCTATTGTAGTTGTGCTAGAATGCAAAAATAGGAAGTCAAGAAACACCTGGAGTAACAGGTAAATTTAGCTTTGGAGTACAGAATGAAGCAGGGCAAAGGTTAATAGAGTTCTGCCAAGAGAATGCACTGCTCATAGCAAATACCCTCTTCAAAACAACACAAGAGAAGACTCTACACATGGACATCACCAGATGGTCAACACCGAAATCAGATTGATTATATTCTTTGCAGCCAAAGATGGAGAAGTTCTGTACAGGCAGCGAAAACAAGATCAGGAGCTGACTGTGGCTCAGATAATGAACTCCTTATTGCCAAATTCAGACTTAAATTGAAGAAAGTGGGGAAAACCACTAGACCATTCAGGTATGACTTAAATCAAATCCCTAATGAGTATACAGTGGAAGTAACAGATTTATCTGACAAGATCTGATAGAGTGATTGATGAACTACGGAAAGAGGTTCATGACATTGTACAGGAGACAGGGAGCAAGACAATCCCCCAAAAAAGGGAAAAAGCAAAATGGCTGTCTGAGAGGTCTTACAAATAGCTGTGTAAAGAAGAGATGCCAAAAGCAAAGGAGAAAAAAAAAGATATACCTATTTGAATGTAGAGATCCAAAGAATAGCAAGGAGAGATAAGAAAGCCTTCCTCAGTGATCAATGCAAATAAATAGAGGGGGACAAAAATAGAATGGGAAAGATTAGAGATCTCTTCAAGAAAATTAGAGATACCAAGGGAATTTTTCATGCAAAGATGGGCACAATAAAGGGAAAAAATTGTATGGAACTAACAGAAGCAGAAGATACTAAGAGGAGGTGGCAAGAATACACAGAAGAACTGTACAAAAAAGATCTTCATGACCCAGATAATCACGATGGTGTGATCACTCACCTAGAACTGGACATCCTGGAATGTGAAGTCAAGTGGGCCTTAGGAAGCATCACTACGAACAAAGCTAGTAGAGGTGATGGAATTCCAGTTGAGCTATTTCAAATCCTGAAAGATGATGCTGTGAAAGTGCTGCACGCAATATGCCAGCAAATTTGGAAAACTCAGCAATGGCCACAGGACTGGAAAAGGTCAGTTTTCATTCCGATCCCTCAGAAAGACAATGCCAAAGAATGCTCAAACTATTGCACAATTGCAGTCATCTCACACTCTAGCAAAGTAATGCTCAAAATCCTCCAAGCCAAGCTTCAACAATATGTGAATGGTGAACATGAAGATGTTCAAGCTAGATTTAGAAAAGGCAGAGGATCCAGAGATAAAATTGCCAGCATCCTCTGGATCATGGAAAAAGCAAGACAGTTCCAGAAAAACATTTATTTCTGCATTATTGACTATGCCAAAGCCTTTGACTGTGTGGATCACAATAAACTGTGGAAAATTCTGAAAGAGATGGGAATACCAGACCACCTGACCTTCCTCTTTGGAAACCTGTTTGCAGGTCAGGAAACAACAGTTAGAACTGGACATGGAACAACAGGCTTGTCCCAAATAGGAAAAGGAGTACGTCAAGGCTGTATATTGTCACCCTGCTTATTTAACTTATATGCAGAGTACATCATGAGACATACTGGGCTGGAGGAAGCACAAACTGGAATCAAGATTGCTGGGAGAAATATCAATAACCTCAGAGATGCAGATGACACCACCCTTATGGCAGAAAGTGAAGAAGAACTAAAGAGCCTCTTGATGAAAGTGAAAGAGGAGAGTGAAAAAGTTGGCTTCAAGCTCAACATTCAGAAAACTAAGATCGTGGCATTCAGTCCCATCACTTCATGTCAAAAAGAAAGAGAAACAGTGGAAACAGTGTAAGACTTTATTTTTTTGGCTGCAATGTAACTGCCGATGGTGCCTGCGGCCATGAAATAAGAAAGATGCTTACTCCTTGGAAGGAAAGTTATGACCAACATAGACAGCATATTAAAAAGCAGAGACATTACTTTGCCAACAAAAGTCCATCTAATCAAGGCTATGTAGTAGTCATGTATGGATGTGAGATTTGGACTATAAAGAAAGCTGAGCACTGAAGAATTGATACTTTGAACTGTGGTGTTGGAGAAGACTCTTGAGAGTCCCTTGGACTGCAAGGAGATCTAACCAGTCCATCCTAAAGGATATCAATCCTGGGTGTTCATTGGAAGGACTGATGTTGAATCTGAAGCTCCAATACTTTGGCCACCTGATGCAAAGTGCTAACTCATTTGTAAAGACCCTGATGCTGGGAAAGATTGATGGTAGGAATAGAAGGGAACAACAGAGGATGAGATGGTTGGATTGCATCCCTAACTCAACGGACATGGGCTTGATTAGACTCCAGAAGTTGGTGATGGACAGGGAGGCCTGGCGTGCTCCAGTGCTTGGGGTCACAAAGAGTGAGACACGACTGAGTGACCCAACTGAATTGAACTGATTGCTGTTGTGAGATTGTATCCTAATGTCTGTGCCAGAATAACTTCCCTAAGTGTAGCTTTCATCAGTATAACAAGTGTCTTTCTTAAATATTTTACAGGTTCCCCCTTACCCATAAAACAAAACCTTTTAAAGACATTTTAATTTCTCTAACCTCCTCTGTTTTTGTATCAAATAAAATGCTTCGCATATTGCAAAATTTAATTCTTCACCAATAATCTTTTTTTCTTTTTTATTTTTATTTTCTTTCATTTTCTTTTTTTTTTCCATCAATAGTCTTAAAGGAGAAAAAACAATATACTTAAACCTCAAATAGAACTGGGATGCTTAAAACTTTCCACAAAAGATATCCAACTTCCTTTGAGTAGGTTGTGTGCTTTCTCTATGATCTATGTCTTAGAATCTTGACTTTATGCTTTTGAGAGTGGCCATGTTTTATTTACACCTCAATTTCCCCAGCTGTAAAATGATATAATATTTCCTCTCTGACAATTACGCTTTCGTTTCTTTTAACACTCAACATTCACTCTAACCATCTAATACTTTGTGAAGGCATTCATTCTCCCATTGCAGGAAGCATTCAAGGATCTGTTTTCTCTCCTTGGTTTCATTATAACCTCTGTCTTTAACTCCATCATATGAGTTCCCACATTTTATTTGCTACTAATTTATTTCTCTAACTTCCCCACAAATTTGAATGTAAGGAATCTGTCTTTTATCTCTATTTTCATCCTAAATAATATAGTTCCTGCTAATAGGTATGTGTTTAATTAAGGCCCAAAGGAAGAAATTAAGTAATTGTTTGGCATTTGCAGCCTAGTATGTGATATGTCATGAAAATGAGTGGAAAATAAAGAGGAAAACAATATAAGTATGAAATATCCTGGAAAAAATATTTAAGTCTTGAAACAGTCTCTATTATATATTTGACTATTAAAAAATATTGAACAATAGGCTCAGGTAAATGAAAAGAAAGATCAGGTGATCCTGGTAAAGGTGTGAGCAAACATGTAGACATTCCAAAGATGAAAAAAAAAAATTATATCAATTTCAGGACATTAAAGAAAAAAAAGAAAACTCCATCAGAAATGGCAGCGTGTACAGTGGGATTTTTCAGTGCTTGAAAAATGCCCAAGGAAGCAATAACAGATATGAAAATTGTGTGTTTATAACCACAGAGGTTATAAGTATCAGAGACTGCCTAGCTAAGGGAAACAAATGGGAGGTAGCCAATTATTATTGAAAGTAATTCCTTATCTCTATAAAAGAGGAGGCAACATTAACAGCAATCAACTCAGGAACAATGACAGCTTGCAAAAGTGAACCTAATCAATTGGAAGTGGTCATGAAACAGTGATCAAGCAAATAGCTCCTCAGGAAACTCTAAGGATTCAAATAAGGTGAAGAAAAGAGGGCATGAGGACTAATTGGGAACATAACAGTGAAATCATGAGGATAAAGGAGAATCAGTATAATGTGGGAGCAGAAAGACCAGTGACTTTCAAACAGATAAAAGTAACGTCAAATGATAAGAGAGATGAATTAATATGTACCTCTATGTACCTTGAAATTTAGAGTTCAGCTTGCATTGGTTCAGATACTAGTTGTTGAAGGTTTTAATTTCAGTTGTGTCACCAGTATCCCATGTGATTTTGACAAGTCAGTGGATTCATATGCTCTTGGGTCTTTTGATGTATACAGTTAAAACTTTTGACTAGATTACAGCTGAATCTTAACTACTTGAGAGTTTTACTTGTCTGACTAATCCTGAGGTGCAAAATGATCTTCATGATTTCTTTGGAAGCTACACCCAATTGCACTTCCTGGCACAGACTAGTTGTTGAATAGAGAAACAAGTAGAGAAAATGATGAATAATTGATGTTATTCTCTATATTCGAAAGTTAATAGGCATAAGATTATATGTATGACTGGCCCTCTGTTTAGTATGGTTTCAAGGGAAACAGGAAACCACTCCTACCCCAACTAAGATCTTAGAGAAGTTCTTTTTTGAAGCACTAGGGATGAGAGAATTTTGCTGGCAATTTTTTAAACCAATGACTCTATACTGAAATTTATTTCACCATCTCCCTATAGTTGGTAAACAAATGTCACTCTGGCTTGTAACATATGTTGGTACGAGGGGTTAAGTTGGTACAAGCTTCTTGCTAGACATGTCTATATAGGCTTAAGGAAGCATCAGAGAAGAAAAAGCGGTATCTTAGTTCTATTTTTACCAAAGAGCCAAGAAATAGTTTTTACCCTTTTGTGTAACTATTAATAAAATGGTGCCCTGAGTACTACTCTGCAATAGGTTAGCAATTCCCTTTCTGCCATGTCAGTGCCGCGTTACTATAATACCATCCAAATTTTAACTTTAAACCATTATCATTGTTATTAATATTACCAAAGTTTGACTTGAAGCTCAACATTCAGTAAACAAAGATCATGGCATCTGGTCCCATCACTTCATGGGAAATAGATGGGGAAACAGTGGAAACAGTGTCAGACTTTATTTTTGGGGGCTCCAAAATCACTGCAGATGCTGATTGCAGCCAGGAAATTAAAAGACGCTTACTCCTTGGAAGGAAAGTTATGACCAACCTAGACAGCATATTGAAAAGCAGAGACATTACTTTGCCAACCAAGGTCCATCTAATCCAGGCTATGGTTTTCCCCGTGGTCATGTATGGATGTGAGAGTTGGACTGTGAAGAAAGCTGATCACTGAAGATTTGATGCTTTTGAACTGTGGTGCTGGAGAAGACTCTTGAGAGTCCCTTGGACTGCAAGGAGATCCAATCAGTCCATTCTAGAAGAGATCAATCCTGGGTGTTCATTGGAAGGACTGATGCTAAAGCTGAAACTCCAATACTTTGGCCACCTCATGCGACGAGTTGACTCACTGGAGAAAACTCTGATGTTGGGAGGGCTTGGGGGTGGGAGGAGACGGGGACAACAGAGAATGAGATGGTTGGATGGCATCACCGACTCGATGGACATGAGTTTGAGTGAACTCTGGGAGTTGGTGATGGACAGGGAGCCCTGGCATGCTGTGATTCATGGGGTCACAAATAGTCAGACACGACTGAGTGACTGAACTGAACTGAACTGAACTGAACTGAATGAAATGGATCCTAGTCACAGATGATCTTAGAGTACTCAGTGGAGTTTCAGTTTGTGAATTTTTAAGGAGTGGATAAGAAGCATGGTGTGTATTTTTTCTAAATTGATTTAACCATAGAACTCTGGGTTTCATAAAATTGGATTTCTCATGGCAGATTCTTTGGAATATATTGACTAATAATTATTTATAACAATATCTTATCTCCCTTACTGGAATAAGAAATTCATAATGGCCTTGTACACATCTTAAACATCTTTGTTACCGCCACAGAAACTTACATGCTGCCAAGTATACGGCAGGTATCAAAAATGATTAAATAATCAAGTGAATTAAAAAATCAATAAACTACATATAAATTTCCCATCCTTGTTGAATTATTATAGAGATATGATAGTTCCTTTCATTACAAAATTTTTATGGAAATAAAACTAATCATTTTCTTTTTAATCTTATCTTTTTTGCTGTTTTCTTCCTGTTCTTTTATTCTCATTTTTTTAATTTTATCACTCTTCAGTATACAAAAAAATTTAAGTACGTGCTATGTATCGGGAGACAAACACCATCTTTTACATGCACTATCACCATTACTGTCCTCAATAGGTTTATGATTTAGGGAATGTTATCTTAATTTAAAGGTATGAAAATTGGATTCAGAAAAGTTAAATTAATTCCCTAAGAATTTACAACTAGTAAATAGTGAGACCAGAATCCAAACCACCAGATATCTGAGTCCAAATTTCACTCATTCACTCATTTTAACCATTCTTCTGAAGTACGAAGTTATGCTTCCTTTTCATGAGTGTGGAACATACAGATATAATGGATATCAAATAAAATGTAAATGCCTTCAGGTATACAAATGATGGAATTCTGAGCCAACAAACAGTGATAGGTGAAATCAAAGGTTCTACTGATATACTTTATCCAACTTTTCCAAAGTCTGTTTTTAATATCTAACTTTTACCAGAAACCAGACCAAGGTCATGTAGAATCAAGTGGATGAAGAAATGTTTCTGTAAACTCAGCTTCTCCAGGGTGTCAGATGCTCTAGAAAATGATATGCATGTCAAGGAATCGCATGACTTGAGCTTTTCAATTAGGAAAAAATTTCTTGTTCTAGAAGGAAGTTTCTATGAAACTTATAAATACACTCACTTTTATTTTTTCATTATTACAATGTGCTGATTTCTGCTGTAAAACAATGTGAATAAACCATAATTATACAGATATCCCTTCCCTCTGCGCCTTCCTCCTCTCCCCTATCACACTCTTCTAGATCATTACAGAGTGCCAGCCTGGGCTTCTTGTGTTATACAGCAACTTCTCACCAGCTATCCATTTTACATACGATCGTGTGTATATGTTGATGCTGGTTTCTCCATTCATTCCACTCTTTCCCTTCCCCACTGTGTTCACAAGTCTATTCTCTACATCTGTGTCTCCATTCCTTCCCTGCAAACAGGTTCATCAGTACCATTTTTCTAGATTCTATGTATATGCATTTATACATGATATTTGTTTTTCTCTTTCCGACTTACTTCTCTCTGTGTAACAAACCCTAGGTTCATCCATCTCACTAGAACAGACTCAAATTCCTTCTTTTTGTGGCTGAGTGGTATTCCATTGTATATACACACCACATCTTCTTTATATATTCATTTGTCAATGGACATCTAGATTTCTTCACTTTTATAATTTATGAGTATCATATTAATCACAAGCATACAGATTAACAAAACTATTACAAATTAGTTATTGAAACTCATAATAGTGCTTCTTCTTAAGCCTTATAAGTAACCTATTAACCCATAATTATAAATAACAATAGTGAGGTTTTGCTTTACAAAGGCTTTTTGTGTCCATTTATAATATATAAATCTGAATATTCATTGGTAGGACTGATGCTGAGGCTGAACCTCCAATACTTTGGCCACCTGATGCGAAGAACTGACTCATTTGAAAAGACCCTGATGCTGGGAAAGATTGAAGGCCGGAGGAGAGGGGGACAACAGAGGATGAGATGATTGGATGGCATCGCCAACTCAATAGATATGAGTCTGAGTAAATTCCGGGAGTTGGTGATGGACAGGGAGGCCTGGAGTGCTGCAGTCCATGGGGTCGCAAATAATCGGAAATGACTGAATGGCTGGACTGAACTGAATATTAATTCTCAAATTGGGAAACAGAAGCCAAAAGTGAGTGATGTGTCAACAGTGACAGAAATAACAATAGAAAAACTGAAGCAGAGCCAGATTTTCTAACTCTATGGACATTCTTTATCTAAAACCCTGAAAAGGACAGGAGTTAGAGGAATGGAAAGGAAGTGATTGGTTTATGTTATTGATCGAAGGGAATTAAATTGTTTTTCTCTCTCTCCCAATATACATAAAAAGTTCTATAATTATTTCATACTTCCTAATACATGATTTATTAGAGCTTTGTAAAAACATCTCAAAATTCCCATCCCACAGAACAAGAAATGTGTTTGAGACTTGAAGATTAAAAAAGGGCTGAGTGGTTTCATTATACAAACCAATTAAGTTGAGAAAAAAGATCTTTGGCTATTTCTTCATCATGGAAGCTCATGTTTTTACCTGGTGACATGATTTCTCTGTGCACAAGAGATTACCTCAGAGGATAGCACTTGATCCAAAAGTGACCAACTGATAGGTTGAAAACATGAGTTTGTTTGTTTTGAGAACTTTGCCCAATAGGCAAGATAGCAGCTAAGTCAAAGTGGTTTATTTCTTTTCACATGTTTAAAAATGAGTTAGTATATCAGGCATCCTGTCAATAAGAATATTTGTTTCATTCAATGTAAAGATTGTTTTGATGGCAGAACACAACACTGGTACTTGAATAGATAAAAGACAGAGCTCTTCATTTCTCAGAGCTCCGAGTGAGAGACCCCCAGACAGGGCCACAAAGGGGTTTGTGCCCAAGGCCAGGGTAACAGCAAGCTGGAACTGTAGGAAACAATCTATATGGCAAATGAAGTACATAGAATGTGGCTATCTAGGCTTCCCAGGATCCCTGAGCATTGCCTAATTGGAATAATGGGAAGGGCTGTCCTTAGTTGTCCCGTGTTCATTCCTAGAGCTCCTAGTGTCAATGCATAATGGTTCCATTGTATGAGAGCCTGATGAGGGAAAGTGTTTTGAGTTTGGACTTAATTAGGTGCTCAAAAAAGGAACTGACAGCCTCCAACCAAGACCTGAAAATGAAATCAAAATAACAATGAAAAATATAAGTAAATGGTAATGATAACCCTGTATACGAGACAGCAAAAGAGACACAGATGTATAGAACAGTCTTTTGGACTCTGTGGGAGAGGGCGAGGGTGGGATGATTTGGGACAATGGCATTGAAACATGTATATTATCATATGTGAAACGAATCGCCAGTCTAGGTTCGATGCATGATACAGGATGCTCAGGGCTGGTGCACTGGGATGACCCAGAGGGATAATATGGGGAGGGAGTTGGGAGGGGGGTTCAAGATGGGGAACACATGTACACCTGGGATGGGTTCATGTCAATGTATGGCAAAACCAATACAATATTGTAAAGAAATTATCCTCAAATGAAAATAAATTTTAAAAACTAAAATAAAGTAAAATTGTAACAACCAAATCTAAAATGTCATTGTCTTAAAATAATGAACACCTTCTCCTGCTCATGTAACTGTTGTTTAGCTGGAGTAGTTCTGCAGATCTCGGCTGAGCTAATGTTTAGCTTGACTGGTTTACTTCTGTCTGTTGGGAATGTGTTTCAGTCTTTGAGAACCTGAAGGACACACGAGTATGTTTTTCTCCTGGCAATAGCAAAAGCACCAGAGACAAGATCCAATCACATAAGTATATTTGAAGCCACAATTTGTATCAAATTTGCTAAAATCTGACTGGGTAGAAGGTCACACACCCTTGCATTGAAAAGTCACATGGGAAAAGGCCTAGATATAGAAAGGGTGAGGAATTAGGAACCATAATTAATCTGCTACAGATAAAAATGAGAAAAGGGGAAGGGAAAGAGACTGAAGATACAAGTGGTGATTGATGGCAAGGATGAGGACAGGAGTAGGGATGCAGTTCAAAGGATGTTGCGCATGCAGAAATCCCATGGAGGACTTTAGGGTCTCCTGAGAAGGTGATAAAGTAGCATACTCTCCAGCACCAAACATCCTGAATGACTTTCCAAATATTAGTTTCCTGATGTCCTGTCATACTTACGACTTGACATTGTTGTCTTTCTTGTATGTCCTGGGGTACGGCTTCAAGCATGACTTTTCTGTAAGATACGCTCTTTAATAGAGCAGAGTTGATACAACCCTGAGATTCTATATTTGAGCTTGAATTCCAAGCCCTTCTTTTGAGTAAAAAGGATGCTGGAACAGAGACAGGAATTGCATCCCTGTGCCACATTCCTCTATCCCTTCTTTTATATTCCCTCTTCATTACTCTTCTTCCTGTCATCAGTGCTATTAGCTGTCCCCATTTCTCCTTCCTGTTAATTTAGCCCCTTTTCCTCTCAACTTTTCTTTTGACCTTTCATTCCACCCCTGCCTGTGTTGTTCCACATCATTCTTTACCTCTTTCCCTATATTTTCCTATGTCTTGTCCTTTTCATCCACTCTATTCTAACTCATTCCTCAATATTTTTTCCAACTCCGTACATTTTATCTTACCTTTTCTTCTTACTTCCCAAAGGGTCCCTTATAAAATCAAGTTAATGGGAGAAAATCATTCGGGCTGCTTTGACATGCTTGTACATGCTTAAAATTCTGGAGGGACAGTTCTTATTCCCCCAAAGTATAGGTGGACTATTCATTCTCTGCCCAACTCTGGCCACTTATCATCAAGAAGAATGACTGTCACTATCATTGCTGCCTAACCGGATGGCAGGTACATCAGCCGCAGGAGAGAACGTTTTAAATCACTGCAAACTTAGAAGCATGTGGCTGGGGAGAAAGATTAAAAATACTTCTAATTTCCCAGGTGAGTTCTGGCATCACAGAAAGAAAAAAAGAAGATTAAACAAAACTGATTATGACTGGATTGGTCATTGGTCTTCAGAGTCAGGTTAAAGAGAATCACTATAGCTTCAGGAAAAAGTTTTAACTTTCACCACCACTCTGGTGGTGTCTTATCAGAAAGAACAAGCTTTTGTTATTCCCTTGGACCAGAGACCTTTCATATTTAATCTCACAGGCAAGCTACATCTCTTCCTGCTACAACAGAGCCCTATAATTACTCTTATTAATCTTAAAATCATTGGCTTTAATTTCAAAGGCTTCTTGTAACCTAAAGTCTTTCAAAACATAATGGCAAAAAAAGTAAATCACCCTTTCCAAGTGGTGTCTCTGCTTGGTAAATGTCAGCACTAAGAAAGATATAAACATATTCCCCAAACAGGTAACATAAAGTGGGAAATGACACAGTATCAACCATAAACATGTCTTTGCCAGGGCCTTGCTTTAAAATGCTGTCACTCAAGAACTTGAGAGAAGCCTTTCAATTTTTTATTTTTTTAAATCAATACAACTGCAGAAACTCTACTTGGCTGGCAAAGTTTGAGCCAAGTCTATTGCATTTCCCAGTGGCACTCCGTTTCTTCCTTTATCACTCTAACCTCTTTCCAGGCACTGTTCTATCACTGGGATGAGACAAACTCCCCTCTGTACCAATCAGCACAGTGTGAGCCTTCTCTGAAGGAAAGCAAACCCTCCTTTCTAAAGGACTCTATATCCTGTCTGCCTGCCCTGAGCCATGTAAAGGCATTTCAGTCCCTCACAAATACATGGCATATGAACACGTGCATGCATGTCTGTGTGTGCATATTAAAATACACTCTAGAAGGATAGTAGACATTGAGCTACTATCAACCACCAGTGCCATTTAGTAAATTAACTCATTTAATTAGAAGCATCAAAGAGCAAGACTGAGAATGGAATAGGAGAAGGAGCAGACAAATGTTCAATTAGGGAGACAAGGAAGAAATCTGGAAAATGGGAAATGACCCTGACATGAAAAGAAGGAGTAGAGGGGAATTCATTGGAGGATGAGGATCCAGTGATCCCTCACATCCTTAGCAGCAACAGCAGCACATCCTTTTCTCTCATTGCAGCTCCCTGATGAGTCGAGTCACCTTGACTGCCTGCCCTATGATGTCACTAAGTGCCTGTCTGTCTTAGCTGACTATCTTGAATATGACTCCTTGCCAGCATACATTCTATTTCAAATTGGGTGCACTATGTTTTCTGTATCCCATTCGTTCATTCCCATTCATTACCTCTTACGTCACCATAGGCAGCCTTCATCTGTTGCTAATAGTTGCAGTTGTGACAGTATGCATTTACATCTTGACTAGACAATTCATGATGAAGAGAAAGTAAGATGTTGTCATTGGACATGACAGGGCAAAACTCTCAAACTCTTCAAAGACAACAAGTCATGTACTTAGAGATTTGACTACACTGTCTACCTCCTAATACTTGCTGGGGAATGATAAAATGCAGAAACACTCAAACCATAGTATTGTGTCTGATGGTGGAGAGGAAGTGGGGAAGCTGGAAATTTGATTGGATCGGCTGTTTGAGACTTGGGTTGATATGTTGAGATCTTCAAGTTTTCATTAAAAATGAGAAAGACAATTGAGTTATTATTGATAGTCGCAATGTTGATACAGTGTAAGATTACTGTCTACATTTTAACAAGCACTATATGAGGGTTTGCTTTAAAAATAAGTATTTTTTGCTAGAGAAAATGCAAACTTGGGCACAAATATGAGGTACAGCCATTTGGAACACTGATCACTGTCTGGGGAAGGAAGGAATGAATGAAGGCAAAGGAAAAAATGTGCCGTGAATCAGGAAAGCAGTTTATAATTTAATAATACATGATTGCTAATTATTCAATTCTAAGGAGAAATGTTGGTGTATTTAAATGAATAATAGATTTACAGAGGCAAGAAGCAAAATAATAATGGTATTTCTTTGGGAAACATTTTTTTCTCACAGCATACATAAAACAAAAATGTTATAAACAGTTTTGCAGATAAAGTTTAATGATATTTTAGAGTCATTTTGCCCGTACACTAGACAATAAGCATGAGATTTGCTTTGAATTGTCTGATTTCCATGTTCATCTGCTGCAAATCTTAGTTAGCTATATATGTTGATTCAGTCTTTTCATTTATATTGGAATTTAGAGTGATATTAAAGTTCTCATGTACAATCTCATACATTAAATTTACCCACCTATTTTCAATTTTTTTCTTTTTTCTCACTTTTTGCATTGAATTTTCTCTGACAATTTTAACTCCTTAACTGAGAATAACAGATGATTTTTCTGTATTTATTTGTTCTAGTGAGTATCTCCATCTTTTCTCAATTCTGTCAATTTAACATCAAATTTTTTCTCCAATTACTTAAGTCCTTTTAATTTTTGGTAAGTGTTTCATATAAAATTGTCACGGGCTTAATATTTTTTGCTCAAAATTTTATTTATTTTATTTTTATTTCCCCAAGAAAATGAGCATAATATGGCAGATAAGCACAAAGTTTGGCATCTAGTTAGCTCTGAGTCTTAGTTTCCTAAGTGTGAATACTTAGATGATATATCATTAAAGTTTGCTCAATTTATCTGTAAAAATGAACAGACATGACACTTGTCCTTCTAAGCTCACAATATTTGTTCAAAAATAATAAATATGTAAAAATGTATTACAAACTACTAAGTCACTCACACACTGGTATGTACACAATCAAATACCATCTAGATGTTTCTGACTTTTCAATAATTTTAATGAATATATTGTATATGTAATTATTTTTATTGACTCAGGAACTATTTGAAATCTCAAATTTATTATCATTTTTATGATCATTTAAGTCAATGTTTCATATTTTCAAAATCAAATTTATATTTCAACAATTCATTCTCTCACATTATATGATACATGACAGATGTAATAATAGATCACCAGAGCTGTCAGGATGTGAAGTCATGTAGAAACTGGGTACAGTTTTTTAGGAGTAAAGAAAACAAAACCCACTGAGGCCAAAAAATTGAC
This sequence comes from Moschus berezovskii, assembly GCF_049115385.1. Lineage (NCBI taxonomy): Eukaryota > Metazoa > Chordata > Mammalia > Artiodactyla > Moschidae > Moschus > Moschus berezovskii. The sequence continues at coordinate 56,173,844 of NC_142470.1, forward strand.
CAGAGCTTATAGTTTTGAGCTAATTTTTGTCCCTCCAAAATTTATGTGTTGAAGCTCTAGTCTCCCAGTCCTTCAGATTGTGGCCGTATTTTTGACAGTTTCTTTCAAGAGATAATTAAGTTAAAATGATATAATTCAGGGATTTTCCTGGTGGTCCAGTGGCTAAGAATCCACTTTCCAATGCAGGGGACAGGGGATCAAGAATCAACCCTTGATCTTGGAAGATCCAACATGCTGTGGAGCAACAAAGGCCAGGTACTACAACTACTGAGCCTGTGCTCTAGAGCCTTCGAGCTGCAACTACTGAAGCCCATGTATCTAGAGCCCATGTTCTGCAATAAGAGAAGCCACTGCAATAAATTTCTGTACTGCAACTAGAGAGTAATCCCACTCACAGAAACTAGAGAAAGCCCAGGCACAGCAACAAAGATCCAATGAGGTAAAAAATAAATAAATAAATTTTTAAAAATTTAAAAATTGAAGTGATTAGAGTGAGTTATTGACTAATATTTGAGAAGGAAATGACAACCCACTCCACTATTTTTGCCTGAAAAATCCCATGGATGGAGAAGCCTGGAGGGCTACAGTCCATGGGATCACAGAGTCTTATGTGAATTAGCAACTAAACAAAAGAATAGCCAACATGACTGGTATCCTTATCAGAAGAAAGGTGTACCGAGACACACACACACACACACACACACACACACAGAGAAGACCATGTAAAGACATTGGGAGATACAGTTATCTACAAAAGAGATTTCAGATAAAACCAACCCTGTCAAAACCCTGATTAAACTTCTAGCCTTTAGAATTGCAATAAAATAAATTTATATTGTTTACCCAGCCTATGGTACTTCTTTATGGCCACCTGTGTTAACTTATACCCTAATTTAAATCAGATACAGACTAAACATCACATATCCCCAATACTTATGAAGTACTTATTCTACCACGTTATACTGCTTCCCAATTTTATTTTTTAAAAGTTTCACTAAGGGATACTTACTTAAATGGTGAAATTTAAAAAAAAAATGATACAATGAAGAAAACAGTCTGAATGAGTAAATCATTTAGGATAGCATCCACTCAGATGCTGCAGTTTAGATAATGCAGGCATCAATTAATAAATGAATGTTTATTGCTGATTTAGGTCGCAGGGTCCACCTAAAAATATTTGATAAGTATCATTGGAATTCTAGACCATTTAAGTAGAACTAGATTCCCCAACATGGAAGAAATAGAATATAGTAAATCATTAATAGGAATATACGTAAAGGGAAAGGTTCATAAATAATATAGAAATAAACATAATAAAAACAGAGATCCTATATTAGTTATCAGAGGTAGTGGTGGCACCATTAAACCTGAAGAGACAAAGATACTATTTGTAATGTTGGAATTTTTTACACCCTCTTATTCTTTTTCTTTAAAGATTATTTTAATGTGGGCCTTTTATTTTTCTTTAAAATTTTTATTAAATTTATTACAATATTGCTTTATGTCTTCACTTTTTGGCCTTGAGGCCTGTGGAATCCTAGTTCCCCAACCAGGAATCAAACCTGTACCCCCCTGCATTGGAAGGTGAAGTCTTAACCACTGGATCACCAGGGAAGTCCCTCACAACCTCTTCTTGCTTTACTATCGTGCAATATTTTCCTATATGCCACTGTGACTCATCTCTTATGCTGTACCCTGTCATATTGGCTAACTTGAATCACAGATAATATATACTGAATAAATATTTGTTTAATTAATGGATAAGAGAGGACCATTCATTTTCAGCTTAAATCATGCACCTGAAGAACACCACCACCAGAATCTTCATAAAAAAGGAAGAGGTAAGGGGAAAGGAAAAAGGTGGGGAGGGATCAAAGGAGAGAAGAGGAGATAAAATAAAATTTAAAAGGAAAAGAAAAATTTTCCTGCAAATAGGGACATTAGTGCAAAAGAAAACAAAACCAAGAAATTATTAGAGTCAGTGATAATTCACGTGAGATGGCCAATCCTAAACAGTCAAAACAGAACCATGAGTTTAGAGCTCAGTGGGTTTTCTATGAAGTTGAAGTTATAAATCTTGAACCAACTTGTGCATCTGCATTTATAGCTACTGTTCAACTCTCTATGTACATTTCTGCAGGCAATTTCTCATTTATGGGCCTTCTATGACCTTTATGTTTGAAATTAAGTTTCCTTATAACTTTATCTTAGAGTGCAATTCAGTTTAAATAAAGCCCAACATTTCAAAATAATGACTTCTATTCCACCAACAGCTATGGCCCTTTATTGACTAACTTACTGATACAATGTCATTCTCATCTCGTAAAGATTACCTATTTTGACACTTTAATGTTTATCAATTACATAGAGTATTAATGATTACTAGAAAAATTTTCCTGGAATACATAAAAATGTTTTATTATTCAGGAACATGGAGTAAACACCACATAAAGAGGACAAATAGTTTCATTTAAATCCATTGAAACAGTTACAAAAGACAGTTTGAGACCTTGCATATACTGTGCAACTTAGTTTTAATTCTTAGATGTATGCTATAGCACTCAGTACTATACTGAGATGTGCTTTCCATGTTAATAAATATTGAGCTTAAAATTCTCAGCATTTGAAGTAAAAATTATGATAAAGCTTCGGTAATGGTTGTTGTAAGTTTCTTCTTATCAAGTATCCCATGCACATTATGCTGGGAATTCACACTTAAATATTATGGAGAATCAATTTGTAAAGGAGTTGCTTTTACTTCACTTAGATGAACTAATTTCATTTAAGATGAATGTATTAGAAAAGTTGCTTAGAAAATACTAATGTCCATTACATCATAAAAAAATGTATTAAACTTTTCTTTTGGGTGATACAGAAAAATTTTTATAAAAATCAGTTGAACTTGTGACCATATTTTAGTATAACACTATTTGGAAAATATTTTTATTATAAGCAAATTATGCAGCAAACTGGCAGTGGAACAACAATGTTTTGGATCTCATGGGATTTCTAGTTATTATTTTTATTTTGGTTGAACAAATCTACTAAAGCAATGACATTCTGAAATACAGCAATTATTTTTTTCACTTGTTTTGTCTCTTAAAAATGTTTTTAAAAGGGCAAGTAGAATTAAAATGAATGCAATGCATGAGACAGTTCAGTTCAGTTCAGTCGCTCAGTCGTGTCTGACTCTTTGCGACCCCATGTATCACAGCACGCCAGGCCTCCCTGTCCATCACCAACTCCCGGAGTTCACTCAAACTCATGTCCATCGAGTCGGTGATGCCATCCAGCCATCTCATTCTCTGTCATCCCTGTCTCCTCCCGCCCCCAATCCCTCCTAGCATCAGACTCTTTTCCAGTGAGTCAACTTGTTGCATAAGGTGGCCAAAGTATTGGAGTTTCAGCTTTAGCACGAGACAGTAAAAAGCATTAAAATATCTATAAAAATAAACAGCATAGCAATTTTTTAAATTAACAACTGCAACATAAATAAGCAACAAGAGAAATCAGAATAACTATTTGTTTCAAGTCCAGTATTTTTAGTTAAAACAACACGTTTTATTGTGTGCATAAACTTTACTTCCCTGCAAGGAAAACTGCAATCAAAAGTTTTTTCTTTTTTTCTTTTATTTCTTTCTTTATTTTTACTTTACATTATTGTATTGGTTTAAAGAGGAATGCAAAGATGTTTAGCTTGTTGCTACTAGCTGAGTTACTTCAGTTAAACTTTAATACACATGTTCTTTTCCCAACTAGAGACTGTAAACTCCTGAGGCCCAAAACTCCGGTTTCGGCTCAGAGAACTGGGTTCTAATTCCTACTCTACCCTGTTCTGCTTATCTTGAGCAAGTTACTTAACAGCAGTTCCAACTGTGTCTGGGTTCCATGTTGAACTGAGAGAGTTGCCACAAGATGTCCTGTTTTATTATGGTAACTCTCTCAGTTCACTGTACATCACTTCTGTCAGAATCCAGGTAATTACTAACTTAAGGTAGTTCAAAGTTTCAATGTCAGAGCACACTGCATTCCTTTCTAGAATGAATCTTTGCTAAAGATCAATGTAGAAAAGGAAATCAGATGTGTATGTTCAATCTGATTCTGAGATTTGAAAAGTTAGGAGACATGTAGTAGGCACACACAGACCTACAAAGGATATATATGTCTGCCTTGGTCTTTTAATTTCATCCTGATGGTTGTAAAGAGCTACTAGAAGGTGTTAATAAAGGGGATTGTTGTGGCTGTTTAGTTACTAAGTCATGTCCACCTTTTTTGGGACCCCATGGACTGTAGCCCGTCAAGCTCCTCTGTCCATAGGATTTCCCAGGCAAGAATATTGGAGTGAGTTGCCGTTTCATTTCCTTCTCCAGGGCATCTTCCTAACCCAAGGATCAAACCTGCATCTCCTGCATTGGTAGGTAGATTTTTTACCACTGAGGCACTTAGAAAAAAAATTAAAGAAATTATATACTTCTCATTTAGACCTAGAAATATCATTTGAGTGTGGTATGAAAAATGGACTGAAGGAGAGTGTGGACACTGTGAAGCAAGGAGACCAACTGTAAGGGTATTTCAGCAGCCCAAGTGTGATAAGGAGAGATTGAGAGTGAAAACAGGAGAGATGCAGATGTATGGTACTCTGGGCACAGGGTCTCAGTTCTCCACTACCAGATAGATCATTCCCTCCAGTTGTGTGTTTTTCTGCATTGTTACATTTTTACAGTTTACACAACTCATAAGGATATAGATGGGGAAGAACTGTTGCACTTCTTGCCCCCAAACCCCATGTAATGAACTGACTTTAACTCTATTAGTTTACTCTGGGAAATATAGGTGGATTAGAGGAATGGACAGGGCTGTCTGCAGACATATTTATGGTCATCTTCTATAATGATAATATTGCTGTTACTCTAAGCCACAAAACAGTCCCATCTGACAATTTGAAAACCCAGTCCTATGTAATAATTACACATTTAACTTGTTCTGGTGGTAATCACCTCCTTCCTTCCCACCTGGGGCAGGAACAGAGATAGATGAAAATTGTGCTCCAATCTTTTGTTTTTCTTTCCCACTACTCCGCCTCAACTCCCACATGCTTAAAAAGGTTTAGGATTCCTACAAAGCAGAACCAAAAGACAGGTGGATACAGGGAAAGGCACAGTCTTACATAATAGATTCTTTCATCATCAAGACTTTCCTTCATGGGTGTGCTGTTGTGGGTTCCTCAGAGATGCCCATCACTGAAGATCTTTCATTTTTAAGTCTTAAGAGAGCAAATGCATGCTTCAAGAGGTCACTTAGTTTTCCCCAGCCCACATTGTGCATAGCCCATCACCAGCACATCCCAGTAAAGCCTACAGACATGATCTCACACCTACTTTCTTTGCATGTGGCCCATCACTAATCCATGGACACATCCACATAATCTTTGTCCCTGTGATTGTAGGAATCTAGTTATATCCCAAATGCAACTCTCTCTCTCTGCTCTCTCATCATTTCCTTTGAGGGCAGAGGCAGAAATTATTCAATAATTCTCACAATCTCTCCTATTACTTTATCCTTTCAGAGCTTCAAAATGGATATGGACTTTAAAGAGTTATGGAGTCAACTTCAACCATTGCCCTGAGATGGTTAGGTAGCATCACTGATTCAATAGATGTGAACTTGAGCAAACCTTGGGAGATAGTAAAGGACAGGGAAGTCTGGAGTGCTTCAGCCTACGGGGTTGCAAAGAATTGGACATGACTTAGTAACTGAACGACAACAATGTTGTGTCAGGCACACATTCCAATTTTCTCAACCTTTTTACAATGGAAAGTTTTAAATATACATAGACTAATGTAATGAACCTCCATGACTTACCAATTGCCTTCACCAATTAACAACTCATGGTTAGTCATGTTTCATATATTCCCCATCCTCACATCCCACCCAACTAGATTATTTTCATGCAAGTCCTTCATCACATAATTTCATCTGTAAATATATCAGTATGTGTCTATATTAGTTTATGGTCAGAACTCCATGAGGGTTTACCTAGGATTTCTGCTTATGATCATATGAGGTTGAAACCAAGGTTTCAGCTGAGCTTTTATCTGGAGGCTTGTGGAGAGATTCACTGAAATCTCATTAGAATGGTTGGAAAAATACAGTTCCCTATAAGTTGTAGGTTTGAGGTCCTCATTTCCTCATTGTCAATGTCTCCTCTCTTTGCTCCCAAAGCTCAGTTGAATTTCACCTATGTTCCCTTCAATCCATTGTCAAATCACTAATGATGCCCTTCTCATGCTTCAAACTTTCTCATATCCACATTTTCTTTCCTGTTCCTGTCTTCTGTTTCTAGATAGAGAAAAATGTCTGCTTTTGAGGGCAATTGTGACCACATTGGACCCACCTGGATAATATAGTATAATCTAAGATTATACTGATTGGTAACCTTATTACATCTACAAAGTTCCTCTTGGCATATTCACAGGTGCAATATTTTATCATAGTCACGAGTTATGAGATTAGGACAAGACATTTGGGGGATGCTTATTTTAGAAAATTTTGATTGTTAGCATCAGTGAGGAAGAAGTAAAGGAAACCTGTGTTCTACACCTACCTCCGTCTCTTTCCAGGTCCTAACTTGTCCATCCAACATTTCTAAGGAAATATGTTTTAAAATTGTTGAATGCATAGTATACTTGATAAACATTCAGGGAGTCATCTGCATTAAAAAAGTAACAAAATGTATTGAAATGGTGTAAACGGTGATGTAGAGTGGTGGGTGGGTAGGGAGTGGAATTGAGAGAAAAATAAAATCAAGGAAAGACTTGGTCACTATTATGAAGTGAGCAGGCATTGCTGTATTCACATAATCCATGCTTCTGCCCAGCTCCAACACCTACTTGAAATCCTTTGTGCATACCATCTTGGTTTTGGCTCATAAACAGCTTTAGTGATGGTAAAAATAACTGTGCTGTGTAGTCAACATAGCTCATCAAAGTAGGCAACTTTGTGTGAATGTATAATAGCCCTTGCAAGTCTTGGAGAGAAAAGATATATTTCTGTGCCACTACAGGGACACTTCTATGACTGTGACTTTTTTTCATTTCTTTAATTCCTTTCCATATCATAGCAAGGTATCCTAAGCCAATCGAAACTCAAAACTTAGTCACACCATTGAGCTGGTATGTCTGCGGTAGGTTCACTTTGAAATTAAGAATTAAACAGTTTGGCCTCTCCTACTCTACCCCTTTCAATAACTATTTTCTTACCTTGAGGTTATCATAAAACTTTTCCCTCTCAGAGGATAAATTCAGAATCATAATTCCCTTTGTCTCTTGTCAAAACTTATCTTACTTACTTCCTCACCCTTCAGCTTGGTATATCTGATACACTACTTCATGCATTGATATGGGATCAACAAATTACTCATATCTCAGATCCCACATTAAAACTTTAACAGGAGCCAGCAGTGTCTTAATCTAAACATAAACTAAATAAGGAAATGCGGGTACTTTAGAAAGAGAATTCTGGATACATGCTACAGCAGGGAATTCATCACCTGTGTTCCTGCTAAGTCAAGTCTCTAAAAATGAATTTTTCTGAACTGTGGCTAAGGAACTTTCATGTTTACCAAATATCATTTTGAAAATATTATTGTTCACAATAGCATCTTCTTGAATTTCTCCTTCTATCCTTTCACTTTAAAAAAATGCCTTATAAAAGCCAGACACTACATAACTAATAGGTACGTAAGAAAAAGAAAAAAAATAAAAACCTGTCAGCTTAAGACAGGTTGGGACACAGGATTTTGAGATTAAGAGCTTCATGTTCCCTGTCTGAAAGGGGTTTTCAGAACCAGGTTGTTCAGTTCCGTAGATTTATGGCAAGGGATGAATAGGGAATAAATAGTTTTCTTCAGTCCACAAGTTCTATTCATGATGAAAGAAGAAAAGTCTATTCAATTATTTCCTGTCAGATTGCCAATTTCTGAACTATTGGGCTGATTAAATTCAGTGTTTGAAAACACCAAGAATATTTGAATAAAAGGGGCCAAATACACAGATGATTTTAAGTGATTTAAATTTCAATGGGTTTTCCATCTCTTTCTGTTTTGCTTTTTCATATGAAGTTAAATTAGAACTTCTGTGAATATTGTGTTGGGAGTTCTCAAACAATATGTCTCCTATTAACCTTGACTTTCTTAGTAGTTTTCAGATTGACTTTGTCAGTATATTTCTCACAGATGCATCCTAAGAGACAAATATCTACTCTGTAATTTACTCAGATGTGTTTTGAAATGTTCACTACAATCTCTAGACATGCAACCTCTTAAAAAAGAAATGAAAAGAAAAAGCTGTCTTTCCCAAATCCTGTCTTTGATCAGCTCAGACCAAGTACTCCATCAAAAACCTTTGTCTCTGAACTGCTCTCTACCCTTCAATATCTTTCAAATAAATGTTATCAAGTTGTTATTTATCAGTCAGAAGATGTACAGTAGGCACTGGGATTTGTTAAAAAAAAATGAGAGAAGAAAAAGGCTTGAAGAATTTCTTAAAAAAATTTTTTAATCTCATTGAAGTAAAGGAAAACGTACTCATGAACCATACATATTTATATAAAAATAATCAGTGTAATCAAGTGTTGAATGTGTGGTTCTAACAGAATATGTGTGAAGATGGAAAGATGGATAAATAACTGTACTAGACAGTCTTAAATTGGATTTGGAAGAACAGGCAGAAGTTATACACTGTAACCAAAGACTCTGGATGTAATTTGCTTGCTCTCAGAAAGATGGCCTAAGAGCAGGGTCTATACAAAGTCACAGGAAGATAATTTTCTTATTTGGAGTTAGGGTGTGACTTAAGAAATGCAGGGAGTATTTCCTGTGTTCCAGATACTGAACAAAGCACTAGGCATAGAACACATTACCCACACACAGTTGGATTGCCAATACAAAACCTATAGCCTAGCTGGGAAATCGGATAGTAAATAAATGATTACTCATAGTGACTAGTAAAACTAAATATGTCAAGTGTCATGAAGGAGTATAAGATGCTAAAGGACTGTATGTTTGAGGTATAAGATGAAGGCCAGGGTGCCTGTAAATAAGAGAGGGATGGGAGAGTGTCCAGACAGGATCATGAAGTATGTACCAGGGACCCAGGCATGTTGTCCATTTCTAGATAGAACAATGGTAAAGAATCCACCTGCCAGTGCAGGAGAGACAGCAGACTTGGGTTCAATCCCTGGTTCGGGAAGATCCCTTGGAGAAGGAAATAGCAGCCCACACCTGTATTCTTGCCTAAGAAATCCCATGGACAGAAGACCCCAGGGCCTATAGACCATGGAGTTGCTAAGAGTTAGACACAACTGAGTGCCCATGCATGTGAGCACACTCATGCAAACACACACACACACACACACACACACACACACACAGAGGCATGTTAATTTTTCTTGTACAGTTTGTCATTGATTCTAATGGCAAGAGACAACCCTTTAGGGGACATAGCACAGCAATAACCTGATTGGATTTGTGTAGCATTAGAGCTATAGTTGGAACTCTGAATATTGATAAGCAGATTCCAGTCCTAGCCTCCCTCTGTTGGCCATCAACTCTCTCTATTTCGTGGCCTTGCTCTCATGATTTGTAAAATGGGGTAATGTTATTTAGGTCAGATGAGATCAGGTAGTGAATTATAAAGTGACGTTTGGCGTGTACACATCAGTAGCCACAAAGAACATATCTGTATTATCATGCAGGACATACTAAATGTTCTTGTATAGAATATGTAAGCACACACCACCCCCCGACACACATATGGGTATATGTTCCTCCCAAATCCAATCTCCACAATCCCTTCTGCCAAAGGGAAGAAAGCCCTGATTACAAGTCTTCTATCTTCTTCCCAGAAACTAGTTCTGAAAAGCACAAAAGTTGCTGTTACCCAGGCATCAAGCATATCACTGACTGATCCCATATCCCAGGACCTTAATTACTTAGTATGCCACTCTGTTAGGATAAATTAATTTACTTTCTAACAACTGTATCAATCTCAACCATATAGACCTTGCTAATTTGATTACATCTTGTGTCAAAATCCAGTATTTTATGCCCTATATTTCCCTTCAGAGTAACTTTAGCTTCTTTTTAGGTCTCTACAATAGTTGTGCTATATGTATGATAAACATTTGTTAAAGCTGACAGAACTATTCCAACAAGGAACTATTATTTTTGAACGGTTGAGCTGTATCTGTTTTGATATGTTATTAAGGAACAAACTTAATTCCCTCCACCTTGCCGACAAAGGTCCATATAGTCATTTCAGTTCAGTCGCTCAGTCGTGTCTGACTCTCTTCAACCACATGAACCACAGCACGCCAGGCCTCCCTGTCTATCACCAACTCCTGGAGTTTACCCAAACTCATGTCCGTTGAGTTGGTGATGCCATCCAACCATCTCATCCTCTGTCATCCCCTTCCCCTCCTGCCCTCACTCTTTCCCAGCATCAGGGGCTTTTCAAATCAGTCAGCTCATTGCATCAGGTGGCCAAAGTATTGGAGCTTCAGCTTCAGCATCAGTCCATACCCAGGACTCATCTCCTTTAGGATGGACTGGTTGGATCTCCTTGAAGTCCAAGGGACTCTCAAGAGTCCTCTCCAACACCATAGTTCAAAAGCATCAATTCTTCTGTGCTTATAGTCAAAGTTATCTCTTTTTCAGTAGTCATGTACAGATGTGAGAGTTGGACCATAAAGAAGGCTAAAAACCGAAGAATTGATGCTTTTGAACTGTGGTGCTGGAGAAGACTCTTGAGAGTACTTTGGACTAAAAGGAGATCAAACCATTCAATCCTAGAGGAAATAAACCCTGAATACTCATTGGGAAGGATGATGCTGAAGCTGAAGCTCTAATACTTTGGCCATATGGTGTGAAGAGGTGAAAAAGACCTCTTGCAAAAGACCTTGATGCTGGGGAAGATTGAAGGCAAAAGGAGAACTGGGTGGCAGAAGATGAGATGGTTAGATAGCATCACCAACTCAATGGACATGAATTTGAGCAACTCTGGCAGATAGTGAACAACAGAGGGAATTGGCATGCTGTAGTTCACGGGGTCCAAAGAGTCAGACTTAGCAACTGAACAACAGCAACAAGGACCTAAGGATTATTTTTCCAGATCATGTAGTTTCTCAGTCTGTCTTGTATCTAAATGACAGTTTATTGGACAATGTATAAAAGATAATAGAAGTCTCATTGAGGGATGAAAAATCTGTGTGATGACATTCAATCCTTAACAGAAATGATGTATCTTTTCATTCTCTTAGCAATGGCTCCTGGTGTTGCAAGGGTGAAGATGCACACAGCTGCAATGAGGGAGCTGAGTTTGTGACGTAGCATCAATACTAAAGGATTTATCTGTTTTTCAATGTCAATGGAGTCCCAAGGGAGACTTCTGGATAAATTTCCTAGTACTGGTGATGCATTCTCCTTGTTACTTTTCTTTGGGGAGTGATTCTTTCATTATTCACTCTACATTTAATGCTATTGCTTCAGCTGGGTTGATGTGGTGCTGATGAAGTGAAAATTTCTATTTTTACCTGGAGTTTCCTCATTTTGCCTCTTTAACCCTTCATCAACAAATTGTCAAAGAACACAATCCTCCTTCCTTTGCCTTCACCTTTATTCCCTCTCAGAAGCAAAGTGCTTTTGGAGTCTGCTTCTGCAAAATTTTGCCTGACTCAAAGCCACATGTACGTTGAAGTCCTATCTCTGTAGTCCATAATGTGATTTTTACCAAACATTTGCTAGTATTTTCAGACTTAAGCTAAACTTAGGCTTTAGACCATGTTGCTAGCTTTCTGTTTCTGTCTTCCTCAGCTTTATTCTTAGTTTGCCTTTGCTTGTCACAAACACTTCAACATAGTGATGATGCGGCTTAAACATGAATAATTATATACAGGTATTTGGTGAACATTCTCTTTTTTTATTCACAATCATTTTGACATTTGGGCATTCTTAGCATCAAGTAATACAGAAAGTATCATTTTGATATAAATTCACTTTTCATTTCCTATTCATTTCCTATTTTAAATTGTTTTGGGAAGATAAATTACAAAGCAGGTAGCTAGGTAGTCATCATGGTCTTTAGGTACTTGGGATCCCATCCTTTATATATATATATATTTAGTTATAGAAACCTTCAAACGAGGTGACTAATTTTCAGGTGACTGCTTTAACTGCATCACATCAATTACAAATTACTTCTCATTATCGGTTACTCAATAAATAATTTTATTCAGCAGGTAGACATACTTGCTTCAATGTATAATGTCAAAGGGACTTAAATTTATCTTGGATCTGGTACACAATTTTTGAGTTAGTATTACAAGAAAGATTGGTTTAGAATCAAATTCTCATGTATCTTTCAGCCTTGAGGCAATTCTACCAACTATCTGTTAACTCTTTCATTCCAAGAGGATTTTCTTATGTGGTAGGATTCTTTTGGCATTGATTTCCATCTTAAATCCATAGCAATCAAAGAACAAAATTTATATGAACCAATTTCTTGCTTTGCAGATCAGATTATGATCAGTTTGGGTAACTATCCTATGGGCAATTAATTAAAAACATCTAACCTGTAATTATTGGTTATGTTTCCTATATATGTCTCTTAGGTCGAAATTTTTAAATTGTTGCTTGGACACTCTATGCTATTAATAACTGTTTATCTCTGCTTATTCTATTAAGTATGACGGTGTGTACTGTGGGTATTCAGTTGCTCAGTCATGTCCAACTCTTTGAGACTCCATGGACTGTAGCCAGCCAGACTCCTCTGTCCATGGGATTTTTCAGTCAAGAATACTGGAATGGGTTGCCATTTCCTTCTCCAGGGCATTTTCGAGAACCATGAGATTGAACCCGCATCTTTTGAGTCTCCTGCATTGGCAGGGGGATTCTTTACCACTGCAACACTTGGGAATCCCCAAGTATGGGGGTAGGACATTAAAACATTCCAATATGATCATGGATTTGACTTTATCCACTTATTTCTGATGAACTTTGCTTTATATATGTTATTAGATGTATTTATACATTCTATATTGGAGAAGGCAATGGCAAGCCACTTCAGTACTCTTGCCTAGAAAATCACATGGACAGAGGAGTCTGGTGGGCTACAGTCCATGGGGTCAGCTACTAGTCGGACACGACTGAGCAACTTCACTTTCACTTTTCACTTTCACACATTGGAGAAGGAAATGGCAACCCACTCCAGTGTTTTTGCCTGGAGAATCCCAGGGACGGTGGAGCCTGGTCGGCTGCCATCTATGGGGTCACACAGAGTCGGATACGACTGAAGCGACTTAGCAGCAGCAGCATACATTCTATATAAATATATAGAGGTGTTATATAGTTGTGGTAAGTTGACCCTTCTACCTTCATGAAATATATTTCTTGCCATAAAGTTTATTTTTCCTGACATTAGTATAGATAAAACTCACTTCTTTTGATTAGTGTTTATATGGTACAGGTAAAGTACTAGAAAGTGGACTAACCTTTTACTCCAGACCCAGAGATATCTCAGAATTTATCCTTTTCATAATACTGCTCTTGGAATGAAGTCAGTTAAGATAAATGATGAAACTTAAACATGTGATCTATCAAGTCAATTTGCTTGTTAATCAGATTTATTTATTGTGAAAAATCTTATTGATGAGTTCCAGGTGTACTGGAAAGACTGTGAAAATCTCTTGTCACATAGAACCTAGTGGGTCTATGTGACAAGCACAGTATAAAAGCAGATGAAGAATGCAGAAAGCATCTGCTTCATCTCTTGTAATTGAAGGCAACTACTTTGATCGCAGACTGTATCTGAGATGTTTCAATTTTCCTCAGTGAAACTGCTGTTGAGATGTGCTTTTTTTTTTTTTGGTCTTCCTTACAGTTAAAGAAACTGTCACTGAGACTATTTAAAATAGTTACTGGTATACTTGTAACCTATTATTTTTTCTATTGTTGCTGCTGTTCAGTTGCTCAGTTGTGTTCAACTCTTTGTGACCCCATGGACTGTAATACACCAGGCTTCCCTGTCCATCACCAACTCCCAGAGTTTTCTCAAACTTATGTCTATTGAATTGGTGGTGCCATCCAACCATTTTATCATCTGTTGGCCCTTCTCCACCTGCCTTAAATCTTTCCCAGAATCAGGGTCTTTTCCCAGGTGAGTTGGTTCTTTGAATCAGATGGCCAAAGTATTGGAGCTTTAGCTTCAGCATCAGTCCTTCCAATGAATATTCAGTGTTGACTTCATTTAGGGTGGACTGGTTTGATCTCCTTGCTGTTCAAGGGACTCTCAAGAGTCTTTCCCAGCATCACAGTTCGAAGGCATCACAGTTCTAATTCTTCAGCACTCAGCCTTTTATATTGTCCAGCACCTATCATTTTTATTGTTTGCTTTCTACTTAGATATTTGGTTCTATTATTTTTCTCTCTTTCATCTATTTATTTTAGTTATAGGATACTTTTGTGGCTAGATTTTATTTTTGTTTGCTTTTTTCCTATTGAGGGCAAACTTTAAAGATTACTTTTATTGAGGTAACATTGATTTGTAACATTATATTTTCACATATACAACATTATATTTCTACTTCTGTATACCTTACACCACCACCAAAACATTTATATCATACACCCTTGACTTGTTGATACTGCTATGAATAAATGATTTTACCACTCTTAAAATACTTTAAGACTCTCAGAACAATTTAACTTCTTGTACCCTTCCCCAAACTTTTATGTTATTATTGTCTTTAAGTTGAATTATGTCTTAACTATCTATCTATCCATCCATTTATCTAGTTCATATATCCATCTATCAGTTTAATATCTGTCTCTCCACCTACTGCTATTTTATTTTTCAAAAATTTTATTGAAATGCAGTTGAGTTACAAAGTTGTGTTAGTTTAAAGTGTACAACAAATTGAATCAGTTATGCATATGCATATATCTATTCTTTTTCAGATTCTTTTCCCCTATAGGTTATTAAAGGATATTAAGTAATATTCTCTGTGCTATCCAGTAGGTCCTTGTTAGTTATCTATGTTACTTTAAATAGTCTGTGTACATTTTGTTTGAATTGCTCCTTCTTCACTTTATTCCTGTTTCTCTCTTCTATCTGGAATTACATATTCCTTGCCTCAGAATTTTTTGGTAATGTTATTTCATTTATTTTATATCATTTGCTAGCAAATACTTTGGATCTTTTTGCTAAAAATATCTTTCAAGTTAAATATATATTTATTATGTATTGAATTCTTGACTGAGAGGTTTTTAAAACTTTTTGAAAGTAAAATTCCACTACCTTTGGGCTTTTTTTGTTTGTTTGTTTTTTTAATTTCTGTTGTGAACTAACTTTCTAGTTTTCTTTCTTCTCCAATAGTGCTATGACATTCTTTTCGGACTTCTTTTTTTGTTTATTTTTATTTTTCTGCAACATTATAATAGTGTGTCTTGGGCTGGTTTTTCTTTGAATATATTCTGTTTGAGTTCCAAAATGTTTCTTGAGCCTTTGCTTGATGTCTTTCTTTGGTATGACAAAATGCTTTGTAATTATTTTTTCAATATGGGCTTCCCAGGTGGCGCTAGTGGTAAAGAACTTGTCTGCCAATGCAGGAGATACAAGTTTAATCCCTGGGCCAGGAAAATCCAGTGAAGGGCATGGCTACCTGCTCCAGTACTCTTGCCTGGAGAATCCCATGGACAGAGGAGCCAGGCAGGCTACAATCCATAGGGTTGCAAAAAGTCAGATATGCCTGAAGTGACTTGAGTGAGTGAGTGAAGTTGATCAGTCGTGTCAGACTCTTTGCGACCCCGTGGACTGTAGCCCACCAGGCTCCTCAATCCATGGGACTCTCCAGGCAAGAATACTGGAATGGGTTGCCATTTCCTTCTCCAAGGGATTTTCCCAACCCAGGGATCGAACCCAGGTTTCCCACATTGCGGGCAGATGCCTTAACCTCTGAGCTACCAGGGAAGCCCAGAGTCAGACATGCCTGTAGTGACTTAGTGAGCACCATATTTTCCGATATTTATTCTATTCCATTTTCTCTCTGTTGTCTTCTGAGTCCCTTTTAATTTGTTTCATTTATTTTTTTTCCCTCTGACTTAGAATACTTTTTTTCTGACCTGCTTTCTAACTATCTTTTTCTAGCCATGTCAAATCAGTTATTAGTGCATTGAATCAGTCTGTAGCTAATCAGGAGATGGAAACCACTCAGTTGTTTAAATTGGTGATAATTAATATAAAGAATTATTAAGTTGTGATAGGAGAGTAACTATAAACATGAAGAGAAACCTCTAAAGGATTCCCTAGAGCTCAGAGAGGCTCCCTGAGGAAAGATAAACTTGGAAAAGAGATTCACACGTTATTGAAATTGGCATGACTAAAGCTCAGGACTTTCCAGGTGGCATTAGTGATAAAGAACCCACCTGCCAATGCAGAAGACGTAATAGACTTGAGTTCAATCCCTGTGTGGGGAAGATCCCCTGGAGAAGGACATGACAACCTATTCCAGCATTTTTGCTTGGAGAATCCTATGGACAGAGAAGCCTGGTAGGCTATAGTACATATGGTCGCACAGAATTGGACACAACTGAAGTGACTTTAGCATGCATGAATGGCCAAAGCTTATCAGATAGAGGGTGACTTGACTTGATTGCCTTGCCAAAGCTGTTGCACAACAACTGAACAAATAGAAACAACCCAACCCTCTGAGACATGGGCTGAATGCCCACAGATGGGCATGCAGAGGGAGTGAAAGCAATCTACGTTGCTGGAGCTGGGACCTTGTGAAATCTCATTCTATAGGAATAGGAACCTAGGATACTTTTCTGTCAGTTTAAAGTAAGTTGGCAAGAGGGATGAAATTCGAGCAGTCAGCTCACTAGATGCCAGCACCATGTGGATTCTGGCATGGACATGCATGGAGCTAAGAAGTGGGTGTGGGGGCAGCATTTTAGGCATGGGTTCATGCCTGCAGGGTCCTGGGCTCCTAGACATATTTCCATTCCCCAAAGTAAGAGTGAGGTAAAGCTTGTGGTTATTAAATACTGGAACAAAAGGTTGGTGTCTGGTTGGCACCTAGCACTGGAGAAAGTGCACAAGTCAAGAAATGGAGAAAAAATTCTCACTGTTCTGGTATCTATCAAGTAAACTGTTTTAAAAAGCAGGAAAGAAGGACATTCCCTTCTCTACTGCCTACGCAGAATCCTCTACTCAAAAGGCTAAACATTGCTGACTTGCAATGGAGAAACATTTGTAAAAATCATCTCAATTATTATAGAGCGATTTCCCCCAAAAGGAGAATTTAGAACTAAGAATTTAAAAATTGAAAATTAGAACACATATTTGATGGGCTCTTAATTCAAATGATTATATTCTTCAGGTGTAGAACTATAATATTAATATTTTATAGCTTCTAGGTTTCCGTTGTTTTAATTTTTGAATCTTTTAAATTGAAGATGGCTGAGTGCTGAAAAATTGATGCTTTTATACTGTGGTATTGGAGAAGACTTTTAAATTCCCTTGGACTGCAAGGAGATCAAACCAGTTAATCCTAAAGGAAATCAATCTTGAATATTCATTGGAAGGACTGATGCCGTAGCTGAGGCTCCAATACTTTGGCCACCTGATGTAAAGAGCTGACTCATTGGGAAAGACTTTGATACTGGGAAAGAGTGAAGGCAAAAGGAGAAGGGAGCGGCAGAGAATGAGATGCTATGATAGCATCACCACTTCAGTGGACATGAATTTGAGCCAACTCCTGGATATAATGGAAGACAGAGGACTCTGGCATACTGCAGTCTATGGGCTCCCAAAGAGTCAGACACAATTTAGCCACTGAATAACAACAAACTAAAATGATTGTAAATGAAATCATCAAAAAAGAATATTCTCAGGTAATGAAATCTAACAGAAGAATCACAATGTTTCTGTAGTTGTTGCTCACTCCAACAAGTCAGTTCTTCCCAGCAGGTGGCTAAAATATAGGAGTTTCATCTTCAGCAACAGTCCTTCCAAAGAATATTCAGGACTGATTTCCTTTAGGATTGACTCGTTGGATCTCCTTGCAGTCCAAGGGACTCTCAAGAGTCTTCTCCAACACCACAGTTCAAAAGCATCAATTCTTCGGCACTCAGCTTTCTTTGTAGTCCAACTCTCACATACATATTTGACTATTGGCAAAACCATAGCTTTGACTAGATGGACCTTTGTTAGCAAAGTAATATCTCTGCTTTTTAATATGCTTTCTAGGTTGGTCATAGCTTTTCTTCCAAAGAGCAAGTGTCTTTTAATTTCATGGCTGCAGTCACCATCCGCATTGATTTTGGAGCCCCCCAGAAATAAAGTCTTTCACTATTTCCATTGTTTCCCCATCTGTTTGCTATGAAGTGATGGGACTAGATGCCATGATCTTAGTTTTCTGAATGTTGACTTTTAAGCCCACTTTTTCACTCTCCTCTTTCATTAAGAGGCTCTTCAGTTCTTTTCTTTCTGACATAAGGGTGGTGTCATCTGTGTATCTGAGGTTATTGATATTTCTCCCAGCAGTCTTAATTCCAGCTTGTGCTTCAACCAGCCTGGCATTTCGCATGATGTACTCTGCATATGGATCAAATAAGCACAGTGATATTATACAGCCTTGACATACTTGTTTCCCGATTTGGAACCAGTCAGTTGTACCATGACTGATTCTAACTGTTGCTTCTTTACCTGCATACAGATTTCTCAGGAGGCAGGTAAGGTAGTCTGGTATTCCCACCTCTTGAAGAATTTTACACAGTTTGTTGTGATGCACACAGTCAAAGGCTTTGGCATAGTCAATAAGGCAGAAGTAGATGTTTTTCTGGAAATATCTTGCTTTTTCGATGATCCAACAGATTTTGACAATTTGATCTCTAGTGCCTCTGCCTTTTCAAAATCCATCTTGAACATCTGGAAGCTCATGGTTCATATACTATTGAAGCCTGGCTTGGAGAATTTTGAACATTACTTTGCTAGCATGTGAGATGAGTGTAATTGTGCGATAGTTTAAACATTTTTTGGCATTGTCTTTCTTTGAGATTGGAATGAAAACTGACTTTTTCCAGTTCTGTAACCCCTGCCAAATTTTCCAAATTCTCTGATTGCAGCACTTTCACAGCATCATCTTTTAGGATTTGAAACATCTCAACTAGAATTCCATCACCTCCGTTAGCTTTGTTCATAGTGATGTTTCCTGAGGCCCACTTGACTTCACATTCCAGGATGTCTGGTTCTAGGTGAGAGATCACACCCTAATGGTTATTTGGGTCATTAAGATAATTTTTGTATAGTTCTTCTAGCACTTGTGTACAGGTTAATGTCAATAAATTACATTGATCAACTTTCTGAAATCTTTTTTTAAACCTGAAATAGCATTTCTCTTTCAAACTAACATTTTTTTAAATATAATTTTATTTATTTATTTTTTTGCTGTGTTGTAGCTTTGTTGCTGCACAGGCTTTTCTCTATTTGTGGCAAGTAGGGGCTACTCTCTCATTGCAATGCATGGGATTCTCATTGTGGTGGTTTCTCGTGTTGTGGAGAATGGGCTGGCTCCAGGACATGGGGGCTTCAATAGTTGCAGAATGGAGGCTCAGTAGTTGTGGTTCCTGGGCTCTAGAGTTCAGGCTCAGTAGTTGTAGTACACGGGCTCAGTTGCTCTGTCGCATGTGGGATCTTTCTGGATCAAGGATTGAAGTTGTGTCTCCTGATTTGGCAGGTGGATTCTTTACCACTGGGTCACCAGGGAAGCCCTCAAATCACTATAACGTTTTAAACCTTATCTACATACATTGTTTAAATTCAAACAAATAACCACCTCATGAGGTAATCATAGCTGGCCATGATAAATTAGAGCCTGGATTTTGGAGCTATATTTTCTGCAATCAAATTCTGGATCTACCAAGGATTTGACAATGTGACATAATCATATGGTTATAACTATCTACCACTGTGCTTTAGTTTCCTCATGTGAAACATGGAGATTAAAATGAGCATAAAGTGGATTAAATCAATTAAAATGTATTAAAATCTTTGGAATCTAGGCTGTTGACTACAGTAAATACTGCATAACCTTTAGTTATTTACTATTTTACTAATTTATAGAAGCTTTTTGTATCATGTGATGTTACCTACATGCAGAATCTAAAATAATAATAATAATACAAATGAACTTATTTACAAAACAGAAACAGACTCAAAGACTTAGAGAATGAATTTATGGTTACTAGAAGGGGAGTTGGGGGGAGGGATAATTAGAGGGTTGGGGATTTACATGTACACACTACTATATTTAAAATGAGCACCAAAGAATTGATGTTTTGGAACTTTGGTATTAGAGAGGACTCTTGAGAGTCCCTTGGACTGCAAGGAGATCAAACCAGTCAATCCTAGAGGAGATCAGTCCTGAATGTTCATTGGAAGGACCAATGCTGAAGCTGAAGCTCCAATACTTTAGCCACCTGATGGGAAGAACTGACTCCTTAGCAAAGAACCTGAAACTGGGAAAGACTGAAGGCATGAGAAGGGGGCAAGAGAAGATGAGATGGTTGGATGGCATCATGGGCTCGATGGACATAAGTTTGAGCAAGATCTGGGAGTTGGTAATGGGCAACAAAACCTGGCATGCTGCAGTCCATGGGGTCTCAAAGAGTCTAACACAACTAAGCAACTGAACTGAACCAACAAGGACCCTCTGTATAGCACAGGGAACTTGAACTGTGCTCAATATTATGTAACAACCTAAATGGAAATATAACTTGAAAAAGAATGGGTATGTATACATGTAACTGAATCATTTTGCTATACACCTAAAACTAACACAACATTGTTAATCAACTATACTCCAATATAAAATTTTAAAAATAAATATATCAATTAATGAATTTTGAAAAAGATTATTTTTTTATTCCATGGAATAAGTTGTTTTGTTATTTCTCTAAACAAGTCTGAAAATTTGATGGGAATAAGGAAATATATCCAATTATATAACAACATTCCATTTGGGGGCATTTTGTGCCAGTATTCTTAAAATGAAAACTCAAAACCTCCTTTAAAATGCTAGCTCAATTCACTGTAGTTTCCAGTGAATTTATAGTGAACATTTAGCATCTGTGGAATAAATCCTAGTTATTGTTTGGCGCATTGTCTAGGCCCTGTGAAATGGAACATTTCCTGCCATATCAGTAAACAAGGATGTCACAGCCATCAGAGATTCTAGAATTCCAAATGTAAATTTCTGAACCCAGGAAGAACAATAAGGGTTATCAGGCAACCATCAGTCACTTCCCAGGTTAGCTAGTGGTAAGAGCTCCCCTGGTAAGCTTAAGGAGTTGGGAGATTTGAGAAACAGCCGATGGCAGCCATCTACTGCATCTACCACTCCCTATGGTGAAGAGGAATTAAGTATGTGAATAATCAAGAAGGATATCTGGTCTTCCTTAACTGACAGTAATTTTTGATGTTCAGACTATCTGCCCCCTTTGCTGTAAACTTCTATGTATCCTGACTCCTTCCTCTGCCTCCTCAGAGCAGTTTCTCAGGGCTACTTGAGAGGCTATCTCCTGGGCTTGAAGTCCAAAACATTCTTACCCAATAAAACAACTCTCAGGTTCTGACTATTGTTTTAAGGCAACAGCCCTAAAATGTTTGACCTCAATTCTCTAATATCTTCCAGAACTTACTTTCCAAGTAACGGCCTGATTTCCTCTCTGCTCATTCATTTGCTTGTTCATTATAATTATGAGTTATATAATTATGTGAGCAAGATGTTTCCTGCCTTAAGAACTTATGGTATGTAAGAACCTCTAACTCACAAGCTGGTCCATGATTCATCTTAAACTGGACCCCTCAGTCTCAGACTCCCAATTGGAATCCTCAGTCTCAAACTCCCAATTTTTGTTTTTAATTTGACTATCATGAATTTCAGTTCAGTTCAGTTCAGTCACTCAGTCGTGTCTGACTCTTTGTGACCCCATGGACTGCAGCAAGTCAGACTTTCCTGTCCATCACCAACTCCCAGAGCTTGCTCAAACTCATGTCCATTGAGTCAGTGATGCCATCCAAACATCTGATCCTCTGTCATCCCCTTCTCCGCATGCCTTCGATCTTCCCCAGCATCAGGATCTATTCTAAGGAGTTCTTCTCATCAGGTTGCCAGAGTATTGGACCTTCAGTATCAGTCCTTCCAATGGATATTCAGGATTGATTTCCTTTAGGATTGACTGGTTTGATCTCCTTGCTGGGCAAGGACTCAACAGTCCTCTCCAATACCACAGTTCAAAAGCATCAATTCTTTGGTGTTCAGCTTTCTTTACGATCCATATATGATTTCTGGAAAAACCATAGCTTTCACTAGATGGCCTTTGTAGGCAAAGTAATGTCTCTGCTTTTTAATATGCTGTCTAGGTTTTTCTGAACTTAACTTCAGGCATTCATTTCCCTCCAGTTTTGCCCTTTTTTTTTTCTTTTCTTTCTTTCTTTTTTTTTTTTTTTTTTGTGGAAACAATACCCTGGAACACATTCTTCATGTTCTGCAGCAGAAATGTGTGTGTGTGAATGCACGTTTGGGGGTGGGGGGGAAGGGGCACCGAGAGCCTTGATGTAAGGAGTAGGGAGAGAATGCATTGCTGCTGCTGCTGCTGCTGCTAAGTCACTTCAGTCGTGTCCGACTCTGTGTGACCCCATAGATGGAAGCCCACCAGGCTCCCCCATCCCTGGGATTCTCCAGGCAAGAGCACTGGAGTGGGTTGCCATTTCCTTCTCCAATGTGTGAAAGTGAAAAGTGAAAGTGAAGTCGCTCCGTCGTGTCCGACCCTTAGCGACCCCACGGACTGCAGCCTACCAGGCTCCTCCATCCATGGGGTTTTCTAGGCAAGAGTACTGGAGTGGCTTGCCATTGCCTTCTCCGGAATGCATTGCTAGAGGCAGCCAAAGAAGAAGAAGAAAAAAAGAGACAATTACCTGCTGTTAGAGTGCAGCTTATTCAAGGCAAAGCCAAATGACATGTGAAATAAAGAACATTTCCTGGGGTTTTACCACATCTGTTGCTGACAGTTCTGGTGCACAGTTTATCTACAATCAGCTGAGAGTTTCCACTTAGAAAAGTAAGAAATAGATTTTTTCCCTCTAAATTGAAGGCTTAGCAAGGGCACCTGGGGAAATGAAGATGTCTAGGAGATTACTGCTTTCAGATTGCGACATGAATAGGTGAAACCTGTAGTACCTCCCCGCCCTTACCTCTAAGCAACTATTTCACTGGGAGGTTTGTCTGTTTCAGAAGAATATTGGTTTATTTACAGGTGTTATCATGAGTGGAACTAGAATGTTTCATCCTCAAAGCAAAAGAGATAATAAGAAGAAAGCTGACCCAGGAAACTAGAAAGAAAATTTGTTCCCAGTAAACTTCAGAAAAAAATAGAAATGATTTTATGTAAAAAGTTAACTTGCTCACTTACTCATGCCCTACTCTTTGTGTCCCCATGGACTGTAAGTAACTCTCTCTCCTCTGTCCATGGAAGTTTCCAGAAAAGAATACTAAAGTGGATTGCAGTCTCCTCCTCCAGTAAAAAGTTAACTACTGTTCATTTAATTCCACACATTTTATTATTATTCACGAAGCCTTTAACTCAAAGTTATGGAACATATGATCACTATTTTTAGCTAATTAAATCCTTTTGGATTAAAAAAATGAAATATCGTTACATTCAGTAGTTTTTCATCAATCTTCTACACTGTACAAGACACTACTGTTAGGTACTGGAGACTTAACTATATGGCTTGCCCATTTTCAAGATAATTTCCATAACTAAACTGTGTTTAGGTAGCGAGAACTGAAGACAACATAATTTTTGTGCCTATCCTGCGCTACAAATCCTGGAACAAAGTATGTTTTTCCTGACTTTTCCAAACGATACTGAAATCGGAAGCGGGGTGGTGGGAAGGAAAGCTTAGCTATTTGCTTCAAGAAATACCTACCTGTTACTACAAAATAAAGCCAAACAAATTAAGCAGTTGACTTATTAAGAATAGCAGTTTGCTTGTCAATAATCATTTTAAACTTTTACTCTGACCAGAGTGTATATGACAATAAAATTTTGACCCATAACTTCTGTAGCTCCAGCCCAGGAAGTAAAACTACCACAACCTTTGCAAGCAATATAATCAGAACGCTCAGGACGTGGTCACCGATAACCATTTCCAAAAAGTTCTGCCTACGATTCAAACTCAGGACCAACCAGAGAAGTCAAAGTGGCGATCTCTGACTCCCTTGATGTACGGCAAAATCTGAATAAATAACCTGTGTTTTGTCTCACGGAGAAGGCAATGGCAAGCCACTCCGGTACTCTTGCCTGGAAAATCCCATGGATGGAGGAGCCTGGTAGGCTGCAGTCCATGGGGTCAGCTACTAGTCGGACACGACTGAGCGACTTCACTTTCACACATTGGAGAAGGAAATGGCAACCCACTCCAGTGTTCTTGCCTGGAGAATCCCAGGGACGGAGGAGCCTGGTGGGCTGCAGTCTATGGGGTCGCACAGAGTCGGACACAACTGAAGTGACTTAGCAGTTTTGTCTCATTTGACTGCTCTTCATTTATTTCCACTGTAATTTAAAAGGCAAAAACAAACAGACCTGATTTATGTACTTTCACCTTAGCTTTTGTTTTTGTGATGGGTTACTCAGCACAGTATCTATCATTCTGGAAACACTCATTTCTCTTCTCCTTCTAGGGGGCGAGGTGTGAACTATATGAATAATTCCGAGCATCTTAGTATAGTCAAAGCTATCATTTTTCCAGTAGTCATGTATGGTTGTGAGAGTTGGACTATAAAGAAAGCTGAGAGGCAAAGAATTGATGCTTTTGAACTGTGGTGTTGGTAAAGACTCCTGAGAGTCCCTTGGACTGCAAGGAGATCCAACCAGTCCATCCTAAAGGAAATCAGTCCTGAATATTCATTGGAAGGACTGATGCTGAAGCTGAAACTCTAATACTTTGGCCACCTGATGCAAATAACTGACTCATCTGAAAAGACGTTGATGCTGAGAAAGATTGAAGGTGAGAGGAGAAGGGGGTTGGATGACATCAGTGACTGGATGGACTTGAGTTTGAGCAAATTCTGGGAGTTGGTGAAGGACAGGGAAGCCTGGTGTGCTGCAGTCCATGGGGTCACAAAGAATCAGATATGACTAAGCAACTGAACTGAACTAAACTGAGGCATCCTGAAATTACATTAAATGGAAATGGAGTGGAAGGTGGGAGGGAGGTTCAAGAGGGAGGGAACATGTGTATACCTATGTCTGATCATTTTGTTAAATGGCAGAAGCCAACACAATATTTTAAAGCAATTATCCTCCATTTAAAAATAAATAAATTCATTAATAAAAAAAGAAATTGTGAGTCAAAGTTGAGATATTTCCTGAGTCTGGGAAGGCAGGGACTACCAGCTGTATGATGGGATGATTCCTTTTCTTTAGGTGCTTGGTATTATAAATTTCATTTAACTTGCCTTGTATTTTTGGTTTTCATTTGAACTTTATTATGCATCTTGCTTTTTTAAGCTTACTACAACTTTTTTTAGGATTGAGAATAAGTGCTTAGTGTAGAAATGGCATATCAGAAATCTCAAAAGTAGATGCTCACCAAGTATGAAAAATCACATCTTAAAAGGAAACACACTAATTAAAACAGTGTCAACTATTGAATCCAAAACTATTTGATCCTAAACCTGGTTCTATGCAAATTTCTGGGTGGTTGTGCATTGCATGAGTTAGAAAATGAAACCCTGAGATTTGTAAAAGAGTTTTCTAGAGAATGAATATGCATATGTCATGGAAAATTTCCATTCCGTAGGTGGTGGCAAAGAATTTATAGCGGGAGCACAGGTACCAAAGATAAACTGGATCTCTATTTGGTCTAGAGTTGTTTTTGTTGCTCAGTTGCTAAGTGGTATCTGACTTTTTGTGACCCCATAGACTGGAGCATGCCAGGCTTCCCTGTCTTTTCCTCTAACCCAGAGTTTGGTCAGATTCATGTCTATTGAGTCAGGGATGCTATCTAACCATCTCATCCTCTGCTTCCCCCTTCTCCTTTTACCTTCAATCTTTCCCACATGAGGGTCTTTTCCAGTGAGTTGGCTCTTTGCACCAGATGGCAAAAGTAGAGAGAGATCCCTGTCCTATTAAATCTCAGACACTTGCTACAGTGCCTTATTCAAAATTAGCATCCATATTATGGTTATTCTCTGCTTAAATAACAATTTCCCACATATGCACACATTCATAGACATGTAGTTTCTTGACTTTAAAATACTCTTTTCCTGATCTTTTAACTATAACCAAATTAGTATGCATCATCAAGTTTCTGTCAAAATAATCTTCCCCAGCCTAGAAAGAAGATTTAAATGCTAACACAGGCCTCAGTGCAGATACTGTGTTAATTGTGTCATGTGTAAAAGGTATCTGCTTCTGAGATTACTGTTTCAGTTCACCTATTTGCTCATCTCTCAACAAACGCAACTGAATTGTAATTTAGATATGCATTTCATCATCACTAAAAAAAATTTTTTTTCTTAAATTACATTCAGAAGCAACACTAGACATAGAATGTAAAAAACAGCAGTCCCCAACCTTTCTGGCACCAGGGACAAGTTTTGTGGAAGAAAATTTTTCTGTGGAAAAGAGGGTGGCACATGGTTTCTGGGTGATTCAAGCACATTACTTTTTTGTACACTTGATTATTCTTATTATTTCATTGGCTCCACCCCAGATCATCAGGCATTAGATCCTGGAGGTTGGGGACACCTGAATTATAAAACATACCATAAATACAAAAAAAAAAATGTATAGGATTAAAATAACAAGAAGGTTTTCATTTTAAAAGGACAGCAAAGTTGCATCAGCAAATAAAAGCAAATTTACAAAATCTCTTATAACAACTAAATACTTCATAAGACTCCAGAAGAATAGACACTTTAAGTCTTTTGTTATAAAGACAATTATAAAAATGTGTTTCTTGACACATGTCAGGCACTGCAATTAAAGGCTATTGTAGCTGTCAAACCTTTCAGGGTAGATCAAACATTTGCAAAACTGGAGAGATTGGCACACGTGGTTCTCACATAGTGAATGACTATTAGAAAGGCATAAAATATCTGTCAAAAGTTCCCAGTGGCCTCTCAAGAAATTTAATTTTCAGTGATGTATAATTCAGTTTAGAGGGAAAAAAAGAACTATAATTCTACTCAAATTAGAAATGGAAATAAAACTTCAAATCACCTTTATTTTTACTACATGACTGATTCTGTTGACTGTATTGGTATGAAATAGGTCACCATCCCAAATCAACTAAAAAATTCTGTAACTCTCCATTTGTCATACAAAATGGCAAAGAAAAAAAAGTGAGTTCATTTTAGAACGTGACTGTAAAGAAATCTTAGATACTAAGAAATGTTAGATTCTAGGATATGATAGTGAAGACTAAAGTCATATTAGTATGTAAATAGATGATGCTGACTGCTAAGGAGAGAATACATTTTGTTTATTTTCAAGTGTGTACTTTTTGCCTGGAAAGCTGTTATAAACATGATGTTTCTTAATATCACAGACATTTAAAATCAAGAAAACATAATAATAACATTTTATAAATGATAATCTCAAATTCTCCTCCTAGAATATATTAATGTAATTGAAGCTATAAATTGATATAATACAGGAATATTTTGTCAATGCATTATCATGCCTCAGAGTATAAAGTCTAGAAACGATCTTGGGTATACATATTACATACATGCTTATCTAACAGATCTACAAACTAAGGGTGACAACACAACTCTTCAAATTAAAGATATTTCTTTAGGTCTCAAGATTAGCAATACAGGCTAGAGTAAGACATCATATCAACTCAGACCTCAAATCACTTAGAGAGACAGCAGCAGAGGCATCAACCAAACATGGTCTGATTCCCAGGCGAAAGTTCTTCTCACTGTATACGCTGGGCATCATTCCCTCATCAAGCGTCTCCACAATAGAATAACGAAGGTGGCAGCAGAGCTGGGACAGAGCCTACCTTCAATAGCATTTTTAAAGTAGCAAAGCTTATTTAGTCAAACATTATCAATATTATCTTCTTTTGTGATGTGTCCCCCTCAAGACTTTCCTGGAGCACACTGCCACCTGGAGGGAGTTTGGTGCCTGGAACCTGTGCTATCATTAGAAAACTACCAGAACCTCAGTTATGCAGCCTTACTCTCACTATTTATGATATGGCACATGCACACTGTTTTCAAAGAGTTGTTCTAGGTTTAAACAAGGCCCAGGACAGAAAGGGAGAAGGGAAAAGAGAGAAAGAACAAACTTTAAGACATCTAGTGTTGCATGGCCTTGTTTACCATATTAATAAGAAATTTTCAAGGGCTTTAAAAAAAAAAAAACTGTGCCTTTAACATGGTGCTTTGTCTCAAATGCTAATAGCAGATGCTGTGGGTTCTATAAGGGGAGGCTGAACAGACAGAAAGGATAAGGCTAAGCTGTAAACCAGAAGACTCAGATCTTCCAGTTGCACAGGTTGACTAGCCTTGGGTGATATTCTCTGTTTCAATATTGTTATCAGTAAAATATGGATAAATTATACTGTCATGTGTAAAATAGCTGGTAAGAAGCTGCTGCATAACACAGGGAGTTCAGCTTGATTCTTTCTGATGACTGGAGGAGTGGAATGGGGGAGGATGGCAGGGAGGCTTAAGAAGAAGCGAATATATGTACACTTATAGATGATTCATGTTATTGTACAGCAGAAACTAACAAAACATTGCAAAGCAAGTATCTCCAAAAAAAAACAAAAAGGAATAGGCTTCCTAGGTGGCACAGCGGTAAAGAATCCACCTGCCAAAGCAGGAGACACAAGAAATGTGGGCTTGATGCCTGTGTCATCAAGATCCCCTTGAGAAAACGGCAACCCACTCCAGGATTCTTGCCTGGGAAATTCCATGGATAGAGGAGCCTGGTGGGCTATAACCCAAGGGTCACAAAGAGTCAGATATGACTGAGAACACACTCAAAAATAAATAAATAAATAAATATTATAGGCCAAGAAAAAAAGCAGGCTGCTTGCCAATAAAGGACAGAAATAGTATGGACCTAACAGAAGCAGAAGATATTAAGAAGAGGTGGCAAGAATACACAAAAGAACTATACAAAAAAAGATCTTCACGACCGAGATAATCACGATGGTGTGATCACTCACCTAGAGCCAAACATCTTGGAATGTGAAGTTAAGTGGGCCTTAGAAAACATCACTACGAACAAAGCTAGTGGAGGTGATGGAATTCCAGTGGAGCTATTTCAAATCCTAAAAGATGATGTTGTTAAAGTGCTGCACTCAATATGCCAGCAAATTTGGAAAAGTCAGCAGTGGCCACAGGACTGGAAAAGGCCAGTCTTCATTCCAATCCCAAAGAAAGGCAATGACAAAGAATGTTCAAACTACTGCACAACTGCACTCATCTCGTACGCTAGTAAAGTCATGCTCAAAATTTTCCAAGCCAGGCTTCAGCAATACGTGAACCATGAACCTCCAGAGGTTCAGGCTGGATTTGGAAAAGGCAGAGGAACCAGAGATCAAATTGCCAACATCTGCTAGATCATCAAAAAAGCAAGAAAGTTCCAGAAAAACATCTATTTCTGCTTCATTGACTATGCCAAAGCCTTTGACTGTGTGGATCACAATGATCTATGGAAAATTCTTCAGAAAACGGGAATACCAGACCACCTGACCTGCCTCTTGAGAAACCTGTTTGTAGGTCAGGAAGCAACAGTTAGAACTGGACATGGAACAACAGACTGGTTCCAAATAGGAAAAGGAGTACGTCAAGGCTGTATATTGTCACCTTGCTTATTTAACTTGTATGCAGAGTACATCATGAGGAACGCTGGGCTGGAAGAAGCACAAGCTGGAATTAAGATTGCCGGGAGAAATATCAATAATCTCAGATATGCAGATGACACCATCCTTATGGCAGAAAGTGAAGAGGAACTAAAAAGCCTCTTGATGAAAGTGAAAGAGGAGAGTGAAAAGTTTGGCTTAAAGCTCAACATCCAGAAAACTAAGATCATGGCATCTGGTCCCATCACTTCATGGCAAATAGATGGGAAACAGTGGAAACAGTGGCTGACTTTATTATTCTGGGCTCCAAAATCACTGCAGATGGTGATTGCAGCCATGAAATTAAAAGATGCTTACTCTGTGGAAGGAAAATTATGACCAACCTAGACAGCATATTAAAAAGCAGAGACATTACTTTGTTAACAAATGTCTGTCTAGTCAAGGCTATGATTTTTCCAGTAGTCATGTATGGATGGGATATTTGAACTCTAAAGAAAGCTGAGAGCCGAAGAATCGATGCTTTTGAACTGTGGTGTTGGAGAAGACTCTTGAGAGTCCCTTGGACTGCAAGGAGATCCAACCAGTCCATCCTAAAGGAGATCAGTCCTGGGTGTTCATTGGAAGGACTGATGTTGAAGCTGAAACTCCAATACTTTGGCCACCTGATGCGAAGAACTGACTCTTTTGTAAAGACCCTCATTCTGGGAAAGATTGAAGGTGGGAGGATAAGGGGATGACAGAGGATGAGATGGTTGGATGGCATTACTGTCTTAATGGACATGAGTTTGGGTAACCTCCAGGAGTTGGTGATGGACAAGGAGGCCTGGTGTGCTGCAGTTTTGGGGGTTGCAAAGAGTCGGACACAATTGAGTGGCTGAACTGGACTGAACTGTCTCCAAAGGTTGTCACACAAGTAAACATGGACCAAAGCAATTATATAGGCAACTGTTGTGACTATTGCCATTCGTTAGATCATAAAACTATGTATCTGCATTCTAGACCTGACAAAAGCAGGCTAATTGAGTATTCAGTGAGTTTAAACTATAGGCCATCCAGATCTGAAACTCTCATTCTTTCAATTCTCTCCATCTTTGTACTAATATTTCATGTGAAAATACTTAGTCAAATACATATACTTGTGCTAAGTCACTTCAGTCATATCTGATTCCTTGAAACCCTATGGACCGTAGCACACCAGGCTCAATCAAATGCATAGTTCTGGGTTAACAGGTGGGATTTTAGTTATACAAACTAACAGACAGTGTTTGATTTCTCCACATAGATTTTTTTCCTTTCTCACTTGATAAAATGTACCACGGATTTCCTAGGTGGCTCAAGTGGTAAAGCATCCACCTGCCAATGCAGGAGATGTGGGTTCCATCCCTGGGTTATGAAGATCCCTGGAGGAGGAAATGGCAACCCACTCCAGTGTTGTTGCCTAGAAAATCCCTTGGATAGAGGAGATTGGTGGACTAAAGTCCAAGGGGTCACAAAGAGTAGGACAAGACTTAGTGACTGAACACACACACACACGCATCATTAGTAGAAGCTGATCCCAAATTCAGAGTTATTGATTTTGGTCTATGCTTCAGTGGTAGATTTTACATTACTGAGAAGAAAAATGTGATATAGCTCTATTGGAGGATGCTTTGTCCAGCTGTGGCATACGTCCCTGACGTCACACTTCAGAAGATCACCAATTGTAGGCACCTTTCAAAATTGAAATAATGGAGAGGTCTCCCCATGTTCAAACACCAGAATGGAGTAAAGATCACTAAGAAGCACGAAGCATCCATACATAAAACTAGCTGGAAGCTTCACTTTCAACTTTCTCACATTTTCTCTTTCAAAACCCATCTTTAGTTTTATAGAATGGATTGTTGTAGCTGTTGTTATAGTCACTAAGTCTTGTCTGACTCTTTTACAACACCATGGACTGTAGCCCACCAGGCTCCTCTGACCATAGGATTCCCCAGGCAAGAATACTGGATTGGGTTGCCATTTCCTTCTCCAGGGATATTCCCGACCCAGAAATCGAACCCGCATTTCCTATATTGGCAGGCAGATTCTTTACCATTGTGTCACCAGGGAAGTCCATGCAGTAGGTTAACGTACAGTAAATAAAACAGTGTATTATAACTATAAGCAACAATAAGGAATAATCAACAAACATAATTTTGAATGAAGTCATACACTAAAAATACATACACTATGATTCCATTTATATAAAGTTCATAAACAGTCAAGCTAATCTCTGTGCTGGAAGTCAAGATATCAATTACCTATGAGGTATGGGTATAAAGATGGGTGCAGTTTCAAATTACTCAAATTTGATTTAAGGCAAAGAATATAGGTATCAACTAGTAGAAAAGAGAAATATTATGGGGAGAATTTTGTTCCTATGTATATGACTTCCCTAGAATAACATCAGTGCCACTTATTAAAACAACATCTAAATTTACTTACTAAAATTACTTCTAAGTTTACAAATCAAATCTGATATTCACAGTTTTGATGTTTTTCTTTTTTCTGCTTTAGATCATTCAGAAAATAAGGTCTGCATTTCTCCTTCTCATTATGTTTGTGAAAGACTAAAGGGAAAAAATGAAAGAGATAGCAGAATCACATGTAAACTGTCCAAGTCTAAGAAGCGGGCAGAGTTAGGTTGCTATGCAGTTTGAGTGGCTTCCACACTTTACTTCAGGAGGTGTTACTGATGGTAGTGGCCTAGAGTGAATATTCCCTGAGAATAGGCAATGCTGCAATATAATATAGTGGAAAAAAAGACAAAAAAAGTCTTAGAATGGAACAATCCTCTAGAGTAACAAAATTCTTTCTTTTTTTTTTTTTCTTACTTTTCCTATTCCCCTTCTGCCCCTGCCATTTTTCTCTCATAGGAAGGGCACCGAACAGGCAATGGTGGCACTCAAGTAGCTTAATGCTATACTTTGTCTGGCTCCTGGAGCATAAACCAGACCAACAATAAAGGTCTGCTGAAAAATCCCTGATGGAAAGGACCAAGTGAGATCCAGGACACAGTAAGCGGATTATGTAGCCTCTGCACAAATGGACTCAGATTTCTACATGGTGAGAAGTCATCAAGATACCTGATTATACCCTCTTCATCCTCAACCTCCCACAAATATCTCTCTCCTTCTTTCTGTGAGAGATGCTTGAGAAGAAACTCTTACAGTTTCAAATACAATATGAATTTGCCACAGAAATTTTACACAATTTCACCAAGGACTAGGATCATGTATTGACTGGTGAATCTTCTAAAAAATGAGCTATGACTAAGTCAAGTCCCAGAAATAATTGAAAAAAAACAGCATCAAGGAATCACTTTAGCAGGGTAAGAGCTTCCCTACACTTTTTTTGTTGTTATTGTTGGCCATGCTTGTAGCATGCAGGATCTTGATTCCCCAACCAGGAAGTGAACCTGTGCACCCTGCATTGGCAGCACAGTCTTAACAACTAGATTACTAGAGAAGTCCCCAAACTTCCCTCCTTTTAACCCAAATAAAGCTTTTCTACCACTCCCTGAAGACAAAAATTCAAACATTAGAAGTCTATTACTTAGCTTAGGGATATGCCTTTGAAAATGCAAAATCCTTTGAAAGAGGGAACATCATAATCTCTTGTATTCATGTCTCCTGAGGATGAAATTGATAATCAGTTTATTTCCTGAAAATAGGATTTGGTGTAAAAGATGACAGAGAAACTTTTGAAGTATTCACAGAGAAGTGGGTCCAAATAAAGCTGAGATCACTTTGTGGAAAAGAAAGCAAATATATAGAAAAGAGAATTTGAAGTGATCAAAGAGAAATTTCAGTCCTTTTAATATTTTTGTCAAGAACAATAGTTTGGCAGGGTTTGATAGAATCACAATTTCACCGTCACTCTTTATTCTACATTTCTTGTTTTATATGCAATATATTCTTATTGAATATATATCTTCATCATATCATCATCATTTGCTTTTACCACATGTAAACACTAAGGCCCAAAGAAGGTGAAGTTCTCTGTTTCCCAGAGCTTTTTGGTTTTTCCCTACTTGTAGAGACACTTCCTGGACCACCACAATTTCTGAATTCATCCTTTCATCAGAAGGAAATATTCATGGCTTTGCAGTATCTTTTCCTAGTGGCCTTGGTATCATCCTGATACACAGGCAAGAGGCTCTTAATCCAGTTCCCACATGTTGACAAATTACAAATTAAAGTATTAAACTGTATGTTTATTAATAAAAATAAATAAAATCACTAGAAAACAGAAGAAGTCAGGACTAGCACAGTATAATCCAGAACCCAAAATATCTTCTCTCTTGGCTCATGATTCATGACTAAATATAATTTGCATTCTACCTTTTAATTTTATTATATAGTTTTCAATAATTTACAGTAAAAAGAAAATTGAGGGAATTTCCTGGCAGTCCAGTGGTTAACACTCTGGGCTTCCAACACAGGGGACACAGGTTCAATTCCTTGTCAGGGAACGTAGATCCCACACGTTGTGTGACATGGCCAAAACATTAAATAAAACTTAAAAAAAAAAAAAAAGACTGAAACTATATGAAGATAATTTAGTTGATGATATATATTTTTAATTTAATTGAATATTGAATGAAAATATAGTCACATTTTATATATTTTAGTAAAAACTGCATTTTAAAAATAATTTTATTATTAAAAATTAGCAAAAGTTAAAATAATGATAAAGTTATGTAATAGAAAATGCAGTTTTGAAAAAAAAATGATGAAAATGATAAAGAAATACAAAAGCTTCAAAGACGTGGTCTGTGAAGGATAGGCTCTAAGGCAGTGCAAAAGATTCCTCACCCCTATGTAGTCATCTTTCTTCTTCATGTTAAGACCTGAGACTTGTTTTAGCCAATAGAACACAGAAAATGTGATAGATAGCACTTCCATCATTCTATTACATAAGACTGCTTGGTAGGAGATTCTCTCCCTCACTGATCATGGTGGGGAAGTCCATGTGGCAAGAAACCAAGGGTGGCCACAGCTGAAAATCAACAAGAAGCTGAGTTTCTCACCTGTGTCATCACAAGGAACTGAACTCTGCGAAAATTCATGTTAGCTTGGATGCAGATACTTCTTCAAGGGTACTTTGAGATGAGACCACATCTCTTGATAACTCTTATAAGGCCCTGAAGCAAAAGACCCAAGTAAGCCTGTCTAGATCCCTGACCACTGAAACTATGAGATAATAAATATACGTTTTTTTGAGTTTCTAAGTTCATGGTAATTTATGATGCAGTAACAGAAAGCCAACTCAACTTAAAACCACTAAAATGACCCACCTTCTATTAAGCATAGCCTCCATGAAAATTCTGAAACAGGACATCAGAGCCTCCTTAGTTGTGTCCGACTCTCCACAACCCCATGAATCACAGCACACCAGGCCTCCCTGTCCATCACCAACTCCCGGAGTTCACTCAAACTCATGTCCACAGAGTCGGTGATGCCATCCAGCCATCTCATTCTCTGTCGTCCCCTTCTCCTCCAGCCCCCAACCTTTCCCAGCATCAGAGTCTTTTCCAGTGAGTCAACTCATCGCATGAGGTGGCCAAAGTATTGGAGTTTCAGCTTTAGCATCAGTCCTTCCAATGAACACCCGGGATTGATCTCCTTTAGAATGGACTGGTTGGATCTCCTTGCAGTCCAAGGGACTCTCAAGAGCCTTCTCCAACACCACAGTTCAAAAGCACCAATTTTTCAGTGATCAGCCTTCTTCACAGTCCAACTCTCACATCCATACATGACCACAGGAAAAACCATAGCCTTGAGCAGACGGACCTTTGTTGGCAAAGTAATGTCTCTGCTTTTTAATATATCATCAAGGTTGGTCACTGAACTGAACTGATTTAAGGAATTAAGCTTAATTACTTGGAAGAGACTTCATTAAGTAAAAGAATACAAAATTGCAAATATATTATTAGGTAATCAAGATAACATGTATTTGTAAAACAGAGTGAGAAAAGAAAGGGCAACAAATTACAAGCATTAAAAATGACAAGAGGTAAATATCAAAAAATCTAGAAACAGAGTATAACATTTTAACTAATTAATTACCTGATACCCTTCTGTAATATCTTTGTTGCCTTTTGGGATACAGAATAATGTCCCCCAATGATATCCAAATCTGAATTCCTGGAACAGGTGAATGCATTTCCTTATATATCAAAAGAGTCTCTGAAGATGTGGTTAAAGGTAGAGACCTTGTGATAGGATTAACCAGAATTAGCCAGGGGGCTCAAACTAATTACACGAGTCCTCAACAAACTTTCCTGGGTTTGTTCAGAGAAAGAGATGTGATGATGGAAAAGAGGTCAGATGCTACTTTGCCAGTTTTGAAGATGGAGGAAGAAAGCATGAGCCAAAGGACATGGGTGGCATCTAAAAACTGGAAAAGGCAAAAAGCAAGCTGTGACAGAGAACAAAAGGAAATATCTAGCTTTGAAGAGATGATTTGGAAATCTTATGTCAAAATGGTTAACTATATGACATATAAAGTAATAAAAATCATTGATTAAGAAAATCCAGCATATAATTAGTTCAGTGCTAAATACAGTGAAATTTCAATGCTAAATACAGTGAAATTTCAATGCTAAATACAGTGAAATTTCAATGCTAAATATAGTGTGAAAGAATATCATACATAATAAATATCTTATTTCACTCAGTTCAGTTCAGTTCAGTTCAGTCACTCAGTCGTGTCCGACTCTCTGCGACCCCATGAATCACAGCACGCCAGGCCTCCCTGTCCATCTAAACTCCCGGAGTTCACTCAAACTAATGTCCATAGAGTTGGCGATGCCATCCAGCCATCTCATTCTCGGTCGTCCCCTTCTCCTCCCGCCCCCAACTTTCCCAGCATCAGAGTCTTTTCCAGTGAGTCAACTCGTCGCATGAGGTGGCCAAAGTATTGCAGTTTCAGCTTTAGCATCAGTCCTTCCAATGAACACCCAGGGTTTGATCTCCTTTAGAATGGACTGGTTGGATCTCCTTGCAGTCCAAGGGACTCTCAAGAGTCTTCTCCAGCACCACAGTTCAAAAGCATCAATTCTTTGGCGATCAGCTTTCTTCACAGTCCAACTCTCACATCCATACATGACCACGGGAAAAATCATAGCCTTGACTAGATGGACCTTGGTTGGCAAAGTGATGTCTCTGCTTTTTAATATACTATCTAGCTTGGTCATAACTTTCCTTCCAAGGAGTAAGCGTCTTTTAATTTCATGGCTGCAGTCAGCATCCCAGTTGTTTTGGAGCCCCCAAAAAATAAAGTCTGATACTGTCTCCACTGTTTTTCCATCTATTTCCCATGAAGTGATGGGACCAGATGCCATGATCTTTGTTTTCTGAATGTTGAGCTTCAAGCCAACCTGTTCACTCTCCTCTTTCACTTTCATCAAGAGGCTTTTGAATTCCTCTTCACTTTCTGCCATAAGGGTGGTGTCATCTTCATATCTGAGGTTATTGATATTTCTCCCGGCAATCTTGATCCCAGCATGTGCTCCTTCCAGTCCAGCGTTCCTCATGATGTACTCTGCATATAAGTTAAATAAGCAAGGTGACAATATACAGCCTTGACATACTCCTTTTCCTATTTGGAACCAGTCTGTTGTTCCATGTACAGTTCTGACTGTTGCTTCCTGACCTGCATACAGGTTGCTCAAGAGGCAGGTCAGGTGATCTGGGATTCCTATCTCTTTCAGAATGTTTCACAGTTTATTGTGATCCACACAGTCAAAGGCTTTGGCATAGTCAATGAAGCAGAAATAGATGTTTTTCTGGAACTCTCTTGCTTTCTCCATGATCCAGCAGATGTTGGAAATTTGATCTCTGGTGCCTCTGCCTTTTCTAAAACCTGCTTGAACATCTGGGAGTTCACGGTTTACATATTGCTGAAGCCTGGCTTGGAGAATTTTGAGCATGACTTTACTAGCGTGTGAGATGAGTGCAATTGTGCGGTAGTTTGAACATTCTTTGGCATTCCCTTTCTTTGGGATTGAAATGAAGACTGACCGTTTCCAGTCCTGTGGCCACTGCTGAGTTTTCCAAATTTGCTGGCATATTGAGTGCAGCACTTTCACAGCATCATCTTTCAAGACTTGAAATAGCTCAACTGGAATTCCATCACCTCCACTAGCTTTGTTCGTAGTGATGCTTTCTAAGGCCCACTTGACTTCACATTCCAAGATGTCTGGCTCTAGGTCAGTGATCACGTTATCGTGACTATCTACTGAACAAGGAACATTTAGTATACACATTATTGAACTAAGCCTAAAACACGTAAGTCAAAAATATTGAAAATTCTCTGACTTTTTAAAAATGGGCAGGTTTTTACTTAGATAGAACTGTCCCAAAATTGAAATTTTTTGATGAAATACATATCAAAATTGTCTCTATAACCATCCACAGACACATGATAAGAATGCTGACTAAATTCTGTCCAACCAATTATGTTTAATTTGGACAAAATAGAATATACAGGAGTTAAAAATGTCAGAATTTAAAATATGAGGGAATTAAAGTCTTTGGCAGAAGATATAGTTAATTTAGAACTGGACTATTAGCAGTTATTTTGTATGGACTGTTGCTTAGTATTGACAATGTTTTACTATATTGTGTCAGACTATTTACGACCACACGGACTGTAGTCCAACAGGCTCCTCTCTCCATGGGGATTCTCCAGGCAAGAATACTGGACTGGGTTTCCATGCCCTCCTCCAGGGTATCTTCCCAACCCGGGGATCAAACCAAGGTCTCCCACATTGCAAGTGGATTCTTTACTGTCTGAGCCACCAGGGAAGACCAAGCACACTGGAGTGGGTAGCCTATCCCTTATCCAGGGGATCTTCTCAGTCTGACACAACTGAGAGACTAAGCACTGCACACAAAAAGAAATAAATAAACTAGCAAGCCATTAAATGACATGGAGGGAACTTAAATGCATGTTACTAAGTAAAGAAGCCAATCTCTAAAGTTTAACTCCTATGATTTCAGCTATATGATAGCCTAGATAGAAAAGGTAAAATCATGAATATAATAAAACAGTAAATCATGAATATAGTAAAATCAGTGGCTATCATGGTTGGGTGAGGGAGAAAAGATTTTGAGCACAAAGACTTAGGGCAAACTTCTGTGTGATACGATAACGGTGGATATATGTCATAATACACTTGTCAAAACTCATACCATATGCAATATCAAGAGTGAACCCTAATGTCAAACTATGGGCTATGGGTAATTATAACATGCAATTGATTATGATTATTAGATGTATGTTGTATCAATTATAAAAAAAATGTTCCACTCAGATGTGGGGTGTTCACAGTGGTGTGTCTGTGCATGTCAGTGGACATGGTATATGGAAACTCTGTACTTTTTGCTCATTTCTGCTGTGAACCTGAAACTCCCCTAAAAAGTAGAGTCCAATCAAAAGGGACAAATAAGTGAAATGAACTACTTAACTCTTTTTCCTTTTTTTAAACTTTTACAAACATTGTCAATACTTTAATTCCCTCATATTTTAAATTCTGATATTTTTAACTCCTCTACTGTATATTCTACTTTGTCCAAATTAAACATAATTGGTTGGACAGAATTTAGTCAGCATTCTCATCATGTGTCTGTGGATGGTTATAACAACGATTTTGATATGTATTTCGTCAAAAAATTTCAATTTGGGGGCAGTTCTATTATCTAATTGATAAGCTGGATTTCATTAAAGTTAAAAACTTTTGTTCTATGAAAGACACAATCAAGAAAATGACAAGACAAGCCACACACATATTGGGAGAAAATGCATAAGACAAATCCGATAAAGGACTGTTATTCAAAATATACACAGAATTTTTAAAATGCAACAATGAGTAAAAACAACATAAATGGAAATGGGTAAAAGACCTGAATAGACACCTTAGCCTCTGGTGGCTCGGGTGGTGAAGAGTCTTTCATGGACCTTTGATATTATATTTAAAAAGTCATTGTCATACCCAAGTTTATCTAGATTTTCTCCAGATGACTTCTAGAAGTCTTATAGTTTTGCATTTTACATTGAGACCTATAATCCATTTTGAATTAATATAGGGTGTAAAATCTCTGCCTAGATTCATTTTCTGGGGGAGGGCGGTATTAATCCAGTAACATATATTGAAAAGATTATCATTTCTCTGTTATATTTTCTTTGTCAAAGATCAACTGACCAAATTCGTTACACTTTTTAAAATTAAAATTATTTTGAGAAAGTTGTAGATTCATATCTAGTTACAGTAAATAATACACACAGAGCACGTGTATCCTTTGTCTACTTTCCCCCATGTGATATCATATAAAGCTATAATACAATATCACAACTAAGATATTGACATGATACAGTCAAGATACACAACATTTCCAACACAACAAGGATCTCTCACTTTGCACTTTTCTATGTAACTCTCCTCATGGCCTCAACCCTTCTTCTACTTTTCAATGGAAGCCTCGATTCAGTTTCCATTTCTGTCATTTTCTGATTTTTAAAATGTTAGTAGGCGGAATCATACTATATGCAACCTTTTGAGAATGGCTCTTTTTTTTTTTTCTCCACCCAGCATAATTCGCATTCAGGTTGCTGCAGTGTCAATGGTTTGTCCTTTTTCATTGCTGAATAGTAGTGTTAACTGAGACATTTGATACATTGGAGGATGAATAAGTTCAGCAAGGACTAAAAGCTTATACCAATTGGCCAGACAGACCCTCAACTGTTAGTGAAATGGGGGTTTGTTGGGACTGAACACCATTAAGTAACTGAAAGAAAATAGTAAGTTGCTGCCTATACTGAAAGGAGAAAATTGATAAGCATTACACTTGGTGCCCAGCTACTGCAAGAAAGATCATTCCAGTGTAGCAGTTCATGATTTAATCTTCAGAAATGGACTACAAAATGCTCATCTTCAGTTATATTTTGTGTATTTCACAAGGTTGTGCTAAATAAAT
The DNA here is from genome assembly GCF_049115385.1 of Moschus berezovskii. NCBI lineage: Eukaryota > Metazoa > Chordata > Mammalia > Artiodactyla > Moschidae > Moschus > Moschus berezovskii. Next base: position 56,214,798 of record NC_142470.1, read on the forward strand.
GCATGTGATATTTTTTCAACCAAAAATACTATGCAGTAAACATCTTCAAGCTCAATTTTTAAAAAATGGAATGGCTATATCACAGTTCAACCATTCACAGGTTAAAAAAACATCTGGACTGTTTCTAGTTTGTTGCTATTATAAATAAAGTTTAAATAAGCATTTATCAGTTCAGTTCAATCACTCAGTAGTGTCTGATGTTTTATGACCCCATGGACTGAAGCACACCAGGCTTCCCTGGCCATCATCAACTCATGGATCTTGCTCAAACTCATGTCCATCAAGTCGGTGATCCCATCCAACCATCTCATCCTCTGTCATCCCCTTCTCCTCCCACCTTCAATCTTTCCCAGCATCAGCGTATTTTCAAAGGAGTCAGTTCTTCGCATCAGGTGATCAAAGTATTGGAGTTTCATCTTCAGCATCAGTCCTTCCGATGAATATCCAGGACTGATTTCTTTTAGGACTGATTGTTTGGATATCCTTGCAATCCAAGGGACTCTCAGGAATCTTCTCCAACACCACAGTTCAAAAGCAGCAATTCTTTGGCGCTCAGCTTTCTTTATGGTCCAACTCTCACATCCACACATAACTACTGGAAAAACCATAGCTTTGACTAAATGGACCTTTGTTTGCAAAGTAATGACTCTGCTTTTTAATATGCTGATAGGTTGGTCATAACTTTTCTTCCAAGGAGCAAGCGTCTTTTAATAATTTCATGGCTTCAGTCACCATCTGCAGTGATTTTGGAGCCTAAAAAGATAAAGTCTCTCACTGTTTCCATTATTTACCCATCTATTCACCATGAAATGATGGGAGCAGATGCCATGATCTTTGTTTTCTGAATGTTGAGTTTTAAGACAATTTTTTCACTCTCCTCTTTCATTTTCAACAAGAGGCTCTTTAGTTCTTCTTCGCTTTCTGACATAAGGGTGGTGTCATCTGCATATCTGAGGTGCATTTATATACAGATGTTAATGTTTTCAATTATTTGGAATAAATGCCCAGAAGTTTGCGATTGCTATATCGTATGCTAGTCATATACTTAGTTTAATAAGCAACTGACAAATTATCTTCCAGAGTTGTACTATTTTACATTACCACCAAAAACCTCAGACTGTAAAGAATCTGCCTGCAATACAGGAGAACTGGGTTCAATTCCTGAGTCAGGAAGATCCTCTAGAGCAGGAAATGACAACCCACTCCAGTATTCTTGCCTAGAGAATTCGATCGACAGAAGAGCCTGGCAGGCTATGGTCTGTGAGGTAGCAAAGAATAGGACAGTGTCAGACTTTATTTTGGGGGGCTCCAAAATCACTGCAGATGCTGATTGCAGCCATGAAATTAAAAGACGCTTGCTCCTTGGAAGGAAAGTTATGACCAACCTTGATAGTATATTAAAAAGCAGAGACATTACTTTGCCAACCAAGGTCCATCTAGTCAAGGCAATGGTTTTTCCCGTGGTCATGTATGGATGTGAGAGTTGGACTGTGAAGAAAGCTGATCGCCGAAGAATTGATGGTTTTGAACTGTGGTGTTGGAGAAGACTCTTGAGAGTCCCTTATACTGCAAGGAGATCCAGCCAGTCCATTCTAGAGGAGATCAATCCTGGATGTTCATTGGAGGGACTGATGCTAAAGCTGAAGCTGCAATGCTTTGGCCACCTCATATGACGAGTTGACTCACTGGAAAAGACTCTGATGCTGGGAAAGGTTGGGGGCGGGAGGAGAAGGGGACGATGGAGAATGAGATGGCTGGATGGCATCACCGACTCTGTGGACATGAGTTTGAGTGTACTCCGGGAGTTGGTGACGGACAGGGAGGCCTGGCGTGCTGTGATTCATGGGGTCGCGGAGAGTCAGACACGACTGAGCGACTGAACTGAAGTGAACTGAACTGAAGCAACTAATACTTTCACTTTTTCAGCAAGGGCTGGAAAAAGTCAGTTTTCATCCCAATACCAAAGAAAGGCAGTGCCAGAGAATGCTCAGACTATGGCACAATTGCAATCATCTCACACTCTAATAAAGTAATGCTTAAAATTCTCCAAGCCAGGCTTCAGCAATATGTGAACTGTGAACTTCCAGATGTACAAGCTGGTTTTAGAAAAGGCAGAGGCACCAGAGATCAAATTGCCAACATCCGCTGGATCATGGAGAAAGCAAGAGAGTTCCAGAAAAACATCTATTTCTGCTTTATTGACTATGCCAAAGCCTTTGACTGTGTGGATCACAATAAACTGTGGAACATTCTGAAAGAGAAGGGAATCCCAGACCACCTGACCTGCCTCTTGAGAAACCTGTATGCAGGTCAGGAAGCAATAATTAGAACTGGACATGAAACAGCAGACTGGTTCCAAATAGGATAGGAGTACGTCAAGGTTATATATTGTCACCCTGCTTATTTAACTTCTATGCAGAGTACATCATGAGGAACGCTGGGCTGGAAGAAGCACAAGCTGGAATCAATATTGCTGGGAGAAATATCAATAACCTCAGATATGCAGATGACACCACCCTTATGGCAGAAAGTGAAGAGGAATTAAAAGCCTCTTGATGAAAGTGAAAGAGGAGAGTGAAAAGGTTGGCTTGAAGCTCAACATTCAGAAAACAAAGATCATGGCATCTGGTCCCATCACTTTTTGGGAAATAAATGGGGAAACAGTGGAAACAGTGTCAGACTTTATTTTTTGAGCTCCAAAATCACTGCAGATGGTGATTGCAGCCATGAAATTAAAAGACGCTTACTTCTTGGAAGGAAAGTTATGACCAACTAGATAGCATATTAAAAAGCAGAGACATTACTTTGCCAACCAAGGTCCGTCTAGTCAAGGCAATGGTTTTTCCCGTGGTCATGTATGGATGTGAGAGTTGGACTGTGAAGTAAGCTGATTGCTGAAGAATTGATGCTTTTGAACTGTGGTACTGGAGAAGACTCTTGAGAGTCCCTTGGACTGCAAGGAGATCCAACCAGTCCATTCTAAAGGAGATCAATCCTGGGTGTTCATTGGAAGAATTGATGCTAAATCTGAAACTCCAATACTTTGGCCAACTCATGCGACGAGTTGACTCACTGGAAAAGATTCTGATGCTGGGAGGGATTGGTGATGGGAGGAGACGGGGACGACAGAGAATGAGATGGCTGGACGGTATCACTGACTCAATGGACATGATTTTGAGTGAACTCCGGGAGTTGGTGAAGGACAGGGAGGCCTGGTGTGCTGTGATTCATTGGGTTGCAAAGAGTCGGACATGACTGAACTGAACTGACCCCTTGGAAGGAAAGTTTTGACCAACCTAGACAGCATATTAAAAAGCAGAGACATTACTTTGTCCACAAAAGTCCGTCTAGTCAAGGCTCTGATTTTTCCAGTGCCTTGATTTTTCCAGTGCCAATTCATGTATGGATTGGAGAGTTGGACTATAAAGAAAGCTGATCGCCGAAGAACTGATGCTTTTGAACTGTGTTGCTGGAGAAGACTCTTGAGAGTCCCTTGGACTACAAGGAGATCCAACCAGTCCATCCTGAAGGAGATCAGTCCTAGGTGTTCATTGGTAGGAGTAATGTTGAAGCTGAAACTCCAATACTTTTGCCACCTGATTCAAAGAGCTGACTCATTTGAAAAGACCCTGATGTTGGGAAAGATTGAGGGCAGGAGGAGAAGGGGATGACAGAGGATGAGATAGCTGGATGGCATCACCGACTCGATGGATATGAGTTTGAGTGAACTCCGGGAGTTGGTGATGGACAGGGAGGCCTGGCATGCTGCAGTTCATGGGGTCACAAAGAGTTGGACATGACCGAGCAACTGAACTGAACTGAAGAATTATCCATTTGTCTGCTTTTTTGTTAGTGTTTGATATTCTCAATTTTTTTTCTTTTTTAACCTTTCAGATGCATGTATAATGATATCTTATTGTGGTTTTAATTTACATTTCTTTTATGATTTTGAACAACTTTTCATGCACTTAGTTGCCAACTTTATATTCTCTTCAGTGAATGTATCTTCCTATTGTTTGCCTATTTCCTAAAACTATTTTATTAATGCTTGAGTTTTGAGAGTTCTATGCGTATTCTAATCTGTTTGCAAATATTTGTTCCCAGTCTGCATTTTATCTTTTTATCATCCTAACCATGTCTTTTGCAAAGGGAATGCTTGTTATACTGAAGTTTGATTTTTCCATTTTTCCTCTATGGAAAACTGTTAGCCCAGCCCTGTATTTCAAAGACTTTCTCTTATATTGTTCCTAAAAGCTTTTTTTTTTCAGTTTTATATTTTAAGTCTAGAAGTTAATTTTTTGTATAAAGTGAAAGATTTAGCTCAAAGTAGCTTTATTTGTTGTTTTTGTATTTTGTTTTGTTTTCACTCATGGTTGTCCAGTTACTCCAACCACATTCTTTGCAAAGGTTCTTTCCCCGGTTGATTACTGTTTCATCTTTCTTAGAAATCATCTGGGTATATTTCTGTCTGCCTTCCATGTATCAACTCTATTATATTGATGTATGAATCTGTCCTCCCAATATCACAAAGTCTTAACATAGGGTATGTCTATTTCTCTTACTTTATCATTTTATTAAATATTGGTTTCATATTATAGTTAATTTGCCTATTTGTTTAAATTTTAGAATAATCTTGTCTATAACCACAAAAAAAGTCTTGCTAGACTATTGACAGTAGTTATCTTAAACCTGTACATTATTTGTAATTTGGGAGAATTAGCATCATTATTACACTGAATCTTCCATACCAATAGCTCCATCAACATGTGGAGGTATGTTTCTCCATTTGTTTACTCGTTAGTTGATTTCTTTCATCGGCATTTTTCAGTTTTGAGCATAAATTTCCTGTTCATGTTTTGTTAGATATATACCTACAAAGATCACTTTTGAGACATTGTAAACAGTGCTGCATTAAAAAAAATTTTTTTTCATGTCTTTATTACTAGTATATACAAATAAAATTGACATTTTTCATAGGTTAATCTTGAATCCTGGGCATTGCTTAGTTTTCTTCTTAGTTCTAGGAGGAATATTCTTGGTAAATTTCTTGGAATATTCTACATAGACACAAAATATCCACAAATAGGGACATTTTATTTCTTCCTTTCAAATAAGTATAGCTATCATTTCCTTTTTTTGTCTAACCTTGCTAAATAGAACTTCTAACACCATGTTAAGAGCAGTGAGAGTGGACATCCTTGCCTGCTTCCTGATTTTAGGGAGAAAGCATCAATATTTCATCATTAAATGTACTATTAGCTATATAAGTTTGGTGTTTTGTTTTTATATTGTCTGCTTGCTTTTGTTTTGAAAATGTTCTTTATCAGTTTGAAAAAGTAACTTTATTCCTATTTTTCTGAGACTTTTAAAAATTTGAATGAGTGTTAAATTTTATCATTTTTTTCTTTATTGATAAGCATGATTATATAAATTTCCTTCATTATCCTATTGAAATGGTATTAATATGTTTATCAAGATTATATGGTGGATTACATGATAGATTTTTCAATATTGAAGTAGCTTATCACCCCCGGAATAAACTCTTCTTGGTTGGTGTGTAAATATTTGTATATTTTGGTTAATTATATTTGAATATATTCTGTTAACAATAAGTACACTTACAGTCATGAGGGATATTGGTGGGATGGCATTTTTTAATATTGTCTTAATTTCATTTTTTATCAAGATAACATTTGATTCATTAAATTAATTGAGAAGCAATCACTGGGCTTCAACTTTCTAGAAGAAGATATGTAGTGTGAATTTTTTAACATTGAAAGACTTCTTAAGTGAAATCATTTCAGTCAAGAAATTTTGGAGGAATACTATTTAAACTTGAGTTGTTGTTTAGTTGCTAGGTTGTATCTGACTCTTTGTGACCCCACAGACTATAGCATGCCCTGTCCTTCACTATCTCCCCGTGTTTGCTCAAATTCATGTCCATTGAGTTGGTGATGCCATCCAACCATTTAATCCTCTGCCACCCCCTTCTCCTCTTGCCCTCCATCTTTCCCACCATCATTCCCTTAATAGTTTGTGTGTGCTAAGTCACTTCAATTGTGTCCAACTCTTTGTGACCCTATGACTGTAGCCCGCTAGGCTTCTCTGTCCATGGGATTCTCCAGGCAAGAATACAGGAGTGGGTTGCCATGCCCTTCTCCACGGGATCTTCCTGACTCAGAGACTAAACCCATGTCTCTTATGTCTCCTGTTTGGCAGGTAGGATCCTGACCACTAGAGTTACCTGGGAATAGTTTAGAGCTACTTAAATAACCTATTTCAAATTGAGTAAATTGTGGTAGGGTATGTTTTTCAATGAATCAGTCCATAGATCTATGATTGTCAATGTTACATATACAAAGTTGTTCATATTATTTCCTCATTATTTCAATATCTGCAATATCTGCAGTGATACCTGTTTTACTCCTGACACTGTTAAGTTGTGTCTTCTCTCTTTTTCCCTTTATCAGTCTTATTAGAGGTTTGTGAATTTTTTGAACATTTTAAAGAATTTTTCATTGCTTTCTCCATTGTGTTTTTTTTAACATTCCTTTTTGTTTTATTTTTAATTTTAATAATCCCTACTGTATACTTTCCATCTTTCTGATTACCTTGGTTTTATTTTGCCTTCTTTTATATGTTTGTTATGTAGAAGCTTAGAATATTGAAAATTGACTTTTCTATTATCAAATATACACATATAGTATTATAAATATTTTCCTGAACACTACTTTAGCTGTATTACAAAAAATTTAATAAGTTGTATTTTCGTTTTAATTCATTTCAATGCATTTTTTATTTCCGTTGAAATTTATATTATTTATAAAGGGTTTGTTTAGTTTCCAATTGTTTGGAGATTTTATTATCAAAAGATTTCTAGTATAATTGATTTCTAGTATAATTCTATTGTGACCAGAAAACATACTCTGTGATTCTAATTCTTTTAAAATTGTTGGTTTTGCTTTATGGCCCAGAACATAATCCATTTTGGTTTATGTTCTGTGGATAATTTAAAAGAATCTATATTCTGCTGCTATTGGTTGGAATGTTTCATAAATATTGATTAGATACTGTTGCCTGTTGTTATTTGCAGTTACTTTGAATTCTTTTTTTTTCCACCTCATTTTTCTATCAAGAATTCATAGAGAGTGGTTGAAGTCTCCAAATATAGTCATGAATTTTTCTATGTATCATTTAGTTTTATTAATTTTATTTCATGCATTTTGCAACTATGTTGTTTGGTATATACACATTTAGGGTCAATTATATCTTTCTGGGGGATTGATGTCTTCTATCATTATATGTAATTCTGTATTCTCCAGTAATTATCTTGGCTCTAAAGTCTAATTTGGCTAATATAAATATAGTCTTTCCTGTTTTCTGTTGTTAATGTTTTAATGGTATATATTTCTCCACCCTAAAATGGGTTGAATAGTGTTCATCAAAAGATATGTCCATACCCTGAAAACTAAATGTGACTTTATTTGGAAAAAGAATCTTTGCAGATATAATGAAGTTAAGGGTATTGAAATGAGATCATCCTGGATTACCTGTGTGTACACTAAATCAATTGACAAATGTCCTTATAAGAGACAGAGGAGAAGGACACAAGAAAAGGACATGTGACAACAGAGACAGAGATCGGAAATATGTTCTCAAACCAAGGAACACCTGGAGCCACTAGAAGCTGGAAGAAGCAAAACAGATTTTCTTCTAGAGAATGTGGAGTGAGAACAATCCTGCCAAAACCTTAATTTAAGATTTTTTACCTCCAAAATGATAAATTAATAAATTTCTTTCCTTAATCCACTTAGTTTTGGGGACTTTTGTATAGCAGTCCTAGGAAATTAACACACATATTTTTATTTTCAACCTTCCTATATCATTATATTGAAGTGAGTTTCTTGTAAAGACATCAAAACATCATAGGGGTGGGCCATTTTTTTCAATCTTCACTTTTAATCTCTGTGTTTTAATTGTTGTATGTATACCAGTTGCATCAATGCTGTAATTATTGCTAGGTTATGGTTTAAGTCTGTCATTTTACTTTTTGTTTTTCTTTTCTGGTTCACTTAAATATTTACTGGTTTTTTCTTTTTCTCTTTAGTTCCTTCATTTAAGTTCTTTGACATATTTTAGAATTTCATTTTGATTTATGTGTGGTATTTTGTATAGCTGTTTTAGCAGTCACTCAGGTTTATATTACATATGCATAGCTTATCCAAGTCTACTCACATCATTATTTTAACAGTTCAAATTAAGTGGAGAAACCTTACACCCCTTTACATCTATTTACCATGCCCTGTTTATAATTAAGCTGTATTAAATATTTCCACTTTATATTTTTAGAACCATATCCAGCCATCTTTCCTTCATCATCAAATATAATTTAGAAAAACTCAAATGCATTAAAACATGTATTGTATTTACCCATATTTTTGTTTATCATGTTTCTTATTCCTTGATGAAGTTCCAAGATTTCTTTTGTCTTTCTTCCACTCTCAATAACTTCCTTTAGCCATTCATTCATGGTAGTTCTGCTGACAACTAATTCTTTTCATCTTCATTCTTCTGAGAATATCTTGATTTTCCTGAATTTACTTTTTGCTGTACACAGAATACTGCGCTGACAGATTTTTTTTTTTTCTTCTTTCAGCATGTGAAAAATGTTTTGCCGCTTCCTTCTGGTCTTCATGGTTTCTAGTGGAAAATCTATTGCCTTTCAAATCATTTTTCCTATAATTAAGGTATTTTTCTCAAATTTAATTGCTTTTTATTTTTTAATTTACAAGTGTTTGAATACAAAGTACCAGTGAACCAGTGAAGTTGTTCAGTCATGTCCGACTCTTCACAACCCCATGGATTGTAGCCTACCAGGCTCCTCCATCCATGGAATTTTCCAGGCAAGAGTACAGGAGTAGGTTGCCATTTCCTTCTCCAGGGGATCTTCCTGACCCAGGGATTGAACCCAGGTCTCCCACATTACAGGCAGAGGCTTTACTGTCTGAGCCACCAGGGAAGACCTTTTTTTTTGTTTGTTTGTTAAGGTGCTTTAGGTTTGTTTGTTTTATTTTAATTTATTTATTTTAATTGGAGGCTAATTACTTTACATTATTGTATTGGTTTTGCCATACATTGACATGAATCTGCCCTGGGTGTACATATGTTCCCCATCTTGAACCCCCCTCCCACCTCCCTCCTCATCCCATCCCTCTGGGTCATCCCCATACACCAGCCCCGAGCATCCTACATCATGCATCGAACCTGGACTGGCAATTCATTTCACATATGATAATACACGTTTCAATGCCATTCTCCCAAATCATCCCACCCTCTCCCTCTCCCACAGAATCCAAAAGACTGTTCTATACATCTGTGTCTCTTTTGCTGTCTCTTTATCCTTGAATACAAGGCGCCTTGATATAAATATCCTTGAGTGTTTCCTCTTTGGAATTCACTCAATTTTTGAATATATACATTTACAAGTTGCCAAATTTGGGAAAATTTCAACCAATATTCTTTAAATTTTTCTAACCCTTTTCACCCCTCTTTGTTTAAACCTTGAAGACACAAATATTACTATGCTTTTGTTACAGTTCCACAAGTCCCTGAGTCTTTTTCTTGCAGTTTATTTTCACTCTATTTTTCAAATTCAGTAATTTCTATCATTCTAGCTTGTGATTTGTGCTTCTTTCTGTCTATTAAGACAAACCAATGATGTTTTTTATTATTTTTTATCTCATTTTTATTTTAATTTGCAATTCTCTGATGACATGATGCTGAGCATCTTTTTGTATGCTTACTTGCTGTCTGTATGTATTCTTTTTTTAATTTATTTATTTTAATTGGATGTTATTACTTTACATTATTGTATTGGTTTTGCTATTATTTCAGATTTCCGTATCAGAGCTTGAGACCTGACCTCTCAGAGCAGAACCCTCAGTCCTAAATTGTCCACATCTGGGTTGATCATGAAGGGACTGTGACTTGAAATTATTTAGTAGCCAAAAAATTCTCTGCAACATTGTCCAATGATAATATAGAGCAAATCAAGTACAAATTTATTTCTCTGCAATACTTCATCCACATATATAAGCATGCCTGATTCCAAGTTAAATCAATAATTGATCCTTAAATCACCACTTGCATCCACTGGTCTCAGCACAATCAATAAACTAGCATCTCTGAATGAAACAGAAAAAAGATGATGCATATCAGGAAATATAGATTCATCAGAACTAGCATACCATTTTACGGAGGGTGTCAAAAGAGAAGTCAGGTATGACTTACTGTTACAGTGACTAATACTAGGTATTTGATCAAGACTTGACAGAGAAATTGGCAGTACAGGAAAATATAATTTTCTATTCCTGATGTGCCTAATTATATCTGGGGAAGAACTTAGCACCAGCAGTGATACAAGCTTAGAATAAATTTCACATTGGAGTTGCATTTTTCTTCTGAGATGATCACCAGATATTTTACAAACCTGAAATTTCCCAGTAGGGAGTAAGTTTTACAAAATCCTTTCTCCACAGGCCAACAGAGAGAATTGTAGAACCAAAAACAATCTTGACCTTCCTATAGTATAAATTTACTTCCATTTACTGAGATATAGCATTTTCTTATAGTACATGTAAGTTATATACTCAATACATAATACATTTGTCTCCTTCTAGGCATTCTTCATGGAGAAGGCAATGGCAAGCCACTCCAGTAGAAAATCCCATGGACGGAAGAGCCTGGTAGGCTGCTATCCATGGCGTCGCTACAAGTCAGACATGACTGAGCGACTTCAGTTTCACTTTTCACTTTCACACATTGGAGGAGGAAATGGCAACCCACTCCAGTGTTCTTGCCTGGAGAATCCCAGGGACGGCAGAGCCTGGTGGGCTGCCGTCTATGGGGTCACACAGAGTCGGACACGACTGAAGTGACAGCAGTAGCAGCAGACATTCTTCAACTGTCTTCTCTAATAGTTTTTAATTTTTTAATTTTATAACTGCATCTGTGTGTTCAGAGCTCTAACTAGTCAAGTTCATATTGTTGCTGCTGCTTATGCTGCTGAGTTGCTTCAGTCGTGTCCGACTCTGTGCAACCCCATAGACGGCAGCCCACCAGGCTCCGCCGTCCCTGGGATTCTCCAGGCAAGAACACTGGAATGGGTTGCCATTATTGTTGCAAGTCATTTATTTACAAAGCAACTCATGCTTGCAGATTAATCATTAGTTTTCTGAAGCCATTGATCTCTTCCCAAGTTTATAGTTTCAGCCCCACACAAATATCTTTTCTTTTATTGCTATTGGTCTGTCCATCCCAAACATTCATTTTCTCTTTTAGTCTCTCATCCTCACATAATTTTTGTATATTTCCTCCTCTCTTTACATTCAGATACAACAATTCCCCCTCCAGGTTATCTTCTTTCTTCTGTAAGACCTACATTAAAATAAGAAGTCTCAAAATTAATCCTAAATCAAATGAAACAAACATTGTGATTATTTTTTTTATGAATTTTTGGAAACACATATGAATTCAGAGTGGGGAACTGTGAAGTAAGGAAGTAAGGAAAAGGCAATGCTTGTATTTTCTGATACACTCTGGATCAGCTCCATGCTAGCAAATTTACTTTCATTATTTCATTTAATCTTCAAAATAAATTAGGTTAAAAATTAAGAAACTGAGGTTCATACTCCTTATTTACTTTCTACCAAATTTTATGGTTAGGGAAACTTGTATGGGGATGACTGCTACAATTAAATATTAATAATTGTCTCCAGCATCCTGATAATATGCATAATATCAATCAAAGCATTATTTTTCTTCTTTGTCCTTATTTTTTTTCCAGCTATAAAATCAGGATGAATAATTACATTATTTTCTTCTCAGCAGTGATTTAAGTATAATGGGAATCTTTTACTTTATCTCAGTTTTAGCTAGTTTCCCAAAAAGATGAATATGGTCTGAAGTCAGGCAGTGTGGTTTCCAACTCTACCCTTCTTTCTCAAGATTATTGTAGCTATTTCAAGTCTTTTGCCCTTTCCTTATATGTTGGGATGACCATAAAATAGTTTGGCAATATTTTAAAGTTTGGATTTTATGTATGATTAAGGACTTGCAAAAAAGACAACCAAAAACTGGTTTTTGAAAGCACTTAGACCTATATGCATTTCACATTTCTAGAATTATTGAAATTAAAAAAGCTTGAAGTAAGAATTTCTTTGGAAAATTTTCAGTACTGTGGCATAATACCCACTCTTATGAAGAATAAGAATGTGTACTTACATTTTACATCAAAGTTAAGTAAAAGACTTCAATGGGGCCACCCTAGAACTTGAGCTATGAAATCCTGAAGACTCCATCATTGAAAGAGAATAAACATGAAGGACTATGGCTGATTACCCGTTCTAGGGGCAGCACAAGAAGAGAAAGCTGCATTACTGTACAAAAGACAGAAGCACCTGAGTCACTGGCTGTTTAGGCTCTTCTGAAGCCAGTCTCCTCCGTCCAGAGTTCATCAGGCACTCTATCTATCAGATCTAGTCCCTTAAATCTGTTTCTCACTTCCACTGTATAATCATAAGGGATTTGATTTAGGTCATATCTGAAAGGTCTAGTGGTTTTCCCTACTTTCTTCAATTTCAGTCTGAATTTGACAATGAGTAGTTCATGATCTGAGCCACAGTCAGCTCCTGGTCTTGTTTTTGCTTCTCCATAGAGATAGAGCTTCTCCATCTTTGGCTGCAAAGAATGTAATCAATCTGATTTCAGTGTTGACCATCTGGTGATGTCCATGTGTAGAGTCTTCTCTTGTGTTGCTGGAAAAGGGTGCTTGCTATGACCAGTGCGTTCTCTCGGCAAAACTCTGCTAGCCTTTGCCCTGCTTCATTCCGTGCTCCAAGGCCAAATTTGCCTGTTACTCCAGGTGTTTCTTGACTTCCTACTTTTGCATTCCAGTCCCCTATAATGAAAAGGACATCTTTTTTGGGGTGTTAGTGCTAAAAGGTCTTGTAGGTCTTCATAGAACCGTTCAACTTCGGCTTCTTCAGCATTACTGGTTGGGGCATAGACTTGGATTACTGTAATATTGAATGGTTTGCCTTGGAAACGAACAGAAATCATTCTGTCGTTTTTAAGATTGCATCCAAGTACTGCATTTCAGACTCTTTTGTTGACCATGATGGCTACTCCACTTCTTCTAAGGGATTTCTGCCCACAGTAGTAGATATAATGGTCATCTGAGTTAAATTCACCCATTCCAGTCCATTTTAAAAATCAAGAGAGTTCCAGAAAAACATCTATTTCTGCTTCATTGACTATGCCAAAGCCTTTGACTGTGTGGATCACAATAAACTGTGGAAAATTCTGAAAGAGATGGGAATCCCAGACCACCTGACCTGCCTCTTGAGAAACCTGTATGCAGGTCAGGAGGCGACAGTTAGAACTGGACATGGAACAACAGACTGGTTCCAAATAGGAAAAAGAGTACGTCAAGGTTGTATATTGTCACCCTGCTTATTTAACTTCTATTCACAGTACATCATGAGGAACGTTGGGCTGGAAGAAACACAAGCTGGAATCAAGATTGCCGGGAGAAATATCAATAACCTCAGATGACACCACCCTTATGGCAGAAAGTGAAGAGGAACTCAAAAGCCTCTTGATGAAAGTGAAAGAGGAGAGTGAAAAGGTTGGCTTGAAGCTCAACATTCAGAAAACAAAGATCATGGCATCTGGTCCCATCACTTCATGGGAAAACAGTGGAAACAGTATCAGACTTTATTATTTTGGGGCTCCAAAATCACTGCAGATGCTGATTGCAGTCATGAAATTTAAAGATGCTTACTCCTTGGAAGGAAAGTTATGACCGAGATAGCATATTAAAAAGCAGAGACATTACTTTTCCAACCAAGGTCCATCTAGTCAAAGCTATGCTTTTCCCTGTGGTCATGTATGGATGTGAGAGTTGGACTATGAAGAAAGCTGATCGCTGAAGAATTGATGCTTTTGAACTGTGGTGCTGGAGAAGACTCTTGAGAGTCCCTTGGACTCCAAGGAGATCCAACCAGTCCATTCTAGAGGAGATCAATCCTGGGTGTTCATTGGAAGGACTGGTGCTAAATCTGAAACTCCAATACTTTGGCCACTTCATGCGACGAGTTGACTCACTTGAAAAGACTCTGATGCTGGGAGGGATTGGGGGTGGGAAGAGACGGGGATGACAGAGAATGAGATGGCTCGATGGCATCACCAACTCGATGGACATGAGTTTGAGTGAACTCCGGGAGTTGGTGATGGACAGGGTGGCCTGTGATTCATAGGGTCTCAAAGAGTCGGACACGACTGAGCAACTGAACTGAATTGAACTGAAGCCAATCTAAGCTTGTTGCCCAAAAGGAGTGCTTGCAATGAATCCAATGGAGAGTTGAGTAATAAAGCTCCTCATTAAAAAACTGTGTATTATTTTTTAGGCCAAACTGTAGGCAATTCCAGATGTTTTCCCAGGAAGGTCTCATAGAGGAAAGCTGATCTCCCAACACCAGAGTGGTGCACAGCTAGCGTATTACTGTCTCTAAAGGAAGTTGCAGCCAAACACTCAAACTTCTCTGTTTGGTCATATTTTTATCCATCTTTGTATTCCTAGCCCAGGCAACTAGGTTTACAGACCTTACTCTTATGCCTCAGCTGAGGTCTTCCTACAGCCAGGTTGGGTAAGGGTGGTGGAGAGACCATGATCTTCTTCCCCACTATGACACTGTATTTAGTACTTTTGTACTCCGAGGTCACCCCTCTACCACCTTCCAGCCCTAGAGCATTAGATCTTAAATGAAATGAGTTGTTCTCGCCAATGAAGGTAAATCAAACCAAAAAATATAGCTTAATAAAGGCTCTTCAAAATTCAAACATCAAATTCCCAGCCCTTGTAACTGTGTGTTATAACATAAGAGTGCTAAACTCTCTTCCATTTTTACTTACAGCAAAAGCTCAGTTAATGGTGACTTGGTGACCAGTTTTCAAAAATAAAGCAGTAATAAAGTAAATAATAATAATACTTAGCTTAAAATATGAAATGGTATTAGCTATAACAAATTACTGAGTCCTTGATAATCAGTTCAAATATAAATATGCTAAGTCATAGGAAAACAGGGGAGAAGCAACTATCCACTTTTTTAATGAAGGAGAATAAGTAAAGTTCTTAAATTTAAATATAATCTAAATTGTATTTTTCATCTTAAAATATGATTTAAATATTAGTAGTATTAGCTAGGAATAAAATTCAGATGGCACTCCAAGCAGGGAAACAGAATATATAAATGCTAAGCTATGAAAAAGCTAAATGGGACTATGCTAAGCTATGAAAAAGCTAAGTGGGAGTTAAGGATCATGTTATATTTGTGTTTAGTCATTCAGTAATTTCCGACTCTGTGAACTATGGACTATTGCCCACCAGGCTCCTCTGTCCATAAAATTGTCCAGGCAAGAATACTGGTATGGGTTGTTGTTCCTTCCTCCAGGGCATCTTCCTGACCTAGGGATTGAACCTATATGTCCTGCATTGCAGGAGAATTCTTAACCATTGAGACACCTAGGAAATCCAGGGATCATGTTACAGCACATGTAAAATCAAGAGTTAAAGTAGAGACAAGATTATTTTGAGCTAAGGATTTTATCTTGAAACTCATTTATCAAGGAAGAGATCAAATGAGATATGAGTTTAAGAAATAATGTGCTGAAAACACAGAAAAAAACCTAGACAGGGATGAAATAAGAGACAGGGAAACCAATGAGAAAAGCTATCTAATCCTACTTTCTCATTTTATATGTATGAAAATTGAGACACAAAATCTCCTGTATTTCTATAAACTAAATACATAATTCTTCAATAGAAATTTCCTGCCACTGGGCTACAACTATTATTTATTCAGTGGTTTATTTATTATGTATATTATTGGTTTATATTATTATTTATTTGATGATATCCTTCCTTTCTTCATGCTTCACCCCACAGCAACACATACACACACACATATACACATACATGCACACACAAACATTTATTATAAGCTTCTTGATGTTAAGGGTTCAGTCATTTCTCACCCATTTCTTTGTTTAAAAAGTATCCAGTAGTCTTCACACATAGTAAGCATTCAGCAGTTGTAGACACTTGCTTGTGATGGTGAAAGAAAAAATTAAAAATGAAAAAAACACACGTGCATTACACACACTACACATTTAATTTCTTTAGCCACATGGAGACAAGAATAAGAGAAATTGTAAAGCCTCAAGAAGATTGGATTGTGGTGAGATAAGTAGACATGTACATCAATACTATATCATCGGTTATGTTAACTTAAAAAGTAGTCACAACCTGTAAATTGAGAGTTATGCTTTATTTGGTGGGAATTTTGAACTTTAAGCCCAAGAGACAGCATCTCAAGTAACTCTGAGAGAACTGTTTTCAGTAGGCAGGAGGAAGAGTCATTTTATATAGAAGCCTGCAACAAGAGCAAGTAGTCTGAACATCAAAAAATTATTGTTGGGACTTTGCTGGTAGACCAGTGGCTAAGACTCTGTGCTCCCAATGCAGGAGCCCTGGGGTTTCTTCCTGGTCAGGGAACTAGATCCTACATGCCACAACTAAGACCCAGCTCAGCCAAATAAATAATTATTTTAAAAATTGCTGTTAATTAAGGAAAACCTGATAAATCAAGGAATTTAGTGCTTTTCTAGGTACAAGAAGATGCAAGAGTCTGGGTTTACTGAAATCATCCTTTTCATATGCATCTCAGCTACCTGGGCCCAGCATCCTGCAATTTGATTATTCACAACCCTAGTTCCTCACTCACCACAGGGAGTAGCTGATGACGCCAGATAGTCCACATTGTTGGTCCTAGGCTCAGAAATTCACATTTGGAGGACCAGAATCATAGATGGTTATGACTTCCTTGTTTATTGATATAGCAAGAAATACTCCATTTCACAGTTACAACTTAAAACTAAACTTCCAAATTAGGATCAAAACACATTACCAGTCCATTACCAAGACTGGAAATGATGCTGATATCTTGAAGAGAATTTCTGAAATCTCCTAATGTATTAGAAGAGAAAGAGTTAGGAAGGTTGATGAAACATACAGAAGTTGTCCCAAGTGAAAGAGTCTCAGCCTTCCTGTTCTGTCTTCAACTCCTGAGACACACCTGTAGCCATAGGTTTATGAGATCACAACGATGTCTCAGAATAGACACGTAAGATGCACATCTTTACCCACACACCTCTCACACAGAAACATTCACCCTTAAGTCAATGATTTCACAAGTTATCCTGAAGACAGTGCACTAGTTAAGACTCCCATAGCTGGAACAGGGAGAAATTGGAAGGAAATTCTGTTCCAGGCTTTATGAAGAGCAATAACGTTAAAAAGAAATAGTTATTATTGGCTATAATAACTACAGGCTTTCCTAGGTGGCTCAGTTGGCAAAGAATCTGCCTTCAATGCAGGAGATTGCCTACAATGCAGGAAGTGTGAGTTTATCCCTAGGTTGGGAAGATCCCCTGGAGAAGGAAATGGCAACCCATTCCAGTAGTCCTGCCTGGGAAATCCCATGGACAGAGGAACCTGGAATGCTACCCCCATGGGATTACAAGAGTCGGACACAATTTAGCAACTAGATCACCATCACTGTATTTGTGGCACGAAGTTCTCAGTGGCAAGCATCAAAAGCTTAGAGACTTTTCACCTGAAAGAGTGATAGGAAAGAACACAAGTATTAAATTTTTCAGGTGACTAATCCCAAAAGAAAAATATAGTATCAGGGAAACAAACCTCAGCTGTAGAATTAGAGGTTCAAAGCCCAAATTCTGGCTTGGAACAAAGTTGTGAGAGTAGATTCTAAGTGACTTCAAACAAGTATTGGGAGATGCCCAGGGGCATTGTCTTCTTCAAGCTGAAGGGGGAGTAGATCCTTTCTTGACCTCAGTGCAATTCATCACTGGTTACTATGTAAATGCAATCTGAAGCAGCTCTGTGAACAAACCAATAATTCTGTGTAAATCAGTCACTATAGCTGAATCCATCCATAGATTTTAATCTGCATGTTTCATTCACAAGAAGGCAGCATGATTGGATTTTCAGTTTTATACAACTAAGGATTTTTCTATTAACAGGGAAGTTATTTCATGCCTTTTCCTTCAGTGATTTCCCACTAAAGTACTGACCACAAATATGTCTATCAGGCTGCAACTGAGAGATCACACTTCAACCCTTTCCTTAAAACTAGAATTAATAGTATATGACTTTTCATACCACTATTAAAATGCATTGTAACAGTTTGAAAATTACTAAATGTAAGCTAGATATTGGATTGACAATTCTTAGAGAGATTCTTTGCTATGATCTTGTTTAGTCACTAAGTTGGGACCAATTCTTGTACAACTCTATGGACTATAGCCTGTCAGGCTCTGGTATTTCCCAAACAAAATTACTGGAGTGGGTTGCCATTTTCTTCTCCAGGGGACCATCCTGATCCAGGAGTCAAACCCACATCTCTTGCATTATAGGTGGATTCTTTACTGCTGAGGCACCAGGGAAGCCTATAATCTTGCTTTACAGACAATCATACATTTTGACAGTTTGAACCTGTGTCTAAAATGACCAAAATAACAAGAAAGCAGTTAACAAGGTTCTGTATTAATTTTAGTGGCATTATCAACTTGCCCTATAGCTATCATGTAATTGTTTTGGATTATTGATGCCAAAAGCACATAAATAAACTAAAGACAATGTGGCAGTGACTGGGTGGAC
This sequence comes from Moschus berezovskii, assembly GCF_049115385.1. Classification (NCBI taxonomy): domain Eukaryota; kingdom Metazoa; phylum Chordata; class Mammalia; order Artiodactyla; family Moschidae; genus Moschus; species Moschus berezovskii. The sequence goes on from NC_142470.1 coordinate 56,233,597, forward strand.
AGGTGATCTTAGTTCTAGGTCCAGCATTCACCAGCTGTGAAGCTTTTTATAATTTGTTCAATAAGGTATAATTGTTGGACAAGATAAAAATCATTCAAAGGGGGCAATCACCATCTGATTAATCAGTAAATATTGAGAAGCAAAAGCATTTATAATGTTCTTCCCATTGTGATACTTGCATATATCGGTCCAATAAAATCAACCTGAGTTATTACATTTTAGGACTAAATTGTATAAACTATAAAGATGATCCTATTAATTTTATCTAACAGATACTCAATTTTATTTTTGGTAACCTACTCTATAGACCTCTGACCATTACTCAAGCCAATACAAATGTAAAGTACACTAATACTATTCTGTTTTGATTACTGTAGCTTTGAGGTACATTCTGCAATCTAGGAGAGTGATATACCCAGCTTTGGACATCTCCACTTCTTTTGCTCAAAGATTGCTTTAACAATTCTGGGTCTTTTGTAATTCCATATAAATTTTAGTATTATTTATTCTAGTTCTGTGAAAAATGCCATAGATAGTTTGATGATGATGCTTAGCCACTCAGTTGTGTCCAACTCTGTGCAAGCCATGGACTGTAAGGCTCCTCTGTCCATGGAATTCTTTGTCCATGAAATTTTCCAGCCAAGAGTACTGGAGTGGGTTGCCATGCCCTCCTCCAGGGATCTTCCAACCTAGGGACTGAATCCAGGTCTCCTGCATTGTAGGCAGATTCCATACCACTGAGCCACCAGGGAAACCCTAGATATTTTTGTGTATTGCTTTGGTTAGTGTGGTCTGTGTAACATTAATTCTTCTAATCTGAGTGCATAGAATGTCTTTGCATTTCTTAGTGTCATGTTCAGTTTTCCTTCATTAGTGCTTTAGTTTCCAAAGTATAAGTCTTTTACCACCTTAGTTAAGTTTGTCTAGACATTTTATGATTTTGATGTGATTTTAAAAGGAGATTTTAAAATTTCAATATCTGACATATTATTAGTGTGGACAAAAGCAATAGACTTCTGTATATTAATCCCCTATCCCACAAGTTTTCTGAATTCATTTTTTTTAGTTCTCATAGTTTTGATGTGAAGACTTCAGGGATTTCTATATAAAGTAATATGTCACCTGCAGATAGTAAGAGATATACTTCTTCCTTTCCAATTTGGATGCCTTTTATTTCTTTTTCTCATCTTATTTCAATGGTTAGGACTTCTAATACTTTGTTCAATAGAAGTGGTGTAAATGGAAATCCTTGTTTTGTTCCTGATTGTAGAAGAAATAGTTTCAGCTTTTCACCATTGAATATGATGCTACCTGTGGGTTTGTCATGAACTGACTTTATCAAGTGGAGATCTGTTCCCTCTGTACCCACTTGCATGAGAGTTTTCAGCATTAATAGATGATGAATTTGTAAAAACTTTTTTATGCATCTATTGAGATGATCATGTGATTTTTATTCTTTCTTCTGTTAGTTTGGTGTATCAAAGTGACTGATTTGTGAATCTTGAACCATCGTGTCCCTGGAATAAATCCAACTTGATCATGGTGTATGATACTTTTAACATATTGTTGGATCCAATTTGATAATATTTTGTTGAGGATTTTTACATCTACAGTTATCAAAGATACTGGCTTGTAATTCTTTTTTTGTAGTGTCTTTGTCTAATTTTGGTTTCAGGGTTATATTGGCCTTATAGAATATATTTGGAAGCGTCTGTTCTCTTCAAGTGTTCTGTCCTCTTCCCCTTGTGAGGTTATCTGGTCCAGGACATTTTATCAGAAATTTTTATTACAAACTTAATATCCGTACTAGTGATCAGCCTGTTCAAATTGTCCATTTCTTCTAGATTCATCTTGGCAGGCTGTATGTTTCTAGAAATTTGTCTATTTCTTCTAGGTTATCCACTTTGCTGGCATACCATCATTTGAGGTATTTCCTTATGATTTCTTTGATTCCTTGTATCTCTGTGGTGTAAGTTGTCATTTCTCTTCCTCACTTCTTTTTTGACATATTTGGGACCTCTCTTCACTTTGGTGAGCTTGGCTTTATCAGTGTAATTTATCATTTGAAAAACCAGTTCTTGGTTTCATTGATCTTTTCTATTGTTTTCTGTTCTCTATTTTGCTTATTTTCTTTCTGATCTTTTTTGTCCCCCCCACTTCTGCTGAGTTTGGGCTTTGCTTTTTCTTTTTTTTTCTAATTCTGTTAGGGGGTGGGTTAGGTTGTTTATTTGAGATTTTTCTTGCTTCTGGAAGAAGGCTTGTATCACCATAATGTTCCCTCTTAGAACTGCTCTTGTTAAATACAATAGATTTTTGGAGTGTTGTTTTACCATTTTCAATTTTTTGAGGTATTTCTTGATTTCCTCTTTGATTTCCTTATTAACAAACACACTATTTTTTTTTCCTAGCTGTTGTTTAGTCTCAACGTATTTGTTCCTTTCTCATTTTTCTTTCTGTAATTGATTTCTATCTTTAAAGAAGTAATAATGATATCACAGGATGATGACGATACAAAGAATGATGGACTTCTTGTCCTCCTGCCATCTGTTCTCACAGATAAAGAATGATTACCCTTTAGTTGAGTTTGGGTAACACATAAATTAATGTTATTAGGTGCATATTTTAAAAAAACAGAAGTTCAGAAAAAAATGTCATCAATTGGGAAATAGTTAAAGAAATAATAGCCCAGCTATTTACTGAACCATCTCACACGCTAGTAAAGTCATGCTCAAAATCCTCCAAGCCAGGCTTCAGCAATATGTGAACCGTGAACTCCCAGATGTTCAAGCAGGTTTTAGAAAAGGCAGAGGTACCAGAGATCAAATTGCCAACATCTGCTGGATCATGGAGAAAGCAAGAGAGTTCCAGAAAAACATCTATTTCTGCTTCATTGACTATGTCAAAGCCTTTGACTGTGTGGATCACAATAAACTGTGGAACATTCTGAAAGAGAAGGGAATACCAGACCACCTGACCTGCCTCTTGAGAAACCTGTATTCAGGTCAGGAAGCAACAGTTAGAACTGGACATGGAACAACAGACTGGTTCCAAATAGGAAAAGGAGTGCGTCAAGGCTGTATATTGTCACCCTGCTTATCTAACTTATATGCAGAGTACATCATGAGAAATGCTGGGCTGGAAGAAGCACAAAATGGAATCAAGAGTGCCGGGAGAAATATCAATAACCTCAGATATGCAGATGACACCACCCTTATGGCAGAAAGTGAAGAGGAACTCAAAAGCCTCTTGATGAAAGTGAAAGAGGAGAGTGAAAAAGTTGGCTTGAAGCTCAACATTCAGAAAACTAAGATCATGGCACCTGGTCCCATCACTTCATGGGAAATAGATGGGGAGACAGTGGAAACAGTGTCAGATTTGTTTTTTTGGGCTCCAAAATCACTGCGGATGCTGATTGCAGCCATGAAATTTAAAGACGCTTACTCCTTGGAAGGAAAGTTATGACCAATCTAGATAGCATATTAAAAAGCAGAGACTACTTTGCCAACCAAGGTCCGTCTAGTCAAGGCTATGGTTTTTCCAATTGTCATGTATGGATGTGAGAGTCAGACTATAAAGAAACCTGAGCACCGAAGAATTGATGCTTTTGAACTGTGGTGTTGGAGAAGACTCTTGAGAGTCCCTTGTACTGCAAGGAGATCCAACCAGTCCATTCTAAAGGAGATCGGTCCTGGGTGTTCATTAGAAGGACTGATATGAGATATGATAATGAGATGGCTGGATGGCATCACTGACTGGATGGACATGAGTTTGAGTGAACTCTGGGAGTTGGTGATGGACAGGGAGGCCTGGCGTGCTGTGATTCATGGGGTTGCAGGGAGTCGGATACGACTGAGCGACTGAACTGACTGATGCTGATATCAGAAAAAATGAATTAAGTATACAAGTGCCGATAAAAAATATGTTCAAGATTTATTTTCAAGTAAAAAGATCAAAAGTGGCTGTAAAAGAGAATATGTAAAATAATCCAATTTGTCTTATCAAAGAAGAGAATTAGAATATTTATGGAAAGAAACACAAAACACTTTATATCAGGGTTACACCTGAGGAGAGATGTTGAGAGTAAGGGGACTGACATAAAGGACACTGTTATTTTTATCTAATGCACTTCTACACAACTGATGTTTTATCATAAGCACATATTTCTAATTAAAATAAAGTTATTTAAACTCAGTGTGGGTGATTTGTTGAGGCCAGAAAATGCTAAAATGCCTTAATGATCCCTGTAACAGTTTGATTGTGAAACATTTCAGATATGTTGAAACACAAACAGAACAATATGAGAAGCATGTGTCCTCATCCAGCTTTAAGAAATCTTATTTTTTCCCTTCTTTTAAAGAAGAATTGTTACAAGTACAGGCAGAATCCTGACTACCTTTGCCTCATCTTACAAACTCTGCCCAACATGTAACCTTTAATCTGAATTTAATGCTCATCATACTGTTCATGGGGTTCTCAAGGCAAGAATGCTGAAGTGGTTTGCCATTCCCTTCTCCAGTGGACCACATTCTGTCAGACCTCTCCACCATGGCTTGCCCATCTTGGGTGACCCCACACGGCATGGCCTAGTTTCATTGAATTAGACAAGACTGTGGCCCGTGTGATCAGATCAGCTGGTTGTCTGTGATTGTGGTTTCAGTCTGTCTGCCCTCTGATGCCTTCACTCAGCGCCTACCATCTTACTTGGGTTTCTCTTACCTTGGATGTGGGGTATCTCTTCACGGCCATTTCAGCAAAGCGCAGCCGCTGCTCCTTACCTTGGATGTGGGGTAGCTCCTCTCAGCTGCCATCCCCAAACAGTCCATCCTAAAGGAGATAAGCCCTGGGTGTTCATTGGAAGGACTGATGTTGAAGCTGAAACTCCAATACTTTGGCCACCTGATGCAAAGTGCTGACTCATTTGAAAAGACCCTGATGCTGGGAAAAATTGAGGGCAGAAGCAGAAGGGGACAACAGAGGATGAGATGGTTGTATGGCATCACTAATTCAATGGACATGGATTTGGGTGACTCCGGGAGTTGGTGATGGACAGGGAGTCCTAGAGTGCTGCAGTTCATGGAGTCACAAAGAGCAAAGAATTGGACACGACTGAGCGACTGAACTGAAACTGAATGCTTATCATCTCATACAATTACTTCAGAGATATACATAGACAGATACCTGAAATGTCATATTGTTTTACTATTTAAATACATTTTAGTAATGCTTTACTTATCTTAAAGCTATGCATAGTGAAAGTGTTCGTCACTCAATCATATCTAATTCTTTGAGACCCAATGGACTGTAGCCCACCAGCCTCCTCTGTCCATGAAATTCTGCAGGCAAGAATATTGGAGAGGGTAGCCATTCCTTTCTCCAGAGGATCTTCCTGATCCAGGGATCGAAACTGGGTCTTTGGAATTGCAAACAGATTCTTTACTATCTGAGCCATAAGGGAAGCCCTAGACTATATATATAAAAGGCATAATATAGGTTATATTATTCAACTTGTATTACTTACATTGTAGTGAAGTTGTGATGTACCTCCTAGCTTACCCTTCAAGACTGAGGACTTTATGCCCAACTGCTGGGAGTGCTAGAACTGGTCTCCCTCACTTCCACTGTCATATTTCTCTGGAAATTACCTTGTGCTAAAAAAAGCTGCCTTCCCCAAGGTCTGTTTATGGGATTTCGCAGGCAAGAATACTGGAGTGGCTTGCATTTCTTTCTCCAGGGGATCATCCCAACCCAGGGATTGAAACTACGTCTCCTGTATCTCCTGTGCTTTCCATGTTGCAGTTGGATTCTTTACCACTGAACCATCAGGCAAGCCTCCACCTTATGAGTTAGTAGAAGTATTATCCTCATTTTGCAGATAAGAAAACTGAGTCACAGGAGGCTAAGTAACCTACCCAGATAACACAGTGAGTTAGAGGCAAAGTTGGCATTGAGTGAAGGCAGTCTGCCTATGGGTCACTGTCGTTAACCACAGCCTCTCCTGCTTATTCTAATAAGATCATTATTCCATACACTTTGGGCAAAAACTAAAGAGCTTGTCACCAAGTGTTGGTGAAATTGTGACAAAATGGGAAGTTCTATCTTTTAATGGTTAAAGTGAGAGCTGTATAAAGGCAATTGGGAAAGCAATTTGGCAATAGGGAGTAAACCTGAGGATGCAAGTACTCTAAATTAGCAATTAAAGTGCTTTGCATATACACAAGGAGACCTGGATAAGAATGCTAACAGCTTTGTCAGTAAGGCGCTAGTGCTCCACCAGTAGGGCAATAGAAAAGCTGTATTTAGTCACATAGGTAATACAGAGAAACCCCAACATAATGATGTGAGATACAAAAATGCAATCGTGTAAAATGCAGGCCACATTATTACAAAGTTAAAGAAAAACTGTATTTTTCAGACTGCCCTTTCTCTAAAAAATAACACTAAAAATTAAGGAACTCTAAAAAAAGTGACTATAAAATTAACTGAAAAAATATCTCAAGTAATTAATCACTATGTTAGGAAATAGCATAAACTCTCTATGCATTTCCCTTTGCACCCAAAAGTTATGGGTTGAGTTTTTATAAATTTTCAGGTAGAATGGCTTTTGGGACTCCCCTGGTGGCTCAGTGGTAGAAGAATCTGCCTGCCAATGCAGGAGACCTGGGTTTAATCTCTGGGTCAGGAAGATCCCCTGGAGAAGGAAATGACAACCACTCTAATATTCTTGCCTGAATAATCCTATGGACAGAGGAGCCTGTTGGGCTACAATACACAGGATAGCAAAGAGTCAGACACAACTAAATGATTAAATCTCCACCAGAAGGACTTTTAAAAAAAATTCTGATGCTAGTTTTACTACATTCTGATTAAAGTATTGTTTTTAAAGTTTTTACTTTATCGAATCTATCAATGATTTAATTTTTATCTAAAATGTGATCAATTTTTGTGAATGTTCTATGTATGCTTGAGATGAAGTTGCATTTCCTATATTGGTGTATAATGTTTGATATAGAACCATGAGGTTGTAGATATTGAATAGTGCCATCTTCATTTTGCTTTTTAGGTCTTTTCAGTTCAGTTGAATCACTAAGTCATGACCAACCTTTTGGGACTCTGTGGACTGCAGCACTCCAGGTCTCCCTGTCCATCACCAACTCCCAGAGTTGGCTCAGATTCATGTCCATTGAGTAGGTGATGCCATCCAAACAGCTCATTCTCTGTCATCTCCTTCTCCTCCCACCTTCAATCTTTCCCAGCATCAGTTTTTTTCCTGATGAGTCAGTTCTTTCCAATGAGTCAGTTCTTTGCTTCAGGTGGCCAAAATACTGGAGTTTCAGCTTCAGCATGAGTTCTTCCAATGAATAGTCTGGACTGATTTCCTTTAGGATGGACTCACTGGATCTCCTTGCTGTCCAAAGGATTCTCAAGAGGAATGCCAACACCAAAGTTCAAAAACCAATTCTTCGGTGCTCAGCTTTCTTTACAGTCCAACTCTCACAACCAAACAAGACTTCTGGAAAAACCATAGCTTTCACTAGAAGGACCTTTGTTGGCAAAGCAATGTCTCTGCTTTTTAATATGCTGTCTAGGTTAGTCATAACTTTTCTTCCAAGGAGCAAGTGTCTTTTAATTTCATGGCTGCAGTCACCATCTGCAGTGATTTTGGAGCCCAAGAAAACAAAGTCTGCCACTGTTTACACTGGTTCTCCATCTATTTGCCAGGAAGTGATGGGAACAGAAGCCATGATCTTAGTCTTCTGACTGTTGAGTTTTAAGCCAACTTTTTTCACTCTCCTCTTTCACTTTTAAGAGGCTCTTTGGTTCTTTAATTTCTGCCATAAGGGTGGTGTCATCTGCATATCTGAGGTTATTGATATTTCTCCTGGCAATCTTGAATACAACTTGTGCTTCATCCAGCCCTCTGTTTCTCTTGATGTACTCTACATATAAGTGAAAATAAACAGGGTGACAATATACAGCCTTGATGTACTCCTTTATAAATTTGGAACCAGTCCATTGTTCCATGTATGATTCTAATTGTTGCTTCTTGCTTCTGAATAATGATTTTTCAAGAGGCGGGTGAGATGGTCTGGTATTCCCATCTCTTTCAGAATTTTCCAGTTTATTGTGATCCACACAGTCAAAGGCTTTGGGGTAGTCAATAAAGCAGAAGTAGATGTTTTTTCTGGAAATATCTTCCAGTTTCAATGATCCATCGAATGTTGGCAATGTTTTTCTGCCTTTTCTAAATCCAGCTTGAACATCTGGAAGTTCACGGTTCACATATTGCCAAAGCCTGGCTTGGAGAATTTAGAACATCACTTTGCTAGCGTGTGAGATGAGTGCAATTGTGCGATAGTTTGAGCATTCTTTGTCATTGCCTTTCTTTGGGATTGGAATGAAAACTGACCTTTTCCAGTGCTGTGGCCACTGCTGAGTTTTCCAAATTTGCTGGCATATTGAGTGCAGCACTTTCACAGCATCATCTTTTCATATTTGAAACAGCTCAACTGGAATTCCATCACCTCCACTAGCTTTATTCAAAGTGATGCTTCCTAAGGCCCACTTGACTTTGTATTCCAGGATGCCTGGCTCTAGGTGAGTGATCACACCATCGTGATTATCAGGGTCGTGAAGATTTTTTTGTATAGTTATTCTGTGTATTCTTGCCACCTCTTCTTAATATCTTCTGCTTTAGTCCACAAAATTTTTGTCCTTTATTGTACCCATCTTTGCATGAAAAATTCCCTTGGTATCTCTAATTTTCTTGAAGAGATCTCTAGTCTTTCCCATTCTATTGTTTTCTCTATTTCTTTGCATTGATCACTGAGGAAGACTTTCTTTCTTCTCCTTGCTGCTCTTTGGAACTCTGCATTAAAATGGGTATATCTTTCCTTTTCTCCTTTGCTTTTCATTTCTTTTCTTTTCACAGCTATTTGTAAGGCATCCTCAGACAACTATCTTGCCTTTTTGCATTTCATTTTGTTGGGGATGGTCTTGATCACTGCCTCCTGTACAATACCATGAACCTCCATCCACAGTTCTTCAGGCACTCTGTCTATCAGATCTAATCCCTTGAATCTATTTCTCACTTCCACTGTATAATTGTAAGGGCTGTGATTTAGGTCATACCTGAATGGTCTAGTGGTTTTCCCTACTTTTTTCAATTTAAGTTTGAATTTGACAATAAGAAGTTCATGCTCTGATACCACAGTCAGCTCTGGGTCTTGTTTTTGCTGAGTGTAAGAGCTTCCCCATCTTAGGCTGAAAAGAATATGATCAATCTGATTTCGGTGTTAACCATCTGGTGATGTCCATGTGTAGAGTCTTCTCTTGTGTTGTTGGAAGAGGGTGTTTGCTATGACCAGTGCGTTCTCTTGGCAAAACTCTGTTAGCCTTTGCCCTGCTTCATTCTGTACTCCAAGGCCAAATTTGCCTGTTATTCCAGGTGTTTCTTGACTTCCTACTTTTGCATTACAGTCCCTTACAATGAAAAGACACCTTTTTGAGGTATTAGTTCTAGAAGGTCTTGTAGGTCTTCAACTTCAGCATCATTATTGGTCGGGCTATAAACTGGGATTACTGTGATATTGAATGGTTTGCCTTGGAAACAAACAGATCATTCTGTCACTTTTGAAATTGCATCCAAGTACTGCATTTTGGTCTCTTTTGTTGACTATGATGGTTACTCCGTTGCTTCTAAGGGATTCTTGCCCACAGTTGTAGATATAATGGTCATCTGAGTTAAATTCACCCATTCCATTCCATTTTAGTTCTCTGATTCCTAAAACGTAGAACTTCACTCTCACCATCTCCTGTCTGTCCATTTCCAATTTACCTTGATTTATGGACCTAACTGGAGAAGACAATGGCAACCCACTCGGGTACTCTTGCTTGGAAAATCCCACGGGCAGAGGAGCCTGGTAGGCTGGAGTCCTTGGGGTCGCTAAGAGTCAAACCCGACTGAACAACTTCACCTTCACTTTTCACTTTCACCCATTACAAAAGGAAATGGCAACCCACTCCAGTATTCTTGCCTGGAGAAGCCAAGGGTTGGGGGAACCTGGTGGGCTGCCATTTATAGGGTAACACAGAGTCGGACATGAGACTGCAATGACTCAGCAGCAGTAGCAGCATGGACCTAACATTTCAGGTTCCTATGCAATATTGCTCTTTACAGCATCGGACTTGACTTCCATCACCAGTCATATCCACAACTGGGTGTTGTTTTTTCTTTGGCTCCATCTTTTCAGTCTTTCTGGAGTTATTTCTCCACTGATCTCCAGTAACATATTGGGCACCCACCGACCTGGGGAGTTCATCTTTCAGTGTCCTATCTTTTTGCCTTTTCATACTGTTCATGGGGTTCTCAAGGCAAGAATACTGATTTGCCATTACGTTCTCCAGTGGACCACTTTTTGTCAGAACTCCACCATGACCCATCCCTTTTGGGTGGCCCTACACGGCATGGTTATTAGTTTCACTGAGTTAGACAAGGCTGTGTTCCACGTGATCAGATTGGTTAGTTTTCTGTGATTGTTATTTTCAGGCTTTTAAAAAATTTCTTGTCTAGGTGAACTGTGTTCTACTCAAGGTAGAACATTAGTTTATTTTCAATAATGTGTTTCTATCCATGTCTTCTCACATTGCCTAGTGAAAGTGTGAGTCGTTTAGTCCTATCTGACTCTTTATGACCCCATGGATTGTAGCCCAGCAGGCTCCTCTGTCCATGGAATTCTCCAGGCAAGAATACTGGAGCGGGTAGTCATTTCCTTCTCCAGGGCATCTTTCCCACCCATGGATCAAACCCAGGTCTCTAGCATTGCAAGCAGATTCTTTACCATTTGAGCCATGTATGATTTTGCTTTCTAAAGGACCATGATATTATTTGCTATATAATTGTCCAAAGCATTACAAACAGTGACTTCTAGCATTAAAATGCATCCTGTGTGTGTGTAATAAAGTTTCTTTTACATTATGACACACAAGTCTGTTTCTGAACCCAGAACCCAGAAAACCTACTGTTTCTGCCCTTTATACTGCCAATTCACATTTATTTGTGATTTCTGGTACAGAAAGATATGCACTTTAATTTTGAGCTTAGATATATTTTAGAAAACTTATCCTTTGCATTATAGTGTTCCTAGTTATGTGTCTAGAACAAATAGGGTTGTATTCCACTTATGATATTCCATAGCTATTTTGAATCAATTATTTAATCAACTTCTTTTTCTTCTATTGGACTCAATACACATGTAAAATCTCTGGGTCAAGAATGATGCCCTGTAATTCTATTCACTCATTTACTTATCAATAAGAGTTCTCCCAACAATTTACTTATTGAGATACAAAAGTCTATTGGATACATCAAAAGTTTTTCTAACTTCTGTAGCATATTACTGTTGGTTGTTTTATTGATGTGCCATTGCTTTGTAATACTGGTATAATATTTCATGTAAATTAATCTTATCTCCCCAACTCATACATGAGCTTTTCAATAACAAAACTCACTCTGAAGCAGCTTTTCTAGCAAGAAAACCTAGAAATCCTCCCAGGGACTAAAAATGAAGTTGAATATGGGCCACAATACAGGAATAAATAACTAATATGCATATATACATATATATATATATGCAAGGGAGAGTGAGTGGGGAAAAGTTACAAGTGATACTGAAGTTGGGCCTTGAATTTGTGAGAAGAAAGTCAGTTACAGGCAGATAGGGGGCATAGATGTCCTGATGAATGAAGAACTTGTTTAAATGCACAAAGATACAGGAACACCTGGCTTACTCCGAACTTGGTGATTAAGTTTTGCATGACTGGAGCACAGTCTGTCAGAAGATCTGTCTCCGCAGCACAGTAGTGCCTTGTCTGTCCTGAAACGGGTTAGAGTGTAATTTTGCCAGTACTAGAGATAATCACTAGGGAGACTTAAGGGGGAGAGTGATACGATTATAGTTGGCTTGGGAAAAATAACTGTCAACAATTGGAAATATATATATATATCTCAGGAGGTATCTCAACAGAAATGTACTACTATAAAAGCTACCTGATGTGTCCAGGGGAGACAGGCTGAAACACTGAACTACAGTAGTGATGGTAAGAAATGGATAAGAGGTCAGATTTGCAGACTATTTGGCAAGTAGCATCACTAAGACTTGGTATTCAATTGAGGCAGATGGAGAGGGTGATGTCAATATTCCTAGGTCTAAAGATTGTATGAACGATTCTTGTAGCCTAAGAACATAGGAGACAGAGAAAGTTTAAGGGTCACAGAGAAGACTTAAAGTTCACTTTTGTGTAGACATGTGTGTTAGTCACTCAGCTGTGCCTGACTCTTTGTGATCCCATGGACTGTAGTCCACCAGGCTCCTCTGTCCATGGGATTTTCCAGGCAAGGATACTGGAGAAGTTTGTCATTTCCTTCTCCAGTGAATCTTCCTGAACCAGGGATCAAACCCGGGTCCCTTGCACTGCAGGCAGATTCTTAACTGACTGAGCTACCGAGAAAGTCCTTGTGGTGACATGAGGTAAAATAAATTCTCTCTCTGCTACTCCTTCCCACCCCCTCCACTTTGCTTCAGCCTTGATATGAAGGAATGTCATAAAAAATAACAGTTAAATACCAAGAAAGGCCATTGTGTTATGAGATTTGTTCATAATATAATATAATATTACAGGTTTATTCCACTCAGGGATAAACGGGGATTGAAAAATAATGCTAATGTTCGGGTTGAACAGATTTCCCTGATGGCTCGGACAGTAAAGAATCTGCCTGCATTGCAGGAGACCAGGGTTCAATCTCTGGGTCAGGAAGATCTCTTGGAGAAAGGAATGGCAACCCACCCCAGTGTTCTTGCCTAGAGAATTCCATGGACAGAGGAGCCTGGTGGGCTACAGTCCACAGGGTCGCAAAGAGTGAGACATGACTTAGTGACTGGTACTACTACCACTACGACTACTCGGGTTGAACAGAGATTTAAACTTCTAAAAAGAGTATTTATCTGCTTTATGTAGAATGGATAAGCAACAAGGTCCTACTGTATAACACAGACAACTATATCCAATATCCTATGACAAATCATATTGGCAAAGAATATTTTATAAAGGATCTATATATACATATATATATGTATAACTGAATCACTATGCTCTACAGAAGTAACTAGCACAACACTGTAAATCAGCTATACTTCAATTAATAATAAAATAATTTAAAGAAAGAGTATTCTCTTTCATCTGTCATGATTTTTCCACAAAGGCAGTTAATACCCTAAATCACAGAGTCGAAGTGAAATAACTCAGTAAGAGCAGAGGGATACTGTCCATAAGACAGAACAAGGTAATTAATAGTTTGAGTAAATAAATAGCCACTATCCAGGAGCAGTGCTTACCTTCCTGTCTGAAGATTCTGGAAAGAAATATGGTTAAGATGCTCTTAAGTCATTAAAGTACATTGTCATTGGAAGCTTGATGCCCTGGGCACTCCCAGAACATATGGCAGAAAAATATCTTGTCGAGAATTTCATTGCCAGTATCAATCCACAGCTTTGAGAGTCACAGCTGCCATGCTGGATGGGGGCCAAGGATGTCTCAGGACTGCCTGTGCTTGTATAAGATAGATGGAAAAGTTGGGGATTGGTCCCATCATTTTATTTTTATCTTGTTGTCGAGAGCATGGATCACAAGCCGCAGTCTTGTGACCTGTTTCCCCAGACCTTCTGCTCCACCTTCCTAATAGAAATGAAGGAAAGACATTGTGACCCAGGGCCATGCATCCCTAAGTGTGTGATGCATTGGTTTAACCAGAGGAACCAAGATTCTTAGTTCTAGTCTCATTTCTAATGAAGTAGTCAAAAAGAAGCCAGGTAAGAAATGGGATGAGTGTGGGGGGTTTGATTTGATTCAGTAGTACCAGGCACTAGATTGAACATGTGTGTATGTTCAGTCTCAAGGTCATGTCTGGCTCTTTGAAAGCCCATGGATATATAGCCTGCCAGGCTCCTCTGTCCATGGAATTTCCCAGACAAGAATACTGGGGTGGGTTGCCATTTCCTCCTCCAAGGGATCTTCCAAACTCAGGGATCAAACTTGTATCTTCTACTTTGCAAGTAGATTCTTTACCACTGATCCATATGGAAGTCCACCTAGTTTGAATAAGGCAGCCCTTCTCTACAAAGTTATTGAGACAATAAAGCTGCTTAAGTGAAGCTTGGAGTCTTAGCTAAAGCTGAAATAAGCAGTTACCTAAAAATATGTAACAAGGCTAAGAGTGAAAGCTGCTCTTTCTGATAAATATTCTACATTTGACTATCATCAGGGTTATCTAACATTCCAGGTATTAGAGTCCTTTGTTTGACATTAAGAAATCATCTCATTAAACCCTTTGTGAAGATGAAAATTTTATCTTTGTCAGGAATTTTCTTTTATGACAGTGTTTTGTTTTGTTATTTGTATTCTTACAAGGTAAAGATTTACTGAGCTTGACAACTTTTTGGCTATAGATTCCAATGCACTGACCAGAACAGCTAGAACAGTAGCAATAAAATGTCAACAAGTTTGGATGCTTGAATTAATTATTTAGCATAACAATAATAAAATACTGACAGAATTTCATATAGACCTCCATATTTCATTAGATGAATCAAGATGGAGAAGGCATATTGTAGACGCCAAAGGCTGGAAACCCTAGACTGGGGCGGAACAGGAATGGACAAACCAGAGATGCTATGAAAATGCAGAATGAGGGGACAGATGTCTTGTTGTCGTTTAGTTTCTAAGTCATCTCTGATTCTTTGTGACACCATGAACTGTATGTGAAGCTTCCCTGATAGCTCAGTTAGTAAAGAATCTGCCTGCAATGCAGAAGACTCCAGTTCGATTCCTGGATGGGGAAGAGTCACTGGAGAAGGGATAAGCTACCCACTCCAATATTCTTAGGCTTCCCTTGTGGCTCAGCTGGTAAAGAATCTGCCTGTATGCAGAAGACTGGGGTTCGATCCCTGGGTTGGAAAGATCCCCTGGAGAAAGGAAACGGTATCCACCCCAGTGTTCTGGCCTGGAGAATTCCATGGAATGTATAGTCCATTGGGGTCACAAAGAGTCAGACAGGACTGAGCAACTTTCACTTTCACTTTTCAGACTGTATGTAGCCCACCAGACTCCTCCATCCATGGAATTTCCCAGCAAAATACTGGGATGGGTTGCCATTTCCTTCTCTAGGGGATCTTCCTGACCCACGGATCAAACTCACATCTCCTGACTCTCCTGCATTGGCAGGCAGATTCTTTACAACTGCACCACGAGGGAAATTCACAGAAGTCTTCCTCCTCCCATTATACCCAGCATATTGTCAATGTACAAAGAGTCAGGATTAACTTTCCAAAGTTGATTGTTGTCTTTCAAATAAGGTCTAGCTTCTATATTGCACTATTAATAACTCATATTAAAACCTCCCATCTACTTTAGAAGATGTAAGTTTCTCTCCAAACTGCTTGCATTATATAATTTTCTGAATTACTTTCTGCCATTCTGAATTTTTCAGAAATTTGAATTTTAGACAATGAATAAACATATTTATCACTTATTTATACTTCCTTTGGGGACTTACATTTGTATTGAAGAAGGATTATAATGCGGTGAGGATCAGACTGAGAATTCTAACCTTAATAACTTAAGACATTTCATAATACTAAGTAGAATCTTTCTGGATTAGTTTTTGTGTGTTGGGTTTAGCTGACATATTATTTTATTTTCATGTTTTAGTGTTTCAAAGCACAGAAGCAGAATTATTTTTTATTTATTTTTTAATTGAAGGGTAATTGCTTTACAGAATTCTGTTGGTTTCTGTCTGCCAAAAGGAGCAGAAATTTAAGTACAAGGAATATGTGCTTGATAAGGAGTATGAATAATTAGAAGTATTTAAAACTGTATGAGCAAAAACAAGAAAATAAAGAAAGCTTACCCTGTACTAATGTGTACTGCTGCAATGAAATGAGGGAGCAATATTTTTGAAATGAAAAGAAATTAATCTTCCTCACAAATTCTCTATGGCCTTTATGCTACTTTTAATTTTGGGAAAAAAAAGTATATTGAATACAAGTGGGTATGAGAAGTTTAATCATACTCTTCTGCTTTAGTTTGAAACGAATGCTGAAAGAATGTGAGAGGATCATGTAAACAAAGAAACTGTGATTGCTCATCAAAGAGTAATTTTTCCCCTAAATTTTATCAAATTATCTGATTTGTGACTTTACTCAATGTTGGAGAATTGAAAAAGCCATACATTAAAATGAGATAACAATCAAGCAAAATATTCTATATCTATAGCAGGATAAAGATATGAATCCTGCTTAACAGAGCTTCATCTATCCATCCCTTCTTTTTTTTTTAACCCCTTATCTCAGGATAAGAAATGATTCATTCCCTTTTGGACATATGCAAATTAGAGTTTATTATGTGGTTGCTTGTGATTTGGAGCATAAATTCCATGAGTCATTGAGGTTGGTTCAGAAATACCAATGAGGGGCTTAAGAAAAAGAGAGGACTCTGGGGCTAAAAGTGTTCAGATAGAGGGTGACAAGCATGAGACCATGAATGGATACATCAATAAATTTAAGTGAAGGACTTAATTATGGAAATGCTATGGATGAGTTGCTTTCTAAATTTTCAGTGTATTTGAATATTCTTATCTGACAAATGTTCAACAGTTAGTCAGTGATTTTGATCTCAATTATTACAAATCTAGAAAAGATGGCATTTCTCCCTAAGCCTTATCCAGGACAGCCAAAATTAAGAAGTGGCATATTTCAGACTTGTGTTTCATCATTAATGTCAATCTCCATATCATAAGATTTTATTTTCTGATTTATGAAATTAAAGTTCACTAACCAAGCCATCAATTATCATAAACCACATTTACCAAAAGTACCTGTTATATTTTTTTTTTTCTTAAGATGAATGAATTTTTATTTTGTTTCTTCAATTCATAGCTTCATGGAAGATGCCTAGTGAGAGAGAGATTATGACCTTGGGAAACATTTTCCAAGTCTTCAATCTTAAACTATCTTTAAAAAGGAAGAATTCAGAAAAAAGAAAAAAAATCTTCAAAGTCCAAAATAACTTCCCACATGGAATCAAAACCATCCATCAAAGGTGAATTTCCCAAAGTTAACTCTGTGTCAGCTACCTTTTTTTCCCCCTTATTTTCACTGGGTATTTATGGTAGTTGAAAATTTTTCTAAGGAAGAACATCTAACTTGTCTGTGCCTATATATATATATATTTATGAAATGACATCTGCAGTGCAAGTCTTGAGAGTTTAGAATATTTGTATCACCATGAGTCAGAGTAATTAGATTTGCAACATGTTATACACTGAAAATTTTACTTTTACTTCACTCAAATGATCAACTAAAATATGACTTCTTTATACTTTACTGATTTAATCCTTCTTGTAGGAACCCCATCCTCCAATGAGAAATGGCAAGAGGAGAAAAGTGACCTTATTTCCTAGAAACTCAGGTGAATGTTTCAGATGAATGTTTAGTCATCACTTTTCTGGCTCCTCCTCTTGCTTGTACTCAAGAAGGCACATCGCAGTCCAGCCTGAAAAAGTCTAAAGGAAAACCTCTGCTGGCCAATCTTGATTGGTATAAAGCCAATCAAATGTTATTATGCAATTACTCAGGTATATGGAGTGGCCCACTAGAATTCCACGAGTAAAACAGAAGGAACATTTCTGATAAGGCAAGTAAAACAATGGTAGTAATGTAAGAATTTTGTATATACAAAACAATATATACACATTGTAGGGGAGATGTGGAAAAACTATGTGAAGTAAAAATCAGTGAATAGCATGTGGAAACTATTGAACCTGCAGTCTTAGGACTTGGATGAGAGGAATTAGGAGAGTTGTACCTGACCTGCTATCCTGAAAGCATTATTGACCAGATAGTAATAAATTAATTTTGAGAGAGAGAGAAAGAGAAAACAGTAAAGACAAAAAAAAGAGATGAGAAAGAGACTAGGCACTTCTCATACTCCCATTCTATGAGACTCAACTTCATTTTTGAGACAATTATTCCTTCCTTATAGCTGGCTTCTGGCTGCATAATGCTTTCTGTCCCCCAAAAAGCTACCCCAAGGTCAATCTAGTCTCTCTTAAAGAAGTCATGGTCCAAGATACAATATCATTTTCCCCTCTCTCATCCTCTGTTCAGAGTATTCTTTTCCTGGTACATTTATCAAAACTCAATTTTAAAAAATAAAGTGATCAATGATTTTTATGTATTAGTGTAAATTATAATTTATTATCATTTCATATAGCTCCCTTTGAAAGGAAGGTAAAGACTAGAGACTCAGGAAGGAAATTGTCATAAAATAAATGTGGTATAGCCTTAAACCCTGAGTCAAAAACTCTGATAACACTTGTTTTTGTTTTGAATTTTAACTATATATAATAATTTCATGCATTGCTTAAAATCCCTTAATTAGAAATCAACTCATATTAAAATAATTTTCTTGTGAAATACAACTACACTGGGAAGATCCAGAAGGATGGGTAGAATCCACTTGTGCTTTAATGCAAATGAATGACCCAGGTAGGTGACCAATATGCTACAGGAGATCAGTGGAGAAATAACACCACAAAGAATAAAGAGAGGAGCCAAAGCAAAAACAACAACCAGGTGTGGATGGGACTGGTGATGGAAGCAAAGTCCGATGCTATAAAGAGCAATATTGCATAGGAACTTGGAATGTTAGGCTCATGAATCAAGGCAAACTGGAAGTGGTCAAAGAGGAGATGACAAGAGTGAACATCGACATTTTAGGAATCAGTGAACTAAAATGGAATGGGTGAATATAACTCAGATGACCATTTTATCTACTACTGTGGGCAAGAATCCCTTAGAAGAAATGGAGTAGCCATCATAGTCAACAAATGAGTGCAAAATGCAGTATGTGGATGCAATCTCAAAAACAACAGAATGATTTTTGTTTGTTTCCAAGGCAAACCATTCAATATCATGGTAATCCAAGTCTATGCCTCCACCAGTAATGCTGAGGAAGCTGAGGTTGAATGGTTCTATGAAGACCTACAAGACCTTCTAGAACTAACACCCAAAAAACATGTCCTTTTCATTATAAGGGGCTGGAATGAAAAGTAAGAAGTACTCAAGAAACACCTGGAGGACCAGGCAAATTTGGCCTTGGAGTACAGAATGAAGCAGGGCAAAGACTAACAGAGTTTTGCCAAGAGAACACACTTGTCATAGCAAACACCTTCTTCCAATAACACAAGAGAAGACTCTACACATGGACATCACCAGATGATCAACACCAAAATCAGATTGATTGTATTCTTTCTTTGCAGCCAAAGATGGAGAAGCCCTATACAGTCAGCAAAAACAAGACCTGGAGATGACTGTGGCTCAGATCATCAACAACTTAATGCCAAATTCATACTTAAATTGAAAAAAGTAGGGAAAACCACTAGACCATTCAGGTATGACCTAAATCGAATCCCTAATGATTATACAGTGGAAGTGAGAAATAGATTTAAGGGAATAGATCTGATAGACACAGTGCCTGATGAAATATGGATGGAGGTTCCTGACATTGTACAGGAGTCAGAAGGCAAGATCATTACCATGGAAAAGAAATGCAAAAAAGAAAAATGGCTGTCTAAGGAGGCCTTACAAATAGCTGTGAAAAGAAGAGAAGAGAAAAGCAAAGAAAAAAGGAAAGACATACCCATTTTAATGCAGAGATCCAAAGAATAGCAAGGAGAGATAAGAAAGCCTTTCAAAGTGATCAGTGTAAAGAAATAGAGGAAAACAACCGAATGAGAAAGATTTTGTTTCCAAGAAAATTAGATTTCCTTAGAGCAAGAAAAATGTTCCAAGGTAACATTTCATTCAAAGATGGGCTTAATGAAGGGCAGAAATTGTATGGATCAAACAGAAGCAGAAGATATTAAGAAGAGGTGGCAAGAATGCCCAGGAGAACTATACAAAAAAGATCTTCATGACCCACATAATTAGGAAGGTGTGATCACTCACCTAGAGCCAGACAAACTGGAATGCAAAGTCAAGTGGGCCTTAGGAAGCATCACTTCAAACAAAACTAGTGGAGGTGATGAAATTCCTTGAGCTATTGCACATCCTCAAAGATGATGCTGTGAAAGTACTGACCTCAATATGCCAGCAAATTTGGAAAACTCAGCAGTGGCCACAGGACTGGAAAAGGTCAGTTTTCATTCCAATCCCAAAGAAAGGCAATGCCAAAGAAGGCTCAAACTACCACACAATTGGACTCATCTCACACACTAGCAAAGTAATGCTCAAAGTTCTCCAAGCCAGGCTTCAACAATATGTGAACCATGAATTTCCAGATGTTCAAGTTGGATTTAGAAGAGGCAAAGGAACCAGAGATCAAACTGCCAACATCTGCTGGATCATCAAAAAAGCAAGATCTTTCCAGAAAAACGTCTACTTCCACTTTATTAACTATGCCAAAGCCTTTGACTGTGTGGATCACAATAAACTGCGGAAAATTCTGAAAAAGATGGGAATACCAGACCATCTCATTTGCCTCTTGAGAAATCTGTAGGCAGGTCAGGAAGCAACAGTAAGAAGTAGACATGGAACAACAGACTGGTTCCAATAGGAAATGGAGTACATCAAGGCTGTATATTGTCACCCTGCTTATTTAATTCATATGCAGAGTACATCATGAGAAATGCTGGGCTGGAGGAAGCACCAGCTGGAATCAAGATTGCCGGGAGAAATATGAATAACCTCAGATATGCAGATGACACCACTCTTATGGCAGAAAGTAATGAAGAACTGAAGAGCCTCTTGATGAAAGTGAAAGAGGAGAGTGAAAAGTTTGGCTTGAAGCTCAACATTCAGAAAACTAAGATCATGGATTCCAGCCCCTTAACTTCATGGCAAATAGATGGTGAAACTGTGGAAACAGTGTGAGACTTTGTTTTGGGGGGCTCCAAAATCACTGTAGATGGTGATTGCAGCCATGAAATTAAAAGACATTTACTCCTTGGAAGGAAAGTTATGGCCAACCAAGACAGCATATTAAAATTCAGAGATATTACTTTGCCAACAAAGGTCCATCTAGTGAAGGCTATGATTTTTCCAGTGGTCATATATGGATGTGAGGGTTGGACTATAAAGAAAGCTGAGCACCAACAAATAGATGTTTTTGAACTGTGATGTTGGAGAAGATTCTTGAGAGTCCCTTGGACTACAAGAAGATTCAACTAGTAAATCCTAAAGGAAATCAGTCCTGAATATTCATTGGAAGGTCTGATGTTGAAGCTGAAACTCCAATATTTTGGCCACGTGATGGGAAAAGCTGACTAATTTGAAAAGACCCTGATGCTGGGAAAGATTGAAGGAAGGAGGAGAAATGGACAACAGAGGATGAGATGGTTGGATGGCATCACCAACTCTATGGACATGAGTTTGAGTAAACTCCGGGAGTTGGTGATGGGTAGGAAGGCCTGGTTTGCTACAGTCCATGGGGGTCACAAAGAATCAGACATGACTGAGCGGTTGAATTGAACTGAAGTCAATAAATTTTGTTAGTTTTTCTTAACCTGAAAATTTCTTAATTTAGTTTCTCACATGACTTAGATTCCAGACATTTTTACGCCCTCCTGCATATGTGATTTCATAATGTCTTCCTCAAAATGTATAGAAAAAAGAAAAAATATTGGATATTTCTGATGGTATATTAGTTCAGTTCAGTACTCAGTCATGTCCGACTTTGTGACCCCATGGACTACAGCACCCCAGGCTTCCCTGTCCATCACCAACTCCCAGAGTTTTCTGGAATTTATGTCCACTGAGTCAGTGATGCCATCCAACTATCTCATCCTCTGTCATCCCCTTTTCCTTCTGCCTTCAATCTTTCCCAGCATCAGGTTTTTTCCAATAAGTCAGTTCTTAACATCAGGTGGCCATAGTATTGGAGCTTCAGCTTCAGCAACAGTTTTTCCAATGAATATTCAGGACTCATTTCCTTTAGGATTTACTGGTTGGATCTCCTTGCTGTCCAAAGGACTCTCAAGAGTCCTCTCCAACACCATAGTTCAAAAGCATCAATTCTTCGGTGCTCAAGTTTCTTTATAGTCCAACTCTCACATACATACTTGACTATTGGAAAAACCGTAGCTGTGACTAGATGGACCTTTGTTGGCAAAGTAATGTCTCTTATTTTTAATATGCTTTCTAAGTTGGTCATAGCTGTTCTTCCAAGGAGCACGTGTCTTTCAATTTCATGGCTGAAGTCACCATTTGCAGTGATTTTGGAGCCCAAAATGAGTCTGCCACTGTTTCCATTGTTTCCCCATCTATTTGCTGTGAAGTGATGGGACCTGATGCCATAATCTTAGTTTTCTGAATGTTGAGCTTTAAGCTAGGTTTTTCACCCTCCTCTTTCACTTTCATCAAGAGGCTTTTCAGTTCCTCTTTGCTTTCTGCCATAAGGGTGGTGTCATCTGCATTTCTGAGGTTACTGATATTTCTCCTGGAAATCTTGATTCTTGCTTGTGTTTCATCCAGCCTGACATTTTGAAAGATGTACTCTGTACATAAGTTAAATAAGTAAGGTGACAATATATAACCTTGACATACTCTTTTCCCAATTTTGAACCAGTCCGTTGTTCCATGGACAGTTCTAACTGTTGCTTCTTGACCTGCATACAGACTTCTCAGGAAGCAGGTAAATTGGTTTGGTTTCTTCATCTCTTCAAGAATTTTTTAGTTTGTTGTGATCCACTCAGTCAAAGGCTTTGGTGTAGTCAATAAAGCAAAATTTTTTTTTTTTCTGGAATCCCCTTGTTTTTTCTATGATTGCACAGATATTGAAAATTTGATCTCTGATTCTTCTGCCTTTTCTACATACAGCTTGTACAGCTGTAATTTCTTGGTTCACTTACTGCTGAAGTTTAGCTTGAAGGATTTTGAGCATTACCTTTCTAGCATGTGAAATGAGCACAGTTGTACAATAGTTTGAACATTTTCTGGCATTGTCTTTATCTGGAAATGGAATAAAAACTTACTTTTAAAGAGTAGGCACATAATAGAACCTTAAATTTCAAATAACAGAAAATATATTTTTGCCCCAAAATAAAAAAAAAACAAAAACCAAAAGGTAGTAAAAATTAACTGAGTAGTTCAGACTCCAAAATGTACTGTTTGGGAATGCCAGTAGCTGCCATGTAGGCAGATGTGCATCTTAACTCTCACTGTTGGAGGTGTCTCAGCAAACCCTGAGCTCTGTAGGAAGTGCAGGTAACCATGATAGTATAACTCCATTTGAATCATGGACTGGTAGGGGTTAGGGATGCAAAGTTTATAAAAGTCCCATAAACACTTTTTTTTCTTTTTTTATTGGAGGCTAATTATTTTACAATATTATATTGGTTGGTTTTGCCATACATTGACAAAAATCCGCCCCGGGTATACATGAGTTCCCCATCCCGAACCCCCCTCCCACCTCCTACCTCCCCTTATCCTCCCTCTGGGTCATCCCCAGATACCAGCCCAGAGCATCCTATAACATGCATTGACCCTGAACTGCGATTCATTTCACGTATGATAATATACATGTTTCAATGCCATTCTCCCAAACCATCCCACCCTCACCGGCTCCCACAGAGTCCCAAAGACTGATTTATACATCTATGTCTCTTTTGCTGTCTCATATACAGGGTTATCACTTGCATCTTTTTAAATTCCATACATATGCGTTAGTATATTGTATTGGTGTTTTTCTTTCTGGCTTACTATACTCTGTATAATAGACTCTAGTTTCATCCACCTCATTAGAACTGACTCAAATGCATTCTTTTTAATGGCTGAGTAATACTCCATTCTGTATATGTACCAAAGCTTTCTTATCCATTCATCTGCAGGTGGACATCTAGGTTGCTTCCATGTCCCGGCTATTATAAACAGTGCTGCAATGAACATTGGAGTACATGTGTCTCTTTCAATTCTGGTTTCCTCGGTGGGTATGCCCAGGAGTACAATTGCCGGATCATATGGCAGCTCTATTTCCAGTTTTTTGAGGAATCTCCACACTGTTCTCCAGAGTGTCTGTACTAGTTTGCATTCCCACCAACAGTGTAAGAGGGTTCCCTTCTCTCCACACCCTCTCCTGCATTTATTGCTTGTAGACTTTTGGATAGCAGCCATTCTGACTGGTGTGAAATGGCATCTCCTTGTGGTTTTGATTTGCCTTTCTCTGATTATGAGGGATGCTAAGCATTTTTTCATGTGTTTGTTAGCCATCTGTATGTCTTCTTTGGAGAAATGTCTGTTTAGTTCTTTGGCCCATTTTTTGATTGGGTCGTCTATTTTTCTGGAATTGAGCTGCAGGAGCTGCTTATATATTTTGGAGATTAATCCTTTATCAGTTGTTTCATTTGCTATTATTTTCTCCCATTCTGAAGGCTGTTTTTTCTTTCACCTTGCTTATAGTTTCTTTTGCTGTGCAGAAGCTTTTGATTTTAATTAGGTCCCATTTGTTTATTTTTTATTTTATTTCCAATATTCTGGGAGGTGGGTCTTGGAGGATCCTGCTGTGATTTATGTCGGAGAGTGTTTTGCCTTCATTCTTCTCCATGAGTTTTATAGTTTCTGGTCTTACATTTAGCTCTCTAATCCATTTTGAGTTTATTTTGGTGTATGGTGTTAGGAAGTGTTCTGGTTTCATTCTTTTACAAGTGGCTGACCAGTTTTCCCAGCACCACTTGTTAAAGAGACTGTCTTTTCTCCGTTTTATATTCTTGCCTCCTTTGTCAAAGATAAGGTGTCCATTGGTGTGTGGATTTATCTCTGAGCTTTCTATTTGGTTCCATTGATCTATATTTCTGTCTTTATGCCAGTACCATACTGACATTATGACTGTGGCTTTGTAGTAGAGCCTGAAGTCCAGCAGTTTAATTCCCCCAGTTCCATTTTTCTTCCTCAAGATTGCTTTGGCTATTCGAGGTTTTTTGTATTTCCATACAAATTGTGAGATTATTTGTTCTAGTTCTGTGAAAAATATCGTTGGTAGCTTGATAGGGATTGCATTGAATGTACAAATTACTTTGGGTAGTATACTCATTTTTACAATATTTATTCTTCCAATCCATGAACATGGTATATTTCTCCATCTATTAGTGTCCTCTTTGATTACTTTCACAAGTGTTTCATAGTTTTCTATGTACAAGTCTTTTGTTTCCTTGGGTAGATATATTCCTAAGTATTTAATTTTTTCGTTGCAACAGTGAATGGAATAGTTTCCTTAATTTCTCTTTCTATTTTCTCATTATAAGTGTATAGGAATGCAAGTGACTTCTGTGTGTTGATTTTATATCCTGCAACTTTACTGTATTCATTGATTAGCTCTAGTAGTTTTCTGGTAGAGTCTTTAGGGTTTTTGTGTAGAGGATCATGTCATCAGCGAACAGTGAAAGTTTCACTTCTTCATTTCCAATTTGTATTCCTTTTATGTTTTTTTCTGCTCTGATTGCTGTAGCCAAAACTCCCAGAACTATGTTGAATAGTAGTGGTGAGAGTGGGCACCCTTGTCTTGTTCCTGACTTTAGGTGAAACACTTTCAGTTTTTCACCATTGAAGATAATGTTTGCTGTGGGTTTGTCATATATAGCTTCTATTATGTTGAGATATGTCCCTTCTATTCCCACCTTCTGAACGGTTTTTATCATAAATGGATGTTGAATTTTGTCAAAGGCTTTCTCTGCATCTATTGAGATAATCATATGATTTTTATTTTTCAGTTTGTTAATGTGGTGTATTACGTTGATTGATTTGCGTATATTGAAGAATCCTTGCATTCCTGGGATAAAGCCCACTTGGTCATGATGTATGATCTCTTAATGTGTTGTTGGATTCTGATTGCTAGAATTTTGTTAAGGATTTTTGCATCTATGTTCATCAGTGGTTTTGGCCTGTAGTTTTCTTTTTTTGTGGGATCTTTACCAAGTTTTGGGACTAGTGTGATGGTGGCCTCATAGAATGAGTTTGGAAGTTTCCCTTCCTCAGCTACTTTCTGGAAGAGTTTGAGTAGAATAGGTGTTAGGTCTTCTCTAA
Source organism: Moschus berezovskii (assembly GCF_049115385.1). Lineage (NCBI taxonomy): Eukaryota > Metazoa > Chordata > Mammalia > Artiodactyla > Moschidae > Moschus > Moschus berezovskii. The sequence goes on from NC_142470.1 coordinate 56,259,723, forward strand.
ATTTTTGGTAGAATTCACCTGTGAAGCCGTCTGGACCTTGGCTTTTGTTTGCTAGAAGATTTCTGATTACAGCCTCTAGATCCGTGCTTGTGATAGGTCTGTTCTGATTTTCTATTTCTTCCTGGTTCAGTTTTGGAAAGTTTTTCTTCTAGGAATTTGTCCATTTCTTCCAGGATATTCATTTTATCGCCATATAATTGCTGATAGTATTCTCTAATAATCCTTTGTATTTCTGTGTTGTCGGTTGTGATCTCTCCATTTTCATTTCTAATTTTATTGATTTGGTTCTTCTCCCTTTGTTTCTTGATGAGTCTGGCTAGTGGTTTGTCAATTTTATTTACCTTCTCAACGAACCAGCTTTTGGCTTTGTTGATTTTTGCTATGGTCTCTTTTGTTTCTTTTGCATTTATCTCTGACCTCATTTTTACAATTTCTCTCCTTCTACTAATCCTGGGGTTCTTCATTTCTTCCTTTTCTGGCTTCTTTAGATGTAGGGTTAGGTTATTTAGTTGATTTTTTTCTTATTTCTTGAGGTGTGCCTGTATTGCTATGAACTTCCCCCTTAGCACTGCTTTTACAGTGTCCCAGAGGTTCTGGGTTGTTGTGTTTTCATTTTCATTCATTTCTATGCATATTTTGATTTCTCTTTTGATTTATTCATTATTCAGCAGCGTGTTGTTCAGCCTCCATATGTTGGCATTTTCAATGGTTTTTCTCCTGTAATTGAGATCTACTCTTACTGCATTGTGGTCAGAAAAGATGCTTGGAATGATTTCAATTTTTTTGAATTTACTAAAGCTAGATTTATGGCCCAGGATGTGATTTATCCTGGAAAAGGTTCCGTGTGTGCTTGAGAAAAAAGTGAAATTCATTGTTTTGGGGTGAAATGTCCTATAGAGATCTATTAGGTCTAACTGGTCTATTGTATCATTTAAAGTTTGTGTTTCCTTGTTAATTTTCTGTTTAGTTGATCTATCCATAGATGTAAGTGGGGTATTAAAATCTCCCACTATTATTGTATTGTTGTTAATTTCCTCTTTCATACTTATTAGTAATTGTCTTACATATTGCGGTGCTCCTATGTTGGGTGCATAAATATTTATAATTGTTATATCTTCTTCTTGGATTGATCGTTTGATCATTATGTAGTTTCCTTCTTTGTCTCTTTCCACAGCCTTTGTTTTAAGGTCTATTTTATCTGATATAAGTATTGCTACTCCTGCTTTCTTTTGGTCTCTATTTGCATGGAATACCTTGTTCCAGCCCTTCACTTTCAGTCTGTATGTGTCCCTCATTTTGAGGTGGGTCTCTTTTAGAGAACATATATGGGGTTCTTGTTTTTGTATCCATTCAGCCAGCCTTTGTCTTTTGGTTGGGGCATTCAACCCATTTACATTTAAGGTAATTATTGATAAGTATGATCCTGCTGTCATTTTCTTTATTGCTTTGGGTTCCAGTTTATACACCCTTTCTGTGTTTCCTGTCTAGAGAAGATCCTTTAGCATTTGTTGGAGAGCTCGTTTGGTGACGCTGAATTCTCTCAGCTTTTGCTTGTCTGTAAAGCTTTTGATTTCTCCTTCATATTTGAATGAGATCCTTGTTGGGTACAGTAATCTGAGCTGTAGGTTACTTTCTTTCATCACTTTAAGTATGTCTTGCCATTCCCTCCTGGCCTGAAGAGTTTCTGTTGAAAGATCAGCTGTTATCCTTATGGGAATCCCCTTGTGTGTTATTTGCTGCTTTTCCCTTGCTGCTTTTAGTACTTGTTCTTTGTTTTTGATCTTTGTTAATTTGATTAATATGGGTCTTGGAGTATTTCACCTTGGGTTTATCCTGTTGGGGACTCTCTGGCTTTTTTGGGCTTTGGTGATTATTTCTTTCCCCATTTTAGGGAAGTTTTCAACTATTATCTCCTCAAATATTCTCTCATGGTCTTCTTTTTGTCTTCTTCTTCTGGAACTCCTATGATTAGAATGTTGGAGTGTTTAACATTGTCCCAGAGGTCTCTAATATTGTCCTCATTTCTTTTAATTCGATTTTCTTTTTTCCTGTCTGTTTCATTTATTTCTACAATTCTATCTTCTAGCTCGCTTATCCTGTCTTCTGCCTCTGTTATTCTACTGTTGTTCCCTCCAGAGTGTTTCTGATCTCATCTGTTGCATTATTTATTGTATATTGACTCTTTTTTATTTCCTCTAAGTCCTTATTAAACCTTTCTTCCATCTTCTCAATCCTCTTCTCCAGGTTACTTATCTGTAACTCCATTTTGCTTTCAAGATTTTGAATCATTTTCACCATCAAAATTCGAAATTCTTTATCAGGTAGATTCCCTATATCTTCCTCTTTTGTTTGTGTTGGTGGGCATTTATCTTGTTCCTTTACTTGTTCGGTATTTCTCTGCCTCTTCATCTTGCTTATATTGCTTTGCTTGGGGTGGCCTTTCCCTCTTCTGGCCGTTTGTGGATTTCTCTTTATTATGTAGTTTCCTCGCTGTGTGTGGGGTTGGACAGGTGACTTGTCAAGGTTCCCTGGTTAGGGAAGCTTGTGTCAGTGTTCTGGTCAGTGGAGCTGGATTTCTTCTCTCTGGAGTGCAATGTAGTGTCCAGTAATGAGTTATGAGATGTCAGTGGGTTTGGAGTGACTTTGGGCAGCCTGTATATTGAAACTCAGGGCTATTTTCCTGTGTTGCTGGAGAATTTGCGTGGTATGTCTTGCTCTGGAACTTGTTGATCCTTGGGTGGTGCTTGGGTTTAGTGTAGGTATGGAGGCATTTGATGAGTTCCTATCAATTAATGTTCCCTGGAGTCAAGAGTTCTCTGGTGTTCTCAGGATTCGGGCTTAAGCCTCTTGACTCTGGTTTTTGGTCTTATTCTTGGAGTAGCCTCTAGACTTCTCTATCTGTCATTTCCAAGGCGGTTCCCTCTGTTTTAGCTTCTGTTTGCTGGTCTCTTCAGTGTCTAATTTCTGCCCTGTTTCTAGGGGGCGGATGGACACTTTTTAAGGCTCAGTTGTTCAGTCCTGTTCTGGGAAGGGAGGAATGCTGCAGACAAATATCTCTGGCGTCTGTGGGGAGTGCTCGTAGATCTCAGCCACACTGAGTTTGCCCCCACTCACAGCACATTGTTGTCCAAGTCTACACTGCACAGGCTCTAGGTTGCTTTGCAGGGAACTGTCCAAGGCTGGCGCTGGGTTGTATGCACTTCCCAGGTCTGAGCGTCTCAAGTTCAGTTTCTTGGGTACTCCACAAAGACGCAGACTTGGCTGGATCTGAGTTTTGTGCCTTCCCCAGTGGGAGCAGCTCAGGTGACCAGGTGTTTGGCAAACGTGGTCACTGCGACTTATCGCCTCCCCAGTCCCTGCCACTCGGTTTTCTGGGTGTACTACCGGCACACCTTCTCAGGTGGATATCGACCGGCCCAAGCCCAAGAAGTCTTGATTAGCAACAAGCCTGCTTGCAATTTGTATCGGATGCCTTTCTGGGGCTGCGGTTTTCCCGTCCGGCTCTGGCTGACCTCCCTGCCTGTCTCAGCGGGGGATGGGGGATGGGCTGACTGCAGCCGGCTCCCTCTGCTCAGCCCTTTGTTCTGCGAGCAGGGCTGGCAGAGTCTTAGGTTAGAGCTTTCTGCCTTTTCCTGGGGAAGCTATCCCAGTCTGCTTTGCTATCTCGTTAGTTCTCTCAGATTGTTCTCCCAGCATTCAAGCCCAGTCCTCTCTCTAAGCAGGTCACCCGGCTCCTCCCTGCCCAGCCCCCACTTGCTAATGGCATATGCAGGCGTCTGCGCTGCTTCTCTGCTGGGAGTTACCGTTTGGCGGGTAATCTGTGGGTTTTAATTACTTCTTTCTTTTTCCTCCTGGTTATGTGGTCCTCTGAGGTTCCAAGGCTCACCACAGACTAGCCAGTGAGAGTGTTTCCTGGTGTTTGGAAACTTCTCTCTGTTTAAAGCCTCCCTTCCAGGGATGGAGCTCCGTCCTTACCTCTTTTGTCTCTCTTTCTATCTTTTATGTTTTTTCCTACCTCCTTTTGAAGACAATGGGCTGCTTTTCTGGGTGCCTGATGTCCTCTGCCATAATTCAGAAGTTATTTTGTGGACTTTACTCCACGTGCAAATGTTATTTTGATGAATTTGTGGGGGAGAGAGTGGTCTCGCCGTCCTGTTCCTCCATCTTCCCATCAAGCTTTCCCATAAACACTTTTTAAACTGCCAAGCCTGGAAAATTCCATTTTCTTCTGTACCTTGAAGTTGCTTCTAAATAAGGATGCATTAAATCATAGCAACAACAAGAGAAGCCACAGCAGCATCATCCAATCCTAGCCTTGTATCTGCCACAGAGGCATCAAAAATAATTCTGAGATGCACTACCTATTCATCATGGGAGTCAGTCTCTCCATCTTTGATTTTATAAGTTCTCTGATGCAGACAGTAAAGCTCCAGTTCTAATTCCACTCTCTCACTACATATATTTCCTATGACTACCTTCTTTTCTCAACTCAGTTTTCAAAACCACATGCGTTTTACCTGTTCCATAGATATGTATCCCAAACACAAGGAGACATATTCTTTTCACTGAACAATGAGTTCTTTCTTTCAACACACATTTGGAGATATTAAGATATTCTAGTTGTAGAGACTTCCCTGGTGTTCCAGTGTTTAAGACTCTGTGCTTCCAATGGAGGAGGTGCAGGTTTAATCCCTGGTTGGGGAACTAAGATCCTGCATGGCTTGTGGTGAGACCAAAAAGAAGACAAATACTGTTCATAAAAAATATTTTAGTTATATATGTTAGTCAATTAAAGTAATCGTCATCCACAATGACTTAAAACCAGTTTTCCTCATCATAGCATCTAGCAAAGATACATTACAGTGGATCAATAAACACTGATTGACTTCAGGGCCCCCCAAAAATGTTTTGCCTTCTTCCATGCACTCAAGTTCTATTAACAATTTTAGTTTTAGCTGAATATTGCAATCCACATAGAAAATTCATACTTTAGAATATTCACCATCTAATTAGAATGCCTCCTCACTCCAACCAGTGGCATAAATGTCACAGTTTTATATTTAATATGCCTATTTATTTTCTATGTGTGCACATACATAATTTTTTCTAATAAATTTGATATATCTCATGGTACAAAGTGTAACTATTTCTAATTAGTTTGATCAAAGATACCACAGTCAGTGCTGAGAAATGGAAATTATGCTAATAAAAATTCTATTGCTTCTGACAGGAGGAAAAATGGTCATACATTGATTCAGTCCTCCCAGCCTTCCAGAAAAATATTTACATGTGACATATTTACAAGAGCACATAAATGTATATATAGTCATACTTTGTAATATCCCTAAAGGCCCTATAGCAGAAGCAGCAAGACAGAAAGCTATTTCTACTGACTCTTTTATTATTTGTGCCATTTCTACACTGGTCTATTATGACTTTAACTCTTACACACTCTGCAAGGTTGAATGGGACAAGCAATGAAATGAACTGATCATAAAGAGATCAAGTATTTCTCTCTTAGGTTATCCTTTCATTCCAGAGTCTTCGATGTCAGAAGATAATAGGATATTCCTACTAAACCAAGATTCTTATAATGATTATTTGTGAAGGATAGACTGTCGTTTATTAAGTGTATAAATGTGTAGAGAGGTTAGCAGAAGATGAACTGAACTCAGATCTATAGGGAAAGATCTGGAAATTACTGATTTGTTCCATAAATATGTTTAGAAGGTACCACAAGAAACTTACCACCTAAGAAACAGAACGTAGAATAGTGGGATTTCCCTGGCAGTCCAGTGGTTAGAATTCTGTGCTGTCAATGCAAGGGACATGGATTCAACCCCTGGTTGGGGAATTAAGATCCTGTAGATAGCACAGAGCAGCCAAAATACTATATCACAAAGAATCATAGACAACTTAGCAACTGAAAAACCCATTACCTAGTAGAAAAAGAAGGAATTGAACTAAGATAGTTCTGGCTGCAAAGGTAACCTCCAAGACTACTGGAATCATCAAATTATCTTATAAATTATTTGTTTGGGCTGTCTCCTATTAAGGGTCTCCAAGAGTTATCCTCTGCAATAACTATAATATATATATATATATATATATATATATATATATATGCTTTGTTGTGATCTCATGGACTGCAGCACACCAAGCTTCCCTGTCCTTCACTATCTCTCGGAGTTTGCTCAAACTTATGTCCATTGAGTCAGTAATAAAATCCAACCATCTCATCCTCTGTCACTCTTTCTCCTCCTGCCCTCAATCTTTCCCAGCATCAGGGTCTTTTCCAATGAGATGGCTTTTCGCATCAGGTAGACAAAGTATTGAAGCTTCAGCCTCAGCATCAATCCTTCCAATGAATATTCAGGGTTGATTTCCTTTAGAATTGACTGGTTTGATATCCTTGCAGTCTAAGGGACTCTCAAGTGTCTTCTCCAGCACCACAATTTGAAAGTACCAAATCTTTGGTTCTCAGTCTTCTTATAATCGAACTCTCACATCCATACATCATTACTGGAAAAACCATAGCTTTGACTATACAGACTTCTGTTGGCAAAGTGATGTCCCTGTTTTTCTTAATATGCTGTCTAGGTTTGTCATAGCTTTACTTCCAAGGAGTAAGCATCTTTTAATTTCATGGCTGCAGTCACTGTCCACAGTGATTTTGGAGCCCAGGAAAATAAAATCTGTCGCTGTTTCCCGTTTTTACCCATCTATTTGTCATGAAGTGATAGGACCAGATCCCATGATCTTAATTTTTTGAAGACTGAATTTTAAACTAGCTTTTTTAACTCTCCTGTTTCAACCTCAACAAGAGGCTGTTTAATTCCTTTTCGCTTTCTGCTGTTAGAGTAGAATCATCTCTGTATCTGAAGTTGTTGATATTTCTCCCAGCATTCTTTATTCCAGCCTTTGATTCACCCAGCCTGCCATTTCACATGATACTCTGCATATAGTTAAATAAACAGGGTGACAATATACAGTCTTGACCCACTCCTTTCCCCATTTTGAACCAGTTCATTGTTCCATGTCGGGTTCTAACTGTTGCTTCTTGAACTGCATGCAGGTTTCTCAGGAAACAGGTAAGGTGGTCTGGTATTCCCCTCTCTTTACTTTATGAGGTGTGCTGTATCTTAATTTCTTATTTTAGAGGCTATGCCAGGCACATGGAGGATATTTCACAATTAAAGATTTTACCTCTTCTTTTCTTCATATTTATTCACTTATTTGTTCATTTGATAATAATTAATAAGGATAAACTGAGTTTAAGGAGATAGGTACTCAGGAGTCAAAACTTCTGATGTTATCCTTTCTTGTATGAAGCTTATAATCTACTAGTGAATAAGTTAGAAATTAATAATAGAACTAAAAAATAAACATTAAGTTAAAAGTATATGCCAAGGAAAGGAAATACAAGGTTCTATACAAGGGACCTAAGGCTGAGTTTTCATGGAAAAATTCCTTATGGAAGTGACATCTAAGGGAAAACAAGAAGCATGAATGAGATTAACCAAGAGAAAAACATTTCAAGGCAGAACAAAGCTTATGTGAAAGCGCTGGATCCTAAAGAATTTTAGCAGCTGTTAGGAACCCATAGAAATTCGGGATGAATAAAGCAGAGAGAATGAAGGTGTGAGCAGCATGAAATGAGGCCAAAATTCTAAACAGATGATGTGTGTGATAATTACATGACTTTCAATAGTTAATGTAAAACGATTAGATTTTATCCTTTGTGCAATCTAAAGACTCTAAAAGGAACTAAGTGGAAACATTGATACTATCATACTTTTACCCAAAAGCAGATGATTCTGGCTATTTTTTTTTTTTAATAATTGGAGGATAATTGCTTTACAATGCTGTATTGGTTTCTGATGTATAACTATGTGAATCAGTCATAAGTATACATATGTCCCCTCCCTCTTGAGACTTCCTCCCACCCCAACCACCATCCCACCCCTCTAGGTCATCAGAGAGCACCAGGCAGGGCACTCCCTGTGTTAAAGAGCAACTTCCCACTAGCTATTTGACACATGATAGTGTATATGTCAGTACTACTGCACAGCTAGCAGCATGGGGAAATTTTTCAGGAAAACTTTTTGTATAATTGAAGTAAGAACTGACTCACATATATAGAGAATAAGCTAGTGGTTACTAGTTGTGGGAGGTAACTAGCTGGGGACATTGGATGTACAAACTACTGGGTGTAGGCTACAAGAATGTACTGTATAACACAAAGAATATAGACAATGTTTTGTATAACTGTAAATGAAGTACAACATTTAAAAATTATATAAAAATTTAAAAATTAAGACATTATTTTCAGCAATATGCTGTGAGAATAGAAGATAATGATCAGGTTTCAGAAACTGTGATGACATAGTCAAGCATGTGACTATGAGATTAGGGTAGAGGAAACATTGAGATGAGAAAGTCATATAATTGGAAGGCTAAAGTGTAAAGAAATGCAAATGTGAAGAACATGTGAAGATTAAACAATTTTCACAGTAGGTAAGGAATGGAAGACATCAATTTCAGATAAATCTATGCAAAAAGACACAAGATGGCAATTTAACTTGACTTAGAGGAAGAATGGTCCCCTGATATTACCTAAGGCTATTGATATACCTCTATACCACAGTTACCTGAAATTGATCAGTCTATGAAAAGCCACAAATTACTCATGGGCTTCTTAGAAACAATCTATCCTAAACTATTTCATGTTACAAAGGAAAGATTGATTCCCAGAGAAATAAAGTGTTTCTGAAGATCACATCTTAAATTCATAGGAAAATCAGTACTAAGCCTTAGTCTGGCTTTCTTCCCATACCACCAAATTGAGGTAATATTTCCCAAATAATCTGGTAATGTAAATGTTTGGGGTCTTCAAGCAAACTGTAAGTACTATTAGAGACTTCCCTGTAGCTCAAACACTAAAGAATCTGTCTGCAATGCAGGAGACTAGAGTTCGATCCCTGGGTTGGGAAGTTCCTCTGGAGAGGGAATGGCAATCCACTCCAGTATTCTAGCTTGGAGAATTCCATGGACAGAGAAGCCTGGCAGGCTACAGTCCATGGAGTCACAAAGAGTCAGACACAACTCAGTGACTAACACACACATAAGTACTATTTTTCTCTCTCATTCAAGTTCTGAACAAGTTGGTAAATAATATACAGCAAATAGAAAATGAAAATAACTTCACTACTTATAAAATCTAAATTATAGCATATGGTTCAGTATGATGCAAAATGGATCAGCTAAATAAAACTCATAATTATAGATAATTACTGATGAAGTCATAAACAGTTTGGGGGTAGGCGTCCTACTCAGGTTGGAAATAAGACACACAGGAGAGAGAGAATAGCTGCTTTCTAAGGCAGTCCATGCCCCAAAGTTGCATATTAATATGTTCTGGTACACAATAGTTTCTGCTGTTATTTGTTTGTATTTCCATGTGAAGTCAAATTTAAATTAAAACAAATGCTTATTTATGAATAAAAAGCAGTCATAAGCTACTTTAAATGTAGCAAGGAAAGCATCAAAGAAGACTACCTCTATATCACTTTGCTTTATGGTAAAATGTTTGTGAGTAGGTTAAATCTTCACAAGTTTCTGACGGTTTTCAGTACTATTGTCACATTGGATATATCCACAAACTTAAAGGGAGTATTAAAATTATCAGAAGCATTGGTCTAATCTGGAGTGGAAGACCAAAACCCTATATACACTGTTGAAAAATCTCCTATGATTAATATTTTGAGGCAGCATCTGAGATTCATGTGCAGACTACACAGCAGAGTTGGAAGTAACAAGAAAAGATCAAAGGTCCACAATGATCCAGGTCAGAGAAATAAGAACATCCTGTTTACCTTTGTCATGTAGTAGACTGTATCCTCCAGAAACGCACCATGGCAACCCAGATGCCATGTAGCCAGGTGGAAATCTGCAGTGAGGATTTAAGGTTTAAGTAAATTACTTCCAGAAGTCATGTTTCCAAGCTATTTGTGTGGAACAAACAGTCTGAAATATCTGAGAATGCAACACTTATTTCTGTAAACAAGTCACTGCAATGAATGAGTGTAGCAACTTTACTCCTTGAAATCACTTTTATGCATTGGTTCTATTACACCGGATTAAAAATATTGCACTTAATATGCCCCAGCAAAAAGCAGTGCCCATCATATATTTTGGTTTTGCTTTTGTTTTTCTTATCAGAAAAAGACATTTATTCCTTAGTAAACATTTGGTCAATTATAAGTTAGAGCGATAAAAATCACCCCTGTTTTTTCTAAGTGGAATTAAATCTTGGAGTCTTCATTTAAGTAATCAGCAGGTCTAACCCAGGTCATTGTGGAGGTGTGAAATCATTTGTGGACTTTGTTAGGAGAGGCTGTTTACTAGAGATACCTAAATTAACAACTTCAAGCTCTCAGTAGTTGAAAATCATAAAGGTACATTTCTGTCTCACCCTACATGTTCAATGAAGTAAGCTAAAGAAATGTATTCATTGTGGCCATTCTAGTCTAAGAGCTACTCAATAAAATGATGACATCACTATTTTAACATGTGTTTCTTTCTTTATAATCACTATGCCAGGAGAAGGAAGGGCACTGGCCCATTTAATATTCTAGTTTGAAAAACACAATCACCACTTCAACTCACCCTTCCTTAGCTAACCTTCTGGCAATGTGTAACTTCAAGTGGGTGATATCACAATTCTTTATGTACCCAGAAGTAAGGATCCGATATTAGTAATAAATATTATTGAATATTTATAATGCCTATCATAATTCAATATTTTGTTCACTGTATAGTTGATTTACTTTTAACTCCTCTCCAACGGAGACATCCTGAAGTCTAGAATACACTTGTGATAGGTGATTATGTTTACAGTGTTTACAACCAATCCAGGATAATTATTTTTGTTTAGATATTCATTGGAAGGACTGATACTAAAGCTGAAGCTCTAATACTTTGGCCACCTGATGCAAAGAGACAACTCATTGGAAAAGACCCTGGTGCTGGGAAAGTTTGAGGGCAGGAGAAGGGGAGACAGAGGATGAGATGATGGGATGGCATCACCAACTCAATGGACATGAGTTTGAGCAAACTCCAGGAGATAGTGAAAGACAGGGAAGACTAGCATGCTACAGCCCGTGGTGCAGCAAAGAGTCGGATACAACTTAGCAACTGCACAACAATAATCAAGGACTAAAAAAATAAACTGTTTCTTATAACACAGCATACATTGATGAAAATAGAACAAAACAAAAACAGTAAAGGCTCACTTCAGAAAAAAATAGTGAACATGTATTAATCACTGTTTGAAGAAATTCTGCAATTCCACTGAGCAAATATTATGAGGGGTCCTCTAAATCTTGGGTGCCTTCTCAAATATCTTCAACTGCTTATTTTCCCTCTCTCTAGTTAGTACCTCTCCTGTGCTGGGCAGCTTTTTCATCCTAGACAAGTGAAACATCACACAAAAAGACGTGGAATATGACTTTCTAAGAAGTCCCAGATGTAAGATGAGACTAATACAAACCACACGTATGGAGGAGTTTACTCCTAATGGAATGACCTCTGACAAGGATAAAGAAAGGAAGCCTCCTTCCTCTCTTCGATATACTATCCGTGTGGTTCCCCCATCACTACTCTCTCTAAGAAGAACTACTTACTTTGGGAATAGTACATGGAAGACAGAAAGATGGCTTATTTATATTTGGTTCTCTATCTTCTCCCTGTTTATGAACATATCTCCATGGCAACCTGATGGAGACAAGAGAACCAAACACTAGCCATTAAGTGCTTCAGACAGGATGCAACACTCCTCTCTCCTGCTCATCTTTCATTGCCTAGAAAACGTAATGTAGATATATGTAACTTCAAGGGTTAAACAATTATAGTCCCTCATATAACTGGAGGAAAAGAACAGGATGCCAGAGAACATAAGTAATGTCTACCCCAGCTGTCCTCAGTGTTTTTGTCACTCGGTGCTCCTCTTAACTGGATGAGCATGCCGAAGTCACCATCACCCCAGATATTTCTTTAAGGCTGTTTCCAGCCTTCAGGAAGCTATGCCTCACTCCATCATTAGGATTTAGCTACTCCCCTATGTCTCAGTATTTGGGACCCTTGGGACATAGGGCTTCCCAGGTGGCACAATGGTAAAGAATCTGCCTGCCAATGCAGGAGACATGGGTTTGATCCCTGGGTCAGGAAGATCCCCTGGAGAAGAAAATGGCAATTCACTGTAGTATCCTTGCCTGGATAAACCAATGGACAGAGGAGCTTGGTGGGCTACAGTCCATGGGGTCACAAAGTCATACATGACTGAGTGACTGAGCATGCACATGCCCTTGGGACATAAAGGTTCATTCTAAACAGATTAAGGGCTTCACAGGCAAAGGGCTTTGACAAAGATCCTGAAGAAGAGAAGCCAGAGCTTTTTTGTTTAACTTCTTAAAGAGTTGGGTACAAGTGTTGTGAGAAAGAAAAATGTCTCACATTCCTTTGATCACAGTAGAATAAAACACATACATTTTTCAGTAGATTATTCTGCCACACTTACGGTAGTGAATAAAAATACAGATTTGGAAGTCCACAAGAGCTGTGCTCTAATATATGCTTTCACACTAACCACTAGCATACTACAGTTTGAAGAATAATTTTTTCAAGTTTCTGAATTTTAATCTCATTACTTATTTCTTTAAAGTAGTAAGTATTTCAAATATTTTGTGTATGCTAACTGGAAATATACAGGTAAATAACTGGCAGAATTACAAAAAAAAAAAAAAAAAGGCTTATAATTCTATTTTTTTCCTATCAAAACTTAAGACCATGCTGTGCATAGTCACTCAGTTGTATACGACTCTTCGTGACCCTTTGGACTGTAACTCGCTAGGCTCCTCAGTCCATAGGATTTTCCAGGCAAGAATACTGGAGTAGGTCTCCATTTCCCCCTTCATGACCAAAGGATTGAATTGCAGGCAGGTTCTTTATTTGCTGAGCCATCAAGGAAGCCCAACAGATCCTAGATAAAAGTCATTGTAGATACTGTATGATATCACATATATGTGTAGAATCTAAAAAAGTACAACAAACTAGGGAATATAACAAAAAAAGAAGCAGACTCACAGATACAGAGAACAAACTAGTGGTTACCAGTGGGGACAGAGGAGCAATATAGAGATGAGGGTGTTCATTTCAGTTCAGTCACTCAGTCATCTCCGACTCTTTGTGACCCCATGGACTGCAGCAGCCGGGCCTCCCTGTCCATCACCAACTCCCTCAGTTTACTCAAACTCATGTCCATTGAATTGGTGATGCCATCCAACCATATCATCTTCTGTCGTCCCCTTCTCCTCCTGTCTTCAATATTCCCAGCTTCAGGGTCTTTTCAAATCAAACTATTGTGTTAAAGATAGGCTCAATGATATATTGTATGACATGGGAAATATAGCCAGTATTCTGTAATAACTATAAATAAAAAGTAACCTTTCAAATAGTATGAAAGTAATAAAAATTTAATAGATTAAAAGCAAAAAAGAAAGGAACACAATAAAATATCAGTTCAGTTCAGCTCAGTCGCTCAGTCATGTCCGAATCTTTACGACCCCGTGAATCACAGCATGCCAGGCTTCCGTGTCCGTCACCAACTCCTGGAGTTCACTCAAACTCATATCCATTGAGTCGGTGATGCCATCCAGCCATCTCATTCTCTGTCATCCCCTTCTCCTCCTGCTCCCAATCCCTCCCAGCATCAGAATCTTTTCCAGTGAGTCAACTCTTTGCATGAGGTGGACAAGGTATTGGAGTTTCAACTTCAGCATCAGTCCTTCCAATGAACACCCAGGACTGATCTCCTTTAGGATGGACCGGTTGGATGTCCTTGCAGTCCAAGAGACTCACAAGAGTCTTCTCCAACACCACAGTTCAAAAGCATCAATTCTTCAGCTATCAGCTTTCTTCACAGTCCAACAACCACATCCATACATGACCACTGGAAAAACCATAGCCTTGACTAGACGGACCTTGGTTAGCAAAGTAATGTCTCTGCTTTTCAATATGCTATCTAGGTTGGTCATAACTTTCCTACCAAGGAGTAAGTGTCTTTTAATTTCATGGCTGCAATCAGCATCCACAGTGATTTTGGAGCCCCCCAAAATAAAGTCTGACACTGTTTCCACTGTTTTTCCATCTATTTCCCATGAAGTGATGGGACCAGAGCCGTGATCTTAGTTTTCTGAATGTTGAGCTTCAAGCCAACCTTTTCACTCTCCTCTGTCACTTTCATCAAAAGGTGTTTTAGTTCCTCTTCACTTTCTGCCATAAGGGTGGTGTCATCTGCATATCTGAGGTTGTTGATATTTCTCCCGACAATAAAATATAAGCTCTATAATAGAGTGCTGTACAAAAAAATTAAAACTAAAACAACTTAAAATTCAGTAAGATTCTGATTTCATGTTATTAAATTGATTTTGAGTAAAAATATATTAAAATTTGGTTTAATTTATGTTAATGTTGATATTCTTATTTTTCTTTCCAATTCCTTTCTTCTTCCTTCCTGATAAAGGATTTCAAGAAAGCCTAGAAAATCCCCTGTGTATTTTTCTTTTCTGGCCTATACCACCCAGTTGGATGAAGAAGGAAATAAAAAGTTACATTCATGCATATTTGTAACCACCTATAATCTTGAAAGATGATGTTGTGAAAGTGCTGCACTAAATATGCCAGCACATTTGGAAAAATCAGCAGTGGCCACAAGACTGGAAGAGGTCAGTCTTCATTCCAATCCCAAAGAAAGGCAATGCCAAAGAATGTTCAAACTACTGCACAATTGTACTGATCTCACACGCTAGTAAAGTCATGCTCAAAATTCTCCAAGCCAGGCTTCAGCAGTATGTGAACCATGAACTTCCAGATGTTCAAGCAGGTTTTAGAAAAGGCAGAGGCACCAGAGATCAAATTGCCAACATCCACTGGATCATGGAGAAAGCAAGAGAGTTCCAGAAAAACATCTATTTCTGCTTCATTGACTATACCAAAGCCTTTGACTGTGTCGATCACAATAAACTGTGGAACATTCTGAAAGAGATGGGAATCCCAGACCACCTGACCTGCCTCTTGAGAAACCTGTATGCAGGTCAGGAAGCAACAGTCAGAACTGGACATGGAACAACAGGCTGGTTCCAAGTAGGAAAAGGAGTGCGTCAAGGTTGTATATTGTCACCTTGCTTATTTAACTTCTATGCAGAGTACATCATGAGGAACGCTGGGCTGGAAGAAGCACAAGCTGGAATCAAGATTGCTGGGAGAAATATCAATAACCTCAGATATGCAGATGACACTACCCTTATGGCAGAAAGTGAAGAGGAACTCAAAAGCCTCTTGATGAAAGTGAAAGAGGAGAGTGAAAAGGTTGGCTTGAAGCTCAACATTCAGAAAACAAAGATCATGGCATCTGGTCCCATCACTTCCTGGGAAATAGATGGAAAAACAGTGGAGACAGTGTCAGACTTTATTTTTTTGGGCTCCAAAATCACTTCAGATGCTGATTGCAGCCATGAAATGAAAGACGCTTACTCCTTGGAAGGAAAGTTATGACCAACCTTGATAGTATATTAAAAAGCAGACACATTACTTTGTCAACCAAGGTCCGTCTAGTCAAGGCAATGGTTTTTCCCGTGGTCATGTATGGATGTGAGAGTTGGACTGTGAAGAAAGCTGATCGCCAAAGAATCGATGCTTTTGAACTGTGGTGTTGGAGAAGACTCTTGAGAGTCCCTTATACTGCAAGGAGATCCAACCAGTCCATTCTAAAGGAGATCAATCCTGGGTGTTCATTGGAGGGACTGATGCTAAAGCTGAAACTGCAATACTTTGGCCACCTCATGCGACAAGTTGACTCACTGGAAAAGACTCTGATGCTGGGAAAGGTTCGGGGCGGGAAGAGAAGGGGACGACAGAGAATGAGATGGCTGGATGGCATCACCGACTCTGTGGACATGAGTTTGAGTGAACTCAGGGAGTTGGTGATGGATAGGGAGGCCTAGCGTGCTGTGATTCATGGGGTCGCGGAGAGTCGGACACGACTGAGCGACTCAACTGAACTGAACTGAACTAATCCTAATGATGCTTTTTATTTTATAATTTCTTAGCTTAAAAATATATATAAATATACATGACCTCATTCAATTTTTAAAATGTCTTTGAGTTCCATTCTAGAAATGAGACAACTGAAGATCTCTGAAGTTGTGCTTCTAAGATATATAAGGCCATATTTGGGACAAATTTAAACTTTTCTTAAATATGTTATTTTTTCCCCCTTTTCCTTTTCATTTTGTTGAGTTTGTTTGCTTTTCAACATGAAAAGTACAGAGTAGTAAGATCTAGTAGGATGAAAAAGCTAAAGTCAATAGCAATTTTCTTTGAGAAACTTAACATCTACCTGGAGAGATACCATAAAACAACTCCTAATTTTTTCAAGAAAGTATTAATTTCTGTGACCTGTGAACAAATGCAGAAAAGCTATAGGATGATTTGAAGGAGTCAGGAAGGTCTCTGCAATAGATATGTGTGATCAGTTTAGTTCAGTTCAGTTCAGTCGTTCAGTCGTGTCCGACTCTTCGCGACCCCATGAATCACAGCAAGCCAGGCCTCCCTGTCCATCACCAAATCCCGGAGTTCACTCAAACTCATGTCCACAAAGTCGGTGATGCCATCCAGCCATCTCATTCTCCGTCGTCCCCTTCTCCTCCCGCCCCCAACCTTTCCCAGCATCAGAGTCTTTTCCAGTGAGTCAACTCGTCGCATGAGGTGGCCAAAGTATTGCAGTTTCAGCTTTAGCATCAGTCCCTCCAATGAACACCCAGGATTGATCTCCTTTAGAATGGACTGGTTGGATCTCCTTGCAGTATAAGGGACTCTCAGGAGTCTTCTCCAACACCACATTTCAAAAGCATCGATTCTTCGGCGATCAGCTTTCTTCACAGTCCAACTCTCACATCCATACATGACCACGGGAAAAACCATTGCCTTGACTAGACGGACTTTGTTTGGCAAAGTAATGTGTCTGCTTTTTAATATACTATCAAGGTTGGTCATAACTTTCCTTCCAAGGAGTAAGCGTCTTTTAATTTCATGGCTGCAATCAGCATCTGAAGTGATTTTGGAACCCAAAAAAATAAAGTCTGACACTGTTTCCACTGTTTTTCCATCTATTTCCCATGAAGTGATGGGACCAGATGCCATGATCTTTGTTTTCTGAATGTTGAGCTTCAAGCCAACCTTTTCACTCTCCTCTTTCACTTTCATCAAGAGGCTTTTGAGTTCCTCTTCACTTTCTGCCATAAGGGTAGTGTCATCTGCATATCTGAGGTTATTGATATTTCTCCCAGCAATCTTGATTCCAGCTTGTGCTTCTTCCAGCCCAGCGTTCCTCATGATGTACTCTGCATAGAAGTTAAATAAGCAGGGTGACAATATACAATCTTGACGTACACCTTTTCCTACTTGGAACCAGCCTGTTGTTCCATGTCCAGTTCTGACTGTTGCTTCCTGACCTGCATACAGGTTTCTCAAGAGGCAGGTCAGGTGGTCTGGGATTCCCATCTCTTTCAGAATGTTCCACAGTTTATTGTGATCGACACAGTCAAAGGCTTTGGCATAGTCAATGAAGCAGAAATAGATGTTTTTCTGGAACTCTCTTGCTTTCTCCATGATCCAGTGGATGTTGGCAATTTGATCTCTGGTGCCTCTGCCTTTTCTAAAACCTGCTTGAACATCTGGGAGTTCCTGGTTTACATACTGCTGAAGCCTGGCTTGGAGAATTTTGAGCATGACTTTACTAGCGTGTGAGATGAGTGCAATTGTACGGTAGTTTGAGCATTCTTTGGCATTGCCTTTCTTTGGGATTGGAATGAAGACTGACCTCTTCCAGTCCTGTGGCCACTGCTGAGTTTTCCAAATCTGCTGGCATATTGAGTGCAGCACTTTCACAGCATCATCTTTCAAGACTTGAAATAGCTCAACTGGAATTCCATTACCTCCACTAGCTTTTTTTGTACTGATGCTTTCTAAGGCCCACTTGACTTCACATTCCAAGATGTCTGGCTCTAGGTCAGTGATCACGTTATCATGACTATCTTGGTTGTGAAGATCTTTTTTGTGTGATAGGAAGTAATAAAATTATTTTAAGATACCAAGTCTTCATAGTTCCATTCACCCAGAAATGTGAAAACATTTAGACATCCAGGACCAGGAGACAAAGCGACCAACTAATAACTTTTTCAAACACTACATGGCAAACACAACTTAAATACTAAGGTGATATTCACGTTAGTTATTTTACAAGTAAAAGGAATCCATGAGATATATACACTATGTTTATGATTATAGATACCATTTTACAGCTTAAATCTCATGTACTAAAGGTCTTACAGACAAAACCAGATTTTTCTCACTGCAGCCCTCCATACATCCAAGCTCTGTTGCAGAGGAATAGAGGAAATTTTGTCTTCTACTATGTTTCTGCTCTTATTTACTTCCAAATTTCTCTCCAAATAATATAATTAAGCTGTTGATTTTGATTTCTTAATTTTGTTCATTCTGCTGATTTCTGGTTATGCTCATGATGATTTAATTTACTCAACCTGCTTCCCAAGCCTCTGCCTATGTAGTTATGTCACCATTTAAGGCTAAATCAGTTATTAGAATTTACCTTATTGCACGCCACTCCAGTACTCTTGCCTGGAAAATCCCATGGATGGCAGAGCCTGGTAGGCTGCAGTCCATGAGGTCGCTAAGAGTTGGACACAACTGAGCGACTTCACTTTCACTTTTCACTTTCATGCATTGAAGAAGGCAATGGCAACCCACTTCAGCGTTCTTGCCTGGAGAATCCCAGGGACGGGGGAGCCTGGTAGGAGTTCGTCTATTGGGTCACACAGAGTCGGATACGACTGAAGTGACAGCAGCAGCAGCAGCATTATTTACTCCTGAACCAAAATCACTGTCTCTGTGTCCCTTTCTATTTTTCCTGGCATCATTCATTTCCAATTTTTATTTATTTAGCTTTAAATGAGTACCTCAATTTCCATAACTGTCCTAGTATGTATATAGGCACTCACACACTAGTAAAGTAATGCTCAAAATTCTCCAAACCAGGCTTCAGCACTTCATAAACCATGAAGTTCCAGATGTTCAAGCTAGTTTTATAAAAGGCAGAGGAATCAGAGATCAAAATCCCAACATCCGCTGGATCATCAAAAAAGCAAGAGATTTCCAGAAAAACATCTATTTCTGCTTTATTCAATATGCCAAAGCCTTTGACTGTGTAGATCACAATAAACTGTGGAACATTCTGAAAGAGATGGGAATACCAGACCAACCCGACCTGCCTCCTGAGAAATCTGTATGCAGATCAGGAAGCAACAGTTAGATTTGGACATGGAACAGCAGACTGGCTCCAAATCGGGAAAGGAGTAAGTAAAGGTTGTATACAGTTACCCTGCTTATTTAACTTATATGCAGAGTACATCATGAGAAACACTGGGCTGGAGGAAGCACAAGCTGGAATCAAGATTGCCGGGAGAAATATCAATAACCTCAGATATGCAGATGACACTACCCTTATGGCAGAAAGTGAAGAGGAACTCAAAAGCCTCTTGATGAAAGTGAAAGAGGAGAGTGAAAAGGTTGGCTTGAAGCTCAACATTCAGAAAACAAAGATCATGGCATCTGGTCCCATCACTTCATGGGAAATAGATGGAAAAACAGTGGAAACAGTGTCAGACTTTATTTTTTTGGGCTCCAAAATCACTTCAGATGCTGATTGCAGCCATGAAATTAAAAGACGCTTACTCCTTGGAAGGAAAGTTATGACCAACCTTGATAGTATATTAAAAAGCAGACACATTACTTTGCCAACCAAAGTCCGTCTAGTCAAGGCAATGGTTTTTCCCGTGGTCATGTATGGATGTGAGAGTTGGACTGTGAAGAAAGCTGATCGCCGAAGAATCAATGCTTTTGAAATGTGGTGTTGGAGAAGACTCTTGAGAGTCCCTTATACTGCAAGGAGATCCAACCAGTCCATTCTAAAGGAGGTCGATCCTGGGTGTTCATTGGAAGGACTGATGCTAAAGCTGAAACTGCAATACTTTGGCCACCTCATGCGACGAGTTGACTCACTGGAAAAGACTCTGATGCTGGGAAAGGTTGGGGGTAGGAGGAGAAGGGGATGACAGAGAATGAGATGGCTGGATGGCATCACCAACTCTGTGGACATAAGTTTGAGTGAACTCTGGGTGTTGGTGATGGACAGGGAGCCCTGGCGTTCTGTGATTCATGGGGTCACGGAGAGTCGGACACGACTGAGCGACTGAACTGAACTGAACTGACTTGGTGTAGTAGTCCAAGTTTTAAAAAAAAAAAGAATCTCTTGGAAGTTTGAAAGCATTGTCTTCTGTTCTCCATCCTCTTGGAATGGTCTTTCACATATGTATCTATATAATCTAAACTAACATGTTCATTTTTGAAACCTATGTATTATTTCTAATTAGTCATGTTTTCTAGCATCTTTTTTTCAAACAGATGATTGATCTTCTCTTGTGCTTTTGAAGATATTGATTATAGGATATTTTGTTTCCCTTCCTGATTCTTGTTTATTTCTTTGTCTATCTTTCATAGGTGGTGCTAGTGGTAAAGAACCCACCTGCCAATACAGGAGATTTTAAGAGAGTAAGACATATGGTTTTGATCCCTGGGTTGGGAAGATCTCCTGGAGGCAGAAATGGCAACCCACTCCAGTATTCTTGCCTGAAGAATTCCATAGAGAGAGGAGCCTGGTGGGCTACAGTCCATGGCGTCACAAAGATCTGGACATGACTGAAGTGATTTAGTACATATCTTTCATATTGGACGATTTCTTAAAATGTCAGCCACTCTCGACTCTCCAGTCATATATAAAAAGTTGATTGAAAGTCATGTGGGCATGAAAATCTTTACCATCTTTTGGGCTTCATTGTTGGGATATCAGGCAGAAAACTGAATTTTGTTTGTTTTACCCACAATTGCTAGTTTCTCTACCCACTGAGCTACCGAAGACTTCCCTAATAGCTCAGTCTGTAAAGAATCTGCCTGCAGTGCAGGAGACCCAGGTTCCATTCCTGGGTTGAGAAGATCCCCTGGAGAAAGAAATTGCAACCCACTCTAGTATTCTGCCCTGGAGAATCCCATGGACAGAGGAACCTGGCAGGCTATGGGGTCCCAAGAGTCAGACATGACTTAGTAATTAAACCACCATGCCAGTTTCTCTAAAGGAAGCCTCCAGTCTTCTGCCTGGACCATTGTCACCTGTCTCATGAGAGAAGGATGGAAAATGTGGCTGGGTTTCCCTACACCCAGTATTCACCTGATTCCCCCCTCCATCTTCATTCCCACATCTTATCCACAGTTTCTCCTGTGTCTAATGGACCAGAGACCTTTAGATTTAACTTCTCCACAAAGGATGACACTTGTCTTCTCATAGGAGGGGTAATCATCTGACTGTGCTTGGGTAGACCTGTCAAACAGCTCTCTGTTTTAGCCATTTTAATCCGAAGCACCTTCTATGGTACTGAAGCTCCCCATTTCGAAGTCTTTATTGGATCCTTATATGCAATTATCATACTTTTCATTGCCATCTTGGGCTGTTGGTTCCCTATCTTCTAATCTTACATCATTTTTCCATCTTCCAGTATTGTGTTATATCCTGTTCATTACTATTATTCCCTGCCATTCAATTTTATCTTGTAAATTTATGAATTTTCATTCTGCTGTCATTTCCTATGTTTAGTCAGAAATCTAGTTTAGTAATTTAATTTTTTTCTAACCCAACACACTGGAGAACAAAATTCTATCAATCACAGTAGCACACTTACAGAGAGATTTTCCAAAATAGAATGAAGAGAAGGTCATTACAGAATCACAGAGAACATGCATAGCTGACCTCTCCAGAGCAGGTTTGCATACTGAGAGTCCAGCCCAGACTCAAATATTATATGTGATTTTTCAGGTCCCACCATAGGCAATTTCAAAGGCTCTACTGGACAGAGGAAAGCTGGCCTCCCCAAACCAGTCTTGGTGCATGATCAATGCATGATAGTCTTTTAGGGGAGTTGGAGAAGGAAATGGCAACCCACTCCAGTGTTCTTGCCTGGAGACTCCCAGGGACAGGGAGCCTGGTGGGCTGCCATCTATGGGGTCGCACAGAGTCGGACACTACTGAAAGGACTTAGCAGCAGCAGCAGCCATCAAGGAGTAAGACCCCAGGAGCCTGCATTCCAAAGCTGCTCTATTTTGAAAAAAAAGTGAAAGTATTAGTTGCTCAGTCCTGTCTGACTCTTTGCAACCCCATAGCCCTCCAGGATCCTCTGTTCTTGGAATTCTCCAGGCAAGAATACTAGAGTGGGTTGCCATTCCCTTATCTTGCTGCTGCTGCTGCTGCTAAGTCGCTTCAGTCGTGTCCGACTCTGTGCGACCCCATAGACGGCAGCCCACAAAGCTCCCCCTTCCCTGGGATTCTCCAGGCAAGAACACTGGAGTGGGTTGCCATTTCCTTCTCCAATGCATGAAAGTGAGAAGTGAGAGTGAAGTTGCTCAGTCGTGTCCGACTCTTAGCGACCCTATGGACTGCAGCCTACCAGGCTCCTCCGCCCATGGGATTTTTCAGGCAAGCGTACTGGAGTGGACTGCCATTGCCTTCTCCGTCCCTTATCTTGGGTAGTAGGCAACTGCCTTATTTAAGTGCCTCTATTAAAGCCTTCTTAAGGAAGTGGGAAGGCAGAGGGGAATTTGAAGATGGTTTTCCTCACTCCGACTCAGTACTCAGTACTTTTCCATTCTTAACTCTTTCCCCTGGCTCTGCACCCAGCCCCCAGGGACCAGACAGTAAAACTATCGTTCCAGGTCTCATCAACAGTGAGGCAAACCACATCTGTGTTGATCCACTGCACTGTTCTTTGGGGGAAAATGAAACAGGATAGTTAGTACTTCCTGTGGCTTAACTTCTTGCTTCTGCTATCACGGTAAATTATTAAAGTCTTGATAGTTAGTTCCAATTTGGTTTTTGTTTAAATGGTTACTCCGCGTCTGGCATTTCAGCTGTCCTCAGCTTAGCTGAGCTCCTCACATATACTCCTTCTTCCCTAGATTGCTAGTTTTAAATCCTGACCTGACCCGCACAGATGCCAACACAAAGTACAGTGCACTGAGGCTTTATAAAAATTATTTAACTTCCTTGAGCCTCAGATTTCTCATCTTAAAGTGAGAATAATAGCCTTCCCCTCTTCTAGTTTTGGAAGGGTTCAATGAGATGGCTCATGTAAGGATTTTAGAGGTTGCAGTCACACAGTAAATGTTAGTCAATGTTAAGGATAATATTGAAGATGAGGATAATGATGGTTTAGATTGTTCAACATCATATTCCTTTAAAACCTACCCAATTTTCTCCTTAGAGGAGTTGGAGTCAAGTGTCTAATTCATTTTCTCTCACTAAAAAATTAAACATCCACGTTTAAATAATGATGAGCAGGGAGTTTGAGAAGCGTAAGTAATTTGATCCTTCAGTCTTCAATTGAAATTTTATTTGAATTTTAATGAAAGGATGCATTGGCTTAGTTTGTAAACCAAGTCCCCAATGCTAAGGCAGTACCTTCCAATTCATCTCAGGTGGGCATCATTGCAGTCTCAATGTTCCATTTATTTTGTGTTCTATGAAATGTTTTCAAGATTTCTTGTTTTCATTATGGATTTTTACTAAGGTCTGTGCTGTCTTAAAAATGATCTTTGTTTTCCTCCTCTATGGCCATAACCATTTTTAGTAATCACAAACTCACACCTCCATGTCAACAGGGTAGGGTAGAAACACATGGCAGAGAGATCTTGATACCTGGAAATCATTTCACCTTCTGGCTTGTCCACGTCCTCAGCCTTCTTAGAAGGCATTGGCCCCAATGCTAGTATTTTTTCAAATGAATCCCCCAGTATATTATCATGAATAAATGCAAATAATTACCATATGTGTTTGGGGGTGCAGGCATTGTAACCAACTAAGTCAGTAAACAGAGACAACATGTATGCTCTTTACAATTCTGCAAGAAGCAGATTTAGAGACAGCAAGGTTTTAATATTTGTTCATTCATTTTATCCATTTATGCAATAGCTATGATGTGTTTTCTATATGCCAGGCAGCTATGAAGTTGATAATTACCACATAACACCTCTGGAAGGACAAATTATCAATTTATGTCTGACTGGGCCTCTTGGGTAAACAATTTCTCTTTTTTTTTATTGGAGGCTAATTACTTTACAATATTAGATTGGTTGGTTTTGCCATACATTGACATGAATCTGCCCCAGGTGTACATGTGTTCCCCATCTTGAACCCCCCTCCCACCTCCCTCCCCATCCCATCCCTCTGGTTCATCCCAGTGCACCAGCCCTGAGCATCCTGTATCATGCATCGAGCCTGGACTGGTGATTCATTTCACATATGATAATATACATGTTTCAATGCCATTCTCCCAAATCATCCCACACGCACCTTCTCCCACAGAGTCCCAAAGACTGTTCTATACACCTGTGTCTCTTTTACTGTCTCGTATATTTCATTGGCATTGATTACCATATCTCTTTTAGAATGCTATCCATTCCACACAAGAAGTTTTACCTTGTGTGTGTGTGCATGTGTTTTTAATTTAATTTCATTGAATCGATATCTTCCTTGGGGGAACACATAGTCATTTTAGCCAAAGTGTAAACCAACTCCCTCAAAAGCACCCAGTTAAACGTACATAGGAATAGAAAATTATCAGTGATTCTTTGTGATAAAATAATAATTTGCCAGATTCTTGTAGTACTTATGGAGGCCCCTTGGGGATATTTATTAAATTATCAAAGCATTCCATGAGAAGGTAATGAGAACTGGGATGAAGTAATGCCAAGAAGGTGTTTTATCTTTTGATAGATTCAGGGAAATAAGAAAATCATATAACAAGTGAATAATAATAGAAATCTAATTTTTTGCTTATTTTATATTCCATAAAATGTGACCACTAAAGATGAAACTATAGGTCTTAAGATGCATTAGCAGGAGTATTGGGTCCAATAAGGTGGATTCATTTTGTGAAGAGTGACTAGAATTATGAGGGTCTGAAATTCTTCTCCCAGTAAATGATTCAGAGAAGTATCAGTATATATCTGGTGAAAATTAGCAGACAGTAGGGAAATACTTGAGCATTTTTCACTCATAACATACATTGTTTTACTCTTATTTGTAGTGTTTGAAGTATGTCTGGCAATCCAGAAAGGAAACATCAAGCTACAAACAGGAATTAAATTTCTCTTGTGTGCTGTCCTGTCACTTCAGTCATATTCAACTCTTTGTGACCCTAGGTACCATAGCCCACCAGACTCCTCTGTCCATGGGAATTCTCCAGGTAAGAATACTGGAGTGTGTTGCCATTCCCTCCTCCAAGGCATTGCCCAGTCCTAGGGACAGAACCCCTGTCTCTTATGTATGCTGCATTGACAGGCAGGTTCTTTACTGCCAGTACCACCTGGGAAGCTCCAAATTTTACTTAGATTTTTATTAATAAAATAGGAAAATAAAAACTAATAGTGGGAAGTTGATAGGGCATATGCTAAGATTAGATTTTATAAGATATGAAAATCCCTGTGTTTCTTCAAGATGCTTAGAGCCAGTTGCAAATGATACAATTCAAATCTATGTAGGCTAAAGAAAAGTATGTTCTAAAATGGCAATTAATGTAAATCCTAAACCCAGCATTGGTGGATCAGTCTGGAACTACACAAAGATGATCACAATTATTGTTTTAGTTAAAAGGTTTTGGCAGATTCCCTTGGCTGAGAAATTGAAATCCCAAATTTCATTTGTGATACCAGATGGGCTTTATGAGTTAAATGTCTGACCCTTTGTACTGAAGAATTTACATCTCCTTCTTAAGATTGGCTCATGATTTATTAATGGATTAGGGTCACTCAACACACTCAACAGTGATAACACACAGATATACAGCCAGATTATTTCAAATGAACACCTGGAATCTCTTGGCTTGATATTAACGTTAGTCACAAAGCTGGTCTTAGGCTGAAGCTTATTACATGGCAATGTGGCCATTCACAGATGTGTCATTTGTGATGCAAAGTGAGAAAAGAAATACAAACAATTGTCAAATAAGATTAATAGAGACTTGGAAAATCTTCAAGCAATGTAGCAGATCAGAAAAATGCATTCAACAGTACTTATTAAATAGTATTTTATTAAAATAAAATAAAACTAAAATAAGAAAAATTTAAACCATATTTATTAAACTCCTAATCTGTACCAGAAACAGTGGTAGGGGGTTGGTATCATCTCTTTATTCACATCACAGTCAGTTTATCATGTAATTTCTAACTGATGGAAAATCTGCAACCCTTAATATGCCAGTAGAAAAGGAAAGACTTGCTACTTTTCCAGGTTTTTTGATAATCTACATGGTCCTGGGACTGTTGTCTTGCTCTATTCCTTAAGTCAGCATCGTCAAATCCTGCTCAACCACCAAATAAATTTCTGCCTGCTTTCCCTGCAGTGTCAGTGTACCCTGGAACAAATGTCTGTTATTAGCTAAGCATCTCTAAGCTCCTGACAATTTCCCCTAGTACAGCAGCAACATCTATCATCCAGAAACCACCCTTCATCATTTTATAAAGGCCTGGCATAGGACAAAATGTCAGAAGCTCCATGCTGCCTCTAAGCCAGACCACAATAGAAGTTGTTCTATCCACAAGCAACCCAGGATAAGCCAGTCCAAACAAAACCGCTCACTAAGCAAGGCTCTTACCAAAATATCTGGACCCACTTTACATTGTAACACACTTTTTTTTCCTTTAATATCAGCCTCATCCTAGATTTCTCCATGAGTATTAGCCCCTTAATGCAGAAAAGCTCTAAATTTTATAGATTGTAGGCTACTTAATAGTTGCTCTTCTCTTCATCTCCCTGATAACTCAGACGTAAAGAATATACCTGCAATGTGGGAGACCCAAGTTCAATCCCTGAGTCGGGAAGATCCCCTGGAGGAGGGCATGGTAACCCATTCCAGTATTCTTTCCTGAAGAATTCCATGGACAGAGGAGCCTGGTGGGCTACAGTCCATGGGGTCTCAAAGAGTAGGACACGACTGAGTGACTAACACTCACATTTTCACTTTTCATCTCCATAGTAGCCACATTCCCATGTGTCTAGTATATCTGGAAAAATACATGTCTGCATATTTTCATCAAGGTTCACACAGAATTTCCCTAAGGCCAAAGTTGAAATGTGTTTACCTGGAACCTAGAATGTACTCCATAAATAACAAAAGAGTAATAATCTTATTTTGATCTTTAAATTTCAATATTTCCTCACCTATATTTTTCCTCTTTTTTAGTCACTGACCCTACCTCCACTAATTACTTTCATTTCTTCTTGATGCTATGTGTCATATTTGACAGCAAAACAGTTAAGTGTGATAAGAATGAAATTAGAAGGAATCATATTTCTCCTCAGTTCAGTTCAGTTCAGTCGCTCAGTCGTGTCTGACTCTTTCAACCCCATGAACCACAGCACGTCAGGCCTCCCTATCCATCACCAACTCCAGGAGTTCACCCAAATCATGTCAATTGAGTTGGTGATGCCATCTAACCTTTTAATCCTCTGTTGTCCCCCTTTCCCTCCTGCCCTCAATCTTTCACAGCATCAGGGTCCTTTCAAATGAGTCACCTCTTCATATCAGGTGGCCAAAGTACTGGAGCTTTAGCTTCATCATCAGTCCTTCCAAAGAACACCCAGGACTGATCTTTAGGATGGACTGGTTGGATCTCCTTGCACTCCAAGGGACTCTCAAGAGTCTTCTCCAACACCACAGTTCAAAAACATCAAAACTTCGGTGCTCAGCTTTCTTTATAGTCCAACTCTCACATCCATACATGACCACTGGAGAAACCATAGTCTTGACTAGATGGACCTTTGTTGACAAAGTCTCTGCTTTTTAATATGCTGTCTAGGTTGGTCATAACTTTCCTTCCAAGGAGTAAGTGTCTTTTAGTTTCAAGGCTGCAATCAGCATCCACAGTGATTTTGGAGCCCCCCAAAATAAAGTTAGCCACTATTTCCTCAGTTTCGCCATCTATTTGCCATGAAGTGACAGGACCAGATGCCATGATCTTAGTTTTCTCAATGTTGAGCTTGAAGCCAACTTTTTCACTCTTCTCTTTCACTTTCATCAAGAGGCTCTTTAGTTCTTCTTCACTTTCTGCCATAAGGGTGGTGTCATCGGCATATCTAAGGTTATTGATATTTCTCCCAGCAATCTTGATTCCAGCTGGTTGATTCCAGCCCAGCATTCCTCATGATGTACTCTCCATATACGTTAAATAAGCAGGGTGACAATATACAGCCTTGACATACTCCTTTTCCTATTTGGAACCAGTCTGTTGTTCCATGTCCAGTTCTAACTGTTGCTTCCTGACCTGCATACAGGTTTCTCAAGAGGCAGGTCAGGTGGTCTGGTAATCCCATCTCTTTCAGAATTTTCCAGAGTTTATTGTGATCCACACAGTCAAAGGCTTTGGCAGGGTCAATAAAGAAGAAATAGATCTTTTTCTAGAATTATCTTGCTTTTTTGATGATCCAGCAGATGTTGGCAATTTGATCTCTGGTTTCTCTGCCTTTTATAAAACCAGCTAGAACATCTGGAAGTTCACAGTTCACGTATTGCTGAAGCCTGGCTTGGAGGATTCTGAGTATTACTTTGCTAGCATATGAGATACATGCAATTGTGCAATAGTTTGAGCATTCTTTGGCATTACCTTTCTTTGGGATTGGAATGAAAACTGATGTTTTCCAGTCCTGTGGCCACTGCTGAGTTTTCCAAATTTACTGGCATATTGAGTGCAGCACTTTCACAGCATCATCTTTCAGCTCCATCACCTCCACCAGCTTTGTTTGTAGTGATGCTTCCTAAGGCCCATTTGACTTCACATTCCAGGATGTCTGGCTCTAGGTGAGTGATCACACCATCATGATTATCTAAGTCATGAGGATCTGTTTTGTACAGTTCTTCTGTGTATTCTTGCCACATCTTCTTAATATCTTCTGCTTCTGGTAGGTCCATACCATTTCTGTCCTTTATTGAACCCATCTTTGCATGAAATGTTCCCTTGGTATCTCTAATTTTCTTGAAGAGATCTCTAGTCTTTCCCATGCTATTTTTTCCCTCTATTTCTTTGCATTGATCACTTTGGAAGGCTTTCTTATCTCTCCTTGCTATTCTTTGGAACTCTGCATTCAAATGGGATTATCTTTCCTTTTCTCCTTTGCTTTTCACTTCTCTTCTCTTCACAGCTATTTGTAAGGCCTCCTCAGAGAGCCATTTTACCTTTTTGCATTTTTTTTCTTGGGGATTTTCTTGATCCCTGTCTCCTGTACAATGTCACGAACATCTGTCCATAGTTCATCAGGCACTCTGTCTATCAGATCTAGTCTCTTAAATCTATTTCTCACTTCCACTGTATAATCACTAGGGATTTGATTTAGGTCATACCTGAATATTCTAGTAGTTTTCCACACTTTCTTCAATTTAAGTCTGAATTTGGCAATAAGAAGTTCATGATCTGAGCCACAGTCAGTTCCCATTATTGTTTTTGTTGACTCTGTAAAGTTTCTCCATCTCTGGCTGCAAAGAATATAATCAATCTGATTTTGGTGTTGACCATCTGCTGATGTCCATGTGTAGAGTCTTGTGTTTTTTGAAGAGTTTCCCCAAGTGATGCTGAATAAAAAGCTCTTTCCAAATCATACTTCCCCAAAGAATAGTGAAGAGAATATATAAGGTAAAACTTCTAAATGTTCGATTGACTACTAAGAGTTAAGGTTAGATTTTGAAATATGTTCTATTTCTTAGTGCCGCAAACCTTCTTTTCTATTCTTTAAGCATGAGAACAGAAATTCAGTTCCCTTCCTCTTTGTTTACTCCATAGCAGCTGTCCAGGGGCTTTGGCATCATGTGTGTTGAAGGAAAACTTATTGACTCAATTATCAATAGATATGAAATGTTAGCCTCTGCTTCAGGCTTAGCCAATTCTCATATTTACATTCTGAAGAAGAGAACATGAGCTGATATCAATAAATCTATAAATAATTTAAAAAGCATATTGGCATTGCTGTAGGAATTTTTCACCTTTACCAATTCCACATGTCCACACTCATATTTATAGCTTCTCTGCTTGTCTGTACATCATCTTTAACATCTATGTTTGGGGCCAGGAATGTAAAGAGAGTTGTTTTATTCAGTGATCTACCTACTCAAGAACATGACTTTAAAAACACATCTCTCTCCCTTTCTCTTCTGCAAAGTATTTGTCCTTCTAAAGGCCCTCTACCCAGCAGGGAGCCTTCACCCCTCCCAATTCCTTTGTCTTATGAATTACTTTGGGGACTCTACTACACTCTTGGAAGTAGAGTTTTGCCTTGAACTGGGGAGTTCAATGAGATGATTCTTGACATTAGCAAAGACAATCTCATCTACAAACATGAAGAATAGACTCTACAAATAAAAGTGGCAGGAAAGAGACTGAGAAATGAATCCTCACCAAAGAGAGAAAGAAAAAGGGGAAGGGATATTGTTGGGAAGGATAGAGGGAGAAAGAGAAAGAATAGAGCCTGAAGTGGACAAAAACCATCAGTGCTCACAATGAAACAGAAATGCCCAAGTGTCCACAACGGCACAACACAGGAACCTGGGACCAAAAGAATGAAGACAGGGGTAAAGCAATGAATCAGTGAATTTCAGTAACATGAACTCTGCTACCCAGAATGCAACTTTTCCCTGGAAGTTGGAAATTAATGTATAAAGTTCCTAATGTTCAACACAAGTAGATACAATTCCATCCAGGAAATAACTCTCAGTATAGAAATCATTAAAGGTCATGAGCAAGCAATTCCTCTTCTAAGTGAGGGAGACAGGTGAAAAACAACCAACAGACACATAAAAATATAATTTAAAATTATTAGAAATCAAAGAAAAAAATTAAAATGTTATACAATTGTTCATTCACAACATAATTTTGAAAAGAGAGATAATAACATATTTAAAATTCCTCTTTCATATCCAAATGGTGGTAGTGTTTTAAAAAAAGCAAAGTCTACTTTCAATGGAAGAGAAACTCCTTAATTTTAGGGATTTTAAATAGATTTTCACTGATGTGTCTGAAAGTAATTCTAACTGGCATAATGAACTTTTGGAGGAATGTACCTTTAAGTGAGTTGAAGAATTTGCTCATGCTGTTCCCCAGATCTCTGCCTTGGTTCTGGGGCAAATTCCAGTTCCCTGGCCTTTCAGTTGGCCTTCCAGTCTGGGAAATTAGAATGCTGGATCCTATTTGTAGTTGTTTTTGTTTTGTTTTTTTCAGCCTAATTCAACCTCTATCACTTCCTTCCTCACTCTTCCTCAAGCAAGAACTCACTGCGTTCAAAGTTACTATTCCTTAAAGGCACATTCTCTTTGATTCTTTTTGTTTAAATAATGTGCTAATAATGATAGATAAGTCTTACATTGTACTTTGTGTAAGACCCTATTCTAAATGGGGCACATGTAATAACTCCTTTAATCAGCACAAAAAGTTTATAGGGCAACAAAGTTGGGATTTGTGGGGTCACAAAGAGTCAGACACCACTGAGCACACATAGCAAAAGAAAACAAAGAGGTGGGGAGGGGGTCAGTCTCATAGAGGTGGATCAGGACAGCCATATTTTTGCTTGATTTTATGCTAGGCTCTCTGAAGGAGTGAAATAAAAACAAAAACAGCACAATAAGATAAGAAAAACCTTTAACTCTCTTCCCATTCTAGAACTGTATCTGATAATGCCCCTTCTCAAACCTTACCTCAACAAAGAAGATAACTTGATTGATTCAATCCCAGGACATTTCTTTGATAAAGAATTGAGGCTACATTCTTTGAATTTATGTTTTGCCAAACAGCCTTGCATTAGAGATCACTATTTTTCAGTATACTGCAAATACATATATTCTCATGCTCTTCGTTTTTTTTTTTTTTTTCTATATGCACTTTGATTTCTCTCAACTGAACGAGAAGGGCTGGGGTAATTAATAGGGTGATCCTCCTAAAGACCCTGGCTGTAATTCCATCAAAATACACCAAAATTCCATCTTGTTCTTATCAAAGGATTTTGTAAAATTATGCAACTTATTGTAAAATCTATTTCTGACCATGTTCCAACTAGCTGGATATTCCTAGGATAGGTCCCATAGGGTAGTCCCTGTCTTTCCCTTTTTCTTGACCCTTCGACCTAGTGAGTTATTATACAGTGAACAATCAAGTTGAGCAAACAGAAAATGAAAGCACTTTTTGAAGACAAATACTCAAATGAGGACCTGGAAGGGGAGAGAGGCCCCAAACTGAAGAGGGTTGAGGACAGAGGCATCTCATCATTTTCATAAAGGGTGGTCCAGGAAAAGCTCTGTAATACTTGACTACTCCTAGCAAATCCAATATTTTAAAATATGTAAAACATCTTTACTGGCTTATGACATCATGTCTAAGACACAGAACTGCATCTGGCCAGGCTGCAGCCCAGATCATCTGAGTGATGATGTCTTTGTAGTTTCACATATTTTTCAAACAAGACATTCAATTAGGGTTCATTATGATGGAAAGGAAGTCTTGGCAGCTTATCCATCCTCCCTATGCTGCCTGCAAGCAGTCACAGAGATTTCTGGAAATCTCCCCTGCACAAAGTCACACAAAGACATGTTCTTGTTACTGAGCCTTTGCAGTCATACTGGATAAATATAGGGGGAGAAAATATTCTGGTCCCAAAAAGCACAAGTTACAGATGGTCCTGTCACATGGCTGTGGCCAACACATCTTTCAGGTCTCCGGAGGACATAAAGAATAGTGGATAACTGGTTGATAACAGCCAAAAAGAGGTTATTTCCTCCCTTATCATTTAACTTCCTATTAGTAGAGGATTTTAGAATGAAACAATCATGAAAATGACTACTATATACTTAAGATCTACACAGTGCTAGGCAATGTGGTATAAGCTTAGTATATACTTATCTATATAAATATGACAGATGGTAAGGCTAGCCCCATACATTCTTGAACACTCCCTGGGGAAGAATGAAAAAGGAAACAAAAATGAACTTGCTATGGGGAAATCTGAATTTACCATGAAATGCTCCTCATGGGACGATATTTAAAATGAAGAATTTCAGGAACATTAAATTAAAATGAATTTCAGAAAACAGACTAAGGTCCTGCTGTGTAAGATTGTTTTGTGTTGCTGTTGTTTGAGCAAGTGTTCCACACAATATCCCTAAAAATCTTCCTCCAAAGTAAATAGATACATCCATTGCCATCATTGTTGGGAAGGTCAGTACAGTGGTAAGAAATAAATACGGAAGACAAGGAGATGTTTCACCAAATTCCCTTGGATATCTTTGACCATTTTGTGACTTGTATGCCTCTTCTGCTTCAAATTACCCCCATTTGTGACTTTCTGTATATAGTTTCCCCCAGCTATTAGAACTGGAAGTGCCTGCAAACTTATGTGCCCCTAGAGCTGCCAGCAGCCAAACGACTAATTAAAATCAAGTATGAATGCCCAGATCCTTGCCTCGAGTTGATACAACTTCTAAGGTGTAATTTACACTTCAGGGCTCCTTGTAGTGAAGGCTAATGGTGGGATTTTGCCTATAATTGCATCCTTGCTTGACTTCCTCCCTTTCTTCTCCTTCACTGTCTTACAAATTTCTCCTGGGAGCAATTCTATAAAAATCATTGGCACATGAATCCTCATCTCAGGGTCTTATTTTAGAGAACATTAAAGGCAACATGTGGTATGAGGTATAAATCTCATCCAGTTTTCTTTGAAATCATAGACTTAATTTTACTGAGATTCTCAAATATGAAATTGTAAATAATGGTTTCAGAATGTGTGTGGAGGTTAACCATGAAGGGACAAAGAGGTAAGAAAAGTAAAAATGCCCTTGAACCCATAGAGAGGATTGAAAGAAAGGGAGAGAATTAACCCAGGGAAGATCACGTAAATCCATCTTCTCTTATATAGGAGTTTAAGGTACTCTATTGCATTTACTTTCCATTTTATTAGATCTCTCAATAAAACCCTGTCAAAATTTAAGTATGTTATGTTCACAGTGGTGTCACTACCTTTAAAAAAAGACCATCAGAAATATGCATATGTGTGCTAAGTTGTTTCAGTCAAGTCTGACTCTTTGCGACCCCATGGACTGTGGCCCGCCAGGCTCCTCTGTCCATGGGATTTCCCAAGCAAGAATACTGGAGGGGGTTTCCAATCCTTCTCTAGAGAATCTTCCCAATCCAAAGATCAAACTCATGTCTCCTGAACTGGCAGGTCAGTTCTTTACCTCTAGAGCCACCTTCTAGTTAAACTGAGGAAGCAGGTAGTTGGGCCCCCCAGGGTAAAGCATTTGGAAATTCATTCCCTGTAGAATGAGACTCCAAGATGGGAATAGCAGGACAATTAAGGAAGAAGGCTGGGCCCTGCCCAGACCACATATTTCTCATTTTTGAAGTCAGGAGACCTCCTCGACCACACATGCACAGAAAGACTTCTTGGAGGTCAAAGGCGATTGATGTTAACTAATGCCAGGTTACCCACAGACCTCTTCAATAGATTCTATCTTGGCTAAGACATGCCTGGGAACATATGGGAGGAACCTGAGAAATACCAAATATGGACTGCAAACCAGGCAAATCAAAGTGAATGGCCATAAGGAAACCCAGAAGAAATGCCCCATAAAAGTAATTCAAACTGCCATGAGGGTGCAACTCAGTGATTTTTCTCTCCCTTTGAGTGTGCTCATGCGTCTATCCACACATACAATAATCTTTTTTCCTCTTGATAAGTATCTGTTTCACTACTTTCCAATTTTGTGAAAATTTTTTTCTGCAAAGTCAAAGGGCTAAGGTCCTTGTCACTGACCACTGGTCTAGTGGCTAGGATCTGGTGCTTTCACCACTGCAATGGGCAACAATCTGTCCTGGAGTCCAAGTTCCACTCCAAGCCATTGCAGGCTGAGGCCACTGGAGATAAAAACAAGGTGGGCTTATTACTCCTTGCAGTAGTGGGCAAGGGGAGAGTGGAAGACACACACCATGAGAAACCATAGATTGTCGCAGGAAGAGGTATTAGATAGACCCTATTCTAGAATAATATATGAGAGAACTTCCAGATGTTCAAGCTGGATTTAGAAAAGGCAAGAGATCAAGTTGCCAACATCCCTTGGATCATCGAAAAAGCAAGAGAATTCCAGAAAAACATCTACTTCTGCTGCATTGACTATGCTGAAGCCTTTGACTGTGTGGATCACAACAAGCAATGGAAAATTCTTTAAGAGATGGGAATACCAGACCACCTTAACTGCCTCCTGAGAAACCTGTATGCAGGTCAAGAAGCAAAGTTAGAACATGGAAAAACAGACTGGTTCAAATTTGGGAAAGAAGTATGTCAAGGCTGAAAATTGTCACCCTGCTTATTTAACATATGTATGTATTACATCATGCGAAATTCCAGGCTGAAGAAAGAACAAGCTGGAATCAAGATTGCCGGGAGAAATATCAATAACCTCAGATATTCAGATGGCACTACCCTTATGGCAGAAAGTGAAGAGGAACTAAATACCATCTTGATGAAGGTAAAAGAGGAGAGTGAAAAAGCTGGCTTAAAACTCAACAGTCAAAAAATGAAGATCATGGCAACAGGCTCCATCACTTCATGGCAAACAGATGGGAAAAAAATGGAAACAGTGACAGACTTCATTTTCATGGGCTCCAAAATTACTTCTGATGGTGACTGCAGCCATGAAATTAAAAGACACTTGCTCCTTGGAAGAAAAGCTATGACAAACCTAGACAGTGTATTAAAAAGCAGACATTACTTTGCTGACAAAGGTCTGTATAGTCAAAGCTATGTTTTTTCCAGTAGTCATGTATGGATATGAGAGTTGGAAAATAAAGAAGACTGAGTGCTAAAGAATTAATGCTTTGGAACTGTGGTGTTGGAGAAGACTCTTGAGAGTTCCATGGACTGCAAGGAGATCAAACCAGTTAATCCTAAAGGAAATCAGTTCTGAATATTCACTGGAGAGACTAGTACTGAAACTGAAGCTCCAATACTTTGGCCACCTGTTGCAAAGAGCCAACTCATTTGAAAAGACCCTGATGCTGGGAAAGATTGAAGGCGTGAAAAGAAGAGGATGACAGAGGACAAGATGGCTATATGGCATGACCAACTCAATCAACACGAGTCTGAGAAAGCTCCAGGAGATGGTGAAGAACAGGGAAGCCTGGCATGCTTCAGTCTATGGGGTCACAAAGAGTCAGACACAACTGAGGGACTGAACAGCAAATTTTAGAATTTGGAGTTTGGTTGGATGATTTAGTGAAGGGTCTAAGAAAATAGGGTATCTCAATAGTTTAGAAGCTGTCAGAATACAAGGGTTATCCTATGATTGGATAATTTTAAAAAGTCCTGTCCCTGGGTCAGGAAGATCCCCTGGAGAAGGAAACGATAACCCACTCCAGTATTCTTGCCTAGAGAATCCCATGGATGGAGAAGCCTGGTAGGCTACAGTCCACGGGGTCGCAAAGAGTCGGACCCGACTGAGCGACGGAATGGATGGATGGATGGACTACAAAGACAAAACTGTTGCTGGTAAACAAAGAGAAGTCACATTTTGGTATTGGATGTTTGAGTGGCACAGTAACCTTGTTTTTTGAGTTTAGGCAAAATTAGGAAGTGGCCTTGTTTTCACTCATTTTATCATGGTTTCTAAGTAACCTTCTCTGGAGTAGAGACTATTTCCCATGATTACGTTTAACCGATAAATTATTTTGGTGTGAAAATGGTTTTCAAATGGATTATATGATGTGATATCATGATGTATAATAAGAAATTTTTATTTGGTGTTTGCCCCTATTTCTGGTACAGAGATCCTAAAACCCTTGGAATTTCCTAAGTAAGAGAGTAACAAAGCATCTTTTGTTATGTTAATGAAATGGCGTTTGAACCTCACCTAATGTGGTTTCAGGGAGAAGCAATCAGTTGATTAAAATTTTAGTCTGTTTCCCCAACTCCCACCTCCAGCCTCCTGGGGAAGTAAGAGGATCTGGATATTGAGTTCAATACAGAGTTATAGGAGCTTCCAGGTTGCTGAGCATGTGGAGATGTTGGTGTTTCGGGGAAAAGCCAATTCTGACTCCATGTTGGAACTGTTTCTTTGACTTGAGTTCCATTGTTTTTGTTATTATGGTGCATCTGTGCCCTGTCATGTCTGACTCTTTCTGATTCCATGGACTGCAGGCTCCACTATCCATGGAATTTTCCAGGCAAGAAAAGTGGAGTAGGTTGCTATTTTCTACTCCAGGGTATCTTTCCAACTCAGGGATCCAACTAGTGTCTCTTGTGTCTCCAGCACTGGTAGGCAGACTCTTTAACACTGAGCCACCTAGGAAGCCCTTTTATTATTATAGTCATAAATAATGGCCTGCCTCAGGAAATCTTGCCCCTCTGCCTGACTTTTAAACTAAAACACCTTTGTTCAGAACCCCGTCCACTTATAGATGGCAGAAAGTAATTAATACACCCCCCTGAGGCTTGCCATTCTAGAAGTAATTTGCAAGATTAATGGTTTTACTTTGTTTCTTTACACTCCCCCCATCTCTGATCTATCATAGAAGCTGGAATCCAGACCCCAAAAAGATGGTTATTTTGAGACATTATTCTGTCATTTTTCTGTCAACTGGCTCTCCAAATAAAGTTCTTGCCTTAGCACTTTGTCACCCATTCATCAGCCTCTTGTGTTACAGGCAGAGTAAACTTGGACTAGGTAACACTGAGAGAGTGATGAACTTCAAGAGGACATGGACATGCTCCACACCTCTTTCCCTTTCTATTTTACAATAAAATGGTAATCTAATAAGTAAAAAATCTCTCTGAGTTCTGTGTACCTTCTATAGCAAACTAATCAGATCCAAGGAAGAGGTTATGGGAATCTCTGATTTATAGCCAGTGAGTCAGAAGCACACATAACAACCAGGGCTTGACTGGCATCTGAAGTTTGGGGTAGTTATCACATTGTTATGTGGTGCTGACTGAAATGAAACATAGCAGGCATGAAATTAAAAGACGCTTGCTCCTTGGAAGGAAAGTTATGACCAACCTTGATAGTATATTAAAAAGCAGAGACATTACTTTGCCAACCAAGGTCCGTCTAGTCAAGGCAATGGTTTTTCCCGTGGTCATGTATGGATGTGAGAGTTGGACTGTGAAGAAAGCTGATCGCCGAAGAATCGATGCTTTTGAACTGTGGTGTTGGAGAAGACTCTTGAGAGTCTCTTATACTGCAAGGAGATCCAACCAGTCCATTCTAGAGGAGATCAATCCTGGATGTTCATTGGAGGGACTGATGCTAAAGCTGAATCTGCAATACTTTGGCCACCTCATGCGACGAGTTGACTCACTGGAAAAGACTCTGATGCTGGAAAAGGTTGGGGGCGGGAGGAGAAGGGGACGACAGAGAATGAGATGGCTGGATGGCATCACCGACTCTGTGGACATGAGTTTGAGTGAACTCCGGGAGTTGGTGATGGACAGGGAGGCCTCGCGTGCTGTGATTCATGGGGTCACGGAGAGTCGGACACGACTGAGCGACTGAACTGAACTGAACTGATGGTTAAAGTGCATGCTAAGCCACTTCAGTCGTGTCCAACTATTTGAGACCCCATGGACTGTAGCCTGCCAGGCTCCTCTGTCCATGGGATTTCTCAGGCAAGAATACTAGAGTGGGTTGCTTGCCCTACTCCAGAAGATCTTCCTGACCCAGAGACAGAACCCATATCTCCTGTGGTTCCAGCAATGCAAGCATATTCTTTACTACTGAGCTATCGGGGAAGAACAATGCTTAAAATATTAGAACAAAAAAAATGTCTTTCCTCTCAGAATCTTGATTATTTCATAAAGATAAAATTCTATAAGTAAAATTATTGAAATAATATATGCATATATATGTATGTCTTTGATATATGCTGCCAATTGCTCTTTGGAAAAATGGATGTACATTAATGATCCCAGAGGCAACAGCATCTTACTATAAAATTATTAGTATTCAATGTGGATACTTAACATACAACCATTTCTAAGACATTAGTAGAAAGATTATACATTCTTGCTTCAGCAACGAAAACATACAATATTTTATTCATATTTATTTTTTAATTAGAAAGTTTTGTCATTGCTTTTTTTAGATCACTTCATAGGAATATCAACTTTACAGCATCCTTGTTTACTACAAACTCTAAATTTTATGATGTTTGCCATGCAGACATTTTATGTTTTTTTATGTCAAATCTATCAATCTTTCATTTACTAATCCTTTATTTTTGGTTAAATTAAATATAATATCCATTTTCTTTTATATCATGCATAGCAAATAATATATTAATTTAAAAATCTTGACACTTTAATATACCTGACTTTTTTTCCAGTTAATAATGCAATAATTTGCTGACAATTCTTTCATTTCCATAGTTTGTGAGGTTTCTGAAACCTTGTTATATCCTTATGTAAGCTGTGTCTCCCCATTATTCATCCCCAAATTTCCCTCTCCATACCACCCATATGCTGACATATCTCTTTATCTTAAAATATTCTTAGTTAATCCATAGGGCATTCCCCATGTCTTCCTCCCCTCCCCCAGTATTTTTCCCTCAAACAGATTCTATACATTTACTGGTTAAGGTCTTTCTTCCTGGGCATTTTATGATTTTTTGTTTGTTTTTTTGTTTGTTAATGAATTACTTTCTTTCATAAACTTCTAAGAGAAAGTTATTTTTTCATTACATATGTAGCAATTTTACTGATAATCCTTTTGTAAGTTTAGTGGTTTTCAGTTGATTTTCTTGGGATTTCTAGTATGTAATAATATTTGTTAGTGTTCTTACCACCTCAGGATAAAAACAAAAAACAATAATTTTTCTAAAGATTATAGCTCTTATATTTTGTCATATATTATTATGTTGATCCAAAGTCTAGAATAAACTTCCTTTGTGCTTGCTCAGTCTCAAATCTATGACTCCATAGACTGTACTATACCAGGCTCCTCTGTCCTTGGAACTTTCTAGGCAAGAATACTGGACTGGGTCGTCATTTCCTACTCCAGGGGATCTTCCCAACCCAGAGATCTAAACTTCATCTCTTTCGTCTCTTATATTGACAAGCGGATTCTTGACCAACTACACCACCTGGGAAGCCCTGAATAAACTTAAAAGTATCAAAATTAATAGGGAACATATTTTATTTTAAATTAAATGTGACTACCTCTAATCTTCACTATTTCAATTGACGTTTTGAAAGTTTGATGTGAAAAATAAAACAGAACAAATCCTAAAGGAAAGGAGAAATATTTCAGCATGCTTCACATCCTCTGCTCCAGTCACTGGTAGACATTTGACTGGTTTCCAAAAAGAGGACATTTTTGATAACAGACAGTGCATGAAGACTGCTTTTGTTCTGTTAATCTGCCTTCCTGATTTTCATGCATAAGTACTTCTAAGAATTACTATTCTGGCCATAGTCAAATGTACGATAAACCTTACATGAACAATTTAAGAACTACTTAGAATTAATCGTGACTGAGATGATTTGCACTTTTTATACTTTTATAACATAGTACAGATCTTTTAAAATATAAATAAATGTCTCTAAACTTATACTCTTTCGTACTGCTTCACACTGCTTTGCATTGATATTTACTGTTATTAAATGATTATTTACCATCATACCAAGTTCTAAATTCCATTAGGACAGGATTCATGTTTTTATTTATCTACTGCCATACCTATATTAGTGTTCTATTGCTGGTGTAACACATTAACACACAGGCAGTGACACAAAATGACACAAATGGATTATATTACAAGTCTTTAGGTCAGATGTCTGATATTGGCCACATGGGACTAAAATTAAGAAGTCAGTAAGAACTGTGCTCCCTGGTGGCTCACACAATAAATATTCTGCCTGTAATGCAGGAGGCCCAGTTTCAATCCCTGGGTTAAGAAGATCCCCTGGAGAAAGGCATGGCAACCCACTCCAGGATTCTTTCTTGGAGAAGCCCATGAACAGAGTAGCCTGGTGGGCTACAGTCCCTAGGGTTGCAAACAGACTGACATGAGGAAGCAAATAACACTTTTACTTTCAGTGAAGAACTGATTTCCTTTTCTTTTCTAGCTTCAAAA
The DNA here is from genome assembly GCF_049115385.1 of Moschus berezovskii. Classification (NCBI taxonomy): domain Eukaryota; kingdom Metazoa; phylum Chordata; class Mammalia; order Artiodactyla; family Moschidae; genus Moschus; species Moschus berezovskii. The sequence continues at coordinate 56,301,114 of NC_142470.1, forward strand.
GACCTTGTAGGTCAAGAAGCAACATATAGAACCAGACATGGAACAATGGACTGATTCCAAATTGGGAAAGGAGTACCACAAGGCTATATATTGTCATCCTGCTTATTTAACTTATATAGAGTCCATCATGAGAAATGTTGGACGGGATGAGGCACAGGCTGGAATCAAGATTGCTGGGAGAAGCATCAATAATTCAGATATGAAGATGACACCACTTTATGGCAGAAAATGAAGAACTAAAGAGCCTCTTCATGAAAGTGAAAGAGGAGAGTGAAAAAGTTGGCTTAAAACTCAACACTCAGAAAACTAAGATCATGGAATCCGGTCCCATCACTTCATGGCAAATAGATAGGGAAACAACAGAAACAGTGACAGACTTTATTTTAGGGGGCTCCAAAATCACTGCAGATGTTGACTGCATCCATGAAATTAAAAGACTCTTGCTTCTTGGAAGAAAAGCTATGACAAACCTAGACAGAATATTTAAAAGCAGAGATATTACTTTGCCAACAAAGGTCTGTACAGTCTAAGCTATGGTTTTTCCAATAGCCATGAGGATGAGATGGTTGGATGGCATCATTGACTCGATGGACATGAGTTTGAGCAAGCTCTGGGAGCTGGTAATGAACAGGGAAGCCTGGAATGCTGTAGTTCATGGAGTCACAAAGAATGAACATGACTTAGCTGAGCAACTGAACTGAAAGACCTTACATAATCCTTAGCTTTGGGCCTTCTTTCTACCTTTTTAAAGCCAGCAATGGTGAGTTGAGTCCTCACTCTGACCGTCTGCCTCACTTATTCACTTTTAAGAACCTCTGTAATTAGTTCAGTTCTGTCACTCACTCATGAATGACTCTTTGTGACCCCCATGAATCTCAGCACGCCAGGCCTCCCTGTCCATCACCAACTCCCAGAGTTCACTCAAACTCATGTCCATCAAGTCGGTGATGCCATCCAGCCATCTCATTCTCTGTCATCCCCTTCTCCTTCTGCCCCAATCCTTCCCAGCATCAGAGTCTTTTCCAGTGAGTCAATTCGTCGCATGAGGTGGCCAAAGTATTGCAGTTTCAGCTTTAGCATCAGTCCTTCCAATGAATACCCAGGATCGACCTCCTTTAGAATGGACTGGTTGGATCTCCTTGCAGTCCATGGGACTCTGAAGAGTCTTCTCCAACCACAGTTCAAAAGCATCAATTCTTCGGCGATCAGCTTTCTTCACAGTCCAACTCTCACATCCATACATGACCACGGGAAAAACCATAGCCTTGACTAGACGGACCTTTGTTGGCAAAGTCATGTCTCTGCTTTTTAATATGCTATCTAGGTTGGTCATAACTTTCCTTCCAAGGAGTAAGCGTCTTTTAGTTTCATCGCTGCAATCAGCATCTGCAGTGATTTTGGAGCTCCAAAAAATAAAGTCTGACACTGTTTCCACTGTTTCCCCATCTATTTCCCATGAAGTGATGGGACCAGATGCCATGATCTCAGTTTTCTGAATGTTGAGCTTCAAGCCAACCTTTTCACTCTCCTCTTTCACTTTCATCAAGAGGCTTTTGAGTTCCTCTTCACTTTCTGCCATAAGGGTAGTGTCATCTGCATATCTGAAGTTATTGATATTTCTCCCAGCAATCTTGATTCCAGCTGGTGCTTCTTCCAGCCCAGCATTCCTCATGATGTACTCTCATAGAAGTTAAATAAGCAAGGTGACAATATACAACCTTGACGTACTCCTTTTCCTATTTGGAACCAGTCTGTTGTTCCATGTCCAGTTCTAACTGTAGCTTCCTGACCTGCATACAGGTTTCTCAAGAGGCAGGTCAGGTGGTCTGGTATTCCCATCTCTTTCAGAATTTTCCACAGTTGATTGTGATCCACACAGTCATTAGAATAAACCCACTCAGTTCAGGATAATCTCCCTATCTTAAAGTCAGTTCGTTAGCAGCTTTAATCCTCTCTGCCCCCTTAACTTCCCTGTGACATATAAAGTAACATATTCAGAGATACCATATGCAGTATTCTTGCCTGGAAAATTCCATGGACAGAGGAGCTTGGGAGCTACAGTCTACATGGTCACAAAGAGTCAGACACAACTGAGCGACTAACACACATATTCAGAAATTCCAGGGATTAGAACATGAACACTGGAAGATGAGGGTTTTATTCTGTATATTACAACACCTTTATTGGCTATCATAATTAGACAACAATAAATTTCTGTTGTATAAACAAATAAATGAATGAATGAAAGCTACAGAACTGATATGTTCTTTAAATAATCAGAAAGTTTTCCAGTATTTCTAATTATTTAAATGTTTTAAACAACAATGGCATTTTTTGATGTCCATATGTTTATTACATGGTATTAAACATTTTGTTCAGGAAAAAACACTAATATATACATAATTCCAAAATTTCAATCTCTGTCTAAACTAAAACTCAAGAACTAGTAATACAGTGGCTTCCCTGGTGGCTCAGCAGTAAAGAATCTGCCTTCAGTGCGGGAGACCTGGGTTCAATCCTTGGGTAGGGGAGAGCCCCTGGAGAAGGGAATGGCAATCCATGGACAGTGGAGCCTCAAGAGCTGGAGTCCATGGGATCACAAAGAATCAGACAAGACTGAGCAACTAACACTTTCACTTTCAGTTATACAGTAAGTAAGCAAATCAAATAATAATAATAATTATGGCCAGAAATTTACAAACAAATTCACTATTAATAACTCCAAAAATCTGGTAAGCAAGATACTTAGGTATACAACATTTTGAATTAAGTGACATATTATCTTTTCCTTCTTTAGAATATTTATACTTCAATGGAAAATAAAGCCTTATCAAGCAGTACCCTCTTATAGGTGGGGAATATATTCCAAGGCCCCCATGGATGCCTGAAATCCTGGATACTACCAAACTTTATATATACTAAATAACAATGGTTTTTGAAAGCCATTTCAAAAGTCATTGTTACATTAAAGAATATATTTAATACATTTTAAGTATCTAACCATATTATATATATATATATATATTTTCTTTTTTTCCTTATGGAGTCTAATAATGAGCTAATAGATTGACTACAAAGCCATGCACAGTGTTAGTTAGTCACAGTCTGATAAGTCTGGTTGGTCATTTCTTAACTATATTGGTGCATTGATGAGACAAATTATGTAAAATTTTAGTGTCAGAGTCCATTCACTTAACATAAAAATGATGCTAATAGCTTATGTGATAAATTTCTATTACCTGCCTCATACTGGGATAAATTGTAGGATTTACTGACAATTCACTGTGCTGGGGATTCCCAGGTGGCTCAGTGGTAAAGAATCTGCCTGCAGTGCAGGAGATGCAGGCTTGATTCCTGGTTTGGAAAATCCCCTGGAGGAAGGCATGGCAACCCATTCCAGTATTCTTGCCTGGAGAATCCCATGGGCAGAGGAGCCTAGCAGATTGTGGTCCATGTTGTCTCAAAGAGTCAGACATGTAAGCATGAACTTTGCTGAAATGTTCAATTTATGTAAAATCTGTTAATCAATCCTCAAAACAATTTTCTTTAGTATAAATTTTGTGTGCTCATTTTATAAATAAGTTAAATTAATTTTAGAGAGGGTATTTGCCTATTTACCTCTGATAACTGTAGATGCAAACTACCAGCTCTCGATTTTTTGGTTCAGTTCAGTTCACTTCAGTCACTTAATCATGTCCAACTCTTTGCAGCCCCATGGACTGCAGTACCCCAGGCCTCCCTGCCCATCACCAACTCCTGGAGTTTACCCAAACTCATCTCCATCAAGCAGTGATGCCATCCAACCATCTCATCCTCTGTCATCCTCTTCTCCTTATACCTCCAATCTTTCCCAGAATCAGGGTCTTTTCCAGTGAGTCAGTTCTTCGCATCAGGTGGCCAAAGTATTGGAGTTTCAGCTTCAGCATCAGTCCTTCCAATTAATATTCAGGACTGATTTCCTTTAGGATAGACTTGTTGGATCTCCTTGCAGTCCAAAGGGAATCTCAAGAGTCTTCTCCAATACCACAGTTCACAAGCATCAATTCTTCAGTGCTCAGCTTTCTTTATAGTCCAACTCTCACATGAATACAAGACTATTGGAAAAACAATAGTTTGACTAGACAAATCTTTGTTAGCAAAGTAATGTCTCTGCTTTTTAATATTCTGTCTAGGTTGGTCGTAACTTTTCTTCCAAGGAGCAAGCATCTTTTAATTTCATGGCTGCAGTTACCATATGCAGTAATTTTGGAGCCCAAGAAAATAAAGTCTGCCACTATTTCCATTTGTTCCCTCTCTATTTGCCATGAAGCGATGGGACCAGATGCCATGATCTTAGTTTTCTGAATGTTTAGTTGTAGCCAACTTTTTCACTCTCCTCTTTCCCTTTCATCAAGAGGCTCTTTAGTTCTTCTTCACTTTCTGCCATAAAGGTAGAGTTATCTGTTTATCTAAGGTTATTGATATTTCTCCCAGCAATCTTGATTCCAGCTTGTACTTCACCCAGACCAGCATTGCTCATGACGTAGTACTCTGCATATAAGTTAAATAAGCTGGGTTACAATATACAGCCTTGACGTACTCCTTTTCCTATTTGGAACCAGTCTGTTGTTCCATGTCCAGTTCTAACTGTTGCTTCTTGACCTGCATACAGATATCTCAGGAGGTAGGTCAGGTGGTCTGGTATTCCCATCTCTTGACGAATTTTCCACAGTTAGTTATGATCCACATTATCATGATCCAAACTATTAACCACAATATTCCATCAACTGGTTTATTTTCCATGACATTCTTTGTTCTGGAAAAGGCTAGATAGCAACATTTCTAGAAAATTTGAAAGTGTGTATCTTTAAAGCCTGGATTTATAGGTCTTTCTGAGACAAAATTCTATTATAACTTTTTCATTGACTTTTGTTTTTTCCTGGGTCAGCTTGGACTCTCCTCATAGCCTCCTATTTATTGGTTCATTATATCATTCAACAAATTTTAGCAGTTACTTTTTGCCAACAAATCTATTAGATGGTATATTGTAATTCTCCTTATGAAGCTATGTCCTACTGTGTAAGTATATTGGGCTTTCCAAGTGGTGAGTGGTAAACAATCTGCCTGCCAATGTAGAAGACTCAAAAGTTGTGAGTTTAATCCATGGGTCAGGAAGATCCCCTGGCCTAGGAAATGGCAACCCATTCCAGTGGAAAATTCCATAGATAGAGGAGCCTGGCAGGCCACAGTCTATGGGGTCACAAAGAGTCAGACATGACTGAGCATATAGACAGAGAAAAAGAATATGGAAAAAAGCCCAATGGAAAGGAGTTGGCCGTTTTTTCTATCCTCTAGAGACTGTCAATGGTTGTCTGATATTTTATTTTAGTTGAGGAAATAAATTAAGTATATTATCTTGCTCTCCATCTTAGTCATCTGTGGATAAAAAACTCCATTCACCTCTTTTGCAATTGTTTTTCCATAGCTTTCCTTGTTGGAATTCCTATTTGTTCATTTTCAAATGAGCAAAAACTTATCTAAATTCCATTTTTACCAAGAGATGAGAAGTGTACATTTTTCTAGTCTGCCAATTTAGGGTTAGGTCATTATACACCCTCACTAGTAATAAAATGTGGCCTGTGAAAATATAACCAACTTCAGTAAACCTTCCATCAGTTTAGATATTAAAAGACCTTTTTATAGAACTCATCATTACATCCACAGTTTCAAACATGCATGTCACAATTTTTTCTTTAATGTTAGACTTTAAGAAGGTTTTTCACAGAATTATGCTGTCCTCTTCATAGAGAGAAGTAAAGAGTAATACTATTTAACTTTGCTCTTATCAGTGTTTGGATAATAGAGCTGAGCCTTGCCTCTCGTCAGTTTTTCTTTTCTTTTTAATTCTCACAGAGTGACTAATAAAGCCAGTCACAGTGAAGTGCTTGGCTGTTAGTCTTAGATGGCAGCTATTGACATAGCCAGTTCAATCAGTCCAGGATGTGTATTGGAAAGGTGAACATCATTAAACACAGTTACTAATGGATTTGGTTTGTCTTAAACTATCAATATTGGTATAGTATTGAAGAACCACAAGTGAGTCAGAGTAATAAAGCAGCACTGTAATAAACATTGTGCAACATATTTCTCTCAGAAATAAATCACGTGTCAGAATATAAATACTATATGTAAAAACGTCTAAGTTGCTTTGGCCAAATGATGGGGGAGTCTACTTCTATAAGGAAATGTGCTATCATGCTGCCTTTGAATTCCCATCCCAAAATTTTAGAAATGCAAATAGTCAAAGGGACTATAAGTTCATTATGGTAACTCTGAAATCCAACAGCAGGAAAATCATTTTAAAGGAAATTATAAGAAAGGCACAAGCACCAAGAAAAGTAATTACATACCACTCAAATCATCATATCCTGGATCTTTATAACCAAACTGGAGAAATTGGAAGGGAAATTTGATTGATTTTATATGGAACACTCATTTGTGACTGAAATGAGCAGTGACTGAATTATTTTTCAGAAGTAGACTTTTCTAACTACTTAGTCACATCTGAAGTCCTAAAATACCCACCTGCCATAAACATACCAACATCCCTTCAAATAAATTATGGCAAAATACTATTACATAGTTGATTTTGCACAGTAATAGGACAGGACAAAGAATAATACAACATATGCACATACCTTACGGGATATCTAAAACATCAGGCCCCTCCTTTGTAAAAGGAGAATGAATGCATGTGTGCTCAGTCATGTCCCACTCTTTGCAATCCCATGGACTGTAACCTGCCAGGCTCCTCTTTCCATGGGATGTCCCAAGAAAGAATATTGAAGTTGGTTGCCATTTAATTCCTCAGAAGATCTTCCCAACCCAGGGATCAAACGCTTGCCTCCTGTATCTCTTGCACTAGCAGGCAGATTCTTTACCACAAAGCCACTTGAAAAGGCCTTGTAAAAGGAGGAGTGATGCCCATTCAACAAAAATATTATTCAGCTAAAATGAAATGATGCAGGTAAAAGCTAAGCATAAATTCAAGCTCATTGGAGATGCTCAGGAAATGTTAAGCTAGTAATAAAATATCTGAAAGAAGAAACTCTTAAGAGACTAAAACACAAGTCACAGACTGGCAAAAAAATATGTGCAAAACAAATATTGAACTAGAGGATAACTGAGGAATGCACCCAAAGAAACCATGAGATACATTGTGAGCAAGTCTTAACCAGGCATGGCATTACTGGGGATGGATGTCAGACTGTGGATATAAATCGTTTAGTCCAAGGGCTCAATACACCTTTGCTTCTCCCACAGTGACCAATAAAGTGCTATGACATTGTTCAGTTTAGCTCAGTTCAGTTCAGTCACTCAGTCACGTCCGACTCTTTGTGAACCCATGAATCACAGCACGCCAGGTCTCCCTGTCCATCACCGACTCCCAGAGTTCACTCAAACTCATGTCCATCCAGTTGGTGATGCCATACAGCCATCTCATTCTCTGTCATCCCCTTCTCCTACTGCCCCCAATCCCTCCCAGCATCAGAGTCTTTTCCAGTGACTCAACGCTTTGCATGAGGTGGACAAAGTATTGGAGTTTCAGCTTTAGTATCAGTCCTTCCAATGAACACCCAGGACTGATCTCCGTTAGAATGGGCTGGTTAGATCTCCTTGCAGTCCATGGGACTCTCAAGAATCTCCTCCAGCACCACAGTTCAAAAGCATCAATTCTTCGGCAATCACCTTTCTTCACAGTCCAACTCTCACATCCATACATGACCACTGGAAAAACCATAGCCTTGACTAGACGGACCTTGGTTGGCAAAGTAATGTCTCTGCTTTTTAATATTTTATCTAAGTTGGTCATAACTTTCCTTCCAAGGAGTAAGAGTCTTTTAATTGTATGGCTGCAATCAGCATCCGCAGTGATTTTGGAGCTCCAAAAAATAAAGTCTGACACTGTTTCCACTGTTTCTCCATCTATTTCCCATGAAGTGATGGGACCAGATGCCATGATCTCAGTTTTCTGGATGTTGAGCTTCAAGCCAACTTTTTCACTCTCCTTTTTCACTTTCATCAAGAGGCTTTTGAGTTCCTCTTCACTTTCTGCCATAAGGGTAGTGTCATCTGCATATCTGAGGTTACTGATATTTCTCCAGGAAATCTTGATTCCAGCTTGTGTTTCTTCCAGCCCAGCGTTCCTCATGATGTACTCTGCATATAAGTTAAATAAGCAGGGTGACAATAATACAACCTTGATGTACTCCTTTTCCTATTTGGAACAAGTCTGTTGTTCCATGTCCAGTTCTAACTGTTGATTCCTGACCTGCATATAGGTTTCTCAAGAGGCAGGTCATGTGGTCTGGTATTCCCATCTCTTTCAGAATTTTCCAGAGTTTATTGTGATCCACACAGTCAAAGGCTTTGGCATAGTCAATGAAGCAGAAATAGATGTTTTTCTGTAAATCTCTTACTTCTTCCATGATCCAGAGGATGTTGGCAATTTGATCTCTGGTTCCTCTGCCTTTTCTAAAACCAGCTTGAACATCTGGAAGTTCACGGTTCATATATTGCTGAAACCTGGCTTGGAGAATTTTTTTTTTTATTGGAGGCTAATTACTTTACAATATTATATTGGTTGGTTTGCCATACATTGACATGAATCCACCCCAGGTGTACATGTGTTCCCCCTCTTGAACCCCCCTCCCACCTCTCTCCTCCCCTTATCCTCCCTCTGGGTCATCGCCGTGCACCAGCCCCGAGCATCCTGTATTATGTGTCGAACCTGGACTGGTGATTCATTTCACATATGATAATATACGTGTTTCAATGCCATTCTCCCAAATCATCCCACCCTCACCCTCTCCCACAGAGTCCCAAAGACTGTTCTATACACCTGTGTCTCTTTTGCTGTCTTGTATACAAGGTTATCATTACCATCTTTCTAAATTCCATACATATGCGTTAGAATACTGTACTGGTGTTTTTCTTTCTGGCTTACTTCACTCTGTATAATAGGCTCCAGTTTCATCCACCTCATTAGAACTGATTCAAATGCATTCTTTTTAATGGCTGAGTAATACTCCATTGTGTATATGTACCAAAGCTTTCTTATCCATTCGTCTGCAGATGGACATTTAGGTTGCTTCCATGACCTGGCTATTATAAACAGTGCTGCAATGAACATTGAAGTACATGTGTCTCTTTCAATTCTGGTTTCCTTGGTGTGTGTGCCCAGGAGTGCGATTGCTGGATCATACGTCAGTTCTATTTCCAGTTTTTTGAGGAATCTCCACACTGTTCTCCATAGTGGCTGTACTAGTTTGCACTCCCACCAACAGTGTAAGAGGGTTCCCTTTTCTCCACACCCTCTCCAGCATTTATTGCTTGTAGACTTTTGGATAGCAGCCATTCTGACTGGTGTGAAATGGTATCTCATTGTGGTTTTGATTTGCATTTCTCTGATTATGAGAGATGTTGAGCATTTTTTCACGTGTTTGTTAGCCATCTTTATGTCTTCTTTGGAGAAATGTCTGTTTAGTTCTTTGGCCCATTTTTTGATTGGATCATTTATTTTTCTGGAATTGACCGGCAGGAGCTGATTGTGTATTTTGGAGATTAATTCTTTGTCAGTTGTTTCATTTGTATTAATTTCTCCAATTCTGAAGGCTGCATTTTCACCTTGCTTATAGTTTCCTTTTTGTGCAGAAGCTTTTGATTTTAATTAGGTCCCATTTGTTTATTTTTGCTTTTATTTCCAATATTCTGGGAGGTGGATCCTGGAGGATCCTGCTGTGATTTATGTCGGAGAGTGTTTTGCCTATGTTCTCCTCTAGGAGTTTTATAGTTTCCGGTCTTACATTTATATCTTTAATCCATTTTGAGTTTATTTTGGTGTATGGTATTAGGAATTGATCTAGTTTCATTCTTTTACAAGTGGCTGACTAGTTTTCCCAGCACCACTTGTTGAAGAGACTGCCTTTTCTCCTTTTTATATTCTTGCCTCCTTTGTCAAAGATAAGGTGTCCGTAGAGAGTGGATTTATCTCTGGGCTTTCTATTTTGTTTCATTGATCTATATTTCTGTCTTTATGCCAGTACCATACTGTCTTGATGACTGTGGCTTTGGAGTAGAGCCTGAAGTCCGGCAGATTGATGCCCCCAGTTGCATTCTTCTTCCTCAAGATTACTTTCGCTATTTGAGGTTTTTAGTATTTCCCATACAAATTGTGAGATTATCTGTTCTAGCTCTGTGAAAAATATCATTGGTAGCTCGATAGGGATTGCAAGAAATGAAGAACCCCAGAGTTAGTAGAAGGAAAGAAATCTTAAAAATTAGGGCAGAAATAAATGCAAAAGGAACAAAAGAGACCATAGCAAAAATCAACAAAGCCAAAAGCTGGTTGTTTGAGAGGGTAAATAAAATTGACAACCCACAGCCAGACTCATCAAGAAACAAAGAGAGAAGAACCAAATCAATAAAATTAGAAATGAAAATGGAGAGATCACAACTGACAACACAAAAATACAAAGGATCATTAGAGAATACTATCAGTAATTATATGGCAATAAAATGGACAACTTGGAAGAAATGGACAAATTCTTAGAAAAGTACAACTTTCCAAAACTGAACCAGGAAGAAATAGAAAATCTTAACAGACCCATCACAAGCACGGAAATAGAAGCGGTAATCAGAAATTTTCCAGCAAACAAAAGCCCAGGTCCAGATGGCTTCACAGCTGAATTCTACCAAAACTTTAGAGAAGAGCTAACACCTATTCTACTCAAACTCTTCCAGAAAATTGCTGAGGAAGGGAAATTTCCAAACACATTCTATGAGGCCACTATCACCCTAAACCCAAAACCTGGTAAAGATCCCACAAAAAAAGAAAACTACAGGCCAATATCATTGATGAATATAGATGCAAAAATCCTTAACAAAATTCTAGCAGTCAGAATCCAACAACACATTAAGAAGATCATACATCATGACCAAGTGGGCTTTATCCCAGGAATGCAAGGATTCTTCAATATCCGCAAATCAATCAACGTAATATACCACATTAACAAACTGAAAAATAAAAATCATATGATTATCTCAATAGATACATCAAAGCCTTCGACAAAATTCAACATCCATTTATGATAAAAAACCCTCCAGAAAGTGGGAATAGAAGCAACATACCTCAACATAATAAAAGCTATATTTGACAAACCCGCAGCAAACATTATCCTCAATGGTGAAAAACTGAAAGTGTTTCCCCTAAAGTCAGGAACAAGACAAGGGTACCCACTCTCACCACTACTATTCAACATAGTTCTGGAAGTTTTGGCCACAACAATCAGAGCAGAAAAAGACATAAAAGGAATCCAAATTGGAAGAGAAGAAGTAAAACTTTCACTGTTTGCTGATAACATGATCCTCTACACAGAAAACCCTAAAGACTCTACCAGAAAACTACTAGAGCTAATCAATGAATACAGTAAAGTTGCAGGATATAAAATCAACACACAGAAATCCCTTGCATTCCTATACACTCTAATGAGAAAATAGAGAAATTAAGGAAACTATTCCATTCACTGTTGCAACCAAAAGAATAAAATACTTAGGAATATATCTACCTAAAGAAACAAAAGACCTGTACATAGAAAACTATAAAACACTAGTGCAAGTAATCAAAGAGGACACTAATAGATGGAGAAATATACCGTGTTTGTGTATTGGAAGAATAAATATTGTGAAAATGAGTATACTACCCAAAGTAATTTATACATTCAATGGCTTGGAGAATTTTGAGCATGACTTTACTAGCTTGTGAGATGAGTGCAATTGTGCGGTAGTTTGAGCATTCTTTCGCATTGCCTTTCTTTGAGATTGGAATGAAAACTTATCTTTTCCAGTCCTGTGGCCACTGCTGAGTTTTCCAAATATATTGGCATATGGAGTAAGCACTTTCACAGCATCATCTTTCAGGATTTGAAATAGCTCAATTGGAATTCCATCACCTCCACTAGCTTTGTTTGTAATGATGCTTTCTAAGGCCCACTTGACTTCACATTCCAAGATGTCTGGCTCCAGGGGAGTGATCACACCGTCGTGATTATCTTGGTCATGAAGATCTTTCTTGTACAGTTCTTCTGTGTATTCTTGCCACCTCTTCTTAATATCTTCTGTTTCTGTTAGGTCCATGCCATTTCTATCCTTTATTGAGCCCATCCTGGCATGAAATGTTCCCTTGGTATCTATAATTTTCTTGAAGTGATCTCTTGTCTTTCCTATTCTGTTGTTTTCCTCTTTTTCTTCGCATTGATTGCTGAGGAAGGCTTCCTTATCTCTCCTTGCTATTCTTCGGAACTCTCCATTCAGATGCTTATATTTTTCTTTTTCTCCTTTGCTTTTCACTTCTCTTCTTTTCACAGCTATTTGTAAGGCCTCCTCAGACAGCCATTTTGCTTTTCTGCATTTCTTTTCCATGGGAATGGTCTTGGTCCCTGTCTCCTGTACAATGTTACGAACCTCCGTCCAGAGTTCATCAGGCACTCTATCTATCAGATCTAGTCCCTTAAATCTATTTCTCACTTCCACTGTATAATCATAAGGGATTTGATTTAGGTCATATCTGAATGGTCTAGTGGTTTTCCCTACTTTCTTCAATTTCAGTCTGAATTTGGCAATAAGGAGTTCATGATCTGAGCCACAGTCAGCTCCTGGTCTTGTTTTTGCTAACTGTATAGAGCTTCTCAATCTTTGGCTGCAAAGAATATAATCAATCTGATTTCGGTGTTGACCATCTGGTGATGTCCATGTGTAGAGTCTTGTGTTGTTGAAAGAAGGTGTGTGCTATGACCAGTGCGTTCTCTTGGCAAAATATATTAGCCTTTACCCTTCTTCATTCCATGCTCCAAGGCCAAATTTGCCTATTCCTCCAGGTGTTTCTTAACTTCCTACTTTTGCATTCCAGTCCCCTATAACGAAAAGGACATTTTTTTGGGTGTTAGTTCTAAAAGGTCTTGTAGGTCTTCATAGAACCTTTCAACTCCGACTTCTTCAGCTTTACTGGTTGGGGCATAGGCTTGGATTACTCTAACACTGAATGGTTTGCCTTGGAAACAAACAGAGATCATTCTGTCATTTTGAGATTGCATCCAAGTACTGCATTTCGGACTCTTTTGTTAATCATGATGGCTACTCCGTTTCTTCTAAGGGATTCCTGCCCACAGTAGTAGATATAATGGTCATCTGAGTTAAATTCACCCATTCCAGTCATTTTAGTTCACTGATTCCTATAATTACTACGTTCACTCTTGCCATCTCCTATTTGACCACTTCCAATTTGCCTTGATTCATGGACTAACATTCTAAGTCCCTATGCAATATTGGAGGTCAAACTACCTCACAATTGCACTTATCTCACACGCTAGTAAAGTCATGCTCAAAATTCTCCAAGCCAGGCTTCAGCAGTATGTAAACCGTGAACTCCCAGATGTTCAGGCAGGTTTTAGAAAAGGCAGAGGCACCAGAGATCAAATTGCCAACATCTGCTGGATCATGGAGAAAGCAAGAGAGTTTCAGAAAAACATCTATTTCTGCTTCATTGACTATGCCAAAGCCTTGGACTGTGTGGATCACAATAAACTGTGGAACATTCTGAAAGAGATGGGAATCCCAGACCACCTGACCTGCCTCTTGAGAAACCTGTATGCAGGTCAGGAAGCAACAGTCAGAACTGTACATGGAACAACAGACTGGTTCCAAATAGGAAAAGGTGTACGTCAAGGTTGTATATTGTCACCTTGCTTATTTAACTTCTATGAGAGTACATCATGAGGAACGCTGGGCTGGAAGAAGCACAAGCTGGAATCAAGATTGCTGGGAGAAATATCAATAACCTCAGATATGCAGATGACACTACCCTTATGGCAGAAAGTGAAGAGGAACTCAAAAGCCTCTTGATGAAAGTGAAAGAGGAGAGTGAAAATGTTGGCTTGAAGCTCAACATTCAGAAAACAAAGATCATGGCATCTGGTCCCATCACTTCATGGGAAATAGATGGAAAAACAGTGGAAACAGTGTCAGACTTTGTTTTTTTGGGCTCCAAAATCACTGCAGATGCTGATTGCAGCCATGAAATTAAAAGACGCTTGCTCCTTGGAAGGAAAGTTATGACCAACCTTGATAGTATATTAAAAAGCAGAGACATTACTTTGCCAACCAAGGTCCGTCTAGTCAAGGCAATGGTTTTTCCCGTGGTCATGTATGGATATGAGAGTTGGACTGTGAAGAAGGCTGATCGCCAAAGAATCAATGCTTTTGAACTGTGGTGTTGGAGAAGACTCTTGAGAGTCCCTTATACTGCAAGGAGATCCAACCAGTCCATTCTAAAGGAGATCAATCCTGGATGTTCATTGGAGGGACTGATGCTAAAGCTGAAACTGCAATACTTTGGTCACCTCATGCAACGAGTTGACTCACTGGAAAAGACTCTGATGCTGGGAAAGGTTGGGGGCGGGAGGAGAAGGGGATGTCGGAGAATGAGATGGCTGGATGGCATCACCGACTCTGTGGACATGAGTTTGAGTGTACTCCGGGAGTTTGTGATGGACAGGGAGGCCTAGCGTGCTGTGATTCATGGGGTTGCGGAGAGTCGGACACGACTGAGCGACTGAACTGAACTGATGCAATACTGCTCTTTACAGCATTGGACCTTGCTTCTATCACCAGTCAAAACCACAACTGGGTATTGTTTTTGCTTTGGCTCCAAACTGTCATTCTTTCTGGAGTTATTTCTCCACTGATCTCCAGTAGTATATTGGGCACCTACCAACCTGGGGAATTCCTCCTTCAGTATCCTATCATTTTGCCTTTTGATACTGTTCATGGGGTTCTCAAGGCAAGTATACTGAAGTGGTTTGCCATTCCCTTCTCCAGTGGATCACATTCTGTCAGACCTCTCCACCATGACCTGCCCATCTTGGGTAGCCCCACACAGCATGGCTTAGTTTCATTGAGTTAGACAAGGTTGTGGTCCATATGATCAGATCGACTAGTTTTCTGTGATTATGATTTCAGTGTTTCTGCCCTCTGATGCCCTCTTGCAATAGCTACTGTCTTATTTGGTTTTCTCATACCTTGGTCATGGGGTATCTCTCCACGGCTGTTCCAGCAAAGTGCAGCAGCTGCACCTTACTTTGAACGAGTGGTATTTCCTCATGGCTGCCCCTCCTGACTTTGGACATTGGGTAGCTCCTCTCAGTCACCACCCTGACCTCGGGCGAGGGGTAGCTCCTCTTGGCCGTTGCCCCTGACCTCGGGCGTGGGGCAGCTCCTCTCGGCTGCCACCCCTGGCCTCGGACATGGGGTAGCTCCTCTCAGCCGCCGACATTGTTAGTATGTATTTAATATGGACTTACTGATTTCATAAAATAAAACTATGCATCCTAGGAAATAAAGTCACCTTTACTGATAACTACTGTGAACCACTATTTTTTTCTTAAATTAAAGTGAATATAATTCAGATACATTACCACACTTAAGTGGAATTCCCAGGTGGCTCTAGTGGTAAAGAACCCAGCTGCCAATGAGATGTAAAAGATGTGGTTTCAGTCCCTGGGTCAAGAAGATCCTCTGATGGAGGGTATGGCTACCCACTCCAGTATTCTTGCCTGGAGAATCCCGAAGCCAGAGAAGTCTGCTGGATTACAGTCCATAAGGTTGCAAAGAGTTGGACATGACTAAAGTGACTTAGCACACACCTACGGAACTATTTTTTTTTTTTTTTTATGTTACAGATCACATACTGGACAGCTGAAAAGTAATATATTTTGTCACCAGGACATATACATGTTCCACTCTACTTTGCATTTCAAAAAGTATCCAGAAAACAGTGTTATATGAGAAAGAAAAATATCCCTGTGAAAATTCTCAAGCGTGTTGCTTACTAAAGTCTGAAGTGTTAAAATGAGGCTCTACTCTCACAGGAAATAAAGCAGTGTTCCTATCCCTGGTCTATATTACTACAGTGAGTTTGAGAAACAAATCATCTACAAACAAATGGCTTTCTTAAAGTTAAAGGACAGTTTATCAGGGAGATAGGGCCAGAGAAAATGCAAAGAAATTTTTAAGGGCAACTTTCTCTCTCTCGTCCTGCCACTGCTTTTCTAAAGGTCTGAGAAATAAGTCTGGAGGTTTAGAGATTAAAGCATACTCTGTTTGACATATCTTGTTAAAAAAAAATTTTTAAAGCATTTTATAGCCATTTTTGTATTCTGAGAAATCCAAATATCTGGTCCCAGGTCTTACTCATATGTACATTTTTACAACTTATGTTGTTTTTTAGAACTAAGAAAATATTTCCCAAAATTTTAAGCTATATAGGATATTCTTAAAACAACAGAAGATCATGATGGGTAAACACATGGCTTTGAAGTCAAAAAAGTAGTCTTATTTTGTGTTTGTGGCTTTTCCAGGACATCTTCCCAACCCAAGGATAACCCACGTCTCCTGCATTGCAGGCAGATTCTTTACCACTAAGCTATCAGGGAAACCCCGGACTCACTATTACAGAGTCTGGGACAAAATAACGGCCTCTTAATGAAATCCATAAGATAATCCCTGAAATCTGTGATAAATATGTTACTCTTTATGGCAAAAGGGACACCAAGACATGATCTAAACCAAGGATCTTGAAATTAATGAAATTAAAAGATACTCTTTGGAAGGAAAGCTATGACAAACATATACCGTATTCAAAAAAAGAGACATCACGTAGTCAGCAAAAGCCTGTACAGTCAAAGCTATGGTTTTTCCATTCATCATGTAAAGATGTGAGAGTTGGACCATAAGGAAGGCTGAGCACTGAAGAACCAATGTTTTTGAACTGTAGTGTTGGAGAAGATTCTTGAGAGTGACTTGGGCAGCAAGGAGATCAAACCAGTCACTCCTAAAGGAAACAAACTCTGAATATTCATTGGCAGGACTGATGCCCAAGTAAAGCTCCAATACTTTAGCTACCTAATATCAGAAAGAGAAGAGGACAATACCACCCTTATTGCAGAAAATGAGGAGGAACTAAAAAGTCTTTTGATGAAAGTGAAAGGACAGTGAAAAAGTTGGCTTAAAACTCAACATTCAGAAAACTAAGATCATGGTATCTTGTCCCACCACTTCACGGCAAATAGATGGGGAAACAATGGAAACAATGACAGACTTCATTTGGTGGAGGAGGGGGGCTTCAAATATCACTGCAGATAGTGACTGCAGCCATGAAATTAAAAGACACTTGCTCCTTGGAAGAAAAGTTATGACCAATCTAGACAGCATATTAAAAAGCAGAGACATTACTTTGCCAACAAAGGTCTGTCTAGTCAAAGCTACTGTGGTTTTTCGAGTAATCATGTACGGATGATGAGATTTGCACAATAAAGAAACTGAGTGCTATAGAATTGATCCTTTTGAACTGTGGTGTTGGAAAAGAGTCTTGAGAGTCCCTTGGACTGCGAGGAGATAAAACCAGTCAATCCTAAAGGAAATCAGTCATGAATATTCATTGGAAGGACTGATGTTGAAGCTGAAACTCCAATACTTTGGCCACTTGATGCAAAGAACTGACTCATCTGAAAAGACCCTGATGCTAGGAAAGATGGAAAGCAGGAGAAGGGGATGACAGAGCATGAGATTGTTGGATGGTGTCACCGACTCAGTGGACACGAGTTTGAGCAAGCTCCAGGAGTTGGTAATGGACAGGGAAGCCTGGCGTGCTGCAGTCCATGGAATCACAAAGAGTGGGACACAACTGAGCAACTAAACTGAACTGAGCTGAACTGATGTCGAGAGCCACCGTTTTGGAAAAGATTCTGATTCTGGGAAAGACTGAAAGCAGGAGGAGAAGGGAATGATGGAGGATGAGATGATTGGATGGCATCACTGACTCAATGGACATGAGTTTGAGCAAACTCCAGGAAACAGTGAAGGACAGGGAAGCCTGCTGTGCTGCAATCTATGGTGTTGAAAAGAGTCAGACTTAGGCAACTTAGACAACTTAGTGACTGAACAACAGTAACTGTGCATATCTCAGGTAGTTATGCAAGTGAAATTACAAAATATATAAAACACTTCATATAATGTTCAACATACAGTAAAACCTTAATTAATATTGATATAAATGTTACTTCATGGAATCAACATTAAAAAGCATAGTTGAAACGTCCTCAGTAGTCAATAAAGTCTGAGAATTACCAATAAATTCATTGTTGCAGGACTTTTCAGAGCACTTAATACATACACATGAATTTTGAATCTCCAAGAGGACATATGCTCTGCAGTGTTGTCCGAAAGTTTTGACTAGAAAATCTAGATATTCAAAGAATAATTTTGTATCCTCTGTAGCATGCTTCAGGAAAATAATGGACTAAATTTTGAGGAAAGATATAAAAGACAAACATATTCTGTAAGGGACAATATATTGAGTTGTTATTTATTATTAATGTTCATATAGGAATATAAAAATTTAATAAATTATTAGCAGTAAAACTATATAAGTAATATTTATAATCTACATTGACAGAAGAGTTTTTCTGGAATTTCCTTTAAAGGACTGATAGTGGTGATTATTAAAACATTAATCATTAAACTAAGTGAAAAAAGTCTGCCTGGCAAGATATCATGAGTCAGGGGAGTCTAGAGATTACTGTGTGTTCAATTCAGAAATGAATATAGAAAGAAGATTTTATCTCCAAGATTATCTAAGACTCAAGGATTCAGACGATAGCCCACTATCCAAAATGTTCTCTCTCAAAGTACATTGATGATATAACGTAGGTTACGCAGGTTTGGAAGAAGCTAAAGAAAAGATTTTGGGTGTTCCATTGGCAAAAGTCTGTATTCTAGATCCACACACTAAACATTCTTTTCAATTTTCAGACTTTTTCTCTTCTTGTTTTTTATGTTTGTTTGTTTCCCAGTAAATACTTTAGATAATGGGCTATTATTAGCTTTGGGGATCATGTCAATGAAGATGGCCAACATTTTAACTAGCACTAAAATTCACAGGGTTC
This sequence comes from Moschus berezovskii, assembly GCF_049115385.1. Classification (NCBI taxonomy): domain Eukaryota; kingdom Metazoa; phylum Chordata; class Mammalia; order Artiodactyla; family Moschidae; genus Moschus; species Moschus berezovskii. The sequence continues at coordinate 56,320,151 of NC_142470.1, forward strand.
TTGTGATGATTCATTTTATGTGCAAACTTGACTGGGCTACAGGTGTATTCAGACATTTGGTCAAACATTATTCCAGCTGTGTTTTGAGGCGGGGGGCGGGTGTTTCTGAAACACATTAACATTTGAATGAGTAGACTGAGTTAAGCACATTATCCTCCCTAATGTGGGTGGGCCTCATTCAATCAACTGATCTAAAATGTGTATAGAACTATTGTGGATACAAGAACATCTTTTTAATCTTCTATATCTTACATGGGAAAGAATCTGTTGGCAGTGTGGGAGACCTGGGTTCAATCCCTAGGTTGGAAAGATCCCCTGAAGATACAAATACTATAGAACAAATTCTGAATTAAAAGGAATTCCTCCACCTCAATATTTGATCTGGGACATCAGTATTCTGTTGTTCTCAGACTCAAGGTGAAACGAGTTTTCTTGAGTCATAAGCCTGCCAGCCTTCAGATTCAGTTCAGTTCAGTTCAGTCACTCAGTCATGTCCGACTCTTTGTGACCCCATGAATCACAGCACGCCAGGCCTCCCTGTCCATCATCAACTCCCGGAGTTCACTGAAACTCATGTTCATGGAGTCAGTGATGCCATCCAGCCATCTCATTCTCTGTCATCCCCTTCTCCTCCTGCCCCCAACCTTTCCCAGCATCAGAGTCTTTTCCAGTGAGTCAACTCTTCGCATGAGGTGGCCAAAGTATTGGAGTTTCAGCTTTAGCATCAGTCCTTCCAATGAACACCCAGGATTGATCTCCTTTAGAATGGACTGGTTGGATCTCCTTGCAGTCCATGGGACTCTCAAGAGTCTCCTCCAGCACCACAGTTCAAAAGCATCAATTCTTCGGCAATCACCTTTCTTCACAGTCCAATTCTCACATCCATACATGACCACTGGAAAAACCATAGCCTTGACTAGACGGACCTTGGCTGGCATAGTAATGTCTCTGCTTTTCAATATGCTATCTAGGTTGGTCATAACTTTCCTTCCAAGGAGTAAGCGTCTTTTAATTTCATGGCTGCAATCAGAATCCATAGATGTGTATGCTGCTGCTGCTAAATCACTTCAGTCGTGTCCGACTCTGTGCGACCCCACAGACGGCAGCCCAGCTGGCTCCACCGTCCCTGGGATTCTCCAGGCAAGAACACTGGAGTGGGTTGCCATTTCCTTCTCCAATGTGTGAAAGTGAAAAGTGAAAGTGAAGTCGTTCAGTCATGTCTGACTCGTGGCGACCCCATGGACTGCAGGCTACCAGGCTCCTCCGTCCATGGGATTTTCTAGGCAAGAGTACTGGAGTGACTTGCCATTGCCTTCTCCGATAGATGTGTATACATGTATGCTAAGTAGTATCTGACTGTTTGGGACCCCATGGACTGTAGCGCACCAGGCTCCTCTGTCCATTGGATTCTCCAGGCAAGAATACTGTAGTGAGTAACCTTTCCCTTCTCCAGATGATGTTCCAGATCCAGGAATCAATTCCAGGTCTGCTGCAATGCAGGCAGATTCTTTATTGTCTGAGCCACCAGGTGGCGCTAGTAGTAGTGAACCCGCTTGCCAATACAGGAGGCAACAGATGCAGGTTAGAAGCCTCGGTGGGGAAGATCGCCTGGAGAAGGGAATGGCAACACTCTCCAGTATTCTTGCCTGGATAATCCCATTGACAGAGAAGCCTGGTGGGTTTGTAGTCCGTAGAATCGCAGAGAGTTGGACACGATTGAAGCAACTTAGCATAGTTAGATAAATAGACAGACAGATAGATAACTTCTGAAGAGATAATGTCTGTGAACTTTCCAGAATAGATGCATTGGCAGTGGGGATTAAATGAATGAAGTAAAGTTTATGGTGGTCCCTCAGCTGTTAAGTAGCAGTATTCTAAAGAGAATAACAGAAATGCATCAACTATGTAAATGGAATTGCTGAAGATGATTTAGAGATTCAGAGTCTGAGTCATTTGAAAAATGAGGACTGCAATAAATGAAACATTGAAATCAGGAGAGGAAACAGGGTTAAGCTCTGATTGATTTCTTTTTTAATTTTTCAGTGGGATACAAGGAGAGGAGGAGAGGAAAGGACAAACAACTCTTTAAACTTTGTCCTCAGTGAGTCTGAGTTACATCAAGCAGTTAACATTTGTCAATAATAACAGGGAGCTTGAGGAAAAAAAAAAAAAAATTTAGGCAAGGTAAAAAATGTATAAAAGTATTCTTGAGAGGTAATATATGTAATATTTACATATTTCTTTATGAAAGTGGAAGTGTTAGTCGCTCTGACTCTTTATGACCCCATGGACAGCAGCCCACCAGAATCCTCTGTCCATGGAATTCTCCAGGCAAGAATACTGGAGTGGGTTTCCATTCCCTTCTCTAGGGGATCTTCCCAACCCAGGGATCAAACCTGGGTCTCCTGCATTGCAGGCAGATTCTTTAAGGTCTGAGCCACCATGGAGGCCCATGTATTTTTATATGCACACATAAATACAGCCAAGGACAGACATTAGGGGTGATTTGTTGTTATCCTTTGGGTACTCCCACAGCCTGGAACACTGTGGTGGACATAGACTTCTCTCAGTAAGTGATGTTTTACTGATCTAAAATGTGCATGGAACTATTGTGGATACAAGGAGAATACATTCTATACTTGTCTCACATGGTAAAGAATCTGCCTGCAGTGTGGGAGACTGAGTTATACCCTTGGGTTGGGAAGAACCCCTGGAGAAGGGAATGGCAACCCACTCTAGTATCCTTGCCTGGAGAAATCCATGGACAGAGGAGCCTGGCAGGAGCCCTATAGTCCATAGGGTCGCAAAGAGTGGAACACACACAAACATACTTGTCTCAGAATCATTCCACTGAATTATTTTCTCTTTTCTTTTCTCTTATCTCTTTGTCAGACTGTATTTTAAAAAATATTATATTCTCAGATAAAGCCACTATTTAAGACACAAGATCTCATCTCATATTATTACATTAAAGTGCATCTCATAATTAGGTGCTAAGATGTGATTTAGTATCTCCATATGGACTTTTATTAAGAAAATTAAATTTAATGCTTGGACAATATGACTTTTAACTGGATTGAAAATTGGCTGCTAAATTTTCAGCAGAGGAATAAAAACCTGTATAAACGCTGTTACCACAGGTCTACTGGATCTCAGAAAAATGATATGGTACAAGCCACGATTACAGAGGCATCCAAATGCAACAGTTATCCAGAAAGGAAATAGACTATGATTTGGTACAAATTTAGCTGCAATATTAAAACATAGGCAAAAAAGCATTCAAACCAATGAAGATAAAAGTTAGCTAATGTTCAACTTACCCAAATAAGAAAACTATGAGCAAGCCTACAACATTTTAATTGATTCCTACATCCTTTTCGTTTTCCTAATTTTAGGAAAAGCACTTAATTAATCCTGATGCCATGTGATGTTCATTTTTGTGGACACCATTTATTAGGTTGAAGAAATATCTTTCTAGTCCTGGTGTGTTAAGTGTGCTTATCTTGATAATGTTGGATTCTTTTCAATTTTTTTTTTTTTGCTATACTTATTGAAATGATTATGTTTTTTCCTTTATTCTTATAATATATTGTATCACTTCCCTCTTGTTATTATAATAAATATTTACAAACATGGAATTGGCTTTGGAACTGGTTAATGGGAAAAGGCTAAAAGAATTTTGAGAAATATGATAGAAAAAAGCTACACTGACAATAGAAATACGGATGTGAAAGACTCTGCTCATGAGAGCTCAGAAAGAAGTAAAGGGCTCAACAGACATAATGTATATCATCTTATAGCAGGGGTTGCCAATTGGGCTACACAGGAGGAGGGAAATGGTGGGTGAGCGAGCAAAATTTCATCTGTATTTACAGCCACTCCCTATCGCTAACATAACCACCTGAGCTCCACCTCCTATGAGATCAGTGGTTGCATTAGGTTCTCATAGGAGCATGAACCCTACTATGCTTGAATCATCCTGAAACCATTACCCTCTCTGGTCTGAGAAAAAAACTGTCTTCCATGAAACCAGTCTCTTCTGTGAAAAGGTTGGGGACCACTGTCTTAAAGTATATTTAATGTGTCAGTCACTCAGTCATGCTGATTCTTTGTGAGGTCATGGACTGTAGCCCACTAGGCTCCTTTTTCTAGGGAATTATCCAGGCAAGAATCCTGGATCCATTTTCCAGGGGATCTTCCCAACCCAGGGATCAAACCCAGGTCCCCCACATTGCAGGCCGATTCTTTACCGTCTGCACCATCAGGGAATTGCAAGAGTATATTTAAATTATCATAAACTGTTGGTAAAAATATGGACAAGTTGCTGGTAAGGACTCAGAAAGAAATGAGGAACATATTATTGGAAACTAGAGGAAAGAAGATCTTTATTACATAGAGGAAGAAAATGTAGCTGAATTGTGTTGTATAACATAATAAATAAATTTAGATTATAGCTAAGGAAGTTCTCCAGCAAACTGGTGAAGGTGTGGCCTGGTTTCCTCTTGCTGCTGCTAAGTCACTTCAGTCATGTTCGACTCTGTTCGACCCCATAGATGGAAGCCCACCAGGCTCCCCCATCCCTGGGATTCTCCAGGCAAGAACACTGGAGTGGGTTGCCATTTCCTTCTCCAATGTGTGCAAGTGAAGTCGCTCAGTCGTGTCCAACCCTTAGCGACCCCACAGACTACAGCCAACCAGGCTCCTCCATCCATGGGATTTTCTAGGCAATAGTACTGGAGTGGCTTGCCATTGCCTTCTCCGTTCCTCTTGCATCTTAGAGTAAAATGTAACCAGTAAGAGGTAAATTGAGAGAATAACTGTTAAGTAAAAGGAACCAAGACTTTATGAACTGAGAAATTCTCAACCTATCTGGATAGCAAAAGACGCTACAATTAGGATGTGGAAATGTTTATCATCAAGAACACATGTTCTAGAGAAAACAAAGTGCCTGGACAACCTTTTCTTAATTCCTTAGAAGAACCAAAAGTTCAGACTATTCATCTCAACAGAGGCCAAGAATAGAGATAAGATGATTCAGGGGAGATTTGTGAAAGAGGCTTTGTTTTAACTGAGTGAATCCTTGTGGGATGCATGGAAGATCCACAGGTAGAACATTTGAGAATATTCTTCCAGCAGAAATACTGTGAGCTTCGAATAAAAGGGACAGAAGGAGGAAGAAATAAAAGAGGACTGTCAAACACCTCAAATTCTACAAGTATGAAACAGACTGATAAGACTACTCAGGGGCCAGCAGGCACTGTCCTTCCTGATAAAGAAGAATGACTCAGAGTATAGAACTTTGAGTCACAGATTGTTTCCATGCATTATAACCTAATGGAATTTAGTGTGTGTGTGTGTGTGTGTTCAGTTGTGTCCAACTCTTTGTGACCCCATGGACTGTACCCTGCCAGGCTCCTTTGTCCCTGGAATTTTCCAGGCTAGAATGCTAGAGCGGGCTGCTGTTTCCTATTCCAGTGGATCTTCCCTGCCCAGCCACCACATCTCTTCTGTCTTGTGCATTGGCTGCCTGCCTTTTTTTTTTTCCTCTCTCTTTTTACTACTGCACCACCTGGAAATTCAATGGAATTTACCATACTTGATTTCAAAATTGCTTTAGAATCGTTGACAAGTTTCTTACTTCTACTTTTAACCTTGGAATAGAAATGTCATAACTGTTATCCATGACTGTCCTACCGCTATATTCTGGCAGCAGACAACTTCTTTTCTTACTTAACAGGTTCACAGATAGAGATGAATCTTGCCCTGGACTGGATCATATAGAGACTGTAAACATTATCTGACTATTTAGATAGAAAGATTTTGGACTTTGGAGTTCATGATATTTAAATAATAGAATTTTGAACTTTGAGTGAGTGTTGTAATGATTTGAGACCTTTGGGAATGAAGTGAATGCAGCTTCAATATCAAATGTAAATCTTTGACATTCAGCGGGTATACTATAATTAAGAGAATAAGGTCATTAAAATATGTCCAGGGGCTTCCCTAGTAGCCCAGTGATAAAGAATCTGCCTGCCAATGCAGGAGATGTGGGTTATATCCTTGGGTTGGGGAGATCCCCTGGAGAAGTAAATGGCAGCCCACTCCAGTATTCTTGCCTGGGAAATCCCATGGACAGAGGAGCCTGACAGGCTACAGTTCATGGGGTCACAAAGACTCAGGCACAAGTTAGCAACTAAACAACAGCAACAGCAAATATGTACAGACCTGTGAATATGTTATCTTACATGGTAAAAGTAACTTTGCAGATGTGATTAACTTAAAGATATTAAGGTGAGAAAGTTATCCTAGATTTTCTAGGCAAGTCCAATGTAATCACAGGGGTCCTTATGATAAAGAAGCAAGAATATCAAAGACAGCAAGTGATGTGACAATGGACACAACGAAGAAAAGGCAGTGTGATCTGGGTCCATGAGCCAAGTAATGAATACAGCCTCTAGAAACTTGCCTTTTCCAGGAAAGAAAAAAACAAAAAATATTCCCTAGAACCTCCCTAAGGAAACGCCTTGACATTAGCCCCATGTAATACTGATTATGGACTCCTGACCTCCAGAACTACCTCCAGGATCTGTGGTAATTTGTTACAGCAACAATAGGAAACCAGTGTACATGATGTGCTACATTGACAAAACACGGTTCACAGGAGGAGGGAATGGCAAACCACTCCAGTATTCTTGCCACAAGAACCCCAAGAACAGTATGAAAGGGTAGAAGGATATGACACTGGAAGATGAGCCCAACAGGTCAGAAGGTGTCCAATATGCTGCTGGGAAAGAACAGATGGCAATTATTAACAGCTCCAGAAAGAATGAAGCTGCCTGTCCAAAGACGAAATGATACCCAGTTGTGGATATGTCTGGTGGTTAAAGTAAAGTCTGATGCTGTAAAGAACAATATTGCATAGGTACCTGGAATGTAAGGTCCGTGAATAGATTGGATGTTGTCAGGCAGGAGATGGTAAGAGTAAACATTGACATCTTAGGAATCAGTGAGCTAAAATGGACTGGAATGGGTGAATTTAATTCAGATGACCATTATATCTACTACTATGTGTAACAATCGCTTAGAAGAAATGGAGTAGTCCTCATAATCAAGAAAAGAGTCAGAAATGCAGTACTTGGTTACAGTCCAAAAAATGACAGTATGATCTTGGTTTCTTAACAAGCCAAACTATTCAACATCACAGTCATCCGAGTCTATGCCCCAATCACTAATGCTGAAGAAGCTTAAGTTGACCAGTATTATGAAGACCTACAAGATTTACTAGGACTAATACAAAAAAACGATCCTTTTCGTCATAGGAGACTGGAATCAAAAGTAGGAAGTCAAGAGATACATGGAGTAACAGGCAAGTTTGGCCTTGGAGTACAAAATGAAGTAGGGCAAAGGCTAGCAGAGTTTTGTCAAGAGAACATGCTGCTCAGAGCAAAAACCCTTTTCTAGCAACACAAGAGATGACTCTACACATGGACTTCACCAGATGGTCAATACCAAAATCAGATTGATAATATTTGCAGCCAAAGATAAAGATGCTCTCTATAGTCAGCAAAAAGGAGATCTGGAGGTGACTACGACTCAGATCATCAGCTCCTTATTGCGAAATTCCAGCTTAAAGTGAAGAAAGTAGGGAAAACCACTAGACAATTTGGGTATGACCTAAATCAAATCTCTTATGATTACACAGTGGTGGTGATGAACAGATTCAAAGGATTAGATCTGATAGACAGAGTGCCTAAAGAACTGTCAGTGGAGACTCATAAGATCGTATAGGAGGCGGTCACCAAAGCCAAACCAAAGAAAAAGAAATGGAAGAAGCTGAAGTGGTTCTCTGAGGAGGCTTTACAAGTAGAAAGAAAAGAAGGAAAGCAAAATGCAAAGGAGTAAGGGAAAGATATACCTGACTGATTGCAAAGTTCCAGAGAATAACAAGGAGAGATAAGAAAGTCTTAAGTGAACAATGCAAACAAATAGAGGGGAAAATAGGATGGGAAAGACTAGAGGTCTCTTCAAGGAAACTGGAGATACCAAGGGAGTAGTTCATGTAAAGATGGGTACAATAAAGGACAGAAACAGTATGGACCTAACCAAAGCAGAAATATTAAGAATAAGTGTCAAGAATACACAGAAAAAACTGTACAAAAAAGATCTTAATGACCCAGATAAGCACTATGGTGTGATCACCCACCTAAAGCCAGACATTGTGGAGTAAGAAGTTAAGTGGGCCTTAGGAAGCACCACTACAAAGCTACTGGAGATGATGAAATTCCAGCTGAGCTTCTTCAAATCTTAAAAGATGAGACTTTTAAAGTGCTGCACTCAATATGCCAGCAAATTCGGAAAACTCAGCAGGGGCCACAGGACTGGAAAAGGTCAATTTTCACTCCAATCCCAAGGAAAAGCAATGCCAAAGAATGTTCAAACTACTTCACAACTGCACTTATTTCACAAGATAGAAATTAATGCTCAAAATTCTTTAAGCTAGGCTCTAACAGAATGTGAACCAAGAAATCCCAGATGTTCAAGCTGGATTAAGAAAAGGCAGAGGAACAAGAGATCAAATTGCCAACATCCGTTGGATTATTGAAAAAGCAAGAGAGTTCCAGAAAAACATCTTCTTCTGCTCCATTGACTATACTAAAGCCTTTGATGGTGAGTGTGTTAGTCTCTCAATCCTGTCTGACTCTTTGCAACCCTATGGACTATAGCCTGCCAGGCACCTCTGGCCATGGTATTCTCAAGTCAAGAATACTGGAGTGGGTTGCCATTCCCTTCTCCAGGAGATCTTTCCAATGCAGGGATCGAACCTAAGTCTCCCGCATAAAAGGCAGATTCTTTACCATCTGATCACCAGGGAAGCTAGCTAGAGTAAAATAAAAGGGTTCAGTACTAAAGTAACTGAATGTTAAAATATTAGAAATCATACAAATGATAGTTCACTATCACAAAAGTCTAGTGGGGAGATGGAGAAAATATTTCCAATTAAGTGACTGAAGCAATTTGTGTTTTTTCTTCTTAAAAGTCTTTATCTGTCCTCTGGTGTTTAAGAGGTGGATCTTCATGATTGTCTTGATTTACAGTCTGGTTCTTATAAAGTATAGCAGAAGGAATCTTAAAAGTGATGTATAACATTTCCTTGTTAGGGACCACATTTCTTACTAGGTGAACTGAACTACATGTCTGCAAGAAAATGCCTAACACAGTTCGAGCTCATTGCTGAACATCCCTAGCTGGATTAGCACCTTTGGAAAAGCTGTAACAGTGCACAATGGGAAGGAGTTCACTGCCACATGGCTGTCCATCTAAGAGTGTTTTGAAAGAGCTGAGAAACTCAATAGGCTTTGCTGGCAAATTCATCAAATTCATGACAATGTGCACAGAGTATTTTCTTTCTTTTGACAGTGGTCCCAGCTGCTGCATTAACTCTTCTCTGACCAGTCCTTGCAGGAAGTCTTTCCCATCCAAGTTAAAGGCTTTTACCTTTTGGTCCACTTTATTTAATTTAAAATTGTGCAGTAGCCATTTATGAGATTCAGGATTGAGATTATTAGCAAACACAGTGCAGTTTTTCTTTGCTGCTGGAATGGCAAAGGGCCCAAGCAACCCTAGGAAAAACATCAAATAGGACATTCCCCAGATTGCAGAAGTTCTGTGATATGGCTGTGTTCTATGGAGAGATGAGGATTCCAACAGACTTTTGAAAAATCAAATTCATAGGTGTAATTGTTTTCTAAAACCTTGGTCATCATATTCTCCTCTCCAGATAGTACTTCCAATTGGAAATTTTTATAGATATTATCATTATTGATTTGTGAGGATCGAAACAAACTGTGGAAAATTCTTCAAGAGACGGGGATACCAGACCTCCTTACCTACTTCTGAGAAACCTGTATGCAGGTTAAGAAGCAACAGTTAAAAGCAGATGTGGAACAATGGACTGGTTCAAAATTGGGAAAGGAGTACATCAAGACTGTATATTGTCACCCTACTTATTTAACTTACATGCAGAGTACATCATGAGCAATGCCAGGCTGGATAAAGCACAAGCTGGAATCAATCAAGCTGAATGGATAAGAAAGCTTTGGTACATATACACAATGGAGTATTTCTCACCCATCAAAAAGAATGCATTTGAATCAGTTTTAATGAGGTGGATGAAATTGGAGCCAATTATACAGAGTGAAGTAAGCCAGAAAGAAGAACATCAATACCGTATATTAACGCATATATATGGAATTTAGAAAAATAGTAACCTGAACCCTGTATAAGAGACTGCAAAAGAGCCATAGGCATTTAGAACAGTCTTTGGGACTCTGTGGGAGAGGGTGAAGGTGGAATGATTGGGGAGAATGAAATTGTAGCATGTATATTATCATAAGTGACCAGTCCAGGTTCGACGCATAAATTTTCCTCTGTTCAAAAAAAAAAAAAAAAAGATTGCTGGGAGAAATATCAATAACCTCAGATATGCAGATGACACCACCCTTATGGCAGAAAGTGAAGAGGAACTAAAGAGCTTCTAGATCAAAGTGAAAGAGGATAGTGAAAAGGTTAGCTTAAAACTCAACATTCAAAAAACAAAGATCATGGCATTCAGTCACATCACTTCATGGCAAATAGATGGGGAAACAATGGAAACATTGGAAGACTTTATTTTCTTGGACTCCAAAATCACTGCAGATAGTGAATGCAGCCATGAAATTAAAAGACACTTGCTCTTTGGAAGAAAAGCTATGACCAACCTAGACAGCATACTAAAAAGCAGACACTTTATTTTGCCAACAAGCTAAATGGTCTATCTAGTCCAAAAAGCTATGGTTTTTCCAGTAGTCATGTATGGATGTGAGAGCTGGACCATAAAGAAAGCTGAGTGTTAAAGAATTGATGCTTTTGAACTGCAGTGTTGAGGAAGACTCTTGAGAGTCCCTTGGACTGCAAGGAGACCCAACCAGTCCATCCTAAAGGAAATCAACTCTGAATATTCATTGGAAGGATTGATGTTGAAGCTAAAGATACAATACTTTGGCCACCTGATGCAAAGAACTGACTAATTAGAAAAGACCCTGATGCTGGGAAAGATTGACGGCAAGAGAAGGGGACAATAGAGGATAAGATGGTGGGATGGCATCACCAACTCGATCAATAGGAGTCTAAGCAAACTCCAGTAGTTGGTGAAGGACAGAGAAGGCTAGCATGCTGCAATCCATGGGATCACAGAGTCAGACACGTCTGAGTGACTGAGCTGAATTGAATGCAAGGTTTATCCTAGAGAATTTTCCATGTTAGCAGAATGACTATTGAGAAGAATTCATATTCTGATGTTGGAGGGAGTATTCTGTAAATATTTGTCTATAAAGAAGGCTTGGCACTGAAGAATTGATGCCATTGAATTGTGGTGCTGGAGAAGACTCGAGAGTTTCTTGGACTGAAAGATCAAACGAGTCAATCCTAAAGGAAATCAATACTGAATAGAAGGGTCAATGCTAAAGCTTAAGCTCCAATACTTTGGATACCTGATGCAAAGAGTTGACTCATTGTAAAGGACTGTGATGTTTTGAAAGATTAAGGGCATGTGGAGAAGCAGATGATAGGATGGGAGAGTTGGATGGCATCACTGACTCAATGGACATGAATTTGAGCAAACTCCAAGAGATAATGAAGGACAGGAAATTTTGGTATGCTGCAGTCCAAGGAGTCGCAGAGTCAGATACAACTTAGTGACTGAACAATCTGGTTTATAATATTATTCACATATTCTATTTCTCTGTTGAACTGCTGTATTATTGTTTTATCCATTATCAAAAATTAAGTATTGAAGCTTCAGATTTTTATTATTGAATTATCTGTTTCTCCCTTTAACTGTGTCAGCTTTTGCTTCATATGTTTTGGGGCTGTGTTGATAATAAACTGTGGAAAATTCTGAAAGAGATGGGAATACCAGACCACCTGCCTGCCTCTTGAGAAACCTGTATGCAGGTCAGGAAACAAGAGTCAGAACTGTACATGGAACAACAGACTGGTTCCAAATAGGAAAAGGAGTACGTCAAGGTTGTATATTGTCACCTTGCTTATTTAACTTATATGCAGAGTACATCATGAGGAACGCTGGGCTGGAAGAAGCACAAGCTGGAATCAAGATTCCCGGGAGAAATATCAATAACCTCAGATATGCAGATCACACCACCCTTATGGCAGAAAGTGTAGAGGAACTCAAGAGCCTCTTGATGAAAGTGAAAGAGGAGAGTGAAAAGGTTGGCTTGAAGCTCAACATTCAGAAAACAAAGATCATGGCATGTGGTCCCATCACTTCATGGGAAATAGATGGAAAAACAGTGGAGACAGTGTCAGATTTTATTTTTGGGGGTTCCAAAATCACTGCAGATGCTGATTGCAGCCATGAAATTAAAAGACACTTACTCCTTGGAAGGAAAGTTATGACCAACCTTGATAGTATATTAAAAAGCAGAGACATTACTTTGCCAACCAAGGTCCATCTAGTCAAGGCTATGGTTTTTCCCGTGGTCATGTATGGATGTGAGAGTTGGACTGTGAAGAAAGGTGATTGCCGAAGAATTGATGCTTTTGAACTGTGGTGCTGGAGAAGACTCTTGAGAGTCCCTTGTACTGCAAGGAGATCCAACCAGTCCATTCTAAAGGAGATCCATCCTGGGTGTTCATTGGAAGGACTGATGCTAAAGCTGAAACTGCAATACTTTGGTCACCTCATGCGTCGAGTTGACTCACTGGAAAAGACTCTGATGCTAGGAAAGGTTGGGGGCGGGAGGAGAAGGGGACAACAGAGAATGAGATGGCTGGATGGCATCGCCGACTCTGTGGACATGAGTTTGAGTGAACTCCGAGAGTTGGTGATGGACAGGGAGGCCTGGCGTGCTGTGATTCATGGGGTCGCGGAGAGTCGGACACGACTGAGCGACTGAACTGAACTGAACTGAACTGACAGGTGTATATATGCTTATAATTGTCATATTTTTCTAATTATAAATTAACCCTCAATAAGGATAAATGGTTTCTGTGCATGTATGCATGCTCAGTCATGTTCAACTTTTTGTGACCCCATGGACTGTAGCCCGCCAGGTTCCTCTGTCCTTGGAATTTTCCAGGCAAGAATACTTGAATGGGTTGTAATTTCTTACTCTAGTGTTTCTACTTCTCATGTAATTACTTTCTTTTTTTATTTTATTTTTTTGCAGCCCCACGGACTGTAGCCTACAAGGCTCTTCCATCCATGAGATTTTCTGTTTTTTATTTTTATTGGAGGCTAATTATCTTACAATATTATATTGGTTGGTTTTGCCATACATTGACATGAATCCACCCCGGGTGTACATGAGTTCCTCCTCCCAAACCTCCCTCCCACCTCCCTCCTCCTTTCATCTCTGAGTATATTTTGCCTGATTTTAGTACAACTAGTTCATCTCTCTTTGACTATCACTTTCATGTAAATGTTTCCATCGTTTTCTTTTTAATCTATTTATGTCTTTGAATTAAAGTATGCATCCTGTAGCTAGTATATTTGTTCTACCAACATCTGTCTTTTGATTGAGGTGTTTAATCCACTTGGATTTAATATAATTACTGATAAGCCAAGGGTCGGACACGACTGAGCGACTTCACTTTCACTTTTCGCTTTCACACATTGGAGAAGGAAATGGCAACCCACTCCAGTGTTCTTGCCTGGAGAATCCCAGGGATGGGGGAGCCAGGCTACTGTCTGTGGGGTCGCACAGAGTCGGACATGACTAAAGTGACTTAGTAGCAGCAGCAACAGCAGGGTTTATATTTGTCCTTTTGCTATTTGTTTCCTTATGTCTTGTGTTTTTTTCTTTTTCCTTTTTCCTTGATTTCTATCTTTTACTTTTGTTAAATATATATTCTCTTGTTGTTGTATTAGTCACTCAGTTGTGTCTGACTCTTTGCAACCCCATGGACTGTAGCCAACCAACCAACTCTGTCCATGAAATTTTCTAGGCAGAAATACTGGCGTGGGTTGCCATTCCCTTCTCCAGGGGGTTCTTCCCAACTCAGGGATAGAACCTGGATCTGCTGCATTGTAAACAGATTCTTTACCATCTGAGCTATAGGAAAGCCCACATGTTCTCTAGTGTATCTTTTTAATTTTATTGTTGTTTGTTTCACTATATTTATTTCAGTTATTTTTGTAGTTTGCTCTGAAAATTACAATTAGCACCTTAATGTGAAATAATCTAGTTGATTCATGCCAATTTATTTTCAATACTGTGCAAAAACTTCTGTCTAAAATACCCCATTTCCTCTTCCTCCTTTGTAAAAATGTACATCTGTATAAATGATAGGTCCATTAATACAGCTTTATGTTTATTGATATTCAGTTGTCTTTGAAAACAGATTGGAGAGGAAAAGAATTACAAAATAATGCATGTATATTGCCTTTCATAATGGCTACACAGTTATCATTACCAATAGTATTTTCACACTTCCTTTCATTCTTTATACATTATTTCCTGTACTTCTTTGAATTTATTTACAATAGCTTATTTAGAATCTTTTTCTGCTAAGTCCAAAATCTGGTGCCCCTCAGGGCCTTTTTCTATTAGCTGTTTTTCCCCCAATGTATGTGGAGTTACCTTCCTGTTTCTTCTGATGCCTTGTATTTTGTTGCTGTTGTTGTTACAAACAAATAGAACTATTTGTAAAAACTCTGGTATTAGATCCATCCACTTCCCACTTAATGGACTAAGTTCTGAATCATTCAAATAGCCACCTATTTTCCAGGGAGCTGAAAGTTCAGACAAACTATTGACTCTGTACTGGAGATGATGCTTTAACAGAGCTCCACAGGCAAGTTCAGTCTTTTCATTCTCTGCAATGGCTGCTGGCTTTTACCTGCTACACCTCTAAGGTGAGGAGGGAATGGAAGAAAAGATTAGCCCTAAATTGAAATATTACAGATCCCACCGTCTTACCAAAGTTCAGCAGCCTATCTTGTATAGACAATTTTTAGTTCATTCTGTGGCTTTGGCTAATTACAGACTTCTGAAATGATTGGCTTTAGTTGTTTTGCTTATATTTTATTGTTTTAAAAGGAAAGTGAGTTCATCAAAGTCCTCTCCCTGCCAAAGAGGTTGATCCTCCCCAGGTTAACATCTATTTTAAAGCGTATATCTCTAAGTATACCTCAATCATGGTGCAAAGTCTGAACACTAGAAAAAACAGTTAAATGTGATGCTGACATTTTCAGAAAGCCTGTGATCATTCAGAATAAAGAAAATCTGCACAGCTAAGTAATATAGTTAACAAGGAAAAACAAAGACACATGGATAGAATTTCCTCGCTTTTATTGGCATGCAGTTCAAGTCCATAAAAAAAAGAAATGAAAGAGGTCTTAAAAGGGATATTACATACTAATCCCAAGTAAGATTTATCAGACAGGAGAGCCAGCAGCCACTTTGGTATCTTAACTTATTTTTCAATTTTACAATTCATAAAATACTCACCAAGGCATGACACAAGTTTGGAGTTCAAGCATGGTGCATTTTATGTTGCAAGATCCATTAAAAGCAATAATTTGTAAGATCTTCAAGAAGAAAGTGTGCATTTTTTTTCAAAGAGGGAAGCAGGACTCCTTAACCCAATTTTATGTGAAAAGTAATCTCTTTCTCATCTGTGATTGTGGTTGAAGCTGGCGGACTAGGACAATGAATGGCATCTCTTCATGGCAGAAGTTCTTTTCCACAAGTATGAAATGACAATCTGGCTTTCCCTCAGGAGAAAGCAGTAAATCTCAACCTCTGATCAGGAATGACAGGGACTTTGATCATGAACCCATTCTGCTCAGGATTACCTTTCTCTGCCTAGTTTTATCCTTCACTGTCCAAAATCCAGAGTATGAACAGAGCAGTTTGACAAGATTCACTTATTTCGCATCATCAGCCTACTGACCTTCCTTCCTCTATGAAAAGTGGAATTCTAATGTAAAAAGGCAGTGCCAGAAGGACGGAATGGAAATGTCCCAGCTGGTTGCTAACCAGGTCTGTAAACTTCAGTTTCATTCTTCCTAAGCCTTACTCTCCTCATCTATAAACTGTTGTCCCACCTGGTTTTATTAGATTATCAAATGAGATCATGCATACTTAAAACAATATTAAATACAACACTCAATGAGATGTTTTGACTGTTCATAGGATTAACACAATTCTATTGAAAGAATCTTGAAAAAAAATCAATCTCTAATGTTTAATTAACTGCATTGCATTTGTTCCAAATTTACTATAAGTGATGATAAATCTCTACCCTATTTGGCATTTTTAACACTTTTAATTATTGTTTATTTAAGACATTAAAATAAAATTACACTGAAATGATTAACACTGTTTTGTAGGAATTCCAGTATAAGATCACCTATAAGTTTCACAAAATCAGGCTGGCAACATGAGATCTGTGAGAGCAGGACATTTAACTAGATTCCACCTCCCCACAGCTTGTTTTAGGAGAAGAGACCTGTGGGTCATTGATATTTGATGTAAATGGACTTTATTCACAAGTATTTTAGGAAAAAACAGAAAGACCATCTCAGTTTATAAATCAATGATAAGTAAAAAGCTAGTCAAGACTCTGCTCAATATTATGCAACAATATT
The DNA here is from genome assembly GCF_049115385.1 of Moschus berezovskii. Lineage (NCBI taxonomy): Eukaryota > Metazoa > Chordata > Mammalia > Artiodactyla > Moschidae > Moschus > Moschus berezovskii. The sequence continues at coordinate 56,336,802 of NC_142470.1, forward strand.
GCAACCTAAATGGGGGAAATTTTGAAAAAGGATACACATATACTGAATCACTTTGGTGTACACTTGAATCTATCACAACATTGTTAATCAACTATACTCTAATGTAAAATAAAAAGTTTAAAAAAATTGAAATAAAAATGCTCTGCCCTATACATATCACTTTTCTCTGTGACTCACTTCTGTTTGAGAACTTCAGTCATCCTTCTGAGGAAAGATGTGTAAATCATAAGATTCTTATGTCATGGATTTGTTTTTCAATCTTCAAATATATACTGCATGTCTACAAAGGTCCATACAATCCACTCTTCAAGGTTGTGGTGGTAATGCAAGGCAGACCAGATGAAGTCTAGAAGAGTACCAAGGTGGTCAATAAAGGTATGGAGTCTCAGTGCTATGTTTATCTTTCATTTTCGTTCTGTTCTTCCAAATGTAAAACTGCCCATGCTACATTTATCTCTTTCAATACTTAAAAATACTAAGGATATTTGAAATAAATCTGCATAAGTTCACAATATAGTAACAATATCATTCAAATCTCCCTCCTCCACAAAGGGTCCCTGCTTTTCCACTCTATCCACTCCAACCTGCCCTAGATCTCCATGCAGAAATTATGTCTCACTGCCCCGTCTCTTCTTAGTCTTTTTTATTGGATGTCTCTCACAGCCTTTATCCTAGTCCTTTATCTTCTGTTAAAATTTTGTGAGTCTGTTTTATCCTCCGTGGTTTCTTATAATCTCCTGGAAGGCAGAGTCCATATCTGATTCAGTTTATTCAATCCCATGACTTCCAATATATATGTGAGCGATATATATCAGAATAATTCTTCCCATGACACTTGGAACATTGCCTGGAACATAATAGGTGCTCAATAAATATTAAATCCAATGAATGATTGCATGAAGTTGGGCTAAATTGAAGGACAATCCATATATAAATGTAAGATGTAATTTTTAATGCCCTTGGCAATTTTGAAGACTGGAATAATGACTTTTGCCTTTTAAAATATCTATTTTTTCCAGGCAAGAGACAAGAGAGAAATTTGTAAGTCTCCTTTTGGACTCCAGATGCATAGTGAATACAAGAAACCTATAATTAAAATAATAAGAGATTTGAAAAATCAATGCCCTTACCAGAAGTTTAGGTCATTCTGTAAAATTTAAGTCTATGGACAAAACCTGAGCTTCTACAGCTGTTATCTAGGTGTTGGGTCAAGTAAGAAAATTAGAGAGTTAAACAAGAATTGCTTAGACCCCAATGACAGTCCAAAGCACAAGCCAGTTTAATGCAACATTCTTTTTCACAGTTGCATTCAGAGAGAATGAAAGCTTCTCAATTCAGTACACACTGAACACTAGATTTTATCTTCTCAGTGTGGAATGTTTTATAATGACTGTGAAGTTTCATGAAATGAAGATATTATGTTATTGTTTGACTAGTTCGAGCTCCATGAAGCTGGTATGCTAGAAACAAATTACAGTTTTAATGGAGACTTTTCTACTCAAATTTATTTTCTTCTACTTATTAAATTAACAATCATCTGCAATTCTAATGAGTCCTTCACTGCTCACTTCATTGTTGTTACTGTTTTTGAAAAAAAAATTCATTTTAGTTTTCTTCAATAAATAGAAGATGTTGGCTTAGCGTTTGTTTTGATATTATTTTTAAATTTAGGGTTCAGGTTTTTCCCCAGCCTGATTAAGATATTAAAATTGAAAATATTTAATATGTACAATGTGCCATTTTGATATAAGTAAACTTGGTGTGCTGATTATACCACAATCAGGCTAATTAACATAGTTAATTACCTCCCCTCACATAGTTACCATGTGTCTATGTGTACGTGCGTACACACTTAAAATCTACCCTTAGCAAATTTCAAGTATACAATATAGTATTATTAATCATATTTACCATGCTTTACATTAGATTTTTAGAGCTTATTCATCTTATAACTGAACATGTATAACCTTTTACCAACACCTTCCCATCCTTACCATTTTCCAGCTCCTAGCAACCACTGTTCTACTCTGTAGGTTTGACTATTTTAGATTCTTCATGTGAGTGCTATCACGTAATATTTGTCTTTCTGTGTCTGATAGTTTAAAATAATATCTTCTAAGTTCATCCACAATGTGGATGAATAATACTGTCTAAATTTACCCACAAATGGTAAACTTTCCTTTTCTTTTAAGGCCATATTACACTGAGAGGGAAAAAGAGAGAGAGATTTACCTATCTATCCATCCATCAATGTATCACAGTTTCTTTATCCATTCACTCATCAACAGATACCAAGATCATTTCCATATTTCGGTCATGGTGAATACTGCTATAACAAAAATAGCATCATCTATTAATAAGTGTGGAGTTTGTTGTTGTTTTATTTTTGCCTCACAGACATCTTCTTTGTGTCCATCCCGTTAAAGTCAAATGTCTTCTGTGTTTGGTTGCCGAAAGCTAATCACCCACCATCAACTCTGCAGTGAGTCTAATGTCATCCATTTTTCAACCTAAATCTGAATTGGTGGGAAGTGGATTCAATTACACACAAGAAAATATAGAAATTAATTTATATCTCCTATGATTTTGTTTTAGTTTTTCTTGACAGTATCTCATCTTTGTCACCAGGAAATAAAGAATATCTGAAGGAAACAGTAGGCCACAGCAGAGTCTAGTGAGAAGGGTGTCCTTATGTTGGGCTGACCCAGTGTCAGTAACTGAGCCCAAGAAGTTGCTCAGCCTTGTCTAACTCTTTGTGACCCCAAGGGCTGCAGCACACCAAGCTTTCCTGTCCATCACCAACTCCAAGAGCTTGCTCAAACTCATGTCCATCAAGTCAGTGATGCCATCCAACCATCTCACCCTCTGTCGTCCCTTTCTCCTCCTGCCTTCTATCTTCCCTGGCATCAGGGTCTTTTCCAGTGAGTCGGTTCTTTGCATCAGGTGGCCAAAGTATTGGAGCTTCAGCTTCAGCATCAGTCCTTCCAATGAATATTCAGGGTTGATTTCCTTTAGGGTTAGTGCTCAGCCATCTTTATGGTCCAACTCTTACATCCATACTGGAAAAACCATAACTTTCATTATACGAACCTTTGCTGGCAGAGTAATCTCTCTGCTTTTAATATGCTGTCTAGGTTTGCCATAGTTTTTCTTCCAAGGAGCAAGCATCTTCCAAGAAAGCAGGTAAAGTGGTCTGGTATTCCCATCTCTTAATGAATTTTCCACAGTTTGTTGTGATCCACACAGTCAAAGGCTTTAATGTAGTCAGTGAAGCAGAAGTAGATTTTTTTTCTTTTAATTCTCTTGATTTTTCTACGAGGCAATGGAGCCCAAGCAGACTAAGGAGAAAATTCAGGCATGAAAGTGGCCTAATGTTAGTCCTCAAAAACACAGAAAGGGACTTCCAAGTGAGTCTCACATGGGATGTCAGAGTCCAAGCTAGATGAGGAGGGTATATGTGGGGTTGGCCTTGTGTAGGGTTTTCTAACTCAACCAGAATGAGAATACCCATAACAGGGCATGGCTAGGTATGGGAGTTCAGAGCCCCATTGGGAGGAGAATGGTGTCCCACGTGAGAGAGTGAATGGCAACAGCGATTAGAGAGTACATACATATTTGGGGTTGATCAAATCAGCACTTTTTTTTTTGGTGCCCAGCTGTGTGCTTTTTGTGACCCCCATGGACTGTTGCCTGCCAGGCTCCTCTGTCTGTGGAATTTTCCAGGCAAGAACTGGAGCAGGTTGCCATCTCCTACTCCAGGGGATCTTCCTGACCCAGTGCTCAAACCTGCATCTCTTTTCTCCTGTATTGGCAGATGGATTCTTCACCACTAACACCACCTGGGAATTAGTACGTAAACTAAGGAAAACAGAGCCAAGTTTCTCACTGTTGGAGAGAAGAGTCACACATATGGAAAGGGAGAAAATTAGTATGAATCCTGCAATGCTGGGATGAAATTATTCTAAAGAATAGTGACATCTTGATAGCAATGAAAAGATCAAGCACCCAGATTTTGTTTCTGAATGCCAGTCTCCACTTAAAAGGGATCAGGAATCTTTGAAGAAATGGCAGATTGCAAGACTGAAAAGGCAAGTATAAATTAAAATGTTGCACAAATTAAAATGCTGCACTTCCTAGTCAGATGTAATGCAATGTCATATTTGTGATATTTCTGCCAAAGACGTAAAATTGAATCAAATTGTGAGGAAACATCAAATCCAATCTGAGAGGCATTCTACAAATTAATTGGTCCATACTCTTAAAAGTGACAAGATCTTGAAATTCAAGGAAACAGGAGCTTTTCCAGATGAAAAAGAATAAAGAATCATGACAACTAAATACAATATCTGCTTCTGAAATAGATCCTTTTACTAAAAGTTACATTATTGGGATAGTTGTAGAAACTTGATTGAGATTGAAGGAATAGAGAGAAGTAATGGATGGATGTTAACTTCTCTGATTTTTATCACTGCACCATAGCAATGTAGGAAAATATTCATATTTGTAGGAAACACACATACTAACACATTCAGTTCTTTGTATTGTATTGTACTAGTAGCTACTCTGTCAGTGTGGGACTGCTCCAAAACAAAAACAAATTAAATCAAAATCAAACTGAATGCACTTATCCTTTGAGAAATCCTACTTCTAGAAATCTATGGAGATGTTCAGGTAGGAATATCAGGGTATTGGCATAAATATATTCATGCTAACATTGTTTATAATATGGAAAATTTGGAGATAGCCTAATCTTGAACAACAGAAGGAGTGTTAAATTGTGGTCAGGTCATGCCATACAATATCATAGAGCTATCAGGAAAGGGTTGATCTCTACATATATATAGATGGGAAAATTGCTCAGGACATACTGTTGAGTGAAAAAAATGCAAGATGCAAAACAACATATACAATATAATTTAATTTTCATTTAAAAACAACTCCAAAACAACCAAAACTAAATGCAAATTATTTAAAGGTACATGATCAAATTAATTTGCAGTATATATGGTATATATCCACAAACACTTTAGTAATCCCAGATCATTCTTCTGTTTTATTTCACTCCCACTTACTGTATACACAGACTAAAATGGAAATTTACACAGCAAAAATAAGCTCACGTATTGACTGATCTTTTATTCAGCTTTTAAGATCCAAACGCATTTTTGTATCAGCATAAGCAGCAAATTATACTTTGTCTTCAACCCCAAAAGCAAAAGCATTATCCTCTTTTCTATAAGATCAGGGTTTTCTTAGGAGGGAAACATCCACGTTGTTTCAGTCTAATGGTTTCTTAACATTGGAGTGGGAGTGAATTTTCTGACCTACAAGGGTCCATTTTCTTTTTTACCCTTTCTTTTTGTTCATTTTATCTTCATACAACAAATACCTTTTTGTGAGTTGATGCCCAGAAAAAAACTACTGTTGGCATTTCTCTCTCTCTCTTTTTTAACCCAGCATCATAGCTGGGACACAGTCCACTGATCTATTAATTCCACGGCTCAGTACCTTAGCCAAGAATCCATAAGACTTTTACGAGGGCAGAAATGATCCTCTTAGAATTTTATACAGAGATATTTGGTAAGCCTTTTCAAACTCAGGAGATCATCCCCAACTCAACTATTCTGAAGTAAAAGTGGATGTGTTAGTCACTCAATCACGTCCAACTCTTTACAACCCTATGAACTGTAGCTAGCCAGGCTCCTCTGTCCATGGAATTCTCCAGGCAAGAATAATGGAATGGGTTGCCATTCGCTTTTTATTATTATTATTATTTTAATTGGAGGCTAATTACTTTACATTATTGTATTGGTTTTGCCATACATTGACATGAATGTGCCCTGGGTGTACATGCATTCCCCATCTTGAACCCCCCTCCCACCTCCCTCCCTATTTCATCCCTCTGGTTCATCCCAGTATACTAGCTGGGAATCTTCTTGACCCGGGGACTGAACACAGGTCTCCAGCATTGCAGGCAGATTCTTTACCATCTGAGCCTCTAGGGAAGCCCCAATTATTCTTAATTCACTTCTCAAGGCAATTTCAGAAGGAGCATAACATCAGCTACTACTTCCTAGAGGAGAAGCTGAAATACTTCCGAAAACTTCAGTACTTCAAATACTTCAAAATACTTAAAGGTATTCAGCCATTCTATTGGTTTCCACCAGCTTTCCATGTGGTTTTCCTTAGGAAGAGACAGGAAGGTATGATTTAAACCCAGTGATACCCCCAGCATGACAAAGAACCCCTTCCTGGTCAACTTTTTTACTTCTTACGATTTAGAATCACCCTCTTAAGAACTAAATGATTTGAGTATATGATTTTATCACCACAGCACTCCAAAAGGGAAGGTATTATCATTCACCTTTAACTGATGAGTAGACTGTATATAAATTGACAAAAATTTACTTCTAATACCTTCATATTTTTAAAGTTTCTTTTTTCTGTTTATCACTTTGGCTGCATTCATTCGTTCATTCCACAGATATATACTGAATATGTGCATGTTCTAGGCATGAGGATATTTAAGAGGAAAGAGTGTGCTAACATACTGATACATTCTACTTTATTATTTTTTAGCTCTTTCCTAATATTTGAGATGAAATATTTTCAATAAAGCCCATCTCTATACTATTATCAAAAAGATTGTATATTGAATTGTGATTTTTTATTTAAATATCTGTCATCTCCACTGATCAGTTCTAAGCTTCCCTGAGGTCAGGGTTAGCCATTTGTTACTAAACTCTTGGTTTCTGGCTTATTTGTTATGAAGCCCTGAAGCCTGGTATATATTTATTACATTTTGAATGAATGGTTATCAGGTTCATTCCAATAAGGGAGCTTATCATCACAGTTATGTTTTTTCTTTGCCAATCAAAATGTTTGCAGTCTAATCATTTTTGAATTTTACTCAATATGTTTCATTGCCTTCCATATCCAGTCCATGTTAGAAAACAGGGTGTGATGCAGTGCCCAAGGGAAGAAAAAAGCTTAACATTCAAGGTCACCATTTCTGTGATGAATCCAGTTTGACTCTCATGTGAGTCTTGAAAGGTTGCATTTAGGGTATCCTTAGGTTGAGTAGTGTTTCCCTGTAAGAATGAGATGATGACAGATAAAGCAGGGCCTGGAGAGAGAGATGACTTGGTATGAGGGACCACTTGGCAGACACAGACTAGTCCCTAGGAAAAGGGGGGGTTTTCTATGAATATCCAGAAATGATTGAGTGGATTCTTTTACATAAAACACAGAAGAACAACAACCAAAGTAATTATGTTTATTAATATGATTTCACTCATATCCATAAGCTGGAGACACCCCGAAGCATTACAGAAATTAAAGTACTGGGAACCAAGGAGCTATTATGACATCTTCATTTTTACACAAGAGCAACTGCTGCTGCTGCTGCTGCTGCTGCTAAGTCAAGTCAGTAATGTCCGGCTCTGTGCGACCCCATAGACGGCAGCCCACCAGGCTGTTCTGTCCCTGGGATTCTCCAGGCAAGAATACTGGAGTGGGTTGCCATTTCCTTCTCCAATGCATGAAAGTGAAAAGTGAAAAGTAAAAGTGAAGTCATTCAGTCATGTCTGACTCTTCGCGACCACATGGACTGTAACCTACCAGGCCCCTCCGTCCATGGGATTTTCCAGGCAAGAGTACTGCAGTGGATTGCCATGTCCTTCTCCACAAGAGCAGAGCAGGGCTCAAAAATAGGTTTCCACAGTCAACTTCAGCAGCTCTGACCATATTCCAATTCAACTGCTTTATTGAATCACAGTTCCCCTACTGAGAGGACATTTCATTTGTCTTCACTAATGTAAATCCTATCCAGGCTTCAAAATTCTGACAAAGTTCGTCCTCTATCACATTTCATCAGATATTTGTTTGATGAGAGGTATCTGTGGGGCTTCCCTGGTGGCTTCGTGGTAAAGAATCCACCTGCAATGCAGGAGAAGCAGAAGGTGCAGGTTTGATTCCTGGGTTGGGAAGATCCCCTGAAGGAAAAAATGGCAACCTGCTCCAGTGTTCTTGCTGGGAAAATCCCATGGATAGGTGGGCTATAGTCCATGGGGTCGCAAAAAGTCAGACAAAACTAAGCATGCAGCAAGCAAGGTATCTATAGATGCCTTAAATCTGTACACATGTTTTGGTAATGAATTATATCATTTCAATACTTCTAAATAACATAACAAATCAGTGTAATATCAGCCATACAAGCAATATATTAAATAATCATGCACCGATCACCTTGTTTATTCCAGAAACAATTCTAGTACAACATTACCCACATACAGAAGGAAAGGAAAACATTAATTGAGCACCTAGTATATGTCAAATGTCATTCTGCTGCTGCTGCTGCTAAGTCACTTCAGTCGTGTCCGACTCTGTGCGACCCCATGGACGGCAGCCCACTAGGCTCCGCCATCCCTGGGATTCTCCAGGCAAGAACACTGGAGTGGGTTGCCATTTCCTTCTCCAACGTGTGAAAGTGAAAAGTGAAAGTGAAGTTGCTCAGTCTTGTCCGACTAGTAGCGACCCCATGGACTGTAGCCCACCAGGCTCCTCTGTCAATGGGATTTTCTAGGCAAGAGTACTGGAGTGGCTTGCCATTGCCTTCTCCGAAATGTCATTCTAATAAGACATTATTCACAGGTGGAGGATGCAACTAGCAGGAATGAGCACGGATTGAGGCACAATCTTTATTGCATTACTCCTAAAGAAATGAGCATGCATTGACTGCCTGTTGTGCACCAGGTAGTACCCTGGATAACATTATTCATAACATAGGGGAAGGGAGCGTGCCTTGAGCACACACTATATATCATACAGTATTCCTGTTCAACCTTACTCACAGAGGAAAATAAAATAAGCAGTCATTAAGTGCACAATATATCACAGAAGCTATTCTACTACAGACTTGGTCATGCAGAAATGGAAAGAATTTGCACTAAGCACCGAGTATATGCCAGTCATTAGTACATTAAACACACATTAATGGAGGAAAAAAGGCATGCATTGAGTGCCTAGTATATACCCTACAATAGTCTTTCTATAAGTAGCAGGGGTGGGGAAAAAAGTATACACAGTGAATTGACTATAAGGCAGATGTGTGTGTGTGTGTGCTAAGTCACTTCAGTCATGTCTTATTTCTTGCAACCCTATGGACTGTAGCCAGCCAGGCTCCCGTGTCCAAGGGATTCTCCAGGCAAGAATACTGGACTGGGTTGCCCTGCCCTCTGCCAGGGGATTTTTCCAACCCAAGGATCAAACCCATGCCCCATTATGTTTCCTGCATTAGCAGGTGGGTTCTTTACTACTAGCACCACCTGGGAAGCCCCATAAGGCAGGTATTATTCTGAAACTATATTACTTACACATAGCTTAGGGAATGGAGAAGGCAATGGCACCCCAATCCAGTACTCTTGCCTGGAATCCCATGGGTGGAGGAGCCTGGTAGGCTGCAGTCCATGGGGTCACGAAGAGTCGGACACGACTTCACTTTCACTTTCACTTTCCTGCATTGGAGAAGGAAATGGCAACCCACTCCAGTGTTCTTGCTTGGAGAATCCCAGGGATGGGGGAGCCTGGTGGGCTGCCGTCTACGGGGTCTCACAGACTCGGACACGACTGAAGCGATTTAGCAGCAGTAGCAGCAGCAGCAGCCGCAGCAGCTCAGGGAAAAAGAAGGCATTGATCATCTATCATTCAGTTCAGTTCAGTCGCTCAGTTGTGTCCGACTCTCCGCGACCCCGTGAATCACAGCACGCCAGGCCTCCCTGTCCCTCACCAACTCCCGGAGTTCACTCAAACTCATGTCCACAGAGTCGGTGATGCCATCCAGCCATCTCACTCTGTCGTCCCCGTCTCCTCACGCCCCCAAACTTTCCCAGCATCAGAGTCTTTTCCAGTGAGTCAACTCGTCGCATGAGGTGGCCAAAGTATTGCAGTCTCAGCTTTAGCATCAGTCCTTCCAATGAACACCCAGGACTGATCTCCTTTAGAATGGACTGGCTGGATCTCCTTGCAGTCCAAGGGACTCTCAAGAGTCTTCTCCAACACCACAGTTCAAAAGCATCAATTCTTCGGTGATCAGCCTTCTTCACAGTCCAACTCTCACATCCATACATGACCACGGGAAAAACCATTGCCTTGACTAGACGTACCTTTGTTGGCAAAGTAATGTCTCTGCTTTTTAATATACTATCAAGGTTGGTCATAACTTTCCTTCCAAGGAGCAAGCGTCTTTTAATTTCATGGCTGCAATCAGCATCTGCAATGATTTTGGAGCCCCAAAAAATAAAGTCTGACACTGTCTCCACTGTTTTTCCATCTATTTCCCATGAAGTGATGGGACCAGATGCCATGATCTTTGTTTTCTGAATGTTGAGCTTCAAGCCAACCTTTTCACTCTCCTCTTTCACTTTCATAGAGAGGCTTTTGAGTTCCTCTTCACTTTCTGCCATAAGGGTAGTGTCATCTGCATATCTGAGGTTATTGATATTTCTCACGGCAATCTTGATTCCAGCTTGTGCTTATTCCAGCCCAGCGTTCCTCATGATGTACTCTGCATATAAGTTAAATAAGCAAGGTGACAATATACAGCCTTGACGTACTCCTTTTCCTATTTGGAACCAGTCTGTTGTTCCATGTACAGTTATGACTCTTGCTTCCTGACCTGCATACAGGTTTTTCAAGAGGCAGGTCAGGTGGTCCGGGATTCCCATCTCTTTCAGAATTTTCCACAGTTTGCTGTGATCCACACAGTCAAAGGCTTTGGCATAGTCAATGAAGCAGAAATAGATGTTTTTCTGGAACTCTCTCGCTTTCTCCATGATCCAGTGGATGTTGGCAATTTGATCTCTGGTGCCTCTGCCTTTTCTAAAACCTGCTTGAACATCTGGGAGTTCACGGTTCACATATTGCTGAAGCCTGGCTTGGAGAATTTTGAGCATGACCTTACTAGCGTGTGAGATGAGTCCAATTGTGCGGTGGTTTGAGCATTCTTTGGCATTGCCTTTCTTTGGGATTGGAATGAAGACTGATCTTTTCCAGTCCTGTGGCCATTGCTGAGTTCTCCAAATGTGCTGGCATATTGAGTGCAGCACTTTCACAGCATCATCTTTCAAGGTTTGAAATAGCTCAACTGGAATTCCATCACCTCCACTAGCTTTGTTCGTAGTGATGCTTTCTAAGGCCCACTTGACTTCACATTCCAAGATGTCTGGCTCTAAGTCAGTGATCACGTTATCGTGACTATCTTGGTCATGAAGATCTTTTTTGTACAGTTCTTCTGTGTATTCTTGTCACCTCTTCTTAATATCTTCTGCTTCTGTTAGGTCCATACCATTTCTGTCCTTTATCGAGCCCATCTTTGCATGAAATGTTCCCTTGGAATCTCGAATTTTCTTGAAGCGATCTCTTGTTTTTCCTATTCTGTTGTTTTCCTCTATTTCTTTGCATTGATCACTGAGGAAGGCTTTCTTATCTCTCCTTGCTGTTTTTTGGAACTCTGCATTCAGATTTTTATATCTTTCCTTTTCTCCTTTGCTTTTCACTTGTCTTCTTTTCACAGCTATTTGTAAGGCCTCCTCAGACAGCCATTTTGCTTTTTTGCATTTCTTTTCCATGGGGATGGTCTTGGTCCCTGTCTCCTGTACAATGTCACGAACCTCCGTCCAGAGTTCATCAGGCACTCTATCTATCAGATCTAGTCCCTTAAATCTATTTCTCACTTCCACTGTATAATCATAAGGGATTTGATTGAGGTCATATCTGAATGGTCTAGTGGTTTTCCCTACTTTCTTCAATTTCAGTCTGAATTTGGCAATAAGGAGTTCATGATCTGAACCACAGTCAGCTCTTGGTCTTGTTTTTGCTAACTGTACAGAGCTTCTCCATCTTTGGCTGCAAAGAATATAATCAATCTGATTTCAGTGTTGACCATCTGGTGATGTCCATGTGTAGAGTCTTCTCTTCGTAGCAGCAGTAGCAACAGCTCAGGGAACAAGAAGGCATTGATCACCTATCATTTCCAGGCACTATTTTAGAACAACATTATCACACATAGGTGGAAAGAAACAAGTAGAAATTTGTACCATGTATAATCTAAGCAGTATTGTCGCCCCAACATTTGCACACCTAGGAGAGCCAACAATGCATGGAGCATCTACTATGTGTCAAATATTACTCTAATAACACATTACTAAAATGAAAAAAAAGGATTTTTTGGTGTCTTTACTATTGCCCAATTTTCCCATTGCTGCAAAGAAAACAGCATGCATTTCAGCCTTCTCCAATTTGCATAAATATGAGCTGCAGCTACTCCATAAATCGTATCTGAGTGTGAATTATAAGGGCTGAAATGCTTTGACTGCGTTACCACTTTCTTTAGTTCACACATAGCTTACCATTATTAAAGCCCACTTTCAAATGTGCCCTTCTTTGGGGGGAGTCTGTTGATAGGGGCTAGCACTATTCCCAGGTGTGAAATATGTGTCCTTTAAAAATCAAATAACCTGGCTGGGTGCTATGCTTCTTGATTAGTTTCACAGGTAAGCAATTCAAAAAATTGATTTTGAGTTGCTTGGGAAATTTCACAGGTGGCTCCTTCCCTGTTTATTGTGAAAAAATTCACTGTTTGGGGGTACCCTCATATCTTTGCTGAATTTATTAATCAGCCTCCATGAGTCATATATGTCATCATTGTATTTAAATCACTCCTAACTCACTTTTCAGTTTCTAATATTATTATCAAAATATTGTCAATGTAGTGTATTATTACAGTTGGGACCTGCATCAAGTTTCCTCCAATCAAATACTGATAACAGATAAATTCAAATAACCCTGTAATAATACATACAGTAAACGTTCTTATGATCCTTCCTATAGGAAGACAAACTGAGATTGGTAGTGGGAAAAAGCATTGGGAAGACTAACTACTGAGTATCAGTCTCCTTTAGTGTTTCCCCCCCGCCCCACCCCACTGTTCAAACTATCTGAGAGTCTCCTGATGCAATAGGTGGAATTATTTTATTCAATCCTGGACAGACTACTGTTAGTCTCCATAAACCATCTGCCTTTCTCATCATCAAACTGAGCTACTGTGTAGTGAATTTCTTGGTACCAACACTCCAGTTTCTAATGTTACTAATTTAAATGGCAGTTTATTTTTTTCCCACCAGTTATCTTACACTGTTTCAAAATAACACTCTATCACCGTCTGCAGTTCCTGATTTTGGAACCCAAGAAAATAAAGTCTGTCACTGTTAACCTTGTTTCCCCATAAAAATAGAGGTGTGTTAATCTGTTTAATTATGCATATCTGAAACCATGGCTCAGTGGTACAGATGCTGCTGTGACAGTGACATTAGTATGTGTGAGACAGTCAATTCAGTCCTGCCTGGTGTGAGTGGTAGTCTCTTCAGAGAAATGTGTGTTCCTGTGTTTAGTGACATATGTCTGCAATATTGCGTTTGTTGGTGTGACCGCCATGGTGTTTAGGGATATACGTGTGCAAAATATTTAGAGTGCCTGTTTGTGTAATACGTTAGTTAGTGATATATTTGTGAGCTACTGTGTTAATGGCACTTAGTGTCTGTACTAGTGTTTTAATGATACACATGTGAGACCGTGTTTACTGGTGCCTGGTGTGTGAGTTATTAGCTTGGTTATATAGGAGCAAAACACCATGGAAATAGCCTAGTTACTGTGTTGAGAGAACTGTGTGAAGCACTGTGTTTAACAGTGCCTGGATGTTTTCTACTTTGTTTAGTGATATATGTGCCAGACATTCACATTTAGGGATTCCAGGTGTGTTTCCTACTGTGCTTAGTAATATTGTTTGAGATACTGTGTTTAGTGATGCTTCATGCTGTGCCACTTCACACAGTAAATCATGGGCAAAGATTTGAATTCAGAGTTGTGTGTGTGCTATTACATTCAGTGATATATGTGTAAGACACTGTGTTTCATGCTGCTTGTGTATTTGCTACTCTGTTTAGCGTTATATGTGTTAGCGATTACAGTTAGTGGTAGCTAGATGTGGACGGGCTTCCCTAGGGGTTCAGCAGTAAAGAATTTGCCTGCAGTTCAGGAGACTACCTGCAATTCAGGAGACAGGCTTTGATCCCTGGTCAGGCAGATCCCCTGAAAGAGCAAATAGCAACCCACTTCAGTATTCTTGCCTGGGAAATCCCATGGTCAGAGGAACCTGATGGGCTACAGTCCATGGGTTCTCAAGAGTCGGACACGACTTAGAGATTAAACCACCACCAGGGTGTGCATTGCTCTGTTTAGTGATGAATGCTGCTGCTGCTAAGTCACTTCAGTCGTGTCCGACTCTGTGTGACCCCATAGACGGAAGCCCACTAGGCTCCCCCATCCCTGGGATTCTCCAGGCAAGAACACTGGAGTGGGTAGTGATGAATGTGTGAGACGCTATTTCCAGGTGAAAGGTATGTGCATCATTTTGTTTAGTAATATTTGCAGAAGATATTTTTTTGGTGGCGCCTGATGTGTATGCTTATGTGTTTACTGATCTATGAGTGAGATAGTGTCAGCAGTCTGTGGATGTTTTTGTTGTACTTAGAGATATATGTGTGTTACATTGTGTTTAATGTGATGTGTATTAGATTATGTTCAATTATTCCTGTGTGAAATACTTGGTTTGTTTTATATGAGATGTGTGATAATGCATTTAGTGGTGTCTGTAGCAAGAGTTTTTATTAGTAATATGTGGATGTGAAACATAGAGCCTAAAGTTATGTGGTATATGAGACAGTGTAAATCTGTTTGTAATACAGGAAACCCAGGTTCAATCCCTTGGGTAGGAAGTTCCCCTGGAGAAGAGTATGTAAACCTACTCCAGTATTCTTGCCTGGAGAATCCCATGGACAGAGGAGCCTGGCAGGTTAAAGTCCGTGCAGTTGCAGAGTCGGACACAACTGAGTGAATAATACTTTTCTTCTTCTACTTAGTGGTATGTATTTGAAGGAAAAATTTTTATACTGTATGACTTATATTTAAAGCTTTGTGGTATTTTTGGAACTCTTTGCATTAATATGAGTGTAAGACACATACCTGTGACACTGGGCCCAGTGCTGAGTGTGTGCTGCTATGCTTGCTGACATGTGTGAAGCACAGTGTTTAGCGTTGCCTATTGTGAGTGATACTTTGTTGATGACACACTTGTGAGACATCGTGCTTACTGAAGTCTCGTACTCTGGTGATATATGTTTGAGGCACTACGTTTAGTTGTGCTTGGTGTGTGTGCTACTGTATTTTGAGTTACATATCAGGAGCTTATGTTTGTTTAGTGACATAAAGTTTGTTTAGTGGTGCACAAGGTGTGCATGGTACAGTATTTAATGACATGTGACACTGTGTTCAGTTGCATGTGGCACTGTGTTTTGTGATATACGTGAAAAACACTGGGCTCAGCAGTGCATGGTATGTGTACTAATCATTTAGTCTTATATTTTGACATATTGTGTTACTAGGGCTAGGTCACCATGTACAGTGATACTTGAGGGAAGCATGGTGTTTAGTGGCCTGTGTGATGTACTTTGTCAGTGATGTATGTTGAAACTCAGGTTAACAGTGTTAGTGTATGAGTTATTGGTGGGCTTCCCTGGTAGCTTAGCTGGTTAAAGAATCTGCCTGCAATACAGGAGACCCGGGTTTGATTCCTGGGTCAGGAAAAGCCCCTGGAGAAGGGTTAGACTACCACTCCAGTATTCTTGGGCTTCCCTGGTGGCTCAGCTAAAGAATCTGCCTACAATGCAGAAGATCTGGGTTCGATCCATGGGTTGGGAAGATCCTCTGGAGGAGGCATGGGAACTTACTCCAGTATTCTTGCCTGGAGAATCCCACGGACAGAGGAGCCTGGTGGACTACAGTCCATGGGGTTGCAAAGAGTTGGACATGACTGAGCAACTAAGCATAGTACAGCATGTGAGTTACTGGTAGAGAGAGGCATGTGTGTACCATTCAATTTAGCAGTGCATGGTACTTACACCTCCTTTGCTGCTGCTAAGTCGCTTCAGTCGTGTCCGACTCTGTGGGACCCCATAGAGGGCAGCCCACCAGGCTCCCCCATCCCTGGGATTCTCCAGGCAAGAACAATGGAGTGGGCTGCCATTTCCTTCTCCAATGCATGAAAGTGAAAAGTGAAAGTGAAGTCGCTCAGTCGTGTCCGACTCTTAGCGACCCCATGGACTACACCTCCTTTAGTGATGCATAATAGTTCATGTGTGTGTTACTACACAAGGTGATACGTGTATGAGTATGTATCTACTTAGCAGAAATGCTATATTTACTTCTTTAGTGAAGTGTGTTTGGCAGTACGTTACACTGTAGTATTTTGGTTGGTGATATATGTGAATTATGTTGAAAACCTGTGCTTCACAGTGGCTTGTGTGTGTTTGTTACTATACATAATGATATATGTATGAACCAGGATGTTTGACAATACTTGGTACACATACCACCTCATTTTGTAATTGTAGACAAGTTCGTGTGCCTGACACACAGTGAGGCCAAACAATACCGAAACATTGGAATTTGGAGCAGAGAAAGATTTATTGCAGGGCCATGCAAGGAGATCTCTTGGCTGATACCCTCCTAAAACCCCAAACTCCCCAAAGGGATTCAGCAAAGCGTTTTAATTTTTTTATTTTTTGTTTTTGAATTATTTAACATATCTTTTTTTTCCTTTTTTAAAATATAAATTTATTTTAATTGGAGGCTAATTACTTTTTTAAAAGTGAGGTGATGAGAACTCTAACTCAGTGTAAAGCCCCAAAGATCTGTTACTTATTTTTATTTTGTATTGTACTATATTTTATTTATAGTGTTGTGTTTGTTTCAGGTGTATAGCAAAGTGATACAGTCATATATATATACATATATGAATTAACAAAAGCAGTTCCCGTCTTTTGATGGGGAGCTCGTGGTTTATAATATAAATGGCATTATTTTGAGAGAGGGATAACTTAGGTATGGCATTGGGTTTTTTTTCTTTTTGCAGCTTGAGGCAGTTGTAAAATAACTTAATGTAGCTTTTTGCAACTGTGTATTCTATAGTATTTTTTTCATTTGGTGAAATTTTAACTGTTAATGTTTATGGCAGTGTGCTTTGTACCATTTATTCAATAAAAATTTTTTAAAAATTAAAAAATAAAAGTGAGGTGATGGAGGGGCACAATTTGGTTGAGACAAATTTCTCGGTGACAGAATCCATCATTCTTACAACTGTCCAGGTGGGTCAGGTTAGACTGTTCCTGTAAATCTCCAGCAAGACAAATGTTATTCTCTGTTCTACAACTTTATTTTTTCTCTCTATGAATGGAAAAGCATTATACCCTTACAGTTCAGAGCCTTGAGAATGCACTATTCATATGTTTCAAGCTAAAGGCAACACTCTTAACTCAAAGCAAAAGCAATACAATACAAAGTTTAAAGTAAAAGAAATAGATCTAATATGGAGTCAGATTTGCTCTTCCCTATTAGGGCTTCGTTATATACGTGACACATTGTATTTGTTAGTGCTAGTACATGTGTTACCACATATTGTCATACACGTGTGAAATACTGTGTTTAGCACTGAATGGTACATGTTTAAATTTGTTTAGTAACATATGTTGATATCCTGAGTTTAATAGTGTTAAGTGCATGTTTTTAACACATCTAAACAAATACTGTGCCTCTCACACATATCATTAAATACATTATCACCACCAAAAACTGCCACTAGCACTGTGCCTCAGACATACACACAAGCAGGCACAATGTCTCACACTTGTTTCACTAAAATCGTTAAGACACATATACAACATACCACTAACCCAGTGTCTAACACTGAGCCTTACACAAGCATCACTGAACACCTAATCACAAACAACACACCCTGAGCATGGTGTCTCACACAAATTATTAAATATATACCACACACACACACATATCAAACTACAAGCAGTGTGACACACATACATGATTAAGCAAAGTGTCTCACACAAACCCTAATAAACACAATATCTCAAACACACATCACTAGAAACAGTACCACTAACACAGCACAACACTAAACCCAGTGTCTGTACACAGGGTCTTCACAGAATCTACACACATCACGCATCACTAAACTCAGAGATTCACACACACACATATCACTTAAAAATTACAAATTAAAATATTTTAAATGCCTTACACATTGTATGTGATCACACCAATACCATATAGTCTAATAATTACTCATAATAGTATCACTCCAGCCACATATCAATAAAAATATATCTCACACACATTTGATAACACATTTCTTCACACATATATCACTAAACCCAGTGTCACACACACACTGCAGAAAAGTAAATGCAGTGTCTGTTACATACTTCACTAAACACAGCGACTCAAACTTATCACTAAACATTATCATACAAACCAAATACCATTAACTACACACACACATTACCAAAATACTTTACATGCATCACTAAATACAACATCACACATCACTGTCATTAACATAACTCACGACTACTTTAAAAATAATGACCCAAACTTATCATGAAACACACTCCCATACATCACACACCACTGCACACAGTGTCTCATACACACATTATTAACACAGTGTGCTACATACACAATATCACACAATATAAACTAGATTCAATATCTCATACACATCACTAAACCACCTTTGCATATACCACACACCACTAACACAGATTTCACATACATCACTAATCATAGTATGACACACAATCCGTACCACCAAACACGGGGCCTCACATACCCATCACTAACTACATATCACATATACCAAACGAAATGTTTTGACATAAACCAGGAAACACAGTATCACCCCTTCTTGTTAACACAATGAAAGAAGCGCTCATGCTTGAATATCTGGTATATGCCAGGTACTCTTCCAATATAACATTATTCTCTCAAGGGAAAGGAAGTTTCAGTACATGCCAGGATAATTTCTAGTATAATAACTGTTCACACGTGCATGGAAATGAGTGAGCATGAATTAAATGCCTAATAAACTCCAGGTGCTCTTCTAGTACAAAATTCCCTACAGTAGAGTAGAGCAGCGAATACCTGCCTGGCATTATTCTAGTATAAAATCACTGACACATGGAATGGAGGAGCCAGGCAGGCACTGGTTTTCTGGTATATGCCAGGCACAATTTCTCTTTCAACATTACTCACCCATGGGGGAAACAAACATGCATACATTAAATCTTATATGCTCCAAATATTCTTCTATTACTACAGTACCCACATAGAGTGGGAGGAAGCAAGATCCAACAGCTATGATACACAGGGCTCAGTTCTAATACACAGTTACTCACTCACAGAGAGAAAATGACAGTGAATGTGGCACCTAGTTTGTGCCAGGACCTGTTCTAGTATATATTTACTAGCACACAGGGTAAGGAAAAGAGCATGAGTTTTACACACAGCAAACACCAATCTAGTGAAAATCACATACATGCAAGGAAAAGGCGGGCAGGAGAATAAGACTCTGTGTCAAGCATCTAGTACATTCTAGGCATCATTATAGTATAACATTATTCACACAAGGGAAGAAAGATTGAAGTCACGTTAATTGCCTCTTATATGTCAGGTGCATGGATGCATGCTAAGTCTCTTCAGTCATGTCCAACTCTTTGCGACCCTATGGACTATACCCGTCCAGTCTTCTCTGTCCATGGGATTCTCCAGGCAAGAATACTGGATGGGTCGCCATGCCTTCTTCCAGGGGATCTTCCCAACCCAGGGATTGAACCCAAGCCTCTTAAATCGCCTGCATTGGTAGGCAGGTTCTTTACTGCTAGCACCGCCTGGGAAGCCCAATGTTTTAGGTACTATTCTATTACACACTTACACATAAGGAGTGGAGTGGAGAAGGAAACAGCAACCCACTCCAGTATTCTTGCCTGGAAAATTCCATGGACTTCGGAGCCTGGTAGGCTATAGCCCATGGGGTCGCAAAGAGTCGGACATGACTGAGTGACTTCACGTTCACTTTCATACATAGGGAGAGGCTTCCCTGGTGGCTCAGAGGGTAAAGTGTCTGCCTGCAATGCAGCAGAAGGGATTCGATCCCTGAGTCAAGAAGATCCCCTGGAAAAGGAAATGGCAATCCACACCAGTATTCTTGCCTGGAAAATCCCATGGATGGAGGAGCCTGGTAGGCTACAGTCCACAGGGTCACAGAGCCAGACACGACTGAGCAACTTCACTTTCACTTTTCATATGTAGGGAGGAAAAGAAATGTGCAATCACAGTCCGGGGCATGCCCCTGCACTATTTTATAACGTTGCTCACACATAAGGGAAGGGAATGAGCTTGCATTCAGAGCTTAGTTGAGTAAGACACTACTCTAGTTTAATGTTACTCTTAATTAAGAGGAAGGAAGGAAGATTACATTGAGTACCACACATACTACACTACAATGCTACTCACACATAGAGGAAAGGAAACAAGCATGAATTAATCATCCAATATATGGCAAGCACTTTTCAGTATAATCTTATTACCATATAGGGGAAGAAAACATGCATGCCTGAATGACCTTGTATAACAGGCACTATTCTATCTAGTATGCCATTACTCATACACAGAGAAAGGAAATGGACACACGAAGAGCCCACAGTATATAACCTGGCACTATCTTAGCATAAGTCATATATTGTAGAAAGGGTCAACTAGGTATTAATGCCAAATATATGACAGGCACTCTTCCAAGAAATATTATCCTCACATAAAGGAAAGAAAGGAGAATACATTTAGTAACTTGTTAATGCCAGGCATTATGATTACCCACCATTACTCATGTAAAGGGGGCAAGGAAAAACAATGCATTAAGCACTGAGTGTTTACAAGATCCTCTTCTACTATGAATTTAATAAGAAGGGGAGAAAATAAAGATGCAGGAAGCATCTAATATATACCAGGCAGTGTTTCAGTAAAACAAAACTTGAGTAGAAGAGACTCGCATGCATTAAATGCCTGTGTATGCCAAGAACTATTCTAGCAAGCACCGATCACTTATAAACGAATTGAGGAACCACTGAAAAAATAGGCAGATTGCATGAGTGGTTTTAGAATTTAAAAACATCATCTTGTACAATAGGGAGACCACCGTTAATAATACCATATTATATACTTGAAAATGGTAACTATGTGTGCTAGTGGATGTTAACCAGACTTACTGTGGTCATATAGCAGGATATACAAATACTGGATCAGTATGTTGTACACCTGAGCTAATAGAGTGTTATATGTAAATTATACCTTAATAAAAAATTTTGAATGCTGAAGAAAAAAAAAAAAGAATGAAACAAAGATTGCTAAACATCTACTATGTCACAGGACCCTGGAGAAGGGAATGGCAACCCACTCCAGTATTCTTGCCTGGGGAATCCCATGGATGGAGCCTGGCAAGCTACACAGAACATGGGGTCACAAAGAGTCAGACACGACTGAGTGACTAACACTTTCACTTTCAGTATGCGACAGGCACTAACTAATCTAACACAGTATTACACATAGGTGGAAGATACACTTTGATCACCTAGTAAATGTAAGGAACACATGTTCAAGCACACCATTACTCACAAATAGGGGAGAAACAAGACATTGATTTAAGCAAGACGTATTCTCACACAATCTTAATAAAAGGAGAAAGATGAGCATTCCTGGCACTTCTAGTACTATCTCTAGACTATTAAAATAACAATCAGCTATTAGAAGAAAAGTAGTAAACATGCTCTATGTGCCCCATTTCTGCCAGTCAGTACTCTAATACAGTATTACTTTTATATAAGACAAAGATCACAAACATGTATTGAGTGCAAAAAATAAACCAGGCATTGTTCTAGTACATTATTTACATACACAAAGAAGGAAACAGTATTTCATAGGATGCCTCAAATATGCAAAGTTCAACATGACTAAAATACAGTGAAAGAAGTAATGATCAATGCAAAGAAATAGAGGAAAACAATAGAATGGGAAGTCTAGAGATCTCTTCAAGGAAATTATAGATACCAAGGGAACATTTCATGCAAAGATGGATACAATAAAGGACAGAAATGGACCTAACAGAAGCAGAAAATATTAAGAAGAGGTGGCAAAAAATGCACAGAAAAACTATACAAAAAAGATCTTCATGACCTAGATAACCATGATGGTGTGATCACTCACCTAGAGCCAGATATCCAGGAACACAAAGTCAAGTGGGCCTTAGGAAGCATCACTATGAACAAAACTAGTGGAGGTGATGGAAACTGAGTTATTTCAAATCCTAAAAGATGATGCTGTGAAAGTGTTGTACTCCATATGCCAGAAAATTTGGAAAATTCAGCAATGGTCACAGGACAGGAAAAGGTCAGTTTTCATCCCAATCCAAAAGAAAGGCAATGCCAAAGAATGTTCAAACTAGCACACAATCTCACACATTAGCAAAGTAATGCTCAAAATCCTCCAAGCCAGGCTTCAAGAGTACGTGAACTGTGAATTTCCAGATGTTCAAGCTGGATTTAGAAAATGCAGAGGAACCAGAGATCAAAGTGCCATCATCCTTTGGACATCAAAAAAGCAAAAGAGTTCCAGAAAAACATTTACTTCTGTTTTATTGACTACACTAAAGTCTTTGATTGACTGTGTGGATAACAACAAACTGTGGAAAATTCTTAAAGATAAGGGAACACCAGACCACCTTATCTGCCTCCTGAGAAATGCGTACTCAGATCAAGAAGCAACAGCTAGAACTGGACTTGGAACAACAGATTGGTTCCAAATCGGGAAAGGAGTACATCAAGACTGTATATTGTCACTCTGTTTATTTAACTTATATGCAGAGTACATCATGTGAAATGCTGGACTGGATGAAGCACAACCTGGAAGCAAGATTGCCGGGAGAAGTATCAATAACCTCAGATATGCAGATGACACCACCCTTATGGCAGAAAGAAGAATTAAAGAGCCTCTTGATACAAGTGAAAGAGTGAAAAATTTGGCTTAAAACTTAACATTCAGAAAACTAAGAACATGGCATCTGGTCCCATCACTTCATGGCAAATAGATGTGGAAACAATGGAAACAGTGACAGACTTTATTTGGGGGGACTCCAAAATCACTGCAGATGGTGACTGCAGCCATGAAACTAAGAGACACTTGCTCCTTGGAAGAAAAACTATGACAAACCTAGACAGCATATTAAAAAAAAGACACACTATTTTTCCAACAAAGGTCCGTCTAGTCAAAGCTGTATTTTTTCCAGTAGTCATGTATGGATGTGAGAGTTAGACTATAAAGAAAGCTAAGCACCAAAGAACTGATGATTTTGAACTGTGGTGTTGGAGAAGACTCTTGAGAGTCCCTCGGACTGCAAGGAGTCCCAACCAGTCCATCCTAAAGGAAATCAGTCCTGAAAATTCATTGGAAGGACTGATGCTGAAGCTGAAGCTCGAATACTTTGGCCACTTGTTGGGAAGAACTGACTCATTTGAAAAGACCCTGATGCTGGGAAAGATTGAAGGCAGGAGGAGAAGGGGATGACAGAGGATGAGATGATTGGATGGGATCACCAACTCGATGGACATGAGTTTGAGTAAACTCTAGGAGTTGGGGATGGACAGAGAAGCCAGGTGTGCTGCAGTCCATGAGGTCACAAAGAGTCACACACAACTGAGGGACTGAACTGAACTTTTTATAGGGCTGGTAATATTTTGGTACAAATTTGGTAGAAATTATGGAGAAGGAAACAGTCATGAATGGAGAATGTTATATATGCCTGACACTAGTATGGTGCAATACAACTCACACATTGATATAACAAAGTAAATATCCATTGATTTCCTAATAGGTGACAAATGCTAATCTAGTATTGAGTATTATTTGAATACTAACATAGAAGAAAAAGGAAACCCTAGCATACATGGAGCATCCAGTATAAACCAGGCAATATTTTAGTAAAGATTTATTCACCCATAGAAAAAGTCAGCATGCATCTATTGGGTGCCTAGAGTATGGCTGGTTCTATACTAGCATTATGTCCTCAAGATATGAAATAGGCATACATTATGGGACAAATGTATGCCAGAAAATATCAATATATTTTTAATTTGAGAATAATTGCTCCACAATATTGTGTTGATCTCTGTCATACATCAACAAGAATCAGCCACAAGTATACACTCGCGCCCCGCCTCCCCCCCATTGTCTGCTGAACCTCCCTCCCACCTCCCAACCCAGCCCACCCCTCTTGGTTGTCACAGAGCATCAGGTTTGAGCTCCCTGCATCATACAGCAAATTCCCATTGCCTATGTACTTTACACATGGTAATGTATGTGTTGGAGAAGGAAATGGCAATCCACTCCAGTGTTCTTGCCTGGAGAATCCCAGGGACGGTGGAGCCTGGTGGGCTGCCATCTATGGGGTCGCACAGAGTCGGACACGACTGAAGCGACTTAGCAGTAGCAATGTATGTGTTGGGCTTCCCTGGTAGCTCAGCTGTAAAGAATCCACTTGAAATTCAGGAGACCCCAGTTCAATTCCCGGGTTGGGAAGATCCCCTGGAAAAGGGATAGGATACCTACTCCAATATTCTTGGGCTTCTCTGGTGTCTCAAATGGTAAAGAATCCTCCTTCAATGAGAGAGTCCTGGGTTAGATCCCTGGGTTGGGAAGATCCCTGGAGAAGGGCAAGGCAGCCCACTCCAGTATTCTTGCCTGAAGAATCCCCATGGACAGAGAAACTTAAAAGGCTACAATCCAAGGGGTCACAAAGAGTTGGACATCACTGAGCAACTAAGCACAGCACAGCACAATGTATATGTTTCCATGATATTCTCCAATTCCTCCCACCCTCTCTTTCCCCCACTGTGTCCACAAGTCTGGTCTCTGTGTCTGGATCTCCAGTGCTGCCCTACAAATACATTCACAGTACCATCCTTCTAGATTCCATATATATGTGTTAGTATACAATATTTGCTTTTCTCTTGCTGACTATTTCACTATGTACAATAGGCTCTAGATTCACCCACTTCATTAGAACGGACTCAAATGCATTCCTTTTTATTGCTGAGTAATATTCTATTGTATATATTAATACAGCATCACTCACAAATAAATGGAAGAATACAACTGGATAGTGAATGCCTAATATTTGTCAGATCCTATCCTAGTACAATCTTCCTCACATACAGAAAAAAGAAACAAGCACTTAGTATTGGCAGGCACTATTCTAGTACAATATCACTCAAACATAGGAGAGAAAACAGGATGTACTGAGCTATAGTATTATATGCATGCATGCTAAGTCGCTTCAGTCATGTCCGACTTTTTCTGACCCTATAGACTATAGGCCTCCAGGCTTCTCTGTCCATGGGATTTTCCAGGCAAGAATACTGGAGTGGGTTGTTATTTTCTCCCCCAGGGGCTCTCCCAACCCAGGGATGAAACCTGAGTTTCTTACTCTTCCTGCGTTAGCAGGTGGGTCCTTTACTACTAGCGCCATCTGGGAAGC
Organism: Moschus berezovskii; assembly: GCF_049115385.1. Taxonomy (NCBI): domain Eukaryota; kingdom Metazoa; phylum Chordata; class Mammalia; order Artiodactyla; family Moschidae; genus Moschus; species Moschus berezovskii. The sequence goes on from NC_142470.1 coordinate 56,362,348, forward strand.
CCCATAGTTGTATAAAACTATTCTATTACAGTTTTATCCACACACTGATGGGGAATGAATGCAGTGGGCATCTAGTTTATGTCAAGCACTTACCAAATTCAAACATAGGGAACAGGAAGAAAAATGTATTGAGTGCCTACTGTATGCCAGGTCCTGTTCTAGCACAACCTTACTCACACTTAGTGAAAGGAAACAAGATCATGGTTGGTATTGAATATATTCCAGACACTATTCTGGTATGTTACTCACACACAGGCTTATTTTCTTTCTCAATTTGACAGTAAGATTGTACCAGAATAGTACCTGAGAATATCCTAGTACCATATTACTCACATACAGTAGTAGCAAAGCAATTGCACATTGAAACACTTGCATAAGATAGGTATTATTCTAATACAGCATAAATCACATCTAGGGAGAAATAAAAGTGCATTCAGTGTCTCCTAATATATGCCAAGTTCTATTCTATTAGACCATTATTCACATATGAGTAAAAAAAAACAGAAATATGAATTGATCACATAAAATCATCCAGGAAACATTCTAGGACATTATTACTTATCGACAAGAAAAGAAAATGAGCTTGTATAGTTTAGTAAGTACAGGCCAGCAATTATTCAAGAATAGCACTGCTCACACATAGTGGAATTAAGCAAGCATGCATTGAGTCCTAGTATATGTAAGGTGCTATTAATTACAAACTTACTCACTCATTGAAGAATGAAATGAGGATATAATAGGCATCTAGAAAGTGCCAGACCCTATTATATGCAACATTACACACATAACCAAAGAAAACAAGGATGTATGGAGAAAATAGTGTTACATGAAAGCACAATTCTAGCTCAACATTATTCTTATAGAGGCTGCAGAGAACAAGTGTAAGTGAACAACTTGTTCATGCCAGGCACAATTCTAATACTACATTCCCCATATAAACAGAGAAACAAATAAACAGATATTGAGGACCTAGAATATGGCAAGCATGATTACAATAAGTTATTATTCACATATCATGTGAAAGAAAAAAAAAAAAAGCATGCATTGAACCCCCAGCCTAGGCAAAATACTTTCGTATTACCACATCACTCATATATATGGGCAAACATTCATGCACTTAGTGACTATTATATGCTAGACAGCATGCAAACACATCATTACACTCATTGGGAAATACTATGAGCATTCATTAAGTGCAAATTATATTCCAGGATTACTTCTGCACAACATTACACGCACCTTGAATAAATGGAAAGACATATACATCAATTGACTATCATATGCTAGGAATTATTCTAGTCAAATGTTATTCTAGCATAAATGGAATGAAATAAGCCCACATTAGATACCTTGTATATACCAGACAAGTGCATGCAAGCTCAGTCTCTCAGCCATGTCTAACTCTGCAACGTCATGGACTGTGGTCCACCAGGCTCCTTTGTCCATGAGATTTCCCAGGCAAGAATACTGGAGCAGGTTTCCATTTCCTTCTCCAGGGTATCTTCCCAACCCAGAGATCAAATATGTGTCTCCTGTATTGACAGATGGATTCTTTACCACTGAGCCACCGGGGAAGCCCCATGTAACAGGCAATCTTCCAGTAAAAAACATTTCTCACGTGAGTAGACATCAGGTATTCATTAAAGAAATGGCAACCCACACCAGTACTGTTTTAAACAGAGGAGCCAGGCAGACTACAGTCCATGGGATTGCAAAGAGTCAGACATGACTCAGTGACTAACTTTCACTTTCACTTTTTACATCCATTAAGTATGTGGCACATACCATACACTACTCTAATATGACACTATTCACACCTAGGATACAAAATAAATCATGCATGACATTGCTAGTAGTTTCAAGTACTGTTTAAGTGCAACATTCCTCACACATGAGGAAAGGAAATTAGCATGGACTGAGCCCTTAGGATATGTCCTAGTCTGCATGCCTGTGTGCTAAGTCGTTTCACTCGTTGTCCAACTCTTTGTGACCCCATGGACAGTAACCAGTCAGCTCCTTCGCCCATGGGATTCTCCAGGCAAGAATACAAGCAAGGGCTGCCATTTCCTTCTCCAGGTGATCTTCCTGACCCAGGGATTAAACCTGCATCTCATATCGCCTGCATTGGCAGATGGGTTCTTTACCATGAGTGCCATCTGGGAAGCTCAAGCAAATAAAGAGAAAACTTAGTGTATAAATGGTACAATTCTAGCACAATTTTGTATATGACTCAACGACAGAAAAACAACAACAAATAGGAAGAAAATGAATGTCCAGGTCTACGCCAGGCAATCATATTCAAGTGCATCATTACTCCCAGGATATGGAAGGAAGGTAGCACATAGCAGTCAGTGCATTCCATATATTCAAATAATCATGTATCTATACATAGATGCATATCATATGTGCATATAAGGTACATATGTATATGCATGTCTGTATGTACTGGTTCTCTTTCTATGGAAAACCCTGACTGATACAAGTGCCTATTATATACCTGTTATTATTTGGTACAATGTGCTCACTCTTAGGGGAAGAAAACAAGCCTGCCTGGAGTAACTAGCCTATGCCAAAATTTAAGCTATAATAAACACCATTATTCCCACAATGAGAGCTTAGTAAGCATGCACTGAGCACCTAGTATATGCCAAGCAGAATTCTGCACAATGTTACTCATGTATCAGTGAAGGACATAAAGATCTTTTTCTTTAGTGCCCGGTACACAACAGGTATTGTTGTAGTACAAGCTTGCTCTCACGTAAGCAAAAGGAAACATGCATGCAGTTACTCTCTTATATATGCCTGGGGCTATTCTAACTCAAGATTACTCACATAAATGGAGAGGAATGAGCAGAGTATTTAACTGAGGTGGTTAGATAGCATCACTGACTCAATGGACATGAACTTGAGCTAACTTTGGGAGATAGTGGAGGGCAGTGAAGATAGTAGGAGATAGTGAGGAACAGGGAAGCCTGGCATGCTGTAGTCCATGGGGTCTCAAAGAGTTGGATATGAGTTAGCCACTGAGCAATAACAACAGGAAGAGTACTTAGTACATCCCAAGCACTTGTTGTTCAGTCGCTAAGTCATGTCTGACTCTTTGCAATCCCATATACTGCAGCACACCAGGCTTCCCTGTCCTTCATTATCTCTTGGAGTTTGTTTAAACTCATGCCCATTGAGTCAGTGATGCCATCCAACCATCTCCTCCTCTGTCGTCCCCTTCTCCTCTTTCCCTCAACCTTTCCCAACATCAGGGCTTTTACTAATGAATTGACTCTCTGCATCTGGTAACCCAAGTATTGGAGATTCAGCTTCAGCATCAGTCCTTGCAATGAATACTCAGGGTTGATCCCAAGCACTATTCCTGGACAATCATATTCAAAGAGACAAGATACAAGCTTGCATTGAGTGTCTAGTGTATGTAGGGTTCTGATCTAGAAAACATTACTCACTCATAGGAAAAGAAAATAAGACTGAATTGAAGACTGAGTATATGCCAAGAACAATTCTTAGGGGAAAAGGAGCCATCGTCACTAAGCATCTATATCAGCTGCCTTTCCGGTACCAGTGTGCCCACAGGTAGGAGAAGGAAACATAAATGCCCACCTGGGGAATGTCATGTACTCTTCTGGTACAATGACACACACACATATAGGCAAAAGGAATAAGTGTGGATTGAACTCTTGCTCTATGGCATATTCTGGTCTCTCACAGCTTTACTCACACAGAGTGAGCAGAAAACAAACATGCTTTGAGCACTTAGCACATGACAGGCAAACCTACTCACACATATGAGAAGGAAATGAGCATGATGCAGCCAGGTATTCTTCTAGTACACGTCTCACGTAAAGGGGAAAACAAGCAAGCGTGCATCCAATGCTTATGCCAAGTATTATTCTTTCAGTGTTACCCCCACAAGTGGGAAGGAAGCAGTCATGCATTGAACCATCAGGATGTCCAGTGGTTTATTCTAGCATAACTTTATTCACAAACAGGAAGAAGAAACACGCCTGCAATGAATACCTGATATATTGCAAGTACTATTCTAGTTAAATGTTTACTTTCTCACCAGGAAAGGAAATGAATATATCTTAAGTGCCAAGTACATGCCATGTATTTTTCTAGTGCAACATCACTTACAAATCAATGCAATAATACAGGTGTTATTAAGTACCTAATATTTGTCAGGCACTATTCTGGTACAATTTACTCACTCATAGGGGAAGAAAACAGGCATGCAAGGAGCAGCTGGTATAGTCAATCATTATTTTAATACAATATAACCCAAAATTAAAAGAAAGGGAGCATGCATGTGTTAACTTCTTGTGTGTGTCAGTTTCCCATTCAACCTTTCTGTTATATAGAATAACTAATTTTTTTCAAACATTTTACACACAGGTTAAGCCAAGCCAAGCACTGGACTCCGGATACATGCCAGACACTAATCTAACATTACTTACTCTTAGGGAAGAGAATGCATGCATGTATTAGCACCTAATATATAACTGACACTGCTCAAATACAACACACCCACACATAGGGAAAGAAAAGAAGCCTGCATGAAGCACCTAGTATAGGCCAAACTATATGCCAGAATAATTTTACTCACACATTGGAGAATTAAGTAAGCATGTATGAAGCACCTAATAAATGTCTGTCACAATTCTAATATAGCCTTACTCAACACATCAGTGAAAGATACAATTTTTTGAGTACTTATATTGACTTGCAATTTCAGGAGATTCCTGGGTGATATTTGACCCTGGCCCCATATAGGGAAGGAAAGGAGAGAGCAGACTAAAGAAGAGAGCAGACCACTCCAGAATGGCAGGTGGTGCTTTCATAAGTGAGTGAACTTACACAAGAAACTTGCCTTGGATATTGTTGTTGTTCAATTGCTAAGTCGTGTCAGACTCTTTGCAACCCCATGGACTACAGCACACCAGGCTTCCCTGTCCTCCACTGTCTCCTAAAATTTGCTAAAATTCATGTCCATTGAATCGGTGATATCATCCTCTGCTGTCCCCTTCTCCTGTTGCCTTCAATCTTTCCCAGCATCAAGGTCTCTTCTAAGTAGTCAGCTGCTTGCATCAGGTGGCCAAAGTGTTGGAGCTTCAGCATCAGTCCCACCCATGAGAATCTTAAAAGTCTGTATAGAAGTCTTAATGGGGTTCAGTCACCTATACCATCCAGATCTTGTCAAGCACACCTTACTCTCCCAAGGTTGTATCCTTGAAGTGGATCTCATGATAGAAATCATGGATGAAATGTGCATTCCAATGAGAGGGGAAGGGATAAGGAGTCTCCCATTCCCCAGGTCTAGCTTGCATGTCACTAGGCAGTCACCTCCTCTTGACCTCATCTAACACCTGACACCTTGTGAGCAGCTCATAGAATTTTACATGCTTCCCCCACCTCTTACCACAATGTGGTATGAGAGGTTAGCAAGGGGTTTCATTAGCATGGAGGTGGCTCCTTGGGCGGCTCTCTGGTTACACAGGAGACAGATGCTACAGCAACAATATAGATAGGCACATGTAAGAGAAAACACAGACTAGAATAATGATTCTCAAAATAAATAATAATCTTTTCATTAAGAGACACATTATCTGAATCACTGATTTTTTTAAATCCCCTAGGTTGAGGGTCAGGTCACTCAGGACATAAACTTGTGTTGTCATGCAACTTCATAAAAATGACTTGTTACCAGACTCATCAGATATTGGTACAACATTCTGCTTAGATAAGAGCACAGGTGCCTCCTTGCAAGGCTGTAATAATCTCCAAGACCATCCTGTTCTGAAAGACAGCTCTCCTCATTAGAGACATCTCAGTGTTCAGTAAAGACTGTTCGGTAAAGGCTACCATTTAAGGCTTGTTGGGTGAATTCAATAAGGACTCCTGTGTGCTATATCATCTTCCAGGCCAATGGAGGGAACAAAGCAGCAACCAAAGGATTAGACCCAAATTACACATCTCACCTTGAGGAGAGAGAGGTTGGCAGCTTTACAAACTTGACCTGATTGTGCTCACCATACATGTTTAGCTGACAGGGCATGGGATATGCCAAACCAGGATTCCCACCTTCCCCTCTCCTTCAGGGATGTGTATATCAGTCCATGGATAGCATTTCAGTAGGTTCAGCTCAAAGCAGGACAGCAGGATCCTGTGAAGACTAAAACCAAATTCTATCTGCCTGTAATTCTTCTGAAAAACAGTGAGAAACACTGATTTGCACAGATAAAATGTACTTTTCTCTAAGTTTTATTTCATATTCTATAATTGCATGCAATCCTTTATGTCTGAAAACCCTGTAGGCTACATAAGTAGCCTATGATTTTCAAAGTAACTTGTGTTATAAATCCTGATATCCAGTTATGATTTAACCATGTTTCTAAATTAATTTAGATCCTGGGTATTTGTGATGAATTCCCTCTCTCAGCTTCTCTTTTCTTCTGCTTCCCTTGCTTTGGTTTTTAGATACACTGACAGTATTTCTGTGTCTTGTAAGTAGTCTCCAGACACTTTTAATATAATATGACGGTCATGTTTTTATTGACTTCCTCTAGAGTCAGACATCTTGGAATGTGAAGTCAAGTGGGCCTTAGAAAGCATCACTACGAACAAAGCTAGTGGAGGTGATGGAATTCCAGTTGAGCTATTTCAAATCTTGAAGATGATGCTGTGAAAGTGCTACACTCATTATGCCAGCACATTTGGAAAACTCAGCAGTGGCCACAGGACTGGAAAAGGTCAGTCTTCATTCCAATCCCAAAGAAAGGCAATGCTAAAGAATGCTCAAACTACCGCACAATTGCACTCATCTCACACGCTAGTAAAGTCATGCTCAAAATTCTCCAAGCCAGGCTTCAGCAATATGTGAACCATGAACTCCCAGATGTTCAAGCAGGTTTTAGAAAAGGCAGAGGCACCAGAGATCAAATTGCCAACATCTGCTGGATCATGGAGAAAGCGAGAGAGTTCCAGAAAAACATCTATTTCTGCTTCATTGACTATGCCAAAGCCTTTGACTGTGTCGATCACAATAAACTGTGGAACATTCTGAAAGAGATGGGCATACCAGACCACCTGACCTGCCTCTTGAGAAACCTGTATGCAGGTCAGGAAGCAACAGTCAGAACTGTACATGGAACAACAGACTGGTTCCAAATAGGAAAAGGAGTACGTCAAGGCTGTAATTGTCACCCTGTTTATTTAACTTCTATGCAGAGTACATCATGAGGAACGCTGGGCTGGAAGAAGCACAAGCTGGAATCAAGATTGCTGGGAGAAATATCAATAACCTCAGATATGCAGATGACACCACCCTTATGGCAGAAAGTGAAGAGGAACTCAAAAGCCTCTTGATGAAAGTGAAAGAGGAGAGTGAAAAGGTTGGCTTGAAGCTCAACATTCAGAAAACAAAGATCATGGCATCTGGTCCCATCACTTCATGGGAAATAGATGGAAAAACAGTGGAGACAGTGTCAGATTTTATTTTTTTGGGCTCCAAAATCACTGCAGATGCTGATTGCAGCCAGGAAATTAAAGACGTTTACTCCTTGGAAAGAAAATTATGACCAACCTGGATAGTATATTGAAAAGCAGAGACATTACTTTGCCAACCAAGGTCCATCTAGTCAAGGCTATGGTTTTTCCCGTGGTCATATATGGATGTGAGAGTTGGACTATGAAGAAGGTTGATCGCCGAAGAATTGATGCTTTTGAACTGTGGTGCTGGAGAAGACTCTTGAGAGTCTAGAGGAGATCAATCCTGGGTGTTCATTGGAAGGACTGATGCTAAAGCTGAAACTGCAATACTTTGGCCACCTCATGCGACGAGTTGATTCACTGGAAAAGACTCATGATGGGAAAGGTTGGGGGCAGGAGGAGAAGGGGACGACAGAGAATGAGATGGCTGGATGGCATCACTGACTCGATGGACATGAGTTTGAGTGAACTCCGGGAGTTGGTGATGGACAGGGAGGCCTGGCTTGCTGTGATTCATGGGGTCGCGAAGAGTCGGACACGACTGAGCGACTGAACTGAACTGAACTGATAGTCTTCATCAACTTCCCTGGTAGCTCAGCTGGTAAAGAACCCGCCTGCAATGCAGGAGATCCCGGTTCAATTCCTGGGTCAGGAAGATCCACTGGAGAAGGGATAGGCTACCCACTCCAGTATTCTTGGGCATCCCTGGCGGCTCAGCTGGTCAAGAAGCCACCTGTAATGTGGGAGTTCAATCTCTGGGTTGGGATGATCCCCTAGAGAAGGGAAAGGCTACCTCCTCCAGTGAATTGCATGGACTGTATAGTCCATGGGGTTGAAAAGAGCCAGACACGACTGAGTGACCTTCACTTTCATACCCTTCATCTATGTTACTGATGTCTTTTCTTTGCCTTATTTCCTTGTTTCTTCTCCAACACATTTGTTTCCTATGTAGCATGCCTGTTTACTTAGCAGAAGCTAGATTCTCTCAACTATTTTTGTTTGGACCATTTGCCTCTGTTTTATTTTCTGTTCATTCTTATTGCTCCTTGAATCCATCTTCTTTATCTTCCCCATCTATTTCTGAAAGCCCAGTTGGTTATATTCTCACTTTTTTTTTATTTTATTGTACCTGAGAATCTAATTACAGCACTTATTTCAACAGATCATTAGGCTGTCTTCACCCTTTAATTCTGACATAAAACAGGCAGATTCCTTTAAATCAATTTCATCCAGTTTCAGCAGGATAAGACCTAGCTATCACTGGTTTTACCCAGTCAGAAACAGTTTGATCTAAAAAGAAATTATCACTAATCAAAAAGTTCTAAGTTTATCCTACCATTTCAGAAATATTTGAACTGAAGAAAACTTTATATTGCTTACTTGTTTCAAGTAATTTTGACAAATTTAAATAGCCATGGATAAGCCTGAATTAAACTAATGAGAACAAATGTGGGAAAGCCAGAACTGGTTTAATTCGCTCAGAGCCTATATAAACCAATATCAAGCCATTTTTATAAAGCTCATGGGCATTTATGCAAGTTTCCCCCAGCTGTGACCAACTCAAATGATTGGAGCTGATTTAAACTCCTCAGAAAAGCTTAATTTTACATTACAACCATTATTAACTGAATGTATAAGTTATTTGAGTTCACTTTGCTTCTGATAATTAACCAAAATATTTAAGCCTGGAAGGATAGGTCTTGACTTATTTAGCAAATCACCACAAAGTTTTCCTCTTAAATTTCTCCTTAAAATTGGCTTCTTTGTGCCTGATGTGTATCTCCCAAATAAATCCAATTTCTGGATTGATCATGAGGTCTTGATCTCAGAAATATGACTTACAGCAAACATTTCTTGGTTTCATCCCAAATGAATTCATTTGTCCTGAACTCAACGTTGCAATTTCTAAAGTTGCTCTCATTTCCTTCAAAGTGAATCTCCCTGCCCTTTAAGGGGAAGATGCTGAGGCAGGCAGTTGATGATTACTGAAGAACTGCTGAGAAGAAAATGCCAGAATAATCACTTTACATACATTATCTCATTCCATCCCCTCAAGAGCTCTATGAAGTGTCGGCAACACTGCCTCGGTTTCCAAGAAAATAATCACTCCTAAAAGATACAGGATGGAATTATTTTAGTTTCTTTGGAAGCCTCTTTACTCAGATATATATCCCCAAAAGGGACTTCTGTCATCACACCATTCTAGGAATGCAGTTCTGTAGACCTGTAGCCACAGAAATCACTTTGTAATGAATGATTCTTCACATTGTCTAAGACTCCATGCAACCCTGGTTCTCTCCTTCAAGTTCATCTTCACATCAGGGATACTCTATTCATATAATTGTACTAACCAGGACATGTGACAAAGGAAAATGCCTAATCTGCACTTTTTTTAATAGCTCAATTTGAGTTCCAAAGTATTGCTATTCTTGCTGATGATCTCTCAGGCTATGTTTCCCCACCTCTGTCAGGATGCATGAGCTTTCTTTCCCTAGAGGAGCCTAGTGTGACCATGGGGTCACAGTGTTAGGCATGACTTAGCGACTAAACAACACCATTAGAAGTACTGCAATGAAAGTGTTGGCTCACTCTCCATGGTCTCTGGATATTACAAACATTCTTATCTGATTAGATCTTACTTCTCTGTGTTTTTACATGTCTGGATTCCTTTGTTGTTAACTTAACCTTATAGACCCTTAAGGAGTAAGCAGTGCTATATGAAAAAATGAAAGGGTTAGTCACTCAGTCTTGTCCGACTCTTTGCAACCTCATGGACTGTAGCCTGCCAGGCTCCTCTGTCCATGGAGTTCTCCAGACAAGAATACTAGAGTGGGTAGCCATTCCATTCTCCAGGGAATCTTCCCAACCCAGAGATAGAACCTGGGTCCCTTGCATTGCAGTCAGAATTTTTACTATATAATATGGTCTAATGGTTAAGTATATGTGCTTTGGAGTCAGGCTGCCTGTATTTAAGTTTCAGATGTATTACTTAACACCTTTGTGATCTGAGTAGCTTATTTAACTTCCCCAAGCTTTACTTTACTTATTCATCTGTTAATGAGGATAACTACAGGGATTTTTCCTTACCTCCTTAGAGTAGCTGCAAGGATTAAATGAAAGTGTCTGTGTTTTAAAGTGCTTGGTCTCGCACAGAATAAGTACCCAATAAATATTAGCTAATACTACAACTATACAGACAAGGACTCAAAAGACTTTAGCTATTACTATTACTATGTTATGGACAATTATTCCTCAAATTCCAACAGTAAGTGTTGTTATCCTCTTTTGTTGATAAGGAAGCAGATTCAGACAAGTCTAGCAAGTTACCAAAGGTTACACAACACCAGCATCAGTTCCTGCCTCTGAGTAGTCAAAAACTGATGCTCTTTCCCCATTTTTAATACTATATTCTCCCTCCTTGGTTTTTCTTAGGTCCTTTCATCTGTTTTTGTTTTCTTTTTCCTTTTTCACTTTTTAGAGAAGAGAACGTAAAGAACGGTCAGCTTGCTTTCACTTTCCCCCTCTGAGTTTTTCCTAATTCCTCACTGTCTCCCTGCCTCTCTTCCTCATTTTTCCCCCTAAGGCCTTCCTCTCAGGTATAACTGATGGTGATGACTCTCCCTAGCCAAGCTAGGAAAGAGGAAAGTTCATTTCAGAGTTGGGATTCCAGACGGGTCTGCTCTTCCATCCATGGAATTTCACTGTAATGCTTTCTTTCATTTCTCTAGGCTATACCAGATGCTCATCAGCTTTTGCATTTACAGGGCTACCCTGAAATGTCACTGGAAATCCCTTTTCCTTTCCTTCATTTGAGGTGATCAGCTCTCTATATTCAGCATCTGCTGTAAGCCACTGCCCTCTCACCTCATGCAGAAGGGGATGTGGTATTTGTCTGATGAAAACAAGAGAAAGGGAAATAAGAGATGTTGCACAGACAAGCAAGGGTTCTAAAATTTGGGACCATGTGTGTTTCAGCTGGGTACAGCAATCATCTATTCATTCAGTCAATTATCACATGTTGACCATGGACTAGACGTCAGGCACACTGCCTGGAATGGAAGTCTGAAAAGGCCAAGTCAACAATATGAATTCCAATTCACTATCCTGGAATATGGGAGCACACGTCATAGCGACTCTTATTAAGTAAGATAGAAGGAAAATTCATTCAGTCAATTTTCACATCGTGGCCACTGCTAGCTGTCAGAAGAAAAATTGATGAAATAAGAGATATAGTTGGAGAGGCAGCAGAAATAATGTCAGTAACGAGAAAGGACAGAGTGGTAAGTTAAGACACTGTCCAAAACACAGAGGAATTAGCTAGCTGCGGGTAACTTTGCTACTCTAAAATATCACTTGTTGGAGAAGGGCAGTGATACACCTCTTAAAATCAACAGTTTGGCAAAATAATTGCCTACAATGAATAACAGTAAATGCAACTGGTGTTAGGAGGTGCCAAGATAAAAGTCGTGGTTGAAAGACAAATGAATGTCTGCAATGGATTTGTTCAGAGTTATGAAATGAAACAATGAACAACTACTGAAATTGTCCTGCTGACATGTAATATCATAGAGATATAGCTCAAGGGCTTGCTTCGTACTTTTGATATGATAAGAGATGAGAGTTTTAATTTTCAGGATATGCTTTCAGTTGCCAGGTTGAAAGTATTTCCCAAACTCAGAAGATGAACAAGTGTCTTGTACCAGATATAAAAAGAAAAGTAGCTGAAATAATACTCTGAAAGGAAAAATGCCTTCTCCCTTCAAAGGAAACCTTGGAGCAGAAGAACAGTTAGAAACAGAAAATATGAAGTCCTAATAAACCAAAATCATTGAATTATGCCCTGTATCGTGCATATAGCAGGTGATGGCAGGAAGAATTTCAGGGAACTAATAATGGGAAGTCATAGAGAGGAAAGGAACCCATGGAAGGTTAACCAAGAGTTGTCCCTTAGAGGTAGCTATTCTTTGATGACATAGGACCAAGTCAGCATTTTCCTAACTAGTACCCTAAGGAACAATATTTCATAGGATTCAATGTAAGAGTTGAAACTTTATAAATGTTCTAAATTCAAATAAATCTGAGAGTTATGAGTTAAACAAAATGAAACAGGTGTTATTTTTCCGCTAAAAAAGAAATCTGAGATCTTTTAATCTAATAATACATAATATGTTTCTCCAAGAGGGAGAAAAAATATTTTCCAAGCATAACAATAAAAGGGTAAATTTTAGCATCTTTCTGAACTTGTATTTTGTGGACTAATGTTTAGGAGATGTTGATTTGGATGACTGTTGTTATTTGATTTATGAAATTGGCAACTACAGAAGGGCAAGAGCAAAACCTTCTGGCCCACAGGAATTCATACAGATAGGTAGAGAAGAGTGTGACCTTGTGGAATGGTCTATTCACAGTATGGTCTCAGGACATGGAGAAAAAACAAGCTAGGGAGAGACAAAGCCCCTGGAAGCAGTGCTCAGGTTCCAGCCATTTTTCTATTAAAATGGAACTTTGGGTAGAATTCCTAATCTCTTGAGCAAACCATGAGCTACACAAATAATCCAACAAAAAGGACAAGAAGCATGCAATGCAACATCATATTAGAATTGCATCATATCAGATGCGATTCCCAGTCTTTAATGCCCAGCCCAGCCTACATCTCTGGCCCTCCAAATAGCAGACCTATAATTAGAAGACTAATTGATTACATTTTTTCCATGAAAGGCTAGAAGACAAGTAAATAGCATATATCCTGTCCTACTTTTAATTCAGAAAATGGAGGAAATCTTTCTATACATGTTATATGCATCAGTGAATGAAGTATGCATAGTTAGACAAGAATATCCAAGGAGAAATTAGGAAAGAGCTAACAAGTAAAGTGCCTGGTATGGCCTGGGTGGATGAGGTTTCACAAGTTTTAAATGCCTACATGATGAACTAGAAAGCTGCAGTTCTCTCTGTTTGATCACATATTTGTTCAAAAGCCATTTGAAGTCATCATGATACTCACAGTGCTGCATCCAGCACTTTAAAACTTAAAAGGAATAATTAATATGCTTCTAATTCCAAGCTGATAAATCCTGTCATCTGGAAATGATAATCTCTAAAAAGTACAGTGAGAAGCCAAAAGGGAGCGCTGTCTAGGATTCTGATGACCAACAAACTGATGACAGATACAACCTGCAGGTTCATCCCAGTGTTAGTGCCAACTATCTCCAAATAGTAAATTTAATTTATGAGATGCTTTCTTAAAGTAAATGTCTTCACTTTTACAGACAGATATATATATATACACACACACACACACATATATATATATATATGCTACTGCTAAGTCGCTTCAGTCATGTCTGACTCTGTGCGACCCCATAGATGGCAGCCCACCAGGCTTCCCCGTCCCTGGGATTCTCCAGGCAAGAACACTGGAGTGGGTTGCCATTTCCTTCTCCAATGCATGCAAGTGAAAAGTGAATGTGAAGTCGCCCAGTCATGTCTGACTCTTCGTGACCCCATAGACTGCAGCCTTCCAGGCTCCTCCGCCCATGGGATCTTCCATGCAAGAGTACTGGAGTGGGTTGCCATTGCCTTCCCCAAAATATATATATATACCCTACTAATTTTTTTTTCTTTTTTTTTTTTCTTTTTTTTTGAATAGAGTCCTTGAGAAACGGCACACAAAAGAAGAGAATAACATATTGGATCCCTTAAAGTTGAATGTCCCCTGACACTTCCCAACACCATATCTGGCTCCCCAAGGCCCCAAAGACTATCCACCACATCCCCTCTTCACAGAAGCTCCATGTGGTACAGATGCCCCTACTGTCATGGTTACCTGTCTCTTTCCACCGCTGACTGTCAGCCCTGGGGAAGCAACAGCCCCTGAAGGGGCAACAGAGCCCTTCCTGAAGAGTCAGGTTGACTTCACAACTGTAGGCCTTCAACTAGTCTGTTATTTTCCTCCTCTCCCCGCACCCCACACTATATGACAGCAGAGGATTATCAATGTCTAGGTCAACAGTCAGCATCACACCTGCTAGTTTGGAAATGGATAGTGGAATCACAATGATCATGCACCCTGCTGCTGCTGCTGCTGCTAAGTCACTTCAGTCATGTCTGACTCTGTGTGACCCCATAGACGGAAGCCCACCAGGCTCCCCCTTCCCTGGGATTCTCCAGGCAAGAACACTGGAGTGGGTTGCCATTTCCTTCTCCAATGTGTGAAAGTGGAAAGTGAAAATTGAAAGTGAAGTCGCTCAGTCGTGTCCGACCCTTAGCGACCCCACGGACTGCAGCCTACCAGGCTCCACCATCCATGGGATTTTCTAGGCAAGAGTACTGGAGTGGCTTGCCATTGCCTTCTCCATATATACCCTACTAATTTTAAAGCATTGCTCATGCAATCATTGACTAGGTATAATGACCAAGTGTGTTAGTCACTTGGTTGTGTCCAACTCTTTGCAATCCCATGGAACCTGCCAATCTCCTCTGTCCATGGAACTCTCCAGGCAAGAAGATTGGAGCGGGTTACCATTCCCTTCTCCAGGGGATCTTCCTGACCCAGGAATTGAAAACCGGTCTACCACATTGCATGCAGATTCTTTACCATTTGAGCCACCAGAGAATAATGACCAAAGCCTGTAATATAAAATCATGTCAGTGCTTTCCAAGCATTTTTTAAACATGCAATGAACTCTGAGCATTGGAGCTGTAAGATGGTAACCTTGTCTTCAAGGTATTTACAGTTAGCAAATGAAAAAGAGCATTGTTTTGCAAAAAGAGTTATGCAAGTAGAAACAAGAACTAACAATCTTGTTTGTTTAGATTTAGACAGTTCTGAAGCAATTCACAGCTGCCTAGACTGTGCTGTAACAAACAACTTTGGCAATATCCTGCTAGTAAATGCTACTAAATTTCCAATCTAGTATCTATGTAAATAGCATGCTTTCTAAAGTTCTCCTTTAACTGACTGGTAAATAACATGTGCCTAACATTAGTTAATAATTAATATTAATAATCTAATAACATTTATAAATTATTTACTCTGCATCTGTGTTAGTCTGTGTTAAGATACTGTGTTAAATGCTTTACTTACCTTATATAATTTGACTTTTAAAAACAACATTATAACTTAAATTGTGGCAGAAAGTGAAGAGGAACTCAAAAGCCTCTTGATGAAAGTGAAAGAGGAGAGTGAAAAGGTTGGCTTGAAGCTCAACATTCAGAAAACAAAGATCATGGCATCTGGTCCCATCCCTTCATGGGAAATAGATGGGGAAACAGTGGAAGCAGTGTCAGACTTTATTTTTTTGGTCTCCAAAATCACCGCAGATGCTGATTGCAGCCAGGAAATTAAAAGACGCTTACTCCTTGGAAGGAAAGTTATGACCAACCTAGGTAGCATACTAAAAAGCAGAGACATTACTTTGCCAAACAAGGTCCGTCTAGTCAAGGCTATGGTTTTTCCCGTGGTCATATATGGATGTGAGAGTTGGACTGTGAAGAAAGCTGATCGCCGAAGAATTGATGCTTTAGAATTGTGGTGCTGGAGAAAACTCTTGAGAGTCCCTTGGACTGCAAGGAAATCCAACCAGTCCATTCTAGAGGAGATCAATCCTGGGTGTTCATTGGAAGGACTGATGCTAAAGCTGAAACTCCAATACTTTGGCCACCTCATGCGACAAGCTGACTCACTGCAAAAGACTCTGATGCTGGGAGGGATAGGGGGTAGGAGGAGACGGGGACGACAGAGAATGAGATGGCTGGATGGTATCACCAGCTCGATGGACATAAGTTTGGGTGAACTCCGGGAATTGGTGATGGACAGGGAGGCCTGGCATGCTGTGATTCATGGGGTCACAAAGAATCAGACACGACTGAGCAACTGAACTGAACTGAAGTGAATTTAAATTGTATTATTACTTTCAGATTATACATGGGGGAATACAACAGAGGTTAACTAATTTGCCCAGAGTCACACAGTTGGGAAGTAAAAATGCCAGGGTCTGAACCCAGGTATTCTGAATCTAAACTCCAAATGAAAAAAAAAAAACTCCAAATGATGAAGCACTTAAGAGAATTATTGGTGTGCAACAATGAACCTCAATTATCCAGCCAGTAACTTCATAGTGACTTAATTTCAGTTGATAGCACTGCTATTCAACAGAATAAAACGTAATTCCCTTTTCTTACCAAAACCTCCAATATTTCAATGTTTAAAGGAAATGCTGGGCTTCATTCCCAGGTAGGCAAAGACTACATTAATTACACTTATCAGTAGGCTGGAGATGGCGCTAATTAACAAATGTCCTAATGACAGTGATTATACACAATCTCGGTTAGCCAAAATCTTACAAAATCACCAAAGGAAGAAGCTTGTAACTTTGCCAAAAGTTTAGTTTTTTGTGCTGTTCTCCTCCTCCTATTTCAGCCCCTTGATCCTGTGAATCATCCTAAAGCTTGAACGAGTCCAGCACTGAAGCTGTCCCCACCCTCACGTCTACTCCCTCTCTTTTGACAGGGCTTTCATTCACAGCCTTAGAGAGTCTTAGCTGTTCCTGAGCAAAGCCACCCGCAGAGGAATAGCTTTTCAACCAAACATGCTTAAAAATTAAAACAATGCCCTTTGGCATGACTCCACTCCTTCCCCCATAGTTCTGTGAAGCCTTCAGGCTTTGAGACTTCAGATGGGACAGAATCTGCATCGTGAGCTGAATGTACCAATGATCTATTTCCTATGATGTTTCAAAAATCAATTTGGTTCTGAGCCTCCTCCTTCAGTGGATACTGCCTCGTGGTAGATGAGGGTGGTGGCATTTACTGCTTCATAAGATCATAATGAGGATACATATCAAACCTGGTTGTCTCAAAGCGAGGAATTATCACGGAAATAAAATGGTCTCAGTTGAAGCATTGGGGGAGTACTGGGGGCTTGCTTAGGGTCCCCATGAGCAGAGGCACTGTATGACTCTCGCAGAATAATAAATAAGGTTTGCCCTTGTTCAGTTGGGTGAGCTACTGAAGCTTCCAAACACACTGTCCAGGAATATGGTCATTATTAACACTCTACCTTCTCATATTAACAACTCATGTGTGCACTGAGTTTCAGAGTAACAGGATTCCATACAGCAAAACACTGCTGCAGATCTTTCATAGTCAGTTTTTGGCATTTTGTGTGAAATCAGTGCTTCCATCTTAGTATAGCCTGGAGGTAAAAGAAATGAAGGATACTCAGAATGATCAAGTGAAACCCATGGGACCCTCATGAGAATGTTGTTTGCTTGTGCCTCTGAAAGAAGGTAAGCATCACAGGTTGAGAAATACCTTTTTCAGAAGATTAAGTAAAGATGTATAAGGGGGCTATTTTGACAGATACAACAAGAAATCACATATTTGAAAACCTCTACCACTTTGGTATTTCGTCTATTTACCAGCAGAATCTCCATCTGGCCCTCAAAACTCAATGTCCTATCTGCGCCTCTAGAAAGGGAGCTGTGAAGGAGGAAAAGTTTCCATACACTCGGAAACCCCCCGACAAGAGGGGACAGGGGGAACTTCAGAGGGGAGCACATCAACAGATACGTGGAAGGCAAAGTGGAAAGAATTCAGCACAGCGATCAGTGCCAGCCAGCACTTCCCAGCCTGAGACACTTGTCTGCACGCCTGCTGTGGCAAGTGGAGGCTGGATGTTGAAGCTCAGGCTTCGGAAGTCACATCCCACAGAAGGGCCTGGGGTTGACTGCTGTGAAGATACTCTTGAGAGGGCTAGTGTAACACAGCTGAGGGATTCCAGGGAAAAGTCTGGGACAGCCAGAGAGGCAAGAGATCACTGCTATGGAGGCCCTCTAATACTGCACATTCACAGATGCCAGGATGCCACCTTTGTGCGAGCCATAGGAGAGATGAGCTGCAGGTACACTCTGTGACCCCAGAGTTGGGCACATTGAGTGGCTGCTGCGAAAGTCTGTGTGAGCACCAGAGGCTGGGGGGTTGCTGGCTGTGGCTGAGGTCTCTGACACCAGGGGCAGGCACACAGGCCACTGCCAAAACCTGTGTGAGTGCTAGAGACAGCGGGCAAGACAAGGCTTCAGTCTCTGACCCCAGAAGTGAGTATGACAGTCACTGCAGCAGCCACCAACTTCTGAGCAGGGATAGGTTACTGCCCACACCCATGACTCAAGGCCAATTCCCTGGGAGAGTGCACAGGCTGACTCAGGCTGTAGCAACTTCCCTCAGCTTCTGCCACTGCAGGCACTCTCTGCACATCCCAGTGGTGTCTGTCATATCCCATCGTCTCCCTGGCCTGAGCTAGCTAGTGAATCCTAACTGGTCGCTGCTTTGGCCCTCTCCTGTCTGGGCAGGGAATAAATGCTGGAGAATGGACTACAAGCAAAGATAGGGCAAAAACAAAAGCTGAACATCAGGGGCAGAGTGACCAAATAGGAAGGGAATTCACTTGTGCAGTCACAAGAGCAGTGTATTAAATCCCTGCAATTGCCATGAGGCTGTGTACTTCAGGGTAAGCTGTGGACTTCAGAAGCAAGTACAGGCTGGAGTAAGGCCAGATCTGAGTCTGAGCTGACACCACAGAGCCCACAGCAGGTAGAGAGACTTTCCTATAAATATTGGAGGACTTCTTGTCTAAGCAGACTGGCTGAAGCTCACTGTGTGGCAAGGACAGGGACAACTGAGATCACAGGAAAATATTCTTCTAACAGCTAATCTCTTTCTCTCTATATATATATAGATAGATAGATAGTCTTTTTCTTTTTAGTTTTGTTTTATTGTTCTTTTCTTTTTACTATTCCTTTAAATTTTTACGGTTTTCTTTTTTTTTTAATTTATTTATTTTTTATTGGAGGCAAATTATTTTACAATATTATATTGGTTGCTTTTGCCATATATTGACATGAATTCGCCCTGGGTGTACATGAGTTCTCCCTATCAGTGCCATTATTTTTAATTAAATTTATTTTATTTTTCCTATTTATGCAGTATTTTTTGTTATATTTAATTCTCCCTCATGCTTTTGGTATTGTATTTTTGCTAGTTTAGCCTTTAGTGTGTAATTTCATTTATGGGTTTATTTATCGGATTGATTGCTCTCTCTCTCTTTTTTTTTTTTTTTTTTGGTTCATCTCTTTCCATTATTTTTGCACATATATACAATGGACTATCGTTCAACCATAAAAAAGAATGAAATAATGCCATTTTTAGCCACATGGGTGGATCTAGAGATTATTGCACCAAGTGATGTAAGTCGGACAAAGACAGATATCGTATGATATCATTCATACGTGGAGTATAATTTTTTGAAATGATACAGGTATATTATTTATGAAACAGAAGTGGACTTACAGATATCTAAAACAAATTGATGGTGACCAAAGGAGAAACATGGTGTGTGTGAGGGGAAGGCAGTGGGGGGCGGGGGCAATAAATCAGGAGCTTGGGAAGAACATACACACACTACTATGTTTAAGATAGATAGCCAACAAGGACCTACTGTATAGCACAGCGAACTCTACCTAACACATTGTGATAATCTGTATGAGAAAAGAATCTAAAAAAGAATGAAAACTGTGAATGTATAACTGAATCACTTTGCTGTATACCTGAAACTAATACAACATTGTAAACCAATTATATTCCAATAAAATTAAAATTTAAAAATTTAAAAAAAGAAAGAAAATTCAACATCCCAAGATCAGACTGTGTCCTACCTTGTAGATGTCTTATTATTGTTCTTACTCTTGCTTCTCTTTGTTCAGCTTTTAGACTCCATCAGGTCTATAGGATCTATGAGCTATGCCTTGATAGCAGTGAGTAAGTTGTTCAGTCATGTCTCTTTGCGAAGTAGGTACTCACTAATTATTTGTTTAAAAGTAGTTGAATCTTTACCACCTTCCTCAGTTTATCTCTTGGCATCTACTTGCCCACTCTTGCTTCCAAATTGGTTACTTCACTCCCTGAGATTTGCTCTATCTCTTAAATTTCCATTCTGTTTATCTACTCCCAGTGCTGAGCCATAGAATGAGGGTGTTGAACACTTCGACACAACAAAACAACAGCAGGCCTGGTGGATCACAAGTTAAGCCTTAGCAGACTCAACATGACCCAGCACCAGCCCCTGGGCATGGCCCATAGCAAGGGTGGATGTAGAGGCCTGTGAACAGGCCTGGACTTGACCCATGAATTTTGGGGTCCACTGTCCCTGCCCAGCTGATGCATCAAGATCTTCAGGGAGCCTCTGACTCTCTGTTGTGTCCTCCTCACAACTATAATCATGTATTCTGCATCTTGAGAATTCCCGATGTGTTATATAAATAAGTTACAATAGTGCCAAGAAGACTTAGCAAATTTCCAGGTAGGTAAGAATGTAGATGGAAGAAAATATTCTTTCCTTGATGTAAACAGCAACTGTTCTTAAATTATCTTAACAACTCTTGTTTTCCCAAGACAGAGGCTGTACAAATGAAGTAAATAGACAAGGAGAAGACTGGGAGAAAACATTTTGATCATCAAGGTGAATTAGATCAGGACAGTATACTTTGAAGAAACAAAGCCAAAATAAAACAACAAAAACAGCAGTGATTATTCTAATGAGACTCTGGCATTATGCATTTTCCCAAAGCCTGATAGAGTAAATATTTTCTGTACAAAAAAAGTCACCTTTTTTTTTTTTTAAACTCTGTAGAACCTAAGCTGCCTTAAGCTGATAAACCTGTCAACGATCATTTGATTTTCTTTCTTCTCATTAAGGTCTGGATATATGTATAGAGGGGGCTTCCCTGGTGGCTCAGTGGTACAGAACCTATCTGCCAATGCAGGAGACATGGGTTGGATCTCTGGGTGGGCAAGATCCCCTGGAGGAGGAAATGGCAAACCATTTCAGTATTCTTACCTGAGAAATCCCATGGACAGAGGAGCCTGGCAGGCTACAATCCATGGGGTCACAAAGAGTCAGACAGGACTTGGTGACTAAACAGCAACAAGTATGTGTAAGAGATTCAGAGTGGAGGAGGAAGAATAAGAGATAAGTGTATTTTTTCTTCAATGGAATAAGTGAACCAGTGAGCTGTCTAACTTTTTTGAAAATGTCCTTAAATGCAATGTAAGCAAATCTGCCTTCTCCCCATATTCTTAAAAGTCTGTATTCTCTCCTGGGTTATTGCAATCCTTTATTATTTAATTAATTTATTTATTTTAATTGAAGAATAATTACTTTATGATATCAGTTCAGTGCAGTCGCTCAGTCGTGTCTGACTCTCTGAAACCCCATGAATCACAGCACGCCTGGCCTCCCTGTCCATCACCAACTCCCAGAGTTTACCCAAACTCATGTCCATAGAGTCGCTGATGCCATCCAGCCATCTCATTCTCTGTCGTCCCCTTCTCCTCCTGCCCCCAACCTTTCCCAGCATCAGAGTCTTTTCCAGTGAATCAACTCGTTGCATGAGGTGACCAAAGAATTGGAGTTTCAGCTTTAGCATCAGTCCTTCCAATGAACACCCAGGACTGATCTCCTTTAGAATGGACTGGCTGGATCTCCTTGCAGTCCAAGGGACTCTCAAGAGTCTTCTCCAACACCACAGTTCAAAAGCATCAATTCTTCGGCGATCAGCCTTCTTCATAGTCCAACTCTCACGTCGATACATGACTACGGGAAAAACAATAGCCTTGAGTAGACGGACTTTGGTTGGCAAAGTAATGTCTCTGCTTTTTAATATACTATCTAGGTTGGTCATAACTTTCCTTCCAAGGAGTAAGTGTCTTTTAATTTCCTGGCTGCAATCAGCATCTGCAGTGATTTTGGAGCCCAAAAAAATAAAATCTGACACTGTCTCCACTGTTTTTCCATCTATTTCCAATGAAGGGATGGGACCAGATGCCATGATCTTTGTTTTCTGAATGTTGAGCTTCAAGCCAACCTTTTCACTCTTCTCTTTCACTTTCATCAAGAGGCTTTTGAGTTCCTCTTCACTTTCTGCCATAAGGGTGGTGTCATCTGCATATCTGAGGTTCTTGATATTTCTCCCGGCAATCTTGATTCCAGCTTGTGCTTCTTCCAGCCCAGTGTTCCTCATGATGTACTCTGCATAGAAGTTAAATAAGCAGGGTGACAATATACAGCCTTGACATACTTCTTTTCCTATATGGAACCAGTCTGTTGTTCCATGTACAGTTATGACTCTTGCTTCCTGACCTGCATACAGGTTTCTCAAGAGGCAGGTCAGGTGGTCTGGTATGCCCATCTCTTTCAGAATTTTCCACAGCTTATAGTGATCCACACAGTCAAAGGCTTTGGCATAGTCAATGAAGCAGAAATAGATGGTTTTCTGGAACTCTCTAGCTTTTTCCATGATCCAGTGGATGTTGGCAATTTGATCTCTGGTGCCTCTGCCTTTTCTAAAACCTGCTTGAACATCTGGGAGTTCACGGTTCACATATTGCTGAAGCCTGGCTTGGAGAATTTTGAGCATGACTTTACTAGCGTGTGAGATGAGTGCAATTGTGCGGTAGTTTGAGCATTTTTTGGCATTCCCTTTCTTTGGGATTGGAATGAAGACTGACCTTTTCCAGTCCTGTGGCCACTGCTGAGTTTTCCAAATTTGCTGGCATATTGAGTGTAGCACTTTCACAGCATCATCTTCAAGATTTGAAATAGCTCAACTGGAATTCCATCACCTCCACTAGCTTTGTTTGTAGTGATGCTTTCTAAGGCCCACTTGACTTCCCATTCCAAGACGTCTGGTTCTAGGTCAGTGATCACGTTATCGTGACTATCTTGGTCGTGAAGATCTTTTTTGTACAGTTCTTCTGTGTATTCTTGCCACCTCTTCTTAACATCTTCTGCTTCTGTTAGGTCCATCCCATTTCTGTTCTTTATTGAGCCTATCTTTGCATGAAATGTTCCCTTGGAATCTCGAATTTTCTTGAAGAGATCTCTTGTTTTTCCTATTTTGTTGTTTTCCTCTATTTCTTTGCATTGACCACTGAGGAAGGCTTTCTTTATCTCTCCTTGCTATTCTTTGGAACTCTGAATTCAGATGCTTATATCTTTCCTTTTCTCCTTTGCTTTTCACTTCTCTTCTTTTCACAGCTATTTGATATAGTGGTTGTTTTTGCCATACAATCATATTAATCGACCATAGTTGTACATGTGTCCCTTGAATCCTGAACCTCCCCC
This sequence comes from Moschus berezovskii, assembly GCF_049115385.1. Classification (NCBI taxonomy): domain Eukaryota; kingdom Metazoa; phylum Chordata; class Mammalia; order Artiodactyla; family Moschidae; genus Moschus; species Moschus berezovskii. The sequence continues at coordinate 56,386,022 of NC_142470.1, forward strand.
CACCCTCCCTCCCCCATCCCCCCATGTTATCACAGAGCACTGGCTTTGTGTGCCCTGCATCATGGAAACATACATATTACTATATGTAAAATGGATAATCAGTGCAAGTTTGAAGTATGATGCAATCCTCTTATCCAATATCAGTATGTGGTGTAGTTACCTTAGTGGATAATCACATAACAAGCAAGGAAATGATTCTCCTATAAATGATGACAATGGTAAGATGAGAAAAAGCAGTCAGTCTTGTTTACCTTAGATCCCAATGTTGGCAAATCCTCAAAAATAATACTATCTCAATAAGAACTGGTCTCATATCAGAGGACTGATAAAAACACTGGAGCTGAGATTAAGAACATATTCAGGGCTTCTCTGATGGCTCAGTTGTGGAGAGTCCACTTGCCAACGATGGGGCTATGGGTTTGGTCCTGATTGGGGAGGATCCCACATACTGTGGAGCAGCTGAGCCCATGTGCCACAACCATTGAGCCTGTACTCTGAGCCTGGGAGTCGCAGCTACTGAGCCAACATGCCGTAGAGCCCATGCTCTGCAAGAAGACAAACCACCACAATGAGAAGCCTGTACACCGGAACTAGAGAGTAGCCCCATGCACAACAAGGAAGACCCGGCACAGCCAAAAATAATTAAGTAAACAAACTGTTAAAAAAGAATGCATTCAACATTTAGCAGCTGTTCTGTGCTGTGCTTAGTTGCTCAGTTATATTCAACTCTTTGTTACCCCGTGAACTGTAGCCTACCAGGCTCCTCTGTCCATGCAGATTCTCCAGGCAAGAATACTGGAGTGGGTTTCCATGCCTCCTCCACAGGATCTTCAAAACCCAGGGATCGAATCCAGGTCTCCTGCATTGCAGGTGGATTCTTTACCAGCTGAGCCACCAGGGAAGCCCAAGAATACTGGAGTGGGTAGCCTATCCCTTCTCCAGGGTAACTTCCCAACCAGGAATCAAACTGGGATCTCCTTCATTGCAGGAGGATTCTTCACCAGCTGAGCTCAGGGTTTCCCCCTAAATCCCCTAAACCTTCACTTATTCTCACTGTCTCCCACATCACTAAATTTCATAGTAAACAGTTTGAAGCACTAGTTATTCTGGTTGTACTCTATTGCAAGGATTGTATGTGTGTGCATGATCAATGTCCCCAAAAGAATTTTGATCACTTTGAGAGAAGGAGTTATATTTTGTACTAAAATCATTTTTTGGAAATGGTGTTCTGAAACTCATATTCTGGTCGATTATTAAATTATTCTCCCCTTGTCCCATTTCTGCACCTCAAACCTCCATTCTGCTTACATTTGTGTGTTAATGGGGGAGGGCAGGACCTGCAACTTGACTAATCTGGCTTCAGTGGAAGCAGACATTCTTTTATTTGTGCTCTCTTGGAGAAAAGCTGTTTAAGATGGAGTGTTGATAGTCTACATGGATTCTCTAGCTGTAAAACTCGTTACTGTTACATTTTTTTCTGTTCCCTTTTTTAACACTCTTCTGAGCATCCTGCAGTCACCCAATAAACACCTGTTTATGTGAGCTTTCACTGCGATGATGAATCAACATATAGGAGGACAAATAGCTCTTAGTACCTGTAGAAATGTTCTATCATTTTTCAAGATTCAGAATTATGCCAGGGGACACAGGTTTGCAGGCTCGAGTGGTGTTTTTGAACACTTGTGTCTTTTGGCTCAGTGGTAAACAATCTGCCTGCAATGCAGGAGATGCAGATTCAATCCCTGGGTTGGGAAGATCCCCTGGAAGAATAAATGGCAAGCCACTCCAGTACTCTTGCCTGGAAAATTCCATGGACAGAGGAGCCTGGTGGGCTACAGTCCATGGAGTCACAGAGCTGGACATTGCTGAGTGATTAAGCACACAGGCAAGCATGTCTTGAAACGTAGACTTAAAGAGACTTGTCTTTTTTTTTCCCTCACTCCCACCTCCTGCTCAGACTATGCATAAGGACTTCCAGGCAGCTGAGGAATGGCCTGGTGCTTACCTTCTTGCTTTCAAAGAGTGTGTTCTTGACCAGAAGCTGTTTCCAAAGGCAGCTTGATGGGCTGGCCCTGGCTCGTTGTTCGGAGAGACAGCTCCCTCTGAGCAGTGCAGGAAGGGTGCAAGTGGAGAGAAGTTCCTTTGGAAGGTGGTCCCTAGCACAGTTACTTCCTTGCTTCAACAGAGATCAGTTCTACAATACCCAACCTGACTGGTGTCTCTGATACAAGAGGAACACAAGGACTAAAATGGAGACCAAAATTTTTAAATGTAAAATATTTAAAGTTTTCACTTTCTTTTTTTTCATGTATTGTTTATGTGACCTTAGCAAGTTTTGGGGGCTTCCCTGGTGGCTCAGCAGTAAAGGATCAGTCTGCATTGCAGGAGCTACAGGAGATGCAGGTTCAATCCTTGGGTTGGGATGATGCCCTGGTGGAGGTCATGGCAACCCACTCCAGTATTCTTGCCTGGAGAATCCCATGGACTGCGGAGCCTGGTGAGCTACAGTCCACAGGGTCACAAAGCAGCGTACATAACTGAAGTGACTTAGCATGGACAGCCACAAAAAGCCTTTTTTAATGTCTCTATAACATCCATTTTTTTCTGATTTGTTAAAAAGGAATAAATAATGCATGCTTTGCCTGCGGTTGGTATTACATTAAATGATACATTTTCAAAGTGTGAGTGTCCTACACAACCAAAGGGTATTCTGGTAATGTACTGGGAATAAGAAAGAAAATATTGAAGAGTGGACATCTTTTAGGTTCATTTGACAGAGTACTTGTGATATAATTACTCTATTAGGGTAATTATAAAAATTAAATATTTCCAAAAAACTCTAAGTAATATTACACATGACCATCATACTATAATTATGCAGCAGAGATTTAACCATGTTTTTAGTTCACATAATATTTAATTAGAATTTTATGTTTTTTCTATAGACGAATGTTTGAACAAGTGTGGCAGTGTTATAAAAGAAGATCATAGACTTAAAGCACATAGTACATAATTATTCAAAATAATTTAAGCAATAAAATGTTCACCTAATACGCCATTAAGCTGCTAGTAAATGTTATTCTGTTTTAATAGCACTTAATACCAATTAAAAGCAAAATGTATTTTTAGTATTTTTGCCTTGAAGGGTCTCAGGGTGGAAAGTCTAGTATATTTAGTCTTGACAATGTTACTTATATAAGAAATAGGATAGGAAGGAAGATCCGGAGACCCTTTGGACCCCAACTATCAATACCATGTCCAAGGACAGTCATTCACAATGTGATCCACTGGAATCCCAGGATTGCCACTGGAGGCAGTAAAGAGAAAAGGGAGAAATGAACCAGATAAGATAACAATCCCTTCCCCAATTTGGCTTCATCTAAAGCAGCTCTTCTATTTTATGTCTCACATATAGGGCCTCTCTGTAAAAGTACATTAGAAAGAAGAACTTGTCAACTTCTAAAGATCATCTTAGATCATCTTCTTAACAAGAATAAAGCAACTTCAAATCCTGCCTTAACTTAAAGTGAAGATTTTTACAAATGTCTTCCCAAAGGACCAATTTTGAATTCTGTGATTATTGAAGTAAAAATGAGGTAGCCAATATGAAAAGGTAAAATAGTCATTGCAATATGTGGTAATAAGTTAAATGAATTGGTTATGCTGTGAAGGAAAGAATCTTGGATAAGAAATTAGAGAAACTCACCTCTATTTTTGTGATCCTGGGCAAGTCATTTCTCCTCCTTGGAGCATAGTTTTTATACCTATAAAAACAGAAAGATTGAATTAATATGTTTAATTGTAAACTACTTTAAATTTTTTTGAAATATGGGTTCTTAGGTTAATTCTAGAATGGAATATCAGGAAATTAACATTTCATTTTTTATTCCAACAGTAGCTGGTCATTCTATGGAGCATGAAGAAATCTTTACCTGGTCAAGAGAAGTTAGGCAACTCATATCTTTAACTGGTGATGACAGTACTCATTGTACACCTAATGTGTACACAGATAAATTGTACACATTTATCTTTTTTGGAGTTGATGTTAGTCAGGCCACATCTACCTTAACCAATTTTCAGCCAAAAAGAAAATCTAGTCAAACACGTCTGACTCTTTTGTGACCCCATGGACTATAGACTGCCAGGCTCCTCCACCCATAGGATTTTCCAAGCAAGAGTACTGGAATAGGTTGCCATTTCCTTCTCCAGGGGATCTTCCTGACCCAGGGATTGAATCAAGGTCTCCTGCATTGCAGGCAGACTCTTTACCGTCTGAGCCACAAGGGAAGCTCATACTTGAGTGGGTAGACTTTCTCTTTTCCAGGGTATCATCCCAATTCAGGTATCAAATCCAGGTCTCCCACATTGCAGGTGGATTCTTTACCAGCTGAGCCACAAGGGAAGCCCCACCCTGAGGCACCTCTGTTAGAAAACCATTGCATGACAAACTGTTTTATTACCACATATTGCAATTACCATTTTACTTTGTCATAATATCCACCTTATTTTTACTTCAGTAATCATGGAATTAAAAATTGGTCCTTTGGGAAGACATTTGTAAAAATCTTTAAATTAAGGCAAGACTTGAAGTTACTTTATACTTGTTAAGAAGATGATCTAAAAATGTTTGTTTGTGCATTCTTTTCTCTTTGTTTTTGTCCCCATGGGAAGTGGGGATTAGAAGCTAGGTTGACTCTTGCATTCCTACTTTCAAATAGGAAAATCATCCTGTTTTCAAAATCTATCACTGCTGAGCACTACCAACTTTATTTGGATGCAATCCAGGGGAAAAGAGCATTAGAAAAATTCTCATTGTTATGTTTATTCTTTGATTCCTCAGCATATTCCAGCTGCAATAATTTAAACGTCTTATACAGCATTAGTAAGAAATGACCTTAATTAGACACACAGAATCAAGCCTTCTCACCTTAACTACCAGGAACATAGATTTATCAGAGTAGTGCCAGAAACGGGGAGAATGGAATGGAATACAAGCTCTGCCAACAGACAGCTAAATTGCAGAAGAACTGCTTAGAAAATGTGACAAGTCAGGCGAAGTCACTGATGTTTAAACAGATGTATAACAGAAATAACACCCAAGAAAGGAGAGGAAAACCAGTTGTGGAGAATTACCCAATATTGCAGGAACCAAAATGGCTCAAGAGAGACATGAAACATCTGGAGGTCCATTCTGGGACATGGCAGGGATAGAGGAAAGGATTCCGAATATGGCACTGAATGGGCAACATAGTTAGCCTCATGGTTTTAGAGTTTTCCCACATTCTTTAAGAGATGGCACTATATGAAAACTGACAGGGTAGTCTATCAGTTTTTGAAAGGTTTTTAGACTAATTAAAGTATTATAATTACAGGTGAGGGAAAATCTTCTCTTGTTCTCACTGAAGTGATGTTGTCTCAGATGCAGGTAATTTCTTGGGAGTGGATATAACCAATACAATTTCAGTTGATCATGGCCACTCTCTAATAGGTCCATGAAGGTGAGACACAGGTCCAAATCACCACTTTCTCTCTCTGTACCAAGTAGCCCCTGGCTTCCTTAAGGTTTAAACTCATCTCCCACATCAAAGTTTAGGTGACATGTTCAGAAAACATTATCTAGATCTAGCCATCATTCATCCCAATATTACATTGTTTTCTTGGTCCTCCTCTCACCCAAGCTCCTAGAATCCATTGCTGTATAATTTAGGGGCACTCAACATATCCCTGGGTTCTATATCTGGCCAATTAATTCAAGTATTGCTGGAAGAGAGAGGAATAAGAAAAGATTTCCAGAAATCGAAAAGATTTCCAAAAGTCTTTTAGAAAATTGAAAGATAGAACTTTTCTATTTGAGGACAATGGGCTCAATCATGAAAGAGTCAGGATTGTAATTTAAAGTCAAAATGTTCTAGGTGTTGAAACTGAGTCCCCTAAAACCAATTATGATTAACCTTTCTATCCAAAACTTTATTTCCCTGCATGTCCAGCACCTGTTCCCACTCAAGACTGAGGTGTATCAAAGCAAAAAGATTGTGACCGAGTCCTATGGGGTCTACCCAGGACAAAATCCCCATCCCCAATATCCTCTGCACATCCCTTGTTTGTAGAAAATATTTAGTCTCTCGGGAAATTCCTGAGTCACAAAAGGCTGGCTCAAGAATTAATGACTAAAAGAATGTGAACACGTAGTACCAAAAAAGGCAGCCAGGCCAGGAGAACTAGAAGTAATTTAAATAATACATCAGCCACAGGGCAGTCACAGAATCTTTAGTTCCTCCCTGAAGAACATAGATAACAGATACATATTCTGACATATATACACATAAGTGATGCATATTCTGATCATACATAAACATGCATATAAACATACATTGTACATACATATCAGATACATATTCTGATACATCCATATAATATATACATAACTGGTACATATTCCTGAGTTATATTAAAACCCCCACCAGATGGGAGAAGCTAACTGCATAATGACCATGAACATGTAGTCCCAAGACCAGGTAGGGCCTGAGGACTGATGATCTTAACCCCTTTGACACCACTCTTTTACTTCACCATCAACCAGTCAGAGAATTATGCACAAGCTATTCATGTACTCTATGACTCTCTCCCTCATCTTCTCTTTTAAAACCCTTCCCTGAAATCCATCAGAGTTCTGGTCTCTCAAGCATTAGCCACCATGACTTCTTTCTTGGTTTTGCAATAAATGCTACACTTTCCATCACTACAGCCAAGTGTCAGTAGGTTGGGTTTGCCTCAGGCAGGTGAGCCAACTCGAATTTGGGTCAGTAACGGTGTCTCAACAGGAATCAGAGGACAGGATGGAGAAAACCAAGATTATCTAACTGTCAAAATCTAAGGATGCCACTAGTTATCTATTTTATACATAGTATTAGTACTGCATATACATCAATCCCAATCTCCAAGTCCATCCCAACCACTACTTCCTCCCTTTGGTGTTCAGATGTCTGTTTTCTAAGTCTTTGTCTCTATTTCTGCGTAGTTCAGGGAACTCTACTCAGGGCTCTGTGGTGACCTAAATGGGTAGGAAATCCAAGATAGAGGGCATATATGTGTATGTGTAGCTGATTCACTTTTCTGTATAATAGAAACTAACACAACACTGCAAAGCAAATATCCTGTGCTGTGCTTTGTCACTCAGTCCTATCTGACTCTTTGCAACCCCATAGACTGTAGCCTGCCAGGCTCCTCTGTCCATGGGGATTCTCGAGGCAAGAATACTGGAGTCGGTAGCTTATCCTTTTCCAGAGGATCTTCTCAACCAAGAAATTGAACCGTGGTCTCCTGCAAAAACAACTATACTTCAATAAAAGTTTTTTTCATAATATATATATTTTGGTGAAGCATATTGACTTGCAATGTTTCAGGTGCACAGCAAGGTGATTCAGTTATACATATACAAATATATTATTTTTCAGATTATTATCTATTGTATGTTATTACAAAATATTGACTTTATTTCCCTGTGCCATATAGTAAATCTTTGTTGCTTGTTGCATATCTATTTTTTTTAAATGGAAATCTAGCATTCTATGCATAGTAAGTCAAACAAGTGGAGTCAAAAGGTCATAAATTTTTTAATTTGCAGAAATTCATATGTTTTCTAGGATATGCATATTGTACATACTATATATATATATATATATACACACACACACACACACATATATATGTGCAAAAGCTGGGAGCACTGAATATGAAATAGAAAAAGTGAAACAAACTAGATAAAAGTAAAAGATCATCATATAGTCCAGTTATTTTTAAACATGGTTGCTCATTAGAAACATGTCTAGAGCTTTGGAGAAAAACAGCAGTATCTGGGCATTTCTATTTAAAAAAAAATTTCAAGATAATTCTGATGTTCATCTGGATTTTTTTTCTTTTTATTTATTTATTTTTTATTGGAGGCTAATTATTTTACAATATTATATTGGTTGGTTTTGCCATACATTGACATAAATCCGCCCCAGGTGTACATGAGTTCCCCTTCCTGAACCTCCCTCCCACCTCCCTCCTCCCCTATTTTAAAGGTGATTACAGGTTTTCCTATTAAATAGAAATTTTGGTAACATAGGATTCTATTATTTTTCTGTTGACCAAACATGATACAAGGCTATTGGGTGAGTAATAGTTGCATAATCACAGTAGTAAAGGTGTTTATCAGTTTCTACAGTCAATAGCCAGACAAAAAGGAAAAGATAAGTGCAATTGCAAACCATAATGGAAACATGATTAACCTAACAATATAAAATAATTGCATACAATCTGGATGATCAAGCAAGGTGATATGGTAAGTGGAAGTGTACACATGCACATGTTTTTATCCGCCCAGTTCAGTTCAGTTCAGTCGCTCAGTCGTATCCGACTCTCCGCGACCCCATGAATCACAGCACGCCAGGCCTCCCTGTTCATCACCAACTCCCGGAGTACACTCAAACTCATGTCCACAGAGTCGGTGATGCCATCCAGCCATCTCATTCTCGGTCGTCCCCTTCTCCTCCCGCCCCCAACTTTTCCCAGCATCAGAGTCTTTTCCAGTGAGTCAACTCACTGCATGAGGTGACCAAAGTATTGCAGCTTCAGCTTTAGCATCAGTCCCTCCAATGAACATCCAGGATTGATCTCCTCTAGAATGGACTGGTTGGATCTCCTTGCAGTATAAGGGACTCTCAAGAGTCTTCTCCAACACCACAGTTCAAAAGCATCGATTCTTCGGCGATCAGCTTTCTTCACAGTCCAACTCTCACATCCATACATGACCACGGGAAAAACCATTGCCTTGACTAGATGTACCTTTGTTGGCAAAGTAATGTCTCTGCTTTTTAAAATACTATCAAGGTTGGTCATAACTTTCCTTCCAAGGAGCAAGCGTCTTTTAATTTCATGGCTGCAATCGGCATCCACAGTGATTTTGGAGCCCCAAAAAATAAAGTCTGACACTGTCTCCACTGTTATTCCATCTATTTCCCATGAAGTGATGGGACCAGATGCCATGATCTTTGTCTTCTGAATGTTGAGCTTCAAGCCAACCTTTTCACTCTCCTCTTTCACTTTCATCAAGAGGCTTTTGAGTTCCTCTTCACTTTCTGCCATAAGGGTAGTGTCATCTGCATATCTGAGGTTATTGATATTTCTCCCGGCAATCTTGATTCCAGCTTGTGCTTCTTCCAGCCCAGCGTTCCTCATGATGTACTCTGCATAGAAGTTAAATAAGCAAGGTGACAATATACAACCTTGACGTACTCCTTTTCCTATTTGGAACCAGTCTGTTGTTCCATGTCCAGTTCTAACTGTTGCTTCCTGACCTGCATATAGGTTTCTCAAGAGGCAGGTCAGGTGGTCTGGTATTCCCATCTCTTTCAGAATGTTCCACAGTTTATTGTGATCCACACAGTCAAAGGCTTTGGCATAGTCAATGAAGCAGAAATAGATGTTTTTCTGAAACTCTCTTGCTTTCTCCATGATCCAGCGGATGTTGGCAATTTGATCTCTGGTGCCTCTGCCTTTTCTAAAACCTGCTTGAACATCTGGGAGTTCACGGTTTACATACTGCTGAAGCCTGGCTTGGAGAATTTTGAGCATGACTTTGCTAGCGTGTGAGATGAGTGCAATTGTGCGGTAGTTTGAGCATTCTTTGTCATTGCCTTTCTTTGGGATTGGAATGAAGACTGACCTCTTCCAGTCCTGTGACCACTGCTGAGTTTTCCAAATGTGCTGGCATATTGAGTGCAGCACTTTCACAGCATCATCTTTCAAGACTTGAAATAGCTCAACTGGAATTCCATCACCACCACTAGCTTTGTTAGTAGTGATGCTTTCTAAGGCCCACTTGACTTCACATTCCAAGACGTCTGGCTCTAGGTCAGTGATCACGTTATCGTGACTATCCTGGTCATGAAGATCTTTTTTGTACAGTTCTTCTGTGTATTCCTGCCACCTCTTCTTAATATCTTCTGCTTCCGTTAGGTCCATACCATTTCTGTCCTTTATCGAGCCCATCTTTGCATGAAATGTTCCCTTGGAATCTCTAATTTTCTTGAAGAGGTCTCTTGCTTTTCCTATTCTGTTGTTTTCCTCTATTTCTTTGCATTGATCACTGAGAAAGTCTTTCTTATCTCTCCTTGCTATTCTTTGGAACTCTGCATTCAGATGCTTATATCTTTCCTTTTCTCCCAGGAATGGCAAACCACTTCAGTATACTTGCCTTGAGAACCCCATGAACAGTAACAAAGGGCAAAATAATGGGATACTGAATGAGGAATTCCCCAGGTCGGTAGGTGCCCAGTATGCTACTGGAGCTCAGTGGAGAAATAACTATAGTAGGAATAAAGGGATGGAGCAAAAGCAAAACCAATTCCCAGTTGTGGATGTGACCAGTGATAGAAGCAAGGTCTGGTGCTGTAAAGAGCAATATTGCATAGGAACCTGGAATGTTAGGTTCATGAATCAAGGCAAATTGGAAGTGGTCAAACAGGAGATGGCAAGAGTGAACATAGACATTCTAGAAATCAGTGAATTAAAATGGACTGGAATGGGTGAATTTAACTCGGATGACCATTATATCTACTACTGTGGGCAGGAATCCCTTAGAAGAAATGGAGTAGCCATCATGGTCAACAAGAGAGTCCGAAATGCAGTACTTGGATGCAATCTTAAAAACGACAAAATGATTTCTGTTCGTTTCCAAGGCAAACCATTCAATATTACAGTAATCCAGGCCTATGCCCCAACCAGTAATGCTGAAGAAGCCGAAGTTAACCGGTTCTATGAAGACCTACAAGACCTTTTAGAACTAACACCCAAAAAAGATGTCCTTTTCATTATAGGGGACTGGAATGCAAAAGTAGGAAGTCAAGAAACACCTGGATTAACAGGCAAATTTGGCCTTGGAGCATGGAATGAAGCAGGGCAAAGGCTAATAGAGTTTTGTCAAGAGAATGCACTGGTCATAGCAAACACCCTCTTCCAACAACACAAGAGAAGACTCTACACATGGACATCACCAGATGGTCAACACCGAAATCAGATTGATTATATTCTTTGCAACCAAAGATGGAGAAGCTGTATACAGTTAGCGAAAACAAGACCAGGAGCTGACTGTGGCTCAGATCATGAACTCCTTATTGCCAAATTCAGACTGAAATTGAAGAAAGTAGGGAAAACCACTAGACCATTCAGATATGACCTAAATCAAATCCCTTATGATTATACAGTGGAAGTGAGAAATAGATTTAAGGGACTAGATCTGATTGATAGAGTGCCTGACGAACTCTGGGCGGAGGTTCGTGACATTGTACAGGAGACAGGGACCAAGACCATCCCCATGGAAAAGAAATTTATCCGCCCAGTTAGTCTATATCTTTTGGTTGGTGCATTTACATTTAAGGTAATTATCAATATGTATGATCCGATTGGGCTTCCCTGATAGCTCAGTTAATAAAGAATCCACCTGCAATGCAGAAGACACCAGTTTGATTCCTGGGTTGGGAAGATCTGCTGGAGAAGGGATAGGCTACCTACTCCAGTATTCTTGGGCTTCCCTTGTGGATCAGCTGGTGAAGAATCTGCTTGCAATGTGGGAGACCTGGGTTTGATCCCTGGGTTGGGAAGATCCCCTGGAGAAGGAAAAGGCTACTCCCTCCGGTATTCTGGCCTAAAGAATTCCATGGACAGTATAGTCTATGGAGTCACAAAGAGTTGGACAAGACTGAGCAAATTTCACACACACACACATGATCCTATTACCATTTTCTGAATTGTTTTGAGTTTATTTTCTGTAGGTTTTTTCCTTGTCTTATGTTTCCTGCCTAGAGAAGTTCCTTTAACATTTGTTGTAAAGCTGGTTTCATGGTGCTAAATTCTCTAACTTTTGCTTGTCTGGAAAGCTTTTGATTTCTCCATCAAATATGAATGAGTCTTGCTGGGTAGAGTATTCTTGGTTGTAGGTTCTACCTTTTATCATTTAAAATACATCATGCTATCCCTTTCTGGCTTGTAGAGTTTCTGTTGAGAAATCAGCTGATAATCTGATGAGAGTTCCCTTGTATGTTATTTGCTGTTTTTCCTTTGTTGTTTTTAATATTTTACCTTTGCCTTTAATTTTGTCAGTTTGATTATGTTGTGTCTCAACATGTTCTTCCTTGGGTTTATCCTGCCTGGGATTCTCTGTGCTTCTTGAACTTGGATGACTATTTCCTTTCCCATGTTAGGGACATTTTCAGCTATTATCTCTTCAAATATTTTCTCAGGTCCTTTCTCTCTCTCTCTTCTCCTTCTAGGACCCTTATAATGCAAATGTTGGTACATTTGATGCTGTCACAGAGGTCCCTTAGGCTGTCTTCATTGCTTCTCATTCTTTTTTCTATATTCTGTTCTGTGGCAGTGATTTCCATCATTCTGTCCTCTAGGTCATTTATCCATTCTTCTGCCTCAGTTATTCTGCTCTTGATTCCTTCTAGTGTATTATCCATATCTGTTTCTTTGTTCTTTAGTTCTATAGGTCTTTGGTAAACATTGCTTGCATCTTCTTCATTGTTTTCCTGAGGTCCTAGATAATCTTCACTATCATTATTCTGAATTCTTTTTCTGGTAGGTTGCCTATCTCCACTTCATTTAGCTGTTTTCCTGGGTTTTTATCTTGCCCCTTCATCAGGGATAGAACTTTCTGGTTTTTCAGACTGTTTAACTTTCTGTAATGTGTTCTTTGTTCTACCTGTGGGATTATAGATCTTTCTGTTTCTTCTGCCTGCCCTCTGATGGAGGAGGCTAAAAGGCTTGTGTAAGTTTCCTGATGGAAGGGACAGGCAGTAGGAAAAACTGGGTCTTGCTCTTGTGGGTAGGGCCTTGCTAAGTAAAGCTTCAATCCCTCTCTATTAGTTGCTTGACTGAGATGACCCAGTCCTGGGATCTACCAGGCTCTATGGTCAGGTTAATGGTGACCTCCAAGCCAGTGTCCCAGTACCTGTGGTGAGTCCCTGCCAATAAACACCTCCACATGAGATCCTCCAACACTAGCAGGTAGTTTTGGTTCAGTCTCCTGTGGGATCACTGCTCCTTTCCTCTGGGTCTTGGTACACACAAGATTTTATTTGTGCCCTCCCAGACTGGAGTCTCTGTTTCCCCTAGTCCTGCGAAAGTCCTATAATCAAAACCTGCTGGCCTTCAAGGTCAGATTCCCTGGGGGATCCCAGTCCCTTTGTCAGATCCCCAGGCTGGGAAGCCTGACGTGAAATTCAGAACCTCCACAACAGTGAGAGAACTTCTTTGGTATTATTGTTCTCCAGTTTGTGGGTCACCCACCTGGCAGTATGAGATTTGATTTTATCATGATTGTGCCCCTCCTTCCATTTCCTGCAGCTTCTTTGTCTTTGATCATGGAGTATCTTTTTTTGATAGGTTTCAGTGTCCTCCTGTCAATGTTTGTTCAACAGCTAAAGCTCTCACAGGAAATGATCACACATCCTTCTACTACAACATATTGAACTGGAAAGCTATATTCCAGTAAAAATTAATTTTATAAAACCTAAGAATGCCTTGGCAAACATTTTTATTTTCTTTTAAAATGTCCTGAATGATCATGTATTTACCTGATCTCTTTAAAGGCTATTTCTGATATTAGCTTCAGATAGATGGTCATGAATTTTCCAAGTTTCTTACCATAACACTACTTTTCAAAGTTCTGCCTAGCCCCTAAGCCCTGTTAGTCTTTTTAATATATCACTATTTTTAGGTAGACAGATTCAAATATATGCTCATCACATCAAATACCCAAAGCTCTGAACTGCCTTTTCTGTTTAAAATTAAATATATTGAGTACAAAATCCTTAAATTCCCCTCTTGCCTTCCCAGATTTCTTAAATCTATGTACTTGCTTTTGAATGACATCTCAACCTTGGCTGAATATTGGAATCACTTGAGAAGCCTAACAAAGTAGAGCAAGATTTTGATTTAATTGGTCTGGCTTGGGATTTTGGCCTTAGGACTAATTTTCAAAATTCCCTAAGTAAATTTAACATGCAGTTCAAGCTAAAAATCTTTCTGGAGCAGTAGTTCTTAATGTACTGGCCTACTAAATCTGAAACTTGGGAGGTGAGGCCTAGCAGACATAGAGAACAGACTTATGGACATAGCAGAGAGATGAGAGGGTGGGACAAATTGAGAGATTAGCATGGAAACATATACTTTACCATATGTAAAACAGAGAGCAGATAGGAATTTTCTGCGTGACAAAGGGGCTCAACCCAGTGCCCTATGAAAACCTAGAGGGGTGGGATGGGAGGTAGATGGGAACGAAGTTCAGAATGGAAAGAACATATGTATATTTGTGGCTGATTCATCTTGATGTATGGCAGAAACTAACACAATATTTTCAAGCAATTATCCTCCAATTTAAAAAAAATCAAAACAAAAAAGCCCTATAGGAAATTTTTATGTACATTTAAGATGAAGAATCACTGTTCTGGAACAGCAGTCCCCAACCTTTTTGGCATCAGGAACTGGTTTTGTGAAAGACAATTTTTCCACAGATGAGGGTTGGGGGATGGTTTGGGGATGATTCAAGTGCATTACATTTATTGTGCATATTATTTCTATTATTATTATATCAGTTCTACCTCAGATTATCAGGCATTAGAAACCAGAGTTTGGTGACCCCAGTTTTAGAGCATTGGGCTTCCAAGGTGACTCAATGGTAAAGAATTTGCCTGTCAATGCAGGAGACACAGGTTTGATCCCTGGGTCAGGAAGATCCCCTGGAGAAGGGAATGGCAACCCGTTACAGTATTCTTGCCTGGAAAATCCCAGGGACAGAGGAGACTGGTGGGCTGTAGTCCATGGAGTTGCAAAAAGTAGAACACAACTGAACAACTAAGCATGCATGCACATTCTAGAGCATAGCAATAAATACTACAACATTAATCCTCAAAGAGTGGTCCCTAATCAGTAGCTGGAGCATCACCACCACCTGGGAATTCAGTTGTTGTTGCTGTTGTTCAGTCATCAGTCACGTCTGACTCTTTGAGACCCCAAGGACTATAGCATGCCAGGCTTCCCTGTTCTTCACCATCTCCCAGAGTTTGTTCGAACTCATGTCCACTGAGTCAGTTGCAAATTCTTGGATTCCATCCCCAGACCTATTGAATCACAAACTCTGGAAGTAGACCAAGTTGCCTGTGTCTTAACAAGTTTCCAGGTGGTTGAGAATCACAGTTCTTTTAGAATAAGAACCAATCAAAATAAAGCTTTTGACATGCAGACATGGAGGGGGTAAGGAAAAAAAAGAAAAATGGAAGAAAGAAAAAACAGATGTCCAGGTGGGAAAGCAGGCAGAGGCAGGCAGTAGATTTTCTTTTTTTTTTTTGCTGCCATGTGCTGCTGCTGCTGCTGCTGCTGCTAAGTCACTTCAGTCGTGTCCGACTCTGTGTGACCCCATAGACAGAAGCCCACCAGGCTCCCCCGTCCCTGGGATTCTCCAGGCAAGAACACTGGAGTGGGTTGCCATTTCCTTCTCCAATGTGTGAAAGTGGAAAGTGAAAAGTGAAAGTGAAGTCGCTCAGTCGTGTCCGACCCTTAGCGACCCCACGGACTGCAGCCTACCAGGCTCCTCTATCCATGGGATTTTCTAGGCAATAGTACTGGAGTGGCTTGCCATTGCCTTCTCCGCTGCCATGTACTACATGGGTTTGATCCTTATAATTTAGTTCTATGGGATTGGTGATATGCTTCTTTAAAGAAGAATGCTAAGAGACAAAGCAAATTTTGTCCATGGCCTAATCAAGGCAACAGAAATAGGATTTGCACCTGTATCTATGACTTCCTCTGGAACATTCCCTCTACTAGACTAGGCCACTAAGAAGTTAGAAACTGGCTGACAACTGCCTTGCTCTGTTATTTTCTTTTAATGGTTAGTCTTTTCTTTGTATAAATAAATCTGTAAAATGTAGACCATATGGTAGATACTAATAATATGAATTGTAGTTTACAATTATTGAGTGTTTACTATGTTCCAGGCATAATTCTAAGCATTTTCATGTTAATTTATTTGAATATCACAATAATGCTATGCAGTGGTCATTTTCTACATAGATGGGAATTTAGGGTTTCAGTCAACGTCACAGCCCGCAGTTGGAGGAACCTGGGTTTAAAACAGTATAATCTGAGTCATATATGTAATCCTTACAACCAGTGGTTCTTGGCCAAGGGCAATTTTGTGTCCTGGGTGACATGTGGTAATGTCTGGGGACATTTTTGGTTACCACAACTGGGAGAAGGGTGTACTGGTAGCTAGTGGGGACAGACAGGAATGCTGCTAAAGATCCTACAATGTTCAGGACACTCTCCCAAAGCAAAGTATTATCTGGTCCAAGGTTTCAAAAACATTGAGGTTGAGAAAAGTCCTACACTACCTCAAGTATGGGTTTCCCTGGTAACTCAGACAGCAAAGAATCTGCCTGCAGCATAGAAGACCTCAGTTCAATCCCTGGGTTGGGAATATCCCCTGAAGAAGGGAACCGGTACCCACTCCAGTATTCTTGCCTGGAGAATCCCATGGACAAAGGAGCCTGGTGGGCTACAGTCCATGGGGTCACAAAGAGTCAGACACAACTGAACCAATAACACTACTACTACACTATCCCAAATACCAGAGCGGTCTCAAGACAGGCAATTTAATAAGCAAATGATAACTATTTGATTATGCTTTAATCCGTTGTTACCAAAAGTCCCTGATGATAAGAATGCCTTGTGAGCAAAAGCATGGGTATAGCGTCTTATGCAACTGCAACCAATTTGTCTCAGGAGTTAAATGTCACCCAGGCCTGGAAACAGCAAGCAACTTTGTGTAGAGAATAAACACTGCAACTGGAGGTGCAATGAGTTAATGTGGAGTTTGGTAAGCAGAGTCCCAAACACAGCAACAATCCCAGGTAATTAAACTTGTGGGCTACTCACCTCATACTGTATCAGAATTTATATCTGGCTTTATCACCGTAATTAAGGGAACTAAATTAACCTGCAAACTCCTGCTCCTGGGTGTAATAGAAGGCTTAGCTGAGCTAATTAAAATACTATCAGACTTTCGTGCTGTAAAATTCCACTTATAGGTCTGGGGCCATGGGGGGAAAATTTTCTCAGGGCATAATGAAATGAAGGAGGTCCCTGGGTGAGAGATTAGCTGCTGCTTGATAAATTTAATCAGTAAAGATGGCCAATGAGGATAATATAAAGAGAAAGTCCACTTGAGAATCTGAATAAGGAGGAGGATATGGCAGACAGTCTCTGATGATCTTTGGACACACAGGCAGTTTCATTGGCACTAAACACACATTTCCCCCTTCACTAACCTCTTTTAAGATATAATTCATTACTCAGAAATAACTATAAATGAGGGGTGAAAGGAGAAGTGGAATAAATTGGGGGATTGGGATTGACATACACATACTACTATGTATAGAATAGATGACTTATGAGAACCTACTGTATCGCACAGGGGGTGGAAAAGAAGGTACAGTCTGTTTGTAGGACATAGAGTAAGTTAACCTTAAAAATGCATCCCAATACACAACGTGTGCATGCTACTCACTTCAGTCATGTCCAACTCTTTGTGATCGTGTGGACTGTAGACCACCAGGCTCCTCTGTCCAAGGGATTGCTCAGGCAAGAACACTGGAATGGGTTACCACGCCCTTCTCCAGGGGATCTTCCCAATCCAGGGATCAAACATGTGTCTCTTATGTTTCCTGCATTAGCAGGCAAGTTCTTTATCACTAGCACCACTGAGAAGCCCCCACTATATAGTAGGTGCATACAAATACTGCTTGATTCCACGTATAGAGGTACCTAGAAAAATCAGATTCATAAAGTCAGAAAGTATAAATACATTGGTAGCTGCCAGGGAACCAGGCTAGGGATGGGGGGTGGTGAGCTCATGTTTAATGGGGACAGGGTTTCAGTTAAGGAAGGGAAAAACTTGGGAGATGGATGATGGTGAGAGTTGCACAATAATGGGAATGTACTTAGTGCCGCTGAACTCTACATTTAAATATGGTTAAAACAGTATGCTTTATGTGACTTTTACCACAATAAAAAATTTTTTCTATAAGAAAGAAAAGAAATAACCATAAACAGGGTATGCCTTCCAATGATTTAGGGTTCAAACCAACACTATTTCTGCTACCTCCCCTCCTCCCCAGCCCCCCACCCCACCCCATCTTGCCCCACAGCCCACCTCTGTCTGACTCCTTAGATGTTGCTTTCCTCTCCCTCTCACTCTCTCCTCCCTCACTGCAGGACTGTCTCAGCACTTTCCTGCAGCACATGTGTGTCCCTTGTCATTTCTATCTTGTGTCTTTGTTATTGATCCATGTATCTTGTCTCTTACAGATACAGAGAACATGAACAGGGTCCTGCCATATCTTTGTATCCTCAGCTACATGATATAAAAGGGGCAATAACAAATGCTTGACAAATGGATGGACAGAGAAATTAAATGAAAAACTTTCATTCTCATATCAGCTGCTTTCTCTTTATAGCCACCACTCGCCTCCATCCCCTCCTTAGTATGTCACTCTTTCAAAAGACAGCATCATACTTATCTGCCTTATGTATTGACAACCTTAAATACATTACATTTGAAAACAGGAGTCTACAGTCAAAAGACAAAAAGGCTTAGAAAATAATTTAGTTGCATCTTCTTATTTTACCAGTGATGAAACTAAAGCCCAGGGAGAAAATAACCATCCCCACATCACAAGGCTAAACAAAAGACTAAATCAAAACTAACACCCCTTGACCAGTTTTCTTGGACCAAACTTCAGTTCTTTCCATGTTGTTGTGGAAAGGTGGGGGTCGACAGAAAGACAGCAGTTGAGGGTAGGCAGCATCTGCTAGTTAACCAGGAGTGTTAATTCACTATATTAGCCAAGGAAGGATCCCCAAAATGATCAGATCACCCTTACAGATCACCCTTACAAGCAAAAGGGCCTCCTTTTGCTGCAGCCTCATTTTGCCCCAAATAAAATGGGCAGAGAACATCTCAGATAGTTCTGAGAAACTGCTCCAAAGAAGCAAGGGAGAAAATTTAGTTCATAAAAGATTTTGGGGAATACATGCAATCAAGCATATATCTTTCCAGAAGATTTCTGCTAGTCTCCTGAAGCCTTCACTACTCATGTGGAATAGTCATCACTATGAAGTATTTTACTGTTTTTCTAGATATTGCCACCTGATGCGAAGAACTGACTCATTGGAAAAGACCCTGATGCTGGGAAAGATTGAAGGCGGGAGGTGAAGGGGACGACAGAGGATGAGATGGTTGGATAGCAACACCGGCTCAATGGACGTAACGTTGAGTAAACTCCAGGAGTTGGTGATGGACAGGGAGGCCTGGCATGCTGCAGTTCATGGGGTCTCAGAGTCGGACACGACTGAGCAACTGAACTAAACTGAACTGAGATATGGGGAGATACAAGAATCGGGCTCATAAAATCGGCTCCTGTAAACAACTCTCTGAAGACCTGTCCTTCCAGTTCCCTGCCCCACCAGCACAGAATGCCTAGGACTTCCCAAGCAGCTCAGCCATAAAGAATCTGCCTGCAATGCAGGAGCTGCAGGAGATGCGGGTTCAATCCCTGGGTGGGGAAGATTCCCTGGATGAGGGCATGGCAACTCAATCCAGTATTTGTGCCTGGTGAATCCTACGGACAGAGGAGCCAGGCAGATCATGGTCCAAAGGGTCACAAAGAGTTGGACACAACTGAAACAACTTAGCATGCACACACGGAGTACCTCATTAATGCTCATTAACTCCTTTCAGGTGGTGTTGAAGGTCAGCAGCAGCTGCAACACATGACTTAGTTTTTGTAGAGGTAGATAGGTAGATGGTAAGTTCTCATGGCAAGTGCCAATTTATAGTTGACAAGGGAAGAGTCAGATGGGGACAGTCAGCATGGAGAGTCTGTGGTGGTATCAGCATCCCAGATGTTAAAGAGAGACAGGATAGTTCCTACCATGGTCTTAGATGTTGGCATTTGGCAGGAGCCTGTTTGCAGCAGCTCTTGTCAAGAAAGCTTTAGTGAGTAAAACTCTAGATTCAGAAATAGGATCCTTAGTTTTGTGTTTCAGCTCTGCTTTTTTGTTCTTTTTTTCCCTTAGCTTTGTTACTGTGGATGAGACACCACTTTTCTGAGTCACTGTTCATTTTCAGCTGGAAATAAAGAGCATATCCTGCCCTATATGTCTTACAGGATGGGTCTGAGGAACAGGCAGCATATTATATGAGAAAATATGCTGTGCTAAGTCACCTCAGTCATGTACAATTCTTTATGACCCTATGGACCCTAGTAGCCCACCAGGTTTCTGTGACCATGGGGATTCTCCAAGCAAGAATACTGGAGTAGGATGCCATGCCCTCCTCCAGGGGATCTTCCCAACACAGGAACCGAACCCATGTCTCCTGTGGCTCTTGCATTGCAGGCCAATTCTTTATCACTGAGCCACCCGGAAAGCCCATGTAAAAATATAATCTACAGTACAACTGTATACGTGCAAGCTTGTGCTCAATCACTCAGTCCCATCTAACACTTTGTGACCCATGGATTGTAGCCTGCCAGGCTTCTGCCCAGGATTTCCCAGGCAAGAATATTGGAGTGGGTTGCCATTTCCTTCTCCAGGGTATCCTCCTGACCAGGGATGGAATCTACACCTCCTGTGTTTCCTGCATTGGCAGGCAGATTCTTTATCACTGTGCCACCTGGGAAGCTCTATAACAAACTGTAAGGGACTTTTAAAATGTGGCATACCCCACACTAGAATTATAACCATAGAATTAAGCAGAGGGGGAAGTAAAGGACTTAGTGTCTTTTGTGAGCGCACTGGTTTTTAAGCTTAATGTCCAATTTCCTGGAGCGTCAATGCCCAAGGAAGGTGCTAATGGGCACAGCTGCTCTCCTGTTCTTTGCCATTCACACTTAAACGCACAGCAAGAGCAGAAATTCCTTTAAAACTAACCTAAGCAAATCAGGAGAGCAGCCAATACTGCATTGCAGACCTTGGCTCCATTTCTCTCCAAAAGAAGAACACCAAGCCTGCTGCAGAAATATAAGGGACGTTTAGTGCTTCATTTGAGATTTGGGCTTTGTCGTTAGTGTTTTGCTATTAATTGTTGTTTTTTTCATTCTTTTGTTTTCAAGTGGAACTGCTGGGTGCTGCTGTTATTTGTGATGTGACAAAATAATGATTCACTGTACAGAACTGGGGTGAACTGCCAGCAATTCACAAGGGAAATAAATACAGGAGTATTCATAAGGATTATCTTCCCAGCCAGCATGATGGGATATGAAACAAAGATATTTCACTGAAAAAAGTATTCTCCAGAGTCCAGAAGTGTGATCTTTGCTGGTTTCCAAACAGAAACTTTGTGGACAAGGTTCCAAAGTTCAGATACCCTGATTTTAGAGAACCACCTCTGACTTAACTTTCCCAGGGCATGAGCTCTAATGAAACAAGGCAGAGCCTTTTTTTTTTTTTTTTCCTTTTTGCTCTTTGAAACATTAAAAAAAAAAAAAAAAACCAGTCCTCACAGCTAGATCATTTTAAATGCCTCCTCCAGTGTCTCTTTCTGCTTATTGAATCACTTTTCTACTTCTTGATTTTGCAAGTGGAGTCAGCACAAATCAGACTGTAAACATATTTGAGTAATATATGGCCACTCTATGGGGAGAAAATGAGCACTGGCATTTCCTCAGTTAATGCTACTGAGAAAGTGCCAAAAACAAAGAAATGTATTAATTGCTCTCTGCATGCCAAGAACTGGGCTAAATGTTCTGAAAACATTATCTTACATAATCCTCACATCAACTACAGAAAATAAGTACTGAAGTTCTACATTTAGAACCAAAGATGATCTTAGAGATGAATGCTAGGACTTCAATAGGAAATTGCTTTAGTGGCCCAGATGTCAACAGCTCCTATCACCCCTAAACAATAATCACTTGTTGTGAAGAATGTGGGATACTGATAGAGGCAAAATGAAGGGACAAAATAGGTGATTAAACAGCTAATCTCACTAGGGGATTCTAGGGATTCCCCTGAGAGCTTAACTGGTAAAGAATATACCTGCAATGCAGGAGACCTGGGTTCGATTCCTGGATTGGGAAGATCCTCTGGAGAAGGAATAGGCTACCCACTCCAGTATTCTTGGGTTTCCCTGGTGGCTCAGATGGTAAAGAATCTGCCTGCAACGTGGGAGACCTGGGTTCAATCCCTGCATTGGGAAAATCCTCTGGAGGAGGGCATGGCATTCCACTCTAATATTCTTGCCTAGAGAATCCCCATGGACAGAAGAGCCTGGCGGGTTACAGTCCATGGGGTCACAAAGAGTCAGACACAACTGAGCGACTGAGCACAGCACAGCACAGGTGATTATAAATAAAAAATATAGGTTGTTGCTGTTGTTCAGTAGCTAAGTCATGTCTGACTCTCTGTGACTCCAATGACTGCAGGTTTGCTTGAACTTCACTATCTTCCGGAGTTTGTTAAAGTTCATGAGACCCCTGTAAGTTGAATATTATTCAAGAAAGTAGGTTTGCTTACCCACAAAATCAATCAGGCTTGCTTAACAACAAAATCATTCAACAGAAACCCAGCACATTCCCCCAAACAATAAAACGATGGTGACATGGGACCCACATCCTGCCCAGTGAGCTCAGGGAGTTAATGATCCCTAGAACATAATCTCTGCACACATAAAAAATAATAATTTGTGAACCTAGCTTGACCACACAGGGAGAAGAAAACTGCCCTGCTCAAACTGGAGGAAGAGCTAATGATGAAAACATGAAAGACAAAGAAAGGTATTCTGCCTCTCCCAATTTTCCTTTGATTATAAAACTGTAATAAGTTCTTGGGGCATGGCATTTCTCACCCACCCACCTGTAAGACTCATTAGCATCATATTCTAATAAATCATTTCTTATTTACCATTTTTCTCTTGCTGAATTTTCCTCTGCATTGAGACATAAGTGGACTATGGTAATAGAGTTCTTCAAAGCTCCCTTGAAAAGTTATCAGTCCGTTTCACCATATTGAATACTATCCTGAAAGATGGCATGCCCAGTATTCCTTTTACCCCATTTCATGACATATGTTCCCTTATCAAACTTGCTCTTTGATGGGACTTCCCTCTGCTCTTCCAGGGACACAAGTTCAATTCCTGGTCAAGAGAACTAATATTCTGCATGCCTTTTGGTGCAGGGAAAAAAAAAAAAAAAAAAATCTTGGTCTTTGGAAATAGTCTCTATCAACTGATTTAGGTTAACAATCATTGGAGTCACTTGTCCAAACAGCTTACATTTCCAGACTAATCTTTCCTAGTAGAAATTTATTGTAGTACCCAATACATATATTTTTCCTAGTAGAAATTTATTGTAGGAATTCCCTGGTGACTCAGATGGTAAAGAATCTGCCTGTAATGCAGGCGACCTGGGTTTGTTCCCTGGGTTGGGAAGACTCCCCTGGAGGAGGGCATGGCAACCTACTCCAGTATTCTTGCCTGGAAAATCCCCATGGACAGAGGAGCCTGGTGGGCTACAGTCCATAGGAGTCACAAAGAGTCGGACAGTACAGAGCAACTAACACTTTCACTTTCACTTCAGCCAATACATCAACCAGATTAGCGTAGCTGCTGTGGTTGGAACAAGGATGGGAATAATGGTGTGGGTAAGAAATATGAAAGGCACTCTTAAGATTCTGTGGGGCTCAGTTAAAATCCAGTTATGTGGAGCATCCCACATCCCCATTTGATAGCTGTAAAAGCTCAGAACCACAGGGAGTAAGCAATCTCCAGTTGAATAAATTAGTTTTGAAAAGATTAGGATTGGAGTTTAGTTATCCTACAAAACCAGTGCTCTTCTCACCAGATTGTAATGTTGAAGAGCTGGGAAAGGAAACAAAGAAGGTGATAATAGAGGAAAAGTTACAAGAGATTATATTTTTGGGAAAACTGAGAAAGGAATAAATTTCAGGTAGGAAATTTTCAGAATAGACCACCCTGTTGTAGGAAACTCAATGAGGCTAGTGAGTGAAAATCAATCACCTGATTTAACTGTTGGTTTGATTAGTTTAATAGTCACTGGAAACAGATGAGAGGATAATTTTAGGGAAAAAAATTATGGGACATACACCAAGCTCATTAGGGATGAAAGAAGAACAGGAAAAATAAATAGAAGACCTCCAGCCACAAAGGAAACAGGAAAAGGAAATGATACCTGGTGTACTATAGTGGATTTTAGGACGGAAGTAACCTAAGAAAGTTTATGGATAAAGAGGGATAGATGGATGATCAGTTCAGTTCAGTTGCTCAGTTGTGTCCGACTCTTTGTGACTGCATGGACCACAGCACACCAAGCCTCCCTGTCCATCACCAATATATATAATATATTATATATATTATAGTTATATAGTTATATAATATTTTATAATATATTTATAATATAAAATATATATTAATATAGTATATGATATAATATAATAATACATATAATGCATACATATGCATAATGCATACATATATTTATATACATATGTAATAATACATATGTCTACATTATATACATATATAATAAAATACGCATGTATAATAATATATGTAATATATATTATATTGTACATATTATGTATGTTTCTATGTATATGTGCATATATATTACATAATATAAATGTATATATACATATACTATAAATTATAAAATATATGTATATAATTATTATATGTATATACAATATTTTATGTACTATGTGTATATGTAACATAGTATATTATTATAGGTATATATATAAAGTATATTATGAATATATATTAAGTTTTAATGTATATCACATGCATATATAATATATATGTATATTATATATGCATATGATATGTTTATATATTTATATAGTATATTATTATATATACATTTATAAATGTATATATACACATACATATATATATATACACTTATATACCTTTATATATACATATAAATATAATATATATATGTATATAATTGCTTACATAATTGTGGAGACTTGGTAGGTCCAAATTTGCAGGATAGGTTGGCAGGCAGGACACCCGGGGAGGAGTTACAGTCTGAGTCCAAATGTCATTGGTTGGCTGAATTGCTTCTTGCTTAGAGAAAATGTCATTCTTTGTTCTATTAAGAACTTCAACTGATTTTCTCTCAGATTGTTGAGGGTAATCTGCTTCACTCAACATACATTAATTTCAACATTAATCTGATTAAAAAAAAAAAAAAAGCAGCAAATCTTCCCAGAAACATCCAGAATGAAAAAGCTGGGCATTGTGGTCCAGTCAGTTTTACACAGAAAGTTCCCCATTCCCCTGGTAAGCAAGCTAATCAGAATTTATTATCTCTAAGAATTTTTGTTGGTTAAGGTTTTGCTTTCTTTGGCAATATATATAATCATTGAGACTTATTACCACAGTCTTCTCTCTCCTGGTTCCCACTACAATTTTTTTTCCTTCATCTAAGTTTCAAATATTCTTCCCTATTTTCTCATCTGAACCCTGACCAAACAGGGAGGTAGACTCTGTGGAAGGCAGGGGGATGCTGTTTGCTCTAAATTCTTATGTGTTTATTTTCTGTAAAAATATGATGACGTTACTGTTCTCTACTCCCCCGGAGCTCTTGTACCTTTTCATTTTGAGTTCAGTAGCCATAATAAAGTTAAGATGATGCACGTGAAATGAAAATTTTCTGGTCCAGATACAATTATACCCTTCTCAGTGTCTTATTTTTTTATTTTAGTAAATATTCACTTAGCAGCCTTAGGTAGCAGAATTAATGATTACAATTTTGCCTCAAACAAAGGAGAAGACAAATACTGTAATTATATAAAGTACAAATCAAATCACCTAATTAAATAGAGAAAGAAAATCTGCAATAATTACCGAGAATAGGCCAGTCACCAATGCACAGGAAAGGAACCATAATTTTAAGAAACACACCAATGCCTGATTTCTTGAGGTAAATACAATGAACAAGTGCATTTTGAATCAAAAAATAAAAGTTTCATCTATAGTAAATTAATCTTAAATAACTCCTCAAGTGTGGGATTTCAGAATTTCCTATCTGTATTTATTCAGAGAATTGAAAACAATTATTCATTCTAGCTGAAAAGAACATTAAAATTTAAATGCGGAAACGTAAACACTTTTTTGTTCATATCCAAACTTCATGAAGGCACTGTGATAAGGGCCAAACCATGATAACTATATTACGAACAGTGCTCAGCTTGTAGACATCTGATTCATATTTTTCTTTGGTACCATGGTTGACATAGCACTGACCTGAATGCCCAGATTATTTCCTGGAGAGAAAATAGCTGACTCTGTCTACCCAAGAGGACCCGATATGTAGGGCCCTCATATATATTATGAAGGCAATGGCGAGCCACTCCAGTACTCTTGCCTAGAAAATCCCATGGATGGAGGAGCCTCGTTGGCTGCAGTCCGTGGGGTCGCTAGGGGTCGGACACGACTGAGCAACTTCACTTTCACTTTTCACACATTGGAGAAGGAAATGGCAGCCCACTCCAGTGTTCTTGCCTGGAGAATCCCAGGGAAGGGGGAGCCTGGTGGGCTTCCATCTATGGGGTCACACAGAGTCGGACACGACTGAAGTGACGCAGCAGCAGCAGCAGCAGCAGCATATATATTATATATTTATTACTATATAATTATATTAATATGTGTATATATTACAAATATGTATTATAAATATTATATGTATAATATGTATTATTATATTATATGTATAATATAATATGTATCAGTTCAGTTCAGTTGCTCAGGCGTGTCCGACTCTTTGCAACCCCATGAACCGCAGCACGCCAGGGCTTCCTGTCCAGCACCAACTCCCGGAGTCCACCCAAACCCATGTCCATTGAGTTGGTGATGTCATCCAACCATCTCATCCTCTGTTGTCCCCTTCACTTCCTGCCCCCAATCCCTCCCAGGGTCAGAGTCCTTTCCAGTGAGTCAGCTCTTCACATCAGGTGGCCAAAATATTGGAGTTTCAGCTTCAATATCAGCCCTTCCAATGAACACCCAGGACTGATCTCTTTAGGATGGACTTCTTGGATCTCCTTGCAGTCCAAGAGATTCTCAAGAGTCTTCTCCATCACTGCAGTTCAAAAGCATCAATTCTTCGGCACTTAGCTTTCTTTATAGTCCAACTCTCACATCCATACATGACCACTGGAAAAACCATAGCCTTGACTAGACGGACCTTTGTTGGCAAAGTAATGTCTCTGTTTTTAATATGCTATCTAGGCTGGTCATAACTTTTCTTCCACGGAGTAAGTGTCTTTTAATTGCATGGCTGAAATCACCATCTGCAGTGATTTTAGAGCCCAGAAAAATAAAGTCAGCCACTGTTTCCACTGTTTCCCCATCTATTTGCCATGAAGTGATGGGACCAGATGCCATGATCTTAGTTTTCTGAATGTTGAGCTTTACACCAACCTTTTCACTCTCCTCTTTCACTTTCATCAAGAGGCTCTTTAGTTCTTCTTCACTTTCTGCCATAAGGGCAGTGTCATCTGCATATCTGAGGTTACTGAAATTTCTCTGGGAATCTTGATTCTAGCTTGTTTTCTTCCAGCCCAACATTCCTCATGATGTACTCTGCATATAAGTTAAATAAGTAGGATGAAAATATACAGCCTTGATGTACTCCTTTTCCTATATGGAATCAGCCTGTTGTTCCATGTCCAGTTCTAACTGTTGCTTCCTGACCTACATACAGGTTTCTCAAGAGGCAGGTCAGGTGGTCTGGTATTCCCATCTCTTTCAGAATTTTCCACAGTTTATTGTGATTCACACTGTCAAAGGCTTTGGCGTGGTCAATAAGCAGAAATAGATGTTTTTCTGGAACTCTCTTGCTTTTTCAATGATCCAGTGGATGTTGTCAATTTGATCTCTGGTTCCTCTGCCTTTTCTAAATCCAGCTTGAACATCTGGAAGTTCATGGTTCACGTATTGCTAATTCCTGGTTTGGAGAATTTTGAACATGACTTTATTAGTGTGTGCTGCTGCTGCTGCTGCTGCTTATAAATCACTTCAGTCATGGCCGACTCTGTGTGACCCCATAGACGGAAGACCACCAGGCTCCCCCGTCCCTGGAATTCTCCAGGCAAGAACACTGGAGTGGGTTGCCATTTCCTTCTCCAATGTGTGAAAGTGAAAAGTGAAAGTGAAGTCGCTCAGTCATGATGAGTGCAATTGTGCGGTAGTTTGAGCAGTCTTTGTCATTGCCTTTCTTTGGGATTGGAATGAAAAGTGACCTTTTCCAGTTCTGTGGCCACTGCAGAGTTTTCCAAATTTGCTGGCATATTGGGTGCAGCACTTTCTCAGCATCATCTTTTAGGATTTGAAATCACTCAACGGGAATTCCATCACCTCCACCAGCTTTGCTTGTAGTGATGCTTCCTAAGGCCCACTTGACTTCACATTCCAGGATGTCTGGCTCTAGGTCAGTGATCACACTATCTTGATTATCTGAGTCATGAAGATCTTTTTTATATAGTTCTTCTGTGTATTCTTGCCACCTCTTCTTAATATCTTCTGCTTCTGTTAGGTCCATACCATTTCTGTTCTTGAGCCCATCTTTGCATGAAATGTTCCCTTGTAATCTCTAATTTTCTTAAAGAGATCTCTTGTCTTTCCCATTCTGTTGTTTTCCTCTATTTCTTTGCATTGATCACTGAGGATGGCTTTCTTATCTCTCCTTGCTATTCTTTGGAACTCTGCATTCAGATGCTTATATCTTTCCTTTTCTCCTTTGCTTTTCACTTCCCTTCTTTTCACAGCTATTTGGAAGGCCTCCTCAGACAGCCATTTTGCTTTTGCTTTTCTTTTTCTTGGGGACGGTCTTGATTCCTATCTCCTGTACAATGTCACGAACCTCCGTCCATAGTTCATCAGGTACTCTGTCTATCAGATCTAGTCCCTTAAATCTATTTCTCAATTCCACTGTATAGTCATAAGGGATTTTATTTAGGTCATACATGAATGTATAATATGTATGTATACATATAATACACATATAATAATACATATTGCGATATATACACATATTATACACACACATATTCATATATATCATATAATATACACATAATACATATAATATTATATTAATATCCTGTATATAGAGCAATATAATATTTTATGTTTTATTATGTAGTATATGTATATTATATTACTATGCATTATTATTATACATATATAATTATGTATAATATACAGACACACACATACATACACATATTCTATTATTTGTTTATTTGAAGAAACCTAATACCCCACATTGAACTAATTATTGTTGTTTTTATTATTGTTATTTTAATCAGAAAATATTTCCATTTGAACTGCTTTGTGCAAGACAGTGGGCAAACACTTAGAATATACTGGAAAAGACTTAGAATCTGAAAATCTGGTGATAGTCTATATCAGGTAACTTAATACCACAGATCAATACCAGGTCTCAGGGCAGGAGGTGAGTGGCAGGCAAGGGAGTGAAACTTTGTATTTACAGCCACTCTCCATGGTTTACATTACTGCCTGAGCTCCCTTCCTGTCGGATCAGTGGCCGCATTAGATTTTCAGAGGAGCTGAATCCCTACTGTGAATTTCATGTGCAAAGTATCTAGGTTGTAGGATTCCTATGAGAATCGAAAACCTGATGTGGAGCTGAGGCAGTGATGCACTGGGGAGTGGCTGGAAATACAGATTATCATTGGCAGAGAGGTTTGACTGCACAGAGACCATAATAAATCAATTATTTTCAGACTCATATCAAAATTATCAGTGAGTGGCAAGTGACAATTGTATAAATATTTCATTATATATTACAATGCAATGACAATAAAAAATAAAGTGCATAATAAATATAATGCGCTTGAATCATCCAGGAAACAACACTCCTGCCCCCTTGGTCCGTGGAAAAATTGTCCCATGAAACCAGTCCCTGATGCCAAAATCGTTGGGAACCATTGGTCTATATTATACAGACCAGAGTCACTATATGTCTCTCTGAAATCTGTTTCCTCTTCTGTAAAATGAAGAGGGTACACATGGACTGAAGTTCTCTGCCAATGTTAAGTATTGAATATGTGACACATTCATTTGTTAATCATTCCCAGAAAGATTAGGTTTTTATTCAGTGATGAATGAATATGTGCATGCACACTCATTCGTTCAGTCAAGTCCAACTCTTTGCAATCCTATGGACTGTAGCCTACCAGGCTCCTCTGTCCATGGGATATCCCATGCAAGAATACTGGAGCAGATTGCAATTTCCTTCTCCAGGGGATTTTCCTGACCCAGGGATCCAACCCGTGTCTCTTATATCTCCTACATGGGCAGATGGATTCTTACCCCTGAGTCACCTGGAAGCGGTGATAAATGACCTAGAGATAAATGGATGCTCTGCAGGGCTTATCTCACTGGATCTCTTTGTAGCATCACAAACTGCCATCACACCTTCTTTGTTGCGGAGCTCTTCCCCTCCCATGGTTTCAACAACACATTTCCTTCTGTTTCTGCTCCAGGCAGAGGCAACAATTGAAAAAAAAAATTTATAATAAATATGGAAAAAGTTTAATTTTCCCAATAAAACAGAAATACAGACAAAGCATTAAAATCTCACTGGTGTAAAAAACAGGAACTGAATAATGTCAAATAAGGAGATGCTGCTGCTGCTGCTAAGTCACTTCAGTCGTGTCCGACTCTGTGTGACCCCATAGACGGAAGCCCACCAGGCTCTCCCGTCCCTGGGATTCTCCAGGCAAGAACACTGGAGTGGGTTGCCATTTCCTTCTCCAATGTGTGAAAGTGAAAAGTGAAAGTGAAGTCGCTCAGTCATGTCCGACCCTTAGCGACCCCACGGACTGCAGCCTACCAGGCTCCTCCATCCATGGGATTTTCTAGGCAACAGTACTGGAGTGGCTTGTCATTGAGATGCAGTGATTGGTAAATATTGAAAAAATATTTAACTTCATAATTAAACAATTACCAGTTATAATGATGTGATGGAGATTTTCAACCATAAAATTAGCAAAGGTTTCTCTTATTTTAATTCAATACCTGACATGAGGGTGTGGTGAGCCTGGCAGGGATGGTATAAATTGGTAGAGAGCTTTTAAAAGGCAATTTGGCAATGTGTATCAAGAGACTTAAAATATTCAAGCCCACAGATTTATATATAGGTACCTTTATTATGCATTATATATAAACCAAGGGTGTGGGGAGAGTTTATATACGTGGGTACTTATTACTACAGCATTATGTAAAATAACAGAAAAAGGAAAGAATAATCAAACATAAATACATGGGTAATTAAATTATACATTCACTTCACTAAAAAACCTAAGAAGCCACTGAAAACTACGTTTAGAGTTTTTAATAATGTCAGAAACATTTATATCATAATGTTAAGTGAAAAATGAAATAGAATACAAAGCTAAACTTAGAATAAAGTTCCCTAGAAAACATTTGTTCCATTGCCCATAATGCCACAGAGGTCACAGATCTGGTGGCAATTCCATGCCTCTTTCCTCATCCAGAAAAGTTGAATTTAAAGGAGGTGTCCCAAAGGAGGCTAATCAGGAGAGGGTGAATATTTGTCAGAGTTGTTGATTCACTGGTAAACAAGTTTTGTGCCATGTGGACTAAGCATTCAGTCCTGATTGCAAAGCCCAGTCCACTTTTTTTTTTTTAACTCTAATCTTCAGTTTTCCCCTCAAACATTTTCAGCTTCAGCTCTCTCATCCATGAATGGGATATATTAATACTGTATTTCCCACATAAGGTAAGTATGGGGCTTCCCAGGTAGCGTTAGCGGTAAAGAACCTTCCTGCCAATGAAGGAGAAGTAAAAGATGTGGGTTTGATCTCTGGGTCAAGAAAGTCCCCTGGAGGAAGGTACGGCAACCCATTCCAGTATTCTTGCCTGAGAATCCCATGGACAGAGGAGCCTGTCAGGCTTCAGTCAAATGGATCGCAAAGAGTCAGACATGACTGAAGTGACTCATCACACACGCACTAGATAAGTATAGTATCTAGCACACTGTACGCACTGAGTAACTGCTGGTTAATTTTATGCAAGGAAGGTTCACCTGATTAAAAAAAACATATGCTCCAATGTGTTCTATTAATTAATTAAGACTAAATTAATGAATACTTAAAGGTGTTCAATACTCACGTGGAAATCTAACTACTACTTTTCTTAAATTTTCCGTTTTCTGTTGGGGTATAGTCAATTAACAATTTTGTGATACAGCAGAGGGACTCACCATACATATACATGTATCCATTCTTATCGCCCCTCCTATACCAGCTGCCACATAACATTGAACAGAGTTCCTTGTGCTATACAGTAGGTCCTTGTTGGTTTTCCATTTTAAATATAGCAGTGTGTATAGGTCCACCCTAAACTCCCTAACTATCCCTTCCACTGGCAACCATAAGTTCATTCTATAAGTCTGTCAGTCTCTCTGTTTTTTAAGTATTTCTTTTTAAAGTCTACCTTTAAGGGATGCCATATGATATTTCTCCTTCTCTGTATGATTTATTTCACTCAGTATGACACTCTATAGGTCCATCCATGTTGCTGTAAATGACATTCTTTCTTTCTTTTTAAGGCTGGGTAATATTTCATTGTATATATGTACCACATCTTCTTTATCCATTCCTTGTTAATGGACACTTAGATTGCTTCCCTGTCTTGGCTATTGTAAACAATGCTGCTGTGAACATTGGGATGCATGTATCCTTTTGCATTATGATTTTGTCCAGAGAGGGATTGCAGGGTCACGTGGTAGCTCCATTTTTAGTTTTTTAAGGAATTTCCATGGTTTTCTCCATAATGCCTGTTAACATTCCCACCAACAGTGTAGGAGGGTTCCTTTTCCTACACACCCTCTTCAGCATTTATTTTTTGTGGATTTTTTGATGATAGCCATGCTGGCTGTTGCGAGGTGATATCTCATTGTAGTTTTAATTTGTGTTTCTCTAATAATGAGTGATGTTGAACATCCTTTCACTGTTTATTGGCCACCTGTATGTCTTCTTTGGAGAAATGTCTAGCTAGGCCTTCTGCCCATTTGTTTATTAAGTTGTTTGCTTTGATGTGGTTAAGCATCAGGAGATGTTTGTAAATTTTGGAGACTAATCCCTTTTTGGCCAATCATTTGCAAATATTGTTGTCCAACCTGTGGGTTGTCTCTTCCTTTGGTCTGTTGTTTCTTTTGCTGTGCAAAGTTTTTGAGTTTAAGTAGTTCTCATTTATTTATCTTTGTTTTTATTTTCATTATTCTGGGAGATGGATCAAAAGAAATATTTCTGTGATTTATGTCAGAGAATGTTCTATATTTTACTCTAGGAGTTTTACAGTAACCAATCTCACATTTAGATCTTTAATCCACTTTGAGCTTATTTTTGTGTATGGTGTTACAGAATGATCAATTTCATTTTTTTTTTTACATGTGGCTGTCCAGTTTTCCCAGCAATATTTATTAAAGAGACAGTCTTTCCAACATTGTGTAATCTTGCCTCTTTTGTCATAGATGAATTGACTATGGGTGCATGGTTTTATTTCTGGATTTTTTATCCTGTTCCATTGATCTATATTTCTATTTTTGAGCTATTGATCTATATTTATATTTTTCCATACTGTTTTGTTGACTGCGGCTTTGTAGTATCTGGGTTGGTAAGAAATCCCATGGACAGAGGAGCCTGGCAGGCTACATTCCAGGGGGTCACAAAGAGTCGGACATGACTTAGCAACTAAACAACAATTCATGGAACCTGATTCCTCCAGCTTCATTTTTCTTTCTCAAGATTGTGTAAGCTATTTGATGTCTTTTGTATCTTCATAAAATTTTCAAGATTTTTTTGTTCTAGTTCTGTGAAAAATGCCATTGGAAATTTGATAGGAATTGCACTGAATCTGTAGATTACCTTGGGTAGTATAATCATTTTGACAATATTGATTCTTCCAATCCATAAAAATGATATATTTTGTATCATGCATCGAACTTGGACTGGTGATTCATTTCATATATGATAATATACATGTTTCAATGCCATTCTCCCAAATCATCCCACCCTCGTCCTCTCCCACAGAGTCCAAAAGACTGTTCTATACATCTGTGTCTCTTTTGCTGTCTCGTATACAGGGTTATCGTTATCATCTTTCTAAATTCCATATACGTGCGTTAATATACTATATTGGTGTTTTTCTTTCTGGCTTACTTCACTCTGTATAATAGGCTCCAGTTTCATCCACCTCATTAGAACTGATTCAAATCCTCGGGGCTAGTGTACTGGGATGAACTAGAGGGATGGGATGGGGAGGGAGGTTGGAGGGGGGTTCAAGAAGGGGAACATATGTACACCTGGGGAAGATTCATGTCAATGTATGGCAAAACCAATACAATAGTGTAATTAGCCTCCAATTAAAATAAATAATTGTTTTTAAAAAATGATATATCTTTCCATTTGTTTTGTTTTCTTCAATTTCTTTCATCAGCCTCTTATAGCAGTACAGGTCTTTTGTCTCCTCAGATAGATTTATTCCTAGATATTTTGTTATTTTTGATAAGATGGTAAATGGAATAGTTTCTTAAATTTCTCTTTCTGATATTTTGTTGTTAGTATAGA
Source organism: Moschus berezovskii (assembly GCF_049115385.1). Lineage (NCBI taxonomy): Eukaryota > Metazoa > Chordata > Mammalia > Artiodactyla > Moschidae > Moschus > Moschus berezovskii. The sequence goes on from NC_142470.1 coordinate 56,420,777, forward strand.
AAAATGCAACAGATTTCTGTGTATTAATTTTGTTACTTACAGCTTCACCAAATTCACTGATGAGTTCTAATCGTTTTCTGGTAGAATCTTTACAATCTTTTATGCACAGTATCATTTCATATGCAAACAGTGACAGTTTAACTTCTTCTTTTCCAATTTAGATTCCTTTTACTTCTTTTTCTTCTCTGATTGCTGTATCTAAGACTTCCAAACTATGTTGGATAAAAGCGTCAAGAATGGACATTCTTGTCTTGTTCCTGATCTTAGATGAAATGCTTTCAGCTTTTTACCATTAAGTATTATGTTAGCTATAGGGAAATCTAACTGCATCCTGACAGAGTCCATTATGTTCTATTTCTGATAAGTCAACTATAGTAATGAACATAGGATTGTAGAGTTGGGAGGAAATTGAATGGGATAATGCATTGCAGGTGCTTACCAGAGTGCTTGGCACATGGTTCAAAATCAATGAAATGTTAGGTTTAAAGATAAAGAGCATAATCTTCCTCCATAATTTCAGTTAAATGAAAGCTTTCTTCATCAGTCAGTTGACCAACCAATTTATATTGATTGATTACTATGAGCCAGAAAGTGTGGCAGTGCAACACAGATTCACATATTCGCAACTACAGAAACTGACAAAGTAGACGTCTGTGCTACTTTGATGAGGGAAATAGCTCTCTTTGTACCTCATAGAATTTTTTTTCTCTAAATATATTGTGTTTCAGTTTTCTCTCCACTCTTGCTCCAAAAGGGGTATAATTTCTATTTAAGGTGCTAGAAATAGAGAGTTTGGCAGAATAATGACAACAACTAATGGACTTTAAAAAGGATAGATGTGACTTGGGTGATTTGCTAGTGATTTATTTTCAAATCTGGGAGAAAAAAGTAACTAAGAACAGAAGAGTTTTCTAATTTGTATTTCACTTAAAATGCCACTGTGTATTTCCTGAAATGTTAATGACAAAATTAGCTTCATGTGTGGTGAAAAAGAAACCATCCAAAGTCTTGAACAGGAAAGCACCAAGAATGAAATAGTCCCCTGAGTCTGTTCCAGATTGGAGCAGAGATGTGGTGGTCTAGAAGCAAGAGTAAAATGCAATGGATTGCATAATAACTGCAAACAGTAGTGTTTGGGAAACATTATCAACCATGTGGGTGGAATGTAAAAGCTCAATGGGAAAATATAAGAAAGCGAGAATAAACAATAGCATGTTGCTACTATAACCTCAGGATAACACTCTGAATTTCAGCATCTCAGTTTCCTCATTCACATTCAAAATATACATGGAGAGAGCTCTTTAGGAAGGGAAGTTTATGAATCTCAATCGATCTCCAAAATTCTTTAGGACAGAGGAAAAGGAAACGGTCTGTGGTTTTAGAAATAATTGCAACATTTACAGTATTCAAAGAATCTTCACCAGCATTATTACATTTATACTCACCAAGCCATACATGTTAGAAAGAGGAAACATTAATATTCCCTTTTATAGGAAATGAAAACCAGGATAGGCAGAAAACAGAGCTGAAGCACATAATTTAGTCATTAGGGTACAAAATCCATGCTTCCTTTTCCTTCTGCTATAAAAGGAGAGACTTGGTACAAAAATACTGCTTTTTTGTGATACCAAATGTCAACATGGGTTTCCCAGGTGGTACATTGGTAAGGAATCTGCTTGCCAATGCAGGAGACTCAGGAGAGGCAGGTTGGATCCCCAGGTCAGGGAAATCCCCTGGAGTAGGACATGGCAAATTGCTCCAATATTCTTGCCTGGAAAAACTCCATGGACAGAGGAACCTGGTGGGCTACAGCCCATGGGGTCACAAAGAGTCAGACATGACTGATCACAACAAACAAATGTCAAGGGTTACACAGCAGCTTTTTTTTTTTTTGATTAGTTGTGTTGGTACATTATTCAATTATATTAGTATTCTCACTTTTGTACTCTTATTTAACAGAAAGGCCATATGTTTACCTGTTGTTGTTTGACCACAAGATCATTCCACCAAAACATAGCGAATTATAGCAGTTTTGTCATTGTTTTTCTCCAGGAATTTCCCTAGGTTATCAATTTCCGACTTTCTTAGTTGCATTCCCCCAGTGTTTCTTGAACTTGAATCAACATGGGGATCACTGATGATCTTGTTTAACTGCAAATCGTTGTGTTAGTTATGACTTTTCCCTGATTCTTGGAACTATGTAAACTAAAAGTAAATAACACTGAATACTGACTTAACTAAACACGTTTGAATAAAATGAAACAAGTGTATGTTGTTAGAATATGATCTTGGCCAAATCCTTCTACCAAATCCCTGATTTCTGGCCATGTGAATCCTCAAGAAAATACTCATCTAGGAGTTGAAAGCTTTGCCAGAGCCATGTAACATTTAGTCTTCCTGAGGGAACTCAGAATTGCCCTGCCTTACATCCCTCAAGACTTCCTGTACCATAAACGAACTTAGCTCTGTGTCCTCCAGTGCTTTTCTAATGTGCAAAGGAATAGCCTGGGGATTTTGTTTAAAGACAAATCCTGACAGTTGCTCTGGAGTGGGAAACTGGGCTTCTGCATTTCTAACTCATTCCCAGGTACTGTGGTGCTCTACTATCCATACCTTCAGTAGCAAGGATTTAAACTATTCAGGTTTACTCTCTGCACATTCTTTCTCTCGGAGACTTCAGTTGTTCATGGCAGCAGGTTTTCTTTTTAGAGCTATCAATAGAGTGAACGTTTATATCATTGTGTGTAGTGTCACCATGCGCAAATTAGCTTTTCTTTTTTCCTTTTCTATTTTTTGGCTTTCTCCATTGTTAAACAGGTTTATTGAGACACAATTCACATACCATTTAAAGCAGACAATTTAATTGTGTTTAGTATATTTACAGATACATGAAACTACCGCCACAGACAGTTTTAGAACATTTTTATCATCTCAGAAGGAAACCACAGATGCTTATCATCACAGGCCATTAGGGAAATCAAATCCAAACAAAATGAGATACCAATTTGCACCCATTGTGACAGCTATTGTTTTGAAAATGAAATATGGGAAATAGCAGGTGTTGGCTAGGTTGTGAAGGAATTGAACACTTGTGAGTTACTGGTGAGAATGTAAAATGGTGAAGCCACTGTGGACAACAGTTTGGCAATTTCTCAAAAGGTTAAACACAGAATTACCATATGACATTCTTCTATCAGTAATTGACAGATCCAGTAGGCAGAAAATCAGTAAGGGTATCGTTGAACTCAACAGCACTATCAATCAACTGGATCTAATTGACATCTACGAATGCTTCATCCAACAAAAGCAAAATATACATTACTTGCAAACTCACATGAAATATTGACTAACACAAATCACATTCTGAACCATAAAACACATCTTAACAAACTAAAAAGAATAGAAATTTTACAAAGTTTGCTCTCAGATCTCACTGGAATTAAACAAGAATTCAATAACGTACCCAGAAACACTTCTCTCTTTTGGGTTTCCCTCATGACTCAAATGGTAGAGAATCTGCCTGCAATTCAGGAGACCCAGGTTTGACCCCAGGGTCAGGAAAATCCCCTGGAGAAGGGAATGGCAACCCACTCCAGTATTCTTGCCTGGAGAATTCCATGGACAGAGGAACCTGGCAGACTATAGCCCATGGGTCACAAAGAGTTGTACATGACTGAGGGATTAATGCAATAACAGAAAGGAAGACAGCTGGAAAACTCCAAAACACTTTGACACTAAACAACACTTTTTTTTAATTGATTTATTTTAATTGGAGGACAATTACTTTACAATGTTGTGATGGTTTTTGCCATACATCAACATTAATCGGCCACAGGTATACATGTGTCCTCATGTCCTGAACCCCCCACCCCCCACTTCTTCCCCACCCTATCCTTCTGGGCCACCCCAGAGCACTGGCTTTGGGTGCCCCACCTCATGCATTGAACTTGCATTGGTCATCTATTTTGCATATGGTAATATACATGTTTCAATGCTATTCTCTCAAATCATCCCACTCTTGCCTTTTCCCACTGAGTCCAAAAGTCTCTTCTTTACAACTGTGTCTCCTTTGCTGCCCTGCTTGTAGGTTTGTTGTTACCATTTTTCTAAGCTTCTTATATATGCTTTAATATACAGTATTTATCTTTCTCTTTCTGACTTACTTCACTGTGTATAATAGGCTGCAGTTTAATCCACCTCATTAGGACTGACTCAAATGCATTCCTTTTTATAGCTGAGTAATTGGAGGGACTGATGCTAAAGCTGAAACTGCAATACTTTGGCCACCTCATGCGACGAGTTGACTCACTGGAAAAGACTCTGATGCTGGGAAAGGTTGGGGGCGGGAGGAGAAGGGGACGACAGAGAATGAGATGGCTGGATGGCATCACCGACTCTGTGGACATGAGTTTGAGTGTACTCTGGGAGTTGGTGATGGACAGGGAGGCCTGGCGTGCTGTGATTCATGGGGTCGCAGAGAGTCGGACACGACTGAGCGACTGAACTGAACTGAACTGAATATTCCATTGTGTACATGCACCACAACCTCTTTATCCATCCATCTGCTGATGGACTTCTAGGTTGCTTCCATGTTCTAGCTATTGTAAACAGTGCTGCAGTGAACATTGGTGTACATGTACCTCTTTCAGTTCTGGTTTCCTCAGGGTATATGCTCAGCAGTGGGATTCCTGGGTCATATAGTAGTTCTATTCCCAATTTTTTAAAGGAATCTCCACACTGTTCTCCACAGTGGTTGAACCAGTTTGCATTCCCACCAACAGTGTAAGAGGGTTCACTTTTCTCCACACCTTCTCCAGCATTTGTAGACTTTTTGATGATGGCCATTCTGACCAGTATGAGATGACAACTCATTGTGGTTTTGATTTACATTTCTCTAATAATGAGTAATGTTGAGCATATTTTCATGTCAAGTAACACTTTTCTAAATAACACATGGGTTAAAGAAGTCTCAAGAGAAATTTTAAAATATTTCAAACTAAAGAAAATGAAAATAAAAATTAACAAAATTTGTGAGATGAGTGGAAACAGGGCTCGAGGGAAGTTTATTGGATTGACTGAAAATAATAGAATAGAAGAAATATATAAAGTCAATAATTTAAGCTTCCATCTTTAGATTTAAAAAAAGCAAAATAAACCCAAAATAAGGAGATGAAAAGAAAATTTAAAAATCAGAGCAGAAATCAATGAAATTGGAAAAAAAATCAATAAAGAAAATCAACAAAACCAAAGGCTATTTCTTTGAAAAGATCAATACCATTGATAAACCTCTAGCCAGGCTAACTAATAAAAAGAGAGAAGACACAAATTATCAATACCAGAAGTGAAGGAAGGGAAATCACTACTGTATTCATGGATATTAAAAGGATAATAAAGTAATATTATGAAGAACACTATGCCCACAAATTTGGTAACTAAGATGAAACAGACCAATCCCTTAATATATAATCTACCAAAATTCACACAAGAGGAAATAATAATCCAAATAGGACTATTTCCATGAAAGAAATTTAATAAAAAATTTAATAATCTTCCAAAATAGAAAGCATTAGCTTCAGGTGGACTCACTGGTGAATTCTTAACAAACATTTAAGGAAGAAATAAAGTCAATTCTCAACCATCTCTTCCAGAATAGAAATGCTACTTAGTTCATTTAATTCATCCAGTATTACCCTAATATTCAAACCAATATTACAAGAGAGTAAATACCTCTCATAAAAAAAACTGGATGTGCTGAAAAGTTTGTTTTTTTTCCTCTTGTTTTGTTTTAAGATGGCTCTAGAAGTGCTTTGTAGTCTTTAACTTTATTCAAAACAATTTTACTAAACTGTATTGTGATAGGTGTCATATCAGCATGCATTTAAAATACACAAAATTGATTAATTTTTATGTAACCATTTTAATACTAAAGATGGAAAGAAAAGCAACATTTTTGGCCTATTATGCTTTATCATTTCAAGAAACTCCTGGAGTAATAAATGGCAACCCTCATCAGTATTCTTGCCTAGAAAATCCCATAGACAGAGGGGCCTGGTGGGATACAGTCCATGCGGTCACAAAGATTTGGGCATAACTGAGCAACTATCACATTTCAAGAAAGGTAAAACTGCAACTGAAATGCAAAAAAGATCTGTGCAGTGTACACAGAAGGTACTGTGACTGATTGAACATATCAAAAGTGTTTTGTGAAGTCTCATGCTGGGAATTTCTCACTGAATGATGCTCCATGGTTGGTAGACCAGTTGAAGTTGATGGCAATCGAATCAAGACATTAATTGAGAATAATCAACATTATACCACACCAGAGATGGCTGACATATTCAAATGAAAATCATTTACACCAGCTTGTTTACATTAATAGTTTTGAAGTTTCAGTCCCGTGTAAGTTATGCAAACAAAAAAAATTCTAGGCCGTTTTTCCACATGAGATTCTCTACTTAAATGTAGCAAAAGCATTCTGTTTTTAAAACAAATTGTGATGAGTACTAAAAAGTGGATACTGTACAATAACATAGAATGGAAAAGATCTGGGGCAAGTGAGATGAACCACCACCAAGTACACCAAAGGCTGGTCTTCTTCCAAAGGTGATGATGTGTATATGTTGGAATTGGAAGGGAGTCGTTTATTATGAGCTCTTACTGGAAAACCAAACAATTACTCCCAACAAGCACTGATCCCAATTAGACTGACTGAAAATAGCCTCAACAAAAAGTGTCGAATTAGTCAACAGAAGAAGCATAATCTTTCATCAGGATCACAGAAGGCCATATGTTTCTTTGACGACCAGGCAAAAATTGTTATAGTTTGACTGGGAAGTTTTGAGTCATCCGCCATATTCACCAGACATTGTACCTATGGATATCCAGTCTTTACAAAATTCTCTTAACAGAAAAAAAAAATTCAATTTCCTGAAAACTGTAAAAAGCACCTTGAACAGACCTTTGTTCAAAAAGATAAAAAGTTTTGGGAAGATGAAATTATAAAGTTGCCTGAAAAAGAGCAGAATGTTGTGGAACAAAACAATGAATATGTTGATCTTGATAGAAATGATGAAAATAAAATTCTTGATGAAAATGAAAGATGTGTCTTTTTATTTTTACTTAAAAGACTGAAGAAACATTTTGGCCAACTCAATACATGCAAAAATCCTCAACAAATTATTAGCAAATTGACTTCAACAATGTAAAAAAGCATTATACACCAAAATGACCAAGTGGAATTTATTCCATGTATACAAGGCTAGTTCAGCCTTCAAAAATGAACTAATATCAGCCAACCTATCTACACACTAAAGAAGAAACATATGATCCTATCAATAGATGCAGAAAAAAACAGTTGAAAAAAATCCAACACCCATCCATAATAAAAAAAAAAAAAACCTCTTAGCAAACTAGGAATAGAGAGTTAATTCCTCAACTTGATAACATCTACAAAAACTCTACAGGTAACATCAAAATAATGGTGAGAAAATATATACCTTCACACTAAGATCAGGAACAAGACAAGAATGTTCATTCTCCCCACTCCATTCAATATTGTATAGGAATCAGAGCTAAGGGATTGCTCTCGGGCTATTGCAGTGCACTGATGGGCAGGGCTATGATCGGGGCCCTCTTGTGGATGGGACTGGATCCTGGGATTCCTGGGGACTTAAGGGATCCTAAGGCAGCCAGCCTGCTGATGGGTAAGATATGTCTCTACACAGCTAGTTGTTTGGTCTGAGGCTTCTAAGTACTAGTGCTGACAGACTGGTGGGTGGGACACCGTCTCAGGTTAATAAGCTAGAGGGAGGTTTGCAAAATGGCATTTGCCAGCACCAGTGTCTTCATGGTGGAACGAGCTCCCCAAAAGTGCTGCTACCAGCACTTTTCCAGTTGCCCTCTGCCTTTCTGGAAGACTCTTCAAGATCAGCAGTTATGCCTCACCCAGGTCCCTTTCAAATTACAGCTTTTGCCTGGGTCTTAGAGTGTGTGAGACTTTATGTGCAGCCTGTAAGAGTGAAGTGTATTTCCTAAACCCTCTCACTCTCCTGGAAGTAAGTCACACTGGCCTTCAAAGCCAGACCTTCTAGAGGTTTATCTTCCTAGTGCAGGATTCCCAGGCTGGGGAGCCCAATATGGAGTTTGGGCCACTGGCTCATTGGGGTGAACCTCCACGGTTGTAACTACCCTCTCCTTTTGGGTCACCTGCCTGGGGGAATGGGTCTTGACAGTACCCTGCACTATCTCCTACACATCTTGTGGTTCCTCCTTAATATCTTTAGTTGTAGGAAATCTTTTCTGCTAGTCTTCAGATATCCTCATCAATAGTTTCACTGTAAACCATTGTAATTTTGGTGTGCCTATGGGAAAAGGTTGAGATCATGGCATCTGGTCCCATCACTTCATGGGAAATAGATGGAAAAACAGTGGAAACAGTGTCAGACTTTATTTTTTTGGACTCCAAAATCACTGCAGATACTGATTGCAGCCATGAAATTAAAAGATGCTTGCTCCTTGGAAGGAAAGTTATGACCAACCTTGATAGTATATTAAAAAGCAGAGACATTACTTTGCCAACCAAAGTCCGTCTAGTCAAGGCAATGGTTTTTCCCGTGGCCATGTATGGATGTGAGAGTTGGACTGTGAAGAAAGCTGATCACTGAAGAATCGATGCTTTTGAACTGTGGTGTTGGAGAAGACTCTTGAGAGTCCCTTATACTGCAAGGAGATCCAACCAGTCCATTCTAAAGGAGATCAATCCTGGATGTTCACTGGAAGGACTGATGCTAAAGCTGAAACTGCAATACTTTGGCCACCTCATGTGACAAGTTGACTCACTGGAAAAGACTCTGATGCTGGGAAAGGTTGGGAGCAGGAGGAGAAGGGGACGACGGAGAATGAGATGGCTGGATGGCATCACCGACTCTATGGACATGAGTTTGAGTGAACTCCGAGAGTTGGTGATGGAGAGGGAGGCCTGGCGTGCTGTGATTCATGGGGTCGCGGAGAGTCGGACACGACTGAGCGACTGAACTGAACTGAACTGATGGGAAAAGATATGCTCAGATCTTTCTACTCCACCATCTTGGCCACACCTCTCTCTGTGCACTTTCTTGAGGTTCTTTTTGGAGCACCAATATTTTTGGCTTTGATTGACAAGTCCAGCTTATCAATTAATTTTTTTTAATTGCTTACATCATATCTTAGAAAATTTTTTCAAATCAAAGTTCAGGCAGCTCCAACCTTTATTTTTCTCTAAGAGTTTTATAGCTTCAGTTCTTATATTTAGGCTTTTGGCTTCCTGTTTGTTTTTCAGTCGCTAAATCATGTCAGATTTTGCAACCCCATGAACTGCAGCATGCCAGGCTTCCCTGTCCTTCACTGTCTCCTGGAGTTTGCTCAAATTCATGTCCATAAAGTCAGTGATACAATCTAACCATCTCATCCTCTGTCACCCCCTTCTTCTTCTTTTGCCTTCAATGTTTTCCAGCATCAGAGTATTTTCCATGAGTCAGCTCTTTGCATCTGGTTGTAATGAAGTACTGGAGCTTCAGTTTCACCTCAGTCCTTCCAATGAATATTCAGGGTTGATTTCCTTTAGGATTGACTGGTTTGATCTCCTTGCAATCCAAAGGACTCTCAAAAGTCTGAGGTTTTTGGTTAGTTTTGAGCTAATTTTTGTATATGGTTTAACAGTCTGAAGACAGCTTCATTCTGAAGACTGTCTTTTCATTGTGTTCATGTTTTCCTTTGAGGCAGAAAAACTTTTAATTATGTCCCATTTATAAATTTTTATTTTTAACTCTAGGAGGTAGGAGAAAATATTTGCAAATGAAGCAACTGACAAAAAACTCATTTCCAAAATATACAAACAAATCATGCAGCTCTATAAAAAAAAAAAAAAGCAATCAAAAATTGGCAGAAGACCTAAATAGACATTTCTCCAAAGAAGACATACAGACAGCCAACAAACACATGAAAATATGCTTAACATCACTAATTATTCAGTTCAATTCAGTTCAGTCACTCAGTCGTGTCCGACTCATTGCGACCCCATGAACCCCAGCAGGCCAGGCTTCCTCGTCCTTCACCAACTCACAGAGTGCAACCAAACCCATATCCATTGAGTCAGTGATGCCATCCAACCATCTCATCCTCTGTCATCCCCTTCTCCTCCTGCCCTCAATCTATCCCAGCATCAAGGTCTTTACAAATGACTCAGCTCTTCGCATCAGGTGGTTCAAGTATTGGAGTTTCAGCTTCAACATCAGTCCTTCCAATGAACACCCAGGACTGGTCTCCTTTAGGATGGACTGGTTGGAACTGCTTGCAGTACAAGCGAGTCTCAAGTGTCTTCTCCAATGCCACACTTCAAAAGCGTCAATCCTTCGGCGATCAGCTTTCTTTATAGTCCAACTCACACATCCATACATGACCACTGGAAAAACCATAGCCTTGACTAGACAGACTTTTGTTGACAACGTAATGTCTCTGCTTTTCAATAAGCTGTCTAGGTTAGTCATAACTTGCCTTTCAAGGAGTAAACATCTTTTAATTTAATGGCTGCAATCACCATTTGCAGAGATTTTGGAGCCTAGAAAAATAAAGTCAGCCACTGTTTCCCCATCTATTTGCCATGAAGTGATGAGACCGGATACCAGGACCTTAGTTTTCTGAATGCAAGCTTTAGGCCAACGTTTTCACTCTCCTCTTTCAATTTCATCTAGAGGCTCTTTAGTTCTTCCTCACTTTCTGCCATAAGGGTGGTGTCATCTGCATATCTGAGGTTATTGATATTTCTCCCGGCAATCTTGATTCCAGCTTGTGCTTCCTCCAGTCCAGCGTTCCTCATGGTGTTTTCTGCATATAAGTTAAATAAGCAGGGTGACAATATACAGCCTTGATGTACTCCTTTTCCTATTTGGAACCAGTCTGTTGTTCCATGTCCAGATCTAACTGTTGCTTCCTGACCTGCATAACAGATTTCTCAAGAGGTAGGTCAGGTGGGCTGGTATTCCCATCTCTTTCAGAATTTTCCACAGTTTATTGTGATCCACACGGTCAAAGGCTTTGGCATAGTCAATAAAGCAGAAATAGATGTTTTTCTGGAACTCTCTTGTTTTTTCAATGACCCAGCAGATGTTGGCAATTTGATCTCTGGTTCCTCTGCCTTTTCTAAAACCAGCTTGAACATCTGGAAGTTTATGATTCACATATTGCTGAAGCCTTGCTTGTAGAATTTTGAGCATTATTCTACTAGTGAGTGAGATGAGTGCAATTGTGCGCTATTTTGAGCATTTTTGGCATTGACTTTCTTTGGGATTAGAATGAAAACTGACCTTTTCCAGTCCTGTGGCCATTGCTGAGTTTTCCAAATTTGCTGGCATATTGAGTGTAGTACTTTCACAGCATCATTTTTCAGGATTTTAAATAGCTCAACTGGAATTCCATCACCTCCACTAGCTTTGTTCATAGTGATGCTTCCTAAGGCCCACTTGACTTTGCATTCCAGGATGTCTGGCTCTAGGTGAGTGATCACACCATTGTGATTATCTGGGTCGTGGAGATCTTTTTTGTATAGTTCTTCTGTGTATTCTTGCTACCCCTTCTTAATATCTTCTGCTTCTATTAGAGGAATGCAAATCAAAACTACAATGAGGTATCACCTCACACCCATCAGAATGGCCATAATTAAAAAATGTACAAGCAATAAATGCTGGAGAGGGTATGGAGAAAAGGGAATCATCTTGTACTGTTGGTGGAAATATAAGTTGATACAGACCCTATGGATAACAGTATAGATGTTTATTTAAAAAACTAAAAGTAGAACTACCATATGACCCAGCAATCCCACTACTAGTCATTTACCCAGAGAAAACCATAATTCAAGAAGACACATGCACCCCAATGTTTATTGTAGCACTATTTACAATAACCAGAACATACAAACAAGCTAAATGTCCATCAACAGAGGAATGGATAAAAGAGATATGGTATGTATGTATAATGCAATATGACTCAGTCACATAAGGGAATCAACCTGGGTCATTTGTGGAGACATGGATAGACTGTCATACAGAGTGAAGTAAGTCAGAAAGAGGAAAAGAAATATCATATGCTGATGCATATATGTGGAATCTAGAAAAGTGGTATAGATGATCTTTCTTGCAAAACAGAAATACAGACAAAGACACAGAGAAGAAACGTATGGATTCCAAGCGAGGAAATGGGGATGTGTTGGATTGGGAGATTAGAATTGACAAATACACAATACTGATACTATACAACAAATAACTAATGAGAACCTACTGTATAGCTCAGGGAACCCTACTCAATGCTCTGTGGTGACCTAAACGGGAAGGAAATATAAAAAAAGAGAGGATATATGTATAAGTAAAGCTGATTCACTTTGCTGTACAGTAGAAGTTAATACAACCTTTAACACAGTTTCACTCCAATAAAAATTAATTTAAACAAAACAAGCAAACAAAAAAGAATCCAGCTTCACTCTTTTTGGGTGTGACTATCCAGTTGTCCCATAATTATTGTTGGAAAGACTGTTCTTTCCTCATAGATGGTCTGGGCACCCTTACCAAAAATCAGTTGACCATAAAAGAGTGGCTTTATTTCTGGATTCTCAGTTCTACTGTATGTATCTATATGTGTTTCTATATGCCAATACCACACTACCTTAATCACTGTTGCCTTGCAGCAGATTTTGAATTGAGAAATGTCAGGTCTCCAGCTGTGTTCTTCGTTTAAATATCTTTTGATTATTCTGTGTTCCTTGAAATTCCATGTGAATTTTAGAATCAGATTTTCATTTTCTACAAAGAAGTCAGTTAAGATTCTCCTAAGGATTCCACTGAAGTCACAAAACAGCTTGAGGTGTATTGTCATATTAACATGTTAAATCTTGCAGAATATGAACATGGGATTTTTTTTTCTTTATTCCTTTCAATAATTCTTAATAGTTTTCAGGGTATGAATTTTGTACTTCTTTGGCTAACCATATTCCTAAGTATCTGATTCATTTTGATGTTATCAGAAATGGAATTATTTTAGTTTCTTTCTTTGATAGTTTATTATTGTATAGAAATGTTAACAAATTGTGCATATTGATTTTGTGTCCTGCAACTTCATTCAATTTGTTTATTAGTACTAACAGTTTTAGGTAATCTCTAGAGTTTTCTATGCATTATATCATGTCATCTGCACATAGATACAGTTTTACTTCTTCCTTCTGATTTGGATGCCATTTGTTTCTTTTTCTAGACTACCTGATCTGGATAGGATTTCCAGTACTGTATTGAATTAAAATGGTAATAGTCAATGTATGGCTAAACCAATGTAATAATGTAAAGTAATTAGCCTCCAATTAAAATAAATAAATTTTTAAAAAATTTTAATAAATAAAGTGGTAATAGTTGGCATTCTTGTCTTGTGCCAGATCTTAAAGAAATGTTTTCATCTTTTCACCATTTAGTATGATGCTAGTTCTGGGCTTGTTACACATGGCCTATATTATGTTGAGTTATGTCCTGTCTATACCTACATTTTTTAGAGTTTTTAATCTCAATGGATGTTGTTGTTCACTCGCTCGATGGTGTCTGACTCTTTGCAACCCCATGGACTGCAACTTGCCAGGCTTCCCTGTCTTTCACCATCTCCCAGAGATGCTTAAACATAAGTCCTTTGAGTCAGTGATGCCATCCATACATCTCATCTTCTGTTGTCTCCTTCTCCTCCTGCCTTCAGTCTTTCAAAATTTTAAATGGATGTTACATTTTGTCAAATGCCTTTTCTGCATCTATTGATTTTTACCCTTCATTTTGTCAATAGAGTGTATCACATCAATTGATTTGTCGATGTTAAATCATCCTTGCAGTCTTGAAATAAATTCCACTTGATCATGGTTGTATGATCTTTTTTAATGTCCTGTTGAATTTGTTTGCTAAGATTTTGTTGAGGAATTTTACATCTATTTTCCTCAAGAATTTGCCCTATTATTTTTGTTTCTTGTATCATTGTTTCCTTTTGATTTTGGAGTAAAGCTGACCTTATAATTAAGCTTAAAGGGGTTCCTCCTCTTTTAATATTTCAAGGATTTATAGAATTGGTATTAACTCTTTTCTAAATATTTGGTTAAATTAACCATAAAGACATCTGATCCTGCTGCACCTTTCTTTGTTGGGAGTTTATTTGGTTACTGAGTCAATCTTCTCACTATTGGTCTGTTCAAATTGCTTTTTTATTTTCTTCATGATTCAGTATTGATAGGTTCTTTCTAGGATTTAACCATTTCTTCTAGGTTGTCAATTTGGGGGTATATGAAGTTTGCATACTTCCATTTGCTTTCAACTCTATCACCTCAAATTTTGTTAGTCATATTCTCTGTATGTTTTTCTTATTTCTCCTTTGTCTTTGATCTTTTTTTTTTGTCTTGCAAATATTTTGAAGTTACCTCCACTAAATGATCAAAGCTGACATCACCGGTAATGGGATAAAGCAATAATGGGTATCATTTATGCTATTTTTCTGCTAAAAATGAGTGATCTAAATATCATCATGAGGAAACGCTTGAGAAAATCAAAATGAAAGATTTTATATGTACAGGCCTGTTTTTTCTTTTTAGTCATAAAAGACAAAGGCAGAGAACCATTCCAGATAAAGATGACTGATATTCAAGCAGGTTTTAGAAAAGGCACCAGAAATCAAATTGCCAACATCCGCTGGATCATGGAGAAAGCGAGAGAGTTCCAGAAAAACATCTATTTCTGCTTCATTGACTATGCCAAAGCCTTTGACTGTGTGGATCACAATAAACTGTGAAAAATTCTGAAAGAGATGGGAATACCAGACCACCTGATCTGCCTCTTGAGAAACCTGTATGCAAGTCAGGAAGCAACAGTTAGAACTGGACATGGAACAACAGACTGGTTCCAAATAGGAAAAGAAGTACGTCAAGGCTGTATATTGTCACCTTGCTTATTTAACTTCTATGCAGAGTACATCATGAGGAACGCTGGGCTGGAAGAAGCACAAGCTGGAATCAAGATTGCCAGGAGAAATATCAATAACCTCAGATATGCAGATGACACCACCCTTATGGCAGAAAGTGAAGAGGAGCTCAAAAGCCTCTTGATGAAAGTGAAAGAGGAGAGTGAAAAGGTTGGCTTGAAGCTCAACATTCAGAAAACAAAGATCATGGCATCTGGTCCCATCACTTCATGGGAAATAGATGGAAAAACAGTGGAAACAGTGTCAGATTTTATTTTGGGGGGCTCCAAAATCACTGCAGATGCTGATTGCAGCCATGAAATTAAAAGACGCTTACTCCTTGGAAGGAAAGTTTTGACCAACCTTGATAGTATATTAAAAAGCAGAGACAATACTTTGCCAACAAGAGTCCATCTAGTCAAGGCTGTGGTTTTTCCCGTGGTCATGTATGGATGTGAGAGTTGGACTGTGAAGAAAGCTGATCGCCGAAGAATTGATGCTTTTGAACTGTGGTGCTGGGGAAGACTCTTGAGAGTCCCTTGGACTTCAAGGAGATCCAACCAGTCCATTCTAAAGGAGATCAATCCTGGGTGTTCATTGGAAGGACTGATGCTAAAGCTGAAACTGCAATACTTTGGCCACCTCATGTGACGAGTTGACTCACTGGAAAAGACTCTCATGCTGGGAAAGGTTGGGGGCGGGAGGAGAAGGGGACGACCGAGAATGAGATGGCTGGATGGCATCACCGACTCTGTGGACATGAGTTTGAGTGAACTCTGGGAGTTGGTGATGGACAGGGAGTCCTGGCGTGCTGTGATTGATGGGGTCGCGGAGAGTCGGACACGACTGAGCGACTGAACTGAACTGATTGTTTATAATAGTCTCCTATATTACTTTGCCTTTGTGTAGTGTCAGTTGTACTGTCTTCTCTTCACCTATAATTTTAGTTATTTGACTTTTCTGTCTTTTTCCTGGTTAGTCTAGGTAAAAGTTTGTCCATTTTGTTTATATATATATTATATGTGTGTGTGTGTGTGTATAGCTCTATCCTTAATGAGGGTGTCTTAAAATTTGGCACACTTGATATGGAGTCCAAACTTTTCATTTTTTAAAGAGAATCTGGTAGTTGAAAATTCCCTTCTGATTGTATAGTTCTGTGCCAGGGGTGAGGGTTATGGCTACAGAGTATCTCAGCCTTTTCTACCTGTTTTGACATGGGCTTCATGTGTAGGGCTTTCCTGGTGGTTGAGATGGTAAAGAACGTGCCTGCAACGCAGGAGACCTCAGTTCAATCCCTGGTCAGGAAGACCTCCTGGAGAAGGGAATGTCTACCCACTCCAGTATTCTTGCCTGGAGAATTTCATGGACAGAGGAACCTGGTGGGCTATAGTTTGTGGGGTCGCAAAGAGTCAGACAAGACTGATGGGCTGACAATTTGATGTGTAGGAATCACTCAGACAGTTACTGGATTTCTTTCAGAGGAAATTCCTCCATGTTTAGTTGTATATTAGGTGCGTCCACTGAGACGGGCAGCTCAGGTATCTCCTGTGTTTGCCATATTGAACTGGAACACGACATCATTATAGTTTATGCATTTTTTTAATCCAGTATGATATTCTCTATCTTTAGATTGAATTACTTTAATCATCCACATTTAATGTTTTTATTGATATACAGATAATCCTTACTATTCAAAAACATCATGTATGTAAAATCATGTACCTATTAAAATTTATCTGTAACCTTGCATCAATATTTGCAGTGTTGTGGAGGTCACTTGCAGACACACGTAGAGCAGGGAAGACTTTAAGTCACCTGGCATCCACATTTCAGTTAGTTGCTCAATCATGTATGACTCTTTGCAACCCCATGGGCCGTAGCCCACCAGACTTCTCCGTCACTGGAATTCTACAGGCAAGAAGACTGGAGTGGGTTGCACATTTCTAGCTGAGGTCAATCAAGGTAACACACTGCCTTGTTTCAGCTTAATACTAGAAACAAATGTTCTCTTCATAGTCTGTTTAATGTCATATTGTTTGCATTTTTCTGCTTTCCACTGGTAATTTATTTATTTATAACAGCCCCAAACATACTGTTGAAATGCTATCTACCACTCCTAAAAGCAAGAAGACTGTGATATGCCTTATGGAAAAAATTTATGTCTTAGATAAGCTTTGTTCAGGCATGAGTTATAGTACTGTTGACCATAAGTTCACTGTAAAAGGATAAAAAATGCATATTCAGTAAGGCATCTTAAACAGAAACACACAGAAAATGTGGTTCTGTATTGATTGATGAAATGTGACCGGAATGTCACAGAAACATAATTCTGAACTTCTCCTAGAAGAGATGATTCAGTTGTTACTAATTGAGTGTTTGTGGTAAGTTACAGAACATAACCATCACAAATAATTAGAATCATCTATAGTTTGATTTCTGTCTGCAGTTTTACCTTTTGTGTTCTTTATGTCATGTCTTATTTTACCCTTTTCTCCTTTATTTTTTGTGTTTACATTAAGTGAATATTTTCTAATGCAACATTTTCATTTCTTTAATTACTTTTTCACCTACTTTGAGTTATTCTTGTAGTGGTTGCTCTAAGATTTACCATATACATCTTAATTGATCTGAATCAGCTTAAGAAACACACTCAGAAAGAAGCCCATACCTCTCAATCACAGTCACCTAGGACTTAGCCTTAGCAAGGCTGACATCTTGCTCATCCCTACTTTGTCTGTGTGCTGTGGTGAGTGGGAGTCATGTGTTCTTGGCTGTAGTGGCCTGGAGTGGAATATTTGCCTTGTCAAACTTGAAGGAAGTGGTTTTGATTCAAACACAACCAACTCATACCTTTCTTACGGCTTTCTCATGAATGCTTTTGAGTAGATGTAGTCTTTATTTTCTTTTTACATTTAGGACCATATTACAGATACTTTTAGATAGTTGCAATTTTATAGTTTTTACTGGTTTCACTAGAAAGCAGGACAGTGAAGGTGCCCACTTTGTCATACTGGAAGTTGATTTTTTTCTATTTTAATATAGTAACTATTTATATGAATAATAATAAAACAGTAATAAGTTCTAATATTTATTGAGTGCCTACTATGATACACTTACTAGTTTAGTTTATTTATTCACATTGTTTGTTATCATCAAGATAACTCTACCTAATATTACATACATGCACAAATAAACATATTTATACATGTATATTCGCATATTTGCATATAAATGTGTTATGTGTGTGTGTGTGTGCTCAATTGTGTCTGACTCTTTGCTACCACATGGACTGTGGCCCACCAGGCTCTTCTGTCCATGGAATTTCCCAGGCAAAAACAATGGAGTGATTTATACATGAGCTTTATATATATAAATAAGGACTCATATGTATATATAAAATATAAAAGCATATTTTATATATCTGCCTGCAATACAGAAGACACAAGCTTGATCCCTAGGTTGGGAAGATCACCTGGAGAAGGGCATGACTGCCCACTTCAGTGTTCTTGCCTGGAGAATTCCATGGACAGAGGAGCCTGGCAAGCTACAGTCCATGGGCTTGCAAAGAGTCAGACACAACTGAAGTGAGTGAGCACACAAGCACATATATATTAATAAAACTATATTATATATTATTATCAATGCAATGTTAATATAAATGCAGATTTTTTCTGCTTCTTGAGATATAATTGACAATATTATGCAGAGTTTTAAAGAAGAGAAACAAAATAAAAATAGGGATGGACATACAAAGATACAAATTTCTCTCCTCTTTTCTATTTTGTCGGAAAAAGTCCAAACAGTAACTGTGTTCAGTTATCTGAAAGATGGCCTTTCCTTACATTATTAATCTTCATGAAATCCTTATGGAACTGACAGTTGCAACCAAGCATTTAAAAATCTGAAAATGCCAGCCAAAGTTGTGCTCAACCTCCCATCTCTGCCATTAAGATTGTTTTACCAGCTGCTTATTGCCATCTTTCTTGACTTCTAAGTGAACAGCTCAGTTTTAAGATCAGAAAACAGTTGGGAATAATTCAAATGCAGCTCAATTTTTCTCCAGGGCCTGAGCAATGTTATTCTCATCACAAATTCATAGGTGGACTCAGTGAGCACAAATATACAAACTACTTTTTATGAAACAAGTGCTTATCTTTAAGCAATGAAGCCTTGCAAACCTCAGCTTGGAGAAAACATTTATCCTGAATATGTTATGTGATCAGAAGGAGGTACGCTTCTGGCTTAGTTACTCCAAGCACTTTATACCTGGGATCCGTCTAACCCTGAAGGGTTTAAAGAGTATATGCTTATTTGAAAGTATTGGTTGGTTTTTGAGTGAGTTAGAGCAGTGGAAGCTAGGAGTGGCAGCCTACTCAACCTTGGATACTGGGAAAAAAAAGACGGGGAGGCATGGCTAGTCATGGGCTAAAATCAGATAGGAGAGACAATTGTTCCTAGAGTTATAGAACTGAAGATATATTAAAGAAGAAACTTAGAGGAAAAAAGAGAGGAAGTCAGACCCTAGTGAGTTTGAAATCTCTGGCTCTGGCCAAACCAAAAGGATAAGCAAAGCATATCTGTTTATTTGCAGGCTCTGCCAGCCAGCCCCAGGAGAGCCAGTGGTTAGCCAAGGCTTGGAGTTAGTACTGGGGGATTGGAAATGATGGTCCAAAAGAGTGATGGGCTACATTTCATCCCTGGTTTGCAGGGTCATTTATTACATTCAGTGAATAATTTTTGAGTACGTACTAAGTATGCACACTCTTGGAAGCCTGGAAGCATGGGGGAAATCAATGATGACCAATATAAGAAGCCCATTCTTTTTGTTCTAGTCTGGGGTTTGAGGGAGAAAGAAGAGAAAAATATAAACAAGGGGCAGGAATACCTAGGTGGTATAAGTCCTATTTTACAAAGTAACAGAATAAATGCATGCAGAATTAGGGTTCAGCTGTAATTAGAGGAATGACATAATCTGATTTGCATTATTGTAAGTCCAATCTCATTGCTATGAAGACAGTGGCTTATAAAGGTGCCAAAGGAGATCAATTAAGAATTTATTAGAAAGACCATGTGAAAAGAAGTGCTGACCTGAGTTTTAGGAGTAGATATAGTGTGTCATATGTTGGTATAGTGTGTATTGTGCAAGTATAGCTGTGAAAATGGAAGGCAAGAGTCATTTGGGATATCTTTGGAGACAGAAACCTCAGGACTTAGTTGTTTGATTGTATGTGGAGATAAAGGAAAGGGAGGGAACAAGGAGAGTGCTCAGGTTTTTTAAATTATCAACAGGGAAAATGGTGATATGACTAACTGGGATAGAAATTACCGGTTCAATTTATTTTTAGGTCAGTGATACCCTCTCAAAGTGGTAGTATTCCTCAATCAGCAATGTTACAGATTTAAGGACAATTAAATCATCTCAATCAACTCTTTTTGGGCTTCCCAGGTGGCTCAGGATAAAGAATTTGCCTGCCAATAAGGGAGATGCAGGTTCAGTCTCTGGGTCAGAAAGATCCCCTGGAGGAGGAAATAGCAACCCACTCCAGTATTCTTTCCTGGAGAATCCCGATGGACAGAGGAGCCTGGTGGGCTACAGTCCATGGGGTCACAGAGAGTCGGACATGAATGAGCAAGGACACATGCACATATCAAGTACTTTTATTCTATACTCCAGGAATTAGGAAATAGTATTGGTAGACTACCTCAGGAAGTGAAATATATATCTTAATTTTGTCTCTCTAGGAAGCAGGGCCTGAGTCGGAATTGTCACTGGAAGACAAAGATACCAAGTTCACAGCTTTACTTGGCCCGGACAGCCAACAAGGCTAAAAGATCAGTCTAGGGACTATGCAGAGGTAACACTGATGTTGAGGTTTTATGCCACTCTCAACCTTGCCATATTAAGATGGTCATTATAACCTTGTTACATTATACTCTCCATTTCCTTTCCCCTGACTAATATAATTGCAAATGAAGCTACATTTTCATAGAATTGCTTTGAATTTCTTTTCGGTCACATAAGGCAAGTCTCAGCAGCTTAAGTTAAACTATCGTTCACAAGTTAGATGAGCACTTAATGGAAAAAAACATGAAGATGTCTTTCCAATTACTGGAACATCCTTAATGATCTGGAGATTAGCTATAGATCAGAATCATAATCGAGGGAGGAAAAAGTGAGATTGCATTGGAATGCTGTCAAAATTAACCTGAGATGACTTTTTTAAAAAATGCAAGCTCAGGGCAAATCACTTAGGGCAGGGAATAAGCTTCAAATATTAGATAAGAAAAAACTAGGCAATTATGGGTAAATGACCTGAGGAGCAAATAGGAGGAACTCTAGACAAGATGAGTCAGCAAAACATGGTGTCAATTTGAAGCAGGATGTTTTGAGAGTGAACTTAAAGGAAAACTATAGGAAAATGGAAAGTTAATAAGATTAGAGTATCCACGTATATTGTATGGCTGAATCCTTTTGCTGTCCACCTGAAACTGTCATAACATTGTTAATCAGATATATACTCCAGTACAAAATGAAAAGTTTAAAAAAAAAAATTAGAATGTCCAACCAGAACCCTGGGAAACTGGTATATAGTACTCTTCCAGGAGAAGGGCAGGAGGGCCTTATCCAAAGGATGTTGAAGTCAGGAGACCTGGTTCCAGCCTAAATTTATTACTGTGTGTATGTGTGGTTAGTCATGTCTGACTCTCTGTGACCCCATGAACTGTAACCTACTAGGCTCCTTTGTCCATGGAATTTTCTAGTCACGAACACTGGACTGGATTGCCATTTCCTACACCAGGGGATCTTCCTGACCCAGTGATCAAATCCATGTCTCTTGCATCTCCTGCATTGGCAGGTGGATTCCTTACCACTAGCGCCACCTGGAAAACCCAATTTTGTTACCAACAAGCTTCAAAAACTTGGCAATTGACTTAATTTCTTTGAGCCCGCATAGGTTGTGCATCAATAGCATGAGTATGATTATAATACTGATCTCTCTTAATTGTTCCAAGAAAAAGCACTCTGAAATAAGTAAAAAGGATTATACAATATAATACATTCCTAATGACCATTATAAGAAATAGTATTAATGAAGAAAAATAAAGATACATAGAATATTAGCAAATGTAACACAACCAGAAAGTTGGAATAGGCTGTTTATTTTGTGGGACTCAGTGAAAAATGAAATGTGGTGGGCCCTTTGTTTAAAGCATGTTAAGAATTTCAAGATAGCAACAGCAGAGCATCAGATCAAGCATGGGGACCACTGAGTCATGATATAAGTGGAAATACAAGGGTTCCAAGTCCACAAAACTAGTGCTAAGGAGAGGGAAGAAATATATGCTGTTCTACATATTCCAATGGAGTAGAACCTATACATTATTGCCCTAACAGTTGTGTTATAGAATAATGCACAATTCCTCCCCTGGTGGGCTATTGTATGACTCTTAATTACATAGTAACCTTCAAGGTTGGGTCTTCAAAAGGCATGGCATTATCCAATGAAGTGTTGGGAGTCTTCATTCCAACTATCAGGAAAATCTTTGAATACTTGTGACAATTGCTTTAGACATTTGAAATGCTTTTATAAGGAAAAGAGATCAGATATTCTAAAAAGTTTAACTTATGAGCAAATGTATCAAAGACTGTTTTAAAAAGTTGAATATAGGACTACACTTCCTAGAAAAGAATAATGTCCAATAATGTGATACAGCCAGGTCTTAGGCACTGCAAGGTTTTATGCAGAGGCAAAGACCATTTGCCTGGAATGGTGTCAAATAAACCATTGCAAGTGATAGTGACTGGAACATCTGACCTATAACTTTGGTATTTTGTGCTTCTGGTCAAACTTGGGAAGGGAACCATTATATAGCCAAAGAGTAAGAAAGAAAAGAAACATGTAAAAGAATGAAATTAGAACACCTCCTAAAGTCATACAGAGAAATAGAAACAAAACGGATTACAGACCTAAATGTAAGACTGCTGCTGCTGCTACTGCTGCTGCTAAGTCGCTTCAGTCGTGTCTGACTCTGTGCAACCCTATAGACGGAAGCCCACCAGGCTCCCCCGTCCCTGGGATTCTCCAGGCAAGAACACTGAAGTGGGTTGCCATTGCCTTCTCCAATGCATGAAAGTGAAAAGTGAAAGTGAAATTGCTCAGTTGTGTCCGACTCTTCGCGACCCCATGGATTGCAGCCTACCAGGCTCCTCTGTCCATGGGATTTTTCAGGCAAGAGTACTGGAGTGGGGTGCCATTGCCTTCTCCAGTGTAAGACTAGAAACTATTAAAGCCTTAGAAGAAAATATAGGCAGAACACTTTGACGTATATCACAAGATCCTCTTCGACCCAGCTCCTAGAGTAATGAAAATAAAAACAAAAGTAAATAAATGAGACCTAATTAAACTTAAAATCTTTTGCACAGCAAAGGAAACTATACACAAGATGAAAGACAATCCTCAAAATGGGATAAAATAATTGGAATTGAAGCAACTGACAAAGGATTAATCTCCAAAATATACAAGCAGTTCATGCAACTTGGTATCTGAAAAACAACCCAATCCAAAAATGGGATGAAGACCTAAACAGACATTTTCCCAAAGAAGACAGTCAAATTCTCAAGAAAAATATGAAAATATGCTCAACATTGCTCATTATTAGAGAAATGGAAAGGTCCGTCTAGTCAAGGCTATGGTTTTTCCAGTGGTCATGTATGGATGTGAGAGTTGGACTGTGAAGAAAGCTGATCGCCGAAGAGCTGATGCTTTTGAACTGTGGTGCTGGAGAAGACTCTTGAGAGTCCCTTGGACTGCAAGGAAATCCAACCAGTCCATTCTAAAGGAAATCGATCCTGGGTATTCATGGGAAGGACTGATGCTAAAGCTGAAACTCCAATACTTTGGCCACCTCATGCGAAGAGCTGACTCATTGGAAAAGACTCTGATGCTGGGAAGGATTGGGGGCAGGAAGAGAAGGAGACTACAGAGAATGAGATGGCTGGATGGCTTCACCGTCTCGATGTACATGAGTTTGAGTGAACTCCGGGAGTTGGTGATGGACAGGGAGGCCTGGCGTGCTGTGATTCATGGGGTCACAAAGAGTCGGTCACGACTGAGCGACTGAACTGAACTGAGATTCATGTCAATGTATGGCAAAACCAACCAATATGATATTGTAAAATAATTTGCCTCCAATAAAAAATAAATTAATTACTTAAAAAAAACAATCTAGAAAACAAAACAAAAAAAAATACAACGAGGCATCACCTCATCCCCATCAGAATGACCATAATTAAAAACTCTACAAACAATAAATGCTGGAGTGTGGAGAAAAGGGAACACTCTTATATTTTTTATGGGAACATAATATAGCTACTATGGAGAACGGTATAGAGATTTCTTCAAAACTAGGGATAAAACTACCATACAACCCAGCAGTCCCACTACTGGGCATACATGCTGAGAAAGTATAACTAAAAAAGACACATGTACCCCAATGTGCACTATTTACAATAGCCAGGGCATGGAAGCAACCTGGATGCCCACTGACAGATGGGCAACTTCTCTCTGCCATACTTTCCTCTTCACTCTCTGCCATAAAGTATTACTTAGGCCACTCAATTATGACCTAAATCAAGTCCCTTATGAATATACAGTAGAGGTGAAAAATAGATTCAAGGGACTAGATCTGATAGCGTGACTGAAGAACTATGGATGAGGTTCGTAACGCTGTGCAGGATGTGATGACAGAAACAATACCCAAGGGGAAAAAAATGCAAAAAGGCGAAGTGGTTGTCTGAGAAGGACTTACAAATAGCTGAGAAAAGAAAAGAAGCAAAAGAGAAAAGAGAAAGGGAAACATATTCCCAACAGATTGCAGAGTTCCAGAGAATAGCAAGAAGAGATAAGAAAGTCTTCTTAAGTAACCAATGCAAAGAAATAGGGGAAAGCAATAGAATGGGAAAGACTACAGATCTCTTTAAGAAAACTGAAGTTACCAAGGGAACATTTTATACAAAGATAGGCACAATAAAGGACAAAAGCAGAAAGGACCTAACAGAAGCAGAAAAGATTAAGAAACAGTGGCAAGAATACATAGAACTGTATAAAAAAACTCTTAATGATCCAGTTAACCACAATGATGTAGTCACTCACTTAGGGTCAGACATCCTGGAGTGTGAGGTCAAGTGAGCATTAGAAATCATTACTACAAACAAAGCTAGTGGAGGTGATGGAATTCCAGCTAAACTATTTCAAATCTTAAAAGATGATGCTGTTAAACTGCTGCACTCATTATGCCAACAAAATTGAAAAACTCAGTAGTGGCCACAGGACTGGAAAAGTTCAGTTTTCATTCCAATCCCAAAGAAAAGCAATGCCAAACGATGTTCAAATTACTGTACAATTGTACTCATTTCACACGCCATCAAGATTTTGCTCAAAATCCTTCAAGCTAGGCTTCAGCAGTAAGTGAACCAAGAACTTTCAGATGTATAAGCTGGATTTTGAAAAGGCAGAGGAACCAGAGATCAAACTGTTGACACTGGATCATAGAAAAAGGAAGGGAATTAAAAAAAAAAAAATCTACTTTTTCATTGACTGAGGAACCTGTTTGTAGGACAAGAAGCAGTTAGAAACAGAACAGTTAGAACCAGATATAGAGCAATGGGTAAGGAGTATATCCAGGCTGTATATTGTCACCCTGCTTATTAAACTTCTATGCAGAGTATGTCATGTGAAATGCCAGCCTAGATGAACCACAAGCTGGAATCAAGATTACCAGGACTGATTTTCAACAACCTCAAATATGCAGATTATACCACTTTAATGGCAGAAAGTGAAGAGGAACTAAAGAGCCTCTTGATGAAATTGAAAGAGCAGAGTGAAAAAGCTGGCTTAAAACTCAGCATTCAAAAAACTAAGATCATGACATCCAGTCCTATCACTTCATGGCAAATAGATGGCAAAAATGTGGAAACAGTGTCACACTTTATTTTCTTGGGCTCCAAAATCAATGTGGATGGTGAATATGGCCACAAAATTAAAAGATGCTTACTCCTTGAAAGAATAGCTATGTCAAACCTAGACAACATTTTAAAAAGCAGAGACATCCCTTTGCCAACAAAGGTCTGTATAGTTAAAGCTATGTTTTTTCCAGTAGTCATGTATGAATGTGAAACCTGGACCGTAAAGAAGACTGAGCACCAAAGAATTGATTCTTTTGAACTGTGGTGGTGGGGAAGACTCTTCAGAGTCCCTTGGAGAGCAAGGAGATCAAACCAATCAACCCTAAAGGAAATCAGTCCTGAATATTCATTGGAGGACTGATGATGAAACTGAAGCTCTGATACTTTGGCCATCTGATGTGAAGAGCTGACTCACTGGAAAAGACCTTGATGGGAAAAAATGAGGGCAGGAGGAGGCGGGGTGACAGAGGATGAGATGATTTGATGGTATCACTGACTCAGTGGACATGAGTTGAGTAAATTCAGGGAGATAGTGATGGACAGAGAAGCCTGGCATACTGCAGTTCATGGGGTTTCAAAGAATCAGACATGACTTAGCAACTGAACAATAACAAGAACAATGTAAAGCAAGAGGATAAATAACATGTCAGGGTCACAGAAAGTGGCAGACTTAGATTTTGAACCCAGATATGTTTGACTCCATCTGCCATACTATAATAAGGAGAAAGAAAGTAGAAAACCAAAGATGCCACAGTGTGTGACAATGGATTGCAGTTAACTGATATTGTCATTAAAAGATGTAGGTCATATTGAGGAAAGAACACATTTGATGGCAAATAGAATAAGTTCAAATCTATTCATTTTGACCATGTGAATCATAAATTTCTAATATCCTCCAAATTAATATGTGTTCCACTGTTACTTAACAAAGGAGAAAGGGGCAAAGCAGTGCTTTAGCAAGTGTTGATATTTTAAAACCAGTTTTCACAGTGCTTTTACAAATATCTAGGTTTATTAAAATCTTGCTAGGATGCTTGTTACAAAGAAGTTAAAAGTATTATCACATACTTCCATCTCTTTGTCACATTTCACACTCATATCACCTCAGAAAGACCTGCTAAATTACTTCCATTTGGAGCATGGGATTGAGAATGTGTTGTTTGTACGTACCAGGTCAATGTACCTGACCAAGTTTAGGAAGTTAGTATAGTGTGTTGGGGTGAATTGCATGCCTCCAAAACCTCATTTGTTAAGGCTCTTAAAAATATATGATCAATCAATATTTGGAGATAGGGTCTTTAAAATGTTAAAATGGAGACATTGGGGTATCTCTTAATCCAATATGATTGGTGTCCTTATGATAAGAAGAAATTAGGATGCAACTATATACAGAGAGAAGACCACGTGAAAACACAGAAAAGATCACCATCTGCAAGCCAAAGAATAAGGAACCGCAAAAACCCAACGCTGCTGACAACTTGATCTCAGACTTTTGCTCTCCAGAACTATAAGAAAACTAACTTATGGTGTTTAATCAACCCAGTCTGTAGTATTTTGTCATGGCAACCCTAGCAAACTAATCCAAAGCATATTTATATTGTATTCACAATCAGGTCAATTCAGTTCAGTCACTGAGTCATGTCCAACTCTTTGTGACCCTATGGACTGCAGCACCAGGCATCCCTGTCCACGACCAACTACTGGAGCTTACTCAAACTCATGCCCATTGAGCCAGTGATGCCACCCAACTATCACATCCTCTGTCATCCCCTTCTCCTCCTGCCCTCAATCGTTCCCAGCATCATGGTCTTTTAAGATGAGTCAGCACTTCTCATCAGGTGGCCAAAGTATTGCAGTTTCAGCTTCAAAATCATTCTTTCTGATGAATACTCAGGACTGATTTCTTTTAGGATAGACAGGTTGGATCTCCTTGCAGTCCAAGTGACTCTCAAGAGTCTTCTCCAACACGATAGTTCAAAAGTATCAATTCTTCAGGGCTCAGCATTCTTTATAGTCCAAATCTCACATCAATACATGACTACTGGAAAAACCATAGCCTTGACTAGACAGAACTTTGTGAGCAAATAATGTCTCTGCTTTCTAACATGCTGTCTATGTTGGTCATAACTTTTCTTCCAAGGAGTAAGTGTCTTTTAATTTCATGGCTGCAGCCACGATCTGCACTCATTTTGGATCCCAGAAACATAAAGTCAGCCACTGTTTCCACCATTTCCCCATCTATTTGCCGTGAAGTCATGGGACCCAATGCCATGATCTTAGTTTTCTGAATGTGGAGTTTTAAGCCAACTTTTTCACTCTCCTCTTTCACTTTCATCAAGAGGCTCTTTAGTTCTTCTTCACTTTCTGCCATAAAGGTGGTGTCATCTGCATATCTGAGGTTATTGATATTTCTCCCGGCAATCTTGATTCCAGCTTGTGCTTCATCCATCCAGCGTTTCTCATTACATACTCTGCATATAACTTAAACAAGCAGCCTTGACGTGCTCCTTTTGCTCTTTGGAACCAGTCTGTTGTTCTATGTCCAGTTCTAACTATTGCTTCCTAATCTGCATAACATATTTCTCAAGAGGTAGGTCAGGTGGGCTGGTATTCCCATCTCTTTCAGAATATTCCACAGTTTAATGTGATCCACACGGTCAAAGGCTTTGGCAATAAAGCAGAAGGAGATATTTTTCTGGAACTCTCTTGCTTTTTCAATGATCCAGTGCATGTTGGCAATTTGACCTTAGGTTCCTCTGCCTTTTTTAAAACCAGATTGAACATCGGGAAGTTCACGGTTCATTTATTGTTGAAGCCTGGCTTGGAGAATTTTGAGCATTATTTTACTAGTATGTGAGATGAGTGCAATTGTGTGGTAGTTTGAACATTCTTTGGCATTGCCTTTCTTTGGGATTGGAATGAAAACTGATTTTTTCTAGGCCCATGGCTACTGCTAAGTTTTACAAATTTGCTGGCATATTGAGTGCAGCACTTTCATAGCATCATATTTTAGGACTTGAAGGAGCTCAGCTGGAATTCCATCACCTCCACTAGCTTTGTTCATCGTGATGCTTCCTAAGACCCACTTGACTTCACATTCCAGGATGTCTGGCTCTAGGTGAGTGATCACACCATTGTGATTATCTCAGTTGTAAAGATCTTTTTTGTACAGTTCTTCTGTGTATTCTTGTCACCTCTTCTTAATATCTTCTACTTCTGGTAGGTTCATACCATTTCTGTCCTTTATTGAGCCCATCTTTGCATGAAATATTCCCTTGTTATCTCTGATTTTCTTGAAGAGATCTCTAGTCTTTTCCATTCTATTGTTTTTCTCTGTTTCTTTGCACTGATCACTGAAGTCTTTCTTGTCTCTCCTTGCTATTCTTTGGAACTCTGCATTCAAATCGGGATATCTTTCCTTTTCTCCTTTGCTTTTCACTTCTCTTCTTTCCACAGCTATTTGTAAGGCCTCCTTAGACAGCCATTTTGCTTTTTTGCATTTCTTTTTCTTGGGGATGGTCTTGATCACTGTCTCCTGTACAGTGTCATGAACCTCTGTCATAGTTCATCAGGCACTCTGTCTATCAGATCTAGTCCCTTAAATCTATTTCTCACTTCCACTGTATAATTCTTAGGGATTTGATTTAGGTCCTACTTGAATGATCTAGTGGCTTTCCTTACTTTCTTCAATTTAAGTCCAAATTTGGCAATAAGGAGCTCATGATCTGAGCCATAGTCAGCTCCCTGTCTTGATTTTGCTGACTGTATAGAGCTTCTCCATCTTTGGCTGCAAAGAATATAATCAATCTGACTTTAGGTGTGGGCATCTGGTGATGTCCATGTGTAGAGTCTTCTCTTGTGTTGTTGGAAGTGTGTATTTCCTATGACCAGTGTGTTCTCTTGGCAAAACTCTATGAGGCTTTTCCCTGTTTCATTCTGTCCTCCCAAGGCCAAATTTGCCTGTTACTCCAGGTGTTTCTTGACTTCCTACTTTTGCATTCCAGTCCCTTATAATGAGAAGGACATCTTGGGTGTTAGTTCTAGAAGGTCTTGTAGGTCTTCATAGAGCCGTTCAACTTCAGCTTCTTCAGCATTTCTGGTTGGGGTATGGACTTGGATTACCGTGATACTGAATGGTTTGCCTTGGAAATGAACAGAGATCATTCTATCATTTTTGAGACTGCATCCAAGTACTGCATTTTGGACTCTGTTTTTAACTATGATGGCTACTCCATTGCTTCTAAGAGATTCTTGCCCACAGTAGTAGATATAATGGTCATCTGAGTTAAATTCACTCATTCCAGTCCATTTTAGTTCACTGATTCCTAAAATGTCGACATTCAGTCTTGCCATCTCTTGTTTGACCACTTCCATTTTGCCATGATTCATGGACCTAACATCCCAGGTTCCTATGCAATGTATTCACATTACCATATATTTATATTAGCACCCAGGGCCCATAATTACAGTTGGATAGCATTATAAGTGATTTGTGTGATATTGCTCTGAAATGTTTGGTTTGGGTGAACAGACCTTGACCAAATTATGTTCAAGTTCTTACGTATTGAATATACCAACTACTATTCTCACCATCACTGTATTTTCACTGTGTCTCCATTGAAGTGGCTGCCTATGTAGAATGAGCACTACAGTGAGTCTGGGAAGCACTATTCATACTCTGGTCTTGAGATGTGGCTTACAATAGAGTACCTGTCCTCCATAAGAAAACTGAAGGCGTACTCTATATCCCTCCATGCTGGCTTGTTTTGATCTCCTTTATATGAATTATCAAGGTAGAATAAAGTCTTAGTGGCTTTGCTGCTGCTGCTGCTGCTAAGTTGCTTCAGTCGTGTCCGACTCTGTGTGACCCCATAGACGGCAGCCGGCCAGGCTCCGCCATCCCTGGGATTCTCCAGGCAAGAACACTGGAGTGGGTTGCCATTTCCTTCTCCAATGTGTGAAAGTGAAAGTGAAGTCGCTCAGTCGTGTCCGTCCGACTAGTAGTGAACCCATAAACTGCAGCCCACCAGGCTCCTCTGTCCATGCGATTTTCTAGGCAAGAGTACTGGAGTGGCTTGCCATTGCCTTCTCCGTGGCTTTAACTTCATTCTAAAACTATAAATGAGCAATAAAATGGAATTTTATTGAGCAACAAAATGTCTGGAACTGAGAAAATCAATGGAACCTTGGAAAGCACCTGCTTCCATGACTTGGCCAAGAAAATATCAGAACAGTTCTATATTTATCACATCATTGCCAGAAAACAGAAATGCTTTTCAAAATGGCAGAAACAATGCCAAAAGACAAAGTTCAATGAATTTAGCATTAATCAGAGTACAAATAGAAAGATTTCTCCTACATCCATTCAGTCTCTCAGACATTAATGAGGAAAAATCAACATACAAACATATAAACAGACAATGCATAAGCCAATCTTTTGGGAAAGAGTCACTTCTCCACTATGTGCATACTAAGTTGCTTCAGTTGTATCTGACACTTTGCTACACTATGGACAGTGGCCCACCAGGCTCCCTCTGTCCATGGGATTTTACAAGCAAGAATACTGGAGTAGGTTGCCATTCTTTCTCCAGGGGATCATCCTAACCCAGGGACTGAACCCACGTCTCTTATGTTTCTTGCACTGGCAAGCAGGTTCTTTTCCACTAGAATCAACTGGGACTAATGTTCACAAAAGTGTAGAGAAATGAAACACTGAAGAAACAGCCAGGCTAATAATGTAAAAGCAGCAGATCAAGGCTTTCCTTTATTTTATACCAGCACTACCGGTGAGATTTTTATTGCTGAAATCAAAAATGCTATATTGCAGTGTTATTTATTGGAAATTAGTTGCTGTAAAAAGCATTTGCTGTTTGTTCATTTACTTGAAGCTTAATATATGCTTTCATGTATGTTTATAATATTCCATTAAAGCAGGTATCGTATTTAATTCAAAGAGAGGGAAGCAGTTGTATTAACCAAAATACACTTAAAATGATCACTTTAACTTTTTTCAATGGTATGTGTTTTAAATTTTAATTAAAATATAATTTAGATATGTTGCTGCTGCTGCTGCTAAGTCACTTCAGTCGTGTCCAACTCTGTGTGACCCCATAGACGGAAGCCCACCAGGCTCCCCCGTCCCAGGGATTCTCCAGGCAAGAACACCGGAGCGGGCTGCCATTTCCTTCTCCAATGTGTGAAAGTGAAAGTGAAGTCGCTCAGTCATGTCCGACCCTTAGTGACCCCATGGACTGCAGCCTACCAAGCTCCTCCATCCATGGGATTTTCTAGGCAAGAGTACTGGAGTGGCTTGCCATTGCCTTCTCCAAATTTAGATATAAAAATGCACAAATCACAAGGACACAGCTTGATGAATAACTCACAATAAACCCATCTGTATATACACCACCCAGGTCAAGAAATGTAATATATGTAGCATGCAAGAAACCCTTCTCAATACCAAACCTACCACTATACTTCAAAAGTAAATTTCTATGGTTAGAATTTACTGTGCAGTGTTAAACAGCAGTGGTTAAAGTGGAAATCCTTGTCTAGTTCCTGATCTTAGGTGGAAAGCCTTCAGTGTTTCATCACTAATTATGTTAGTTATGGGTTTTTCACAGATGTCAAGTCATCCATTTGATTAGTGATTTTTCCTATCTACTTTTGTAAAGACTGTATTCTTTCTCATGTATAATTACTAATAGTTCTGTTCCTTTAACCTGTATTCAGCTAGAATATCTTAGAAGAGATTTCCTTTAAAACTAGCATTTAAAAAAAAAAAGAAAGAAACCTCTCCCTGTCTTTGCAGATTTTCTGTCCTGAGGTACTCCTTCAATATTGTTCAGGCAGTCCATTTACAACTCTGCCTTAGCCTTAGTTTCCTGCTTGCACTGAGTCTAGAGAGCAGCCAAAGATGATAGCTTAGAGTTTTCTCATATCTTTTCTGAGCATATATCCAGTCCTGGGCATGTGAGTAGCTTTATAAAATTTCAAATATTCATGGGAGCATTTAAATGCCCTAATTTCCAAAATAAACTTTCCTCCTACATATGACTCCTGGGCTTTAGACTGTCTACTGTATATCCCATGCATCTCAGCTATAATCTATTGTCCCAGGTAGCTGAAGGTTTTCCATTTTGTCTTTAATGTTTTGGAGACACATCCAGTACTTTTTTGCCCTGAGTTCCAAGTTAGACAAAATTGAAATGAATCCTTTGTGCAAAATCATTCGCATAGCCTCTAGACAGCTTAGAACAAGCAAAAAGTAATTTATATCAATCTAAGTTATATTAAAACCACTAGACCATTCAGATATGACCTAAATCAAATCCCTTATGATTATACAGTGGAAGTGAGAAATAGATTTAAGGGACTAGATCTGATAGATAGAGTGCCTGATGAACTCTGGACAGAGGTTCGTGACATTGTACAGGAGACAGGGACCAAGACCATCCCCATGGAAAAAGAAATGCAAAAAAGCAAAATGGTTGTCTGAGGAAGCCTTACAAATAGCTGTGGAAAGAAAATAAGTGAAAAGCAAAGGAGAAAAGGAAAGATATAAGCATCTGAATGCAGAATTCCAAAGAATAACAAGGAGAGATAAGAAAGCCTTCCTCAGTGATCAATGCAAAGAAATAGAGGAAAACAACAGAAGAGGAAAAACAAGAGATCTCTTCAAGAAAATTAGAGATAGCAAGGGAACATTTCATGAAAAGATAGGCTTGATAAAGGACAGAAATTGTATGGACCTAACAGAAGCAGAAGATATTAAGAAGAGGTGGCAAGAATACACAGAAGAACTGTACAAAAAAGATCTTCATGACCAAGATAGTCACGATAACGTGATCACTGACCTAGAGCCAGACGTCTTGGAATGTGAAGTCAAGAGGGCCTTAGAAAGCATCACCACGAACAAAGCTAGTGGAGGTGATGGAATTCCAGTTGAGCTATTTCAAATCTTGAAAGATGATGCTGTGAAAGTGCTGCACTCAATATGCCAGCAGATTTGGAAAACTCAGCAGTGGCCACAGGACTGGAAAAGATCAGTCTTCATTCCAATCCCAAAGAAAGACAATGCCAAAGAATGCTCAAACTACCGCACAATTGCACTCATCTCACACGCTAGTAAAGTCATGCTCAAAATTCTCCAAGCCAGGCTTCAGCAATATGTGAACCGTGAACTCCCAGATGTTCAAGCAGGTTTTAGAAAAGGCAGAGGCACCAGAGATCAAATTGCCAACATCCACTGGATCATGGAGAAAGCAAGAGAGTTCCAGAAAAACATCTATTTCTGTTTCATTGACTATGCCGAGGCCTTTCACTGTGTGGATCACCATAAACTGTGGAAAATTCTGAAAGAGATGGGAATACCAGACCACTTGACGTGCCTCTTGAGAATCGTGTATGCAGGTCAGGAAGCAACAGTTAGAACTGGACATGGAACAACAGAAAGTTTCCAAATAGGAAAAGGAGTATGTCAAGGCTGCACATTGTCACCTTGCTTATTTAACTTCTATGCAGAGTACATCATGAGGAACACCGGGCTGGAAGAAGCACAAGCTGGAATCAAGATTGCCAGGAGAAATATCAATAACCTCAGATATGCAGATGACACCACCCTTATAGCAGAAAATGAAGAGGAACTAAAAAGCCTCTTGAGGAAAGTGAAAGAGGAGAGTGAAAAGGTTGGCTTGAAGCTCAACATTCAGAAGACGAAGATCATGGTATCTGGTCCCATCACTTCATGGGAAATAGATGGGGAAACAGTGGAAACAGTGTCAGACTTTATTTTTTTGGGCTCCAAAATCACTGCGGATGCTGATTGCAGCCATGAAATTAAAAGATGCTTACTCCTTGGAAGGAAAGTTATGACCAACCTTGATAGTATATTAAAAAGCAGAGACATTACTTTGCCAACCAAGGTCTGTCTAGTCAAGGCTATGGTTTTTCCCGTGGTCATGTATGGATGTGAGAGTTGGACTGTGAAGAAGGCTGATTGCCGAAGAATTGATGCTTTTGAACTGTGTTGTTGGAGAAGACTCTTGAGAGTCCCTTGGACTGCAAGGAGATCCAACCAGTCCATTCTAAAGGAGATCAATCCTGGATGTTCATTGGAAGGACTGATGCTAAAGCTGAAACTTCAATACTTTGGCCACCTCATGCGACGAGTTGACTCACTGGAAAAGACTCTGATGCTGGGAAAGGTTGGGGGCGGGAGGAGAAGGGGACGACTGAGAATGAGATGGCTGGATGGCATCACCGACTCTGTGGACATGAGTTTGAGTGAACTCCGGGAGTTGGTGATGGACAAGGAGGTCTGGCGTGCTGTGTTTCAAGGGGTCGCAAAGAGTTGGACACGGCTGAGCGACTGAACTGAACTGAACTGAAGTTATATTAAAGAAGCCATGGAAAGATCTTATTTAAGAATTTTAGTCCTGAGTCAGGAAGATCACCTGGAGGAGGGCATGGCAATCCACTCCAGTTTTCTAGCTTGGAGGATCCTATAGACAGAGGAGCCTGGCAGGCTATAGTCTATAGGGTCACAAAGATTCGGACACAACTGAAGTGACTTAGCACAGCACACAATCAATACCAGTACCTGAACTCTTCCCTAGTATGACATCAGTACCCGTTCATCATATAGATAAAATCTGACTTTATTTGACTTTCGTTTTTTTTTTATATATTCTAAAAGCCCACTCCACTTTATGTATACATTTGTCTCTAATGATATCCTCTAACTTATATTCTGCAATTGTACTTATTCTGTGCTCATGTTCTTTAGATGCAAGAGATGCAGGTTCGATCCATGGATCACGAGGATCTCCTGGAGTAAGGAATGGCAACCCACTTCAGTAATCTTGCTTAGAGAATCCCATGGACAGAGGAGCCTGGTGGGCTATAGTCCATGGGGTCGCAGAGAGTCATACATGACTGAGCGCATGCACACACACACACATTCTTGTTCCTTTTCTCACAAGACAGCATAAGAATTCACTGCATCTTATTCTTAATGAAGTACAATCACGACCTTACTTTCATCTTATCGCACCCCACTTCTACAGGTATTTATAGAAATTCTTATTTTCAAGACTAATAAATAGGGTTATCTCCTGAAAGAAAAGTTTCTATCTCTGCAGCTCTTCACTTTAATTTGGAGAAATATATCCGCAAAACAAGATGGATCTATATCTCTCATCTGGATCCCCAACCTCCCTTTGTGATTCTCTATTTTGGAACCCCTCCAAGGACCACAGTGAGAATGTTTATCCAGTTTATGATGTGCTTATTGCTTTATTTTTTAATGAGCTTAGCTATAGGGGCCTCCCAGAGAATGGAGATCTCACTGAGGGGATAAATTGATCCCTGCTTTAAGGTTGAAGAAAAAGCTTCCCTTCTGCCAGTTTTTGCCTCACTTCTCTCCACCTAATTTGTTCAGCAAAAGTTTCTGTGCAAATACTATATCCAAATCACCATAGGGGCAAAGCAGTATGCATTCTTGGAATATGAAAGAATTAACCTAGTTGTTGAAGTATTCATGTATCCATGTGGGATTCCCTGGTGGCTCAGTGGTAAAGAATCTGCCTACCACGCAGGAGACATGGGTTTGATCCCTGGGTAGGGAAGATCCTCTGGAGAAGGAAATGGCAACCCACTCCAGTGTTCTTGCCTCGGAAATCCAATTCAAGAGAGATTTTGGACAGAGAAGCCTGGCAGGCTACAGTCCATGAAGTTGCAAAGAGTTCAGTTCAGTTCAGTTGCTCACACATGTCCAACTCTTTGTGACCCCATGAATCACAGCACACCAGGCCTCCCTGTCCATCACCAACTTCCAGAGTCCACCCAAACCCATGTCCATCGAGTCAGTGATACCTCCAGCCATCTCATCCTCTGTTGTCCCCTTCTCCTGCCCCCAATCCTTCCCAGAATTAGGGTCTTTTTCAATGAGTCAACTCTTTGCATGAGGTGGCCAAAGTACTGGAGTTTCAGCTTCAACATCAGTCCTTCCAGTGAACACCCAGGCCTGATCTCTTTTAGGATGGACTGATTGAATCTTCTTGCAGTCCAAGGGACTCTCAAGAGTCTTCTCCAACACCACAGTTCAAAAGCATCAATTCTTTGGCCATCAGCTTTCTTCACAGTCCAACTCTCACACCCATACATGACTACTGGAAAAGCCATAGCCTTGACTAGATGGACCTTGGTTGGCAAAGTAATGTTTCTGCTTTTAAATATGCTGTCTAGGTTGGTCATAACTTTCCTTCCAAGGAGTAAGTGTCTTTTAATTTCATGGCTGCAATCAGCATCTGCAGTGATTTTGGAGCCCCCAAAAATAAAGTCTGACACTGTTTCCACTGTTTCCCCATCTATTTATCATGAAGTGATGGAATCAGATGCCATGACCATAGTTTTCTGAATGTTGAACTTTAAGCCAACTTTTTCACTCTCCTCCTTCACTTTCATCAAGAGGTTTTTTAGTTCCTCTTCACTTTCTGCCATAAGGGTGGTGTCATCTGCATATCTGAGGTTATTGATATTTCTCCTGGCAATCCTGATTCCAGCTTGTACTTCTTCCAGCCCAGCATTTCTCATGATGTACTCTGCATATAAGTTAAATAAGCAAGGTGACAATATACAGCCTTGACGTACTCCTTTTCCTATATGGAACCAGTCTGTTGTTCCATGTCCAGTTCTAACTCTTGCTTCCTGACCTGTGTGCACATTTGCAAAGAGTTGGACACAACTAAAAATTAAACCACTAATCACCAAAGTGAGACAATTGGTTTCAGTAACTACTGTGACTCAAGATCAGTTGACTGATAATATCATGAAATAGAAAAAACTATAGCAGCAGTTTATTTTTGCTGAATCATGCACAAAAAGAAATAGCACAGAATGGGATAGGTATGGGCTTCCCAGGTGGCTCAGTGATAAAGAATCTACTTTCTGATGCAGGAGATACAAGTTTGGTCCCTGGGTCAGGAAGATCCCCTGGAAGAGGAAATGACAACCTGTTCCAGTATTCTTGCTTGAAAAATCCCATGGACAGAGGAGCCTGGCAGACTACAGTCCATGGGATCTCAAAGAGTCACGACTGAGCAACTGAGCCCTGTGCTGAGCACTGGGATAGGTATACCTAACAGATTGGCTTGGTCCTCCCAAGGTGAGTATATAAGCCAGTCTGAAAATCTTAACAAATTTTGAGGTACTGGAGTTTCCATGTCAAAGCTGATTGCAATTAAGTTGATTCACTGCTGTCAGTGGAAAAATGTTGCCTGCCATGATATCAGTAAACAAAGGATGTTGCAGCCATTAAGCTCTCACATTACAGCTGCCAACCAACAATGAGGCTTGAGGGAATTCAGGGTGGCAATAGGATGCCTGCCATCAAGCAGGCAGCCTCTGCAGCCACCCCTAATAATGCTCCTTGAGGAGACTCAGGGTGAGTAAACACAAGATACTGACCCCAGAAAGGTGCAGTAGATAGCAGAGGAATGATTTCAGGAAGCCCAGTCTCTTGCATCTTCCCATAGGTAGAAAAGCACTAAATTTTTTAACATAAGATACCTGGTTTTCTTTAGTTAACAGTAATCTTTCGATGTCCTTACTACCTAATCTTTGTTGCAAAATCTCCTCTATAGGAAGTCCTAGTGGTTCAGTGGTTAGGACTCTGCTTCCACTGCAGGTGGCATGGGTTTGACCCCTGGTAAGGGAACTAAGATCCTGCATGCTGCTCAGCACATCCAAAAATAAATAAAGCTATCTGAGAGTCTGTGTCCCAGGTTTAAGTTCATAGTTTGGTCCATCAAATAAAACGTAATTCTCAACTTTTAGGTTGCGCATTATTTTTCAGTTGATGCTGCTCATCTCCTTTTGATTATATATATATATCCATGCAGGTGACCTAGAAGATTGGTTAGACAGAAATAGGAACAACCTTGGTACAATTTCTACCCATTGGTTTCAATTCCACTTGTGGGGCTTGCATATGGAAAAATATAATCCTTAGATCAAGTGTCAACCCCTAAAATGTTTTAAAGTTAGGTCCATATGTCTCAGTTCCTTCTATTTAATCCCTCATCAATATGAAATGATCTGGAGTCACAGATGACAAAGGCAGTCTGGATTCCTGGCTACCAGATATATCAATCAGAGATGTGAAGTATCAGCTTATATATTTGTGCTTACACGGTAACCAGCATATTTATATTGTTGACTGAAAAAACAAACAAAAGCACAGCGTGAGAGTTATTGAGTTAAATTTTATTTGGGGCAATATGATGACTGCAACCTGGGAGACAGCACCTTGGGTAGCTCTGAGAAACTGTTCCAAAGATGTATGGGGAAAGGAGAGAATATATGTTATTTTGATAAAGGGGGATTACATGCAATCAAGCACAAACATTTTGGAGAAAGTTTTTGCTAGTCTCATGAAGCTTCTGCTAATATGAGAAACAGTCATTACCATGAAGGACTTTAGCACTTTTCTAGACATAAGTAGATATAAGAATTGGGCTCATAAAATCAGCTCCTGAGAATACCTAACTATCTGAAAATCTTTCCTGCCAGTTTTTCCCTGAGCACAGAGTACCTCATTTCTGCTCTCCACCCTGAACTCCTTCAGGGAGTGTTGAAAATCAGAAGCTGCAGCAGCACATGATTTAATCCTTGTAGAGGTAGATGGCAAGCAGTCATAGCAAGTGCCAATCTATGGTTGACAATATGCATGGATGTGTGCTAAGTTGCTTCCGTTGTGTCTGACTCTTTGTGACACTATGGACTGCAGCCTAACACACTCCTCTGTCCATGGGATTCTCCAGGCAAGAATACTGGACTGGGTCACTATGCCCTCCTCCAGGGGATATTCCCAACCAAAGAATTGAACCCACGTCTCTTACATCTCCTGCATTGACAGGTGGGTTCTTTACCACTAGTGCCATCTGAGAAACCTGGTTGACAATAGAGTCAACAAAAATGGACCTGAGTTTGCCCCTGGGAAGAGTGGATTTCCTCAAAGATGGACTCACTCTTAACCTTTGGGGGGAAGTGTAGAAGGCAGAGAAAAGACATTAACTGCTCTCCACTTACACCAGCAGCCTGAACTTCTCACACCCTCCCTCTTCTCTGCCTTGGTGACCCTATAATGGATGTGGTTTATAATAGGCATAATGCCTTATGTAATCCTCATTTTGATTAAGCTGTAAACCTACTCACTTGTGAGAAAGAAATAGGCTTTCAAATTCTAGGGAGAGAACAGACCACAGGGCAGGCCAATTTAGTTTAAATAATTTAGAGATACCCAGTGAGAAGATTATCCCCCTAAATATTTAAGACCCTAAAGGAACAAGTCATTCTCAGTTGCTTAATGTATTCTCTCTCTGGGAGAATTGCAACCAGGGTGATTGTGGACTCATCAGAGGTTCTGTTTGAAGCCCTGTGAGTCTCAGAACTTAAGAGTGGGTACAGTAACTAGATTGGAAAGCAAGATAGCCAGGTTTCTTGCCTCTACAGAGATGGATCTCTTGTCCAGAGATAACCGTGATTCCTGTGACACACAGTATATCATGTATGTAAAGACTGCGGGTATCTAATAGACAGGGCTTCCCAGGTGGCTCAGGGGTAAAGAATCCACCTGCCAATATGGGGAAAGTGCTTTGATCCCTGGGTCTGGAAGATCCCTTGGAGAAGGAAATGGCAACCCACCTCTGGATTCTTCCCTAGGAAATTCCATGGACAGAAGAGACTGGCAGTTACAGCCTATGGGGTCGCCAAGAGTAGGACATGACTTAGCAATAAAACAACAATGATAACAAACATCTAGTTCAGTTCGGTTCAGTTCAGTCACTCAGTCGTGTCCGACTCTCCGCGACCCCATGAATCACAGCACGCCAGGTCTCCCTGTCCATCACCAACTCCCGGAGTTCACTCAAACTCATGTCCACAGAGTCGGTGATGCCATCCAGCCATCTCATTCCCTGTCGTCCCCTTCTCCTCCCGCGCCCAACCTTTCCCAGCATCAGAGTCTTTTCCAGTGAGTCAACTCATCGCATGAGGTGGCCAAAGTATTGCAGTTTCAGCTTTAGCATCAGTCCTTCCAATGAACACTCAGGATCGACCTCCTTTAGAATGGACTGGTTGGATCTCCTTGCAGTACAAGGGACTCCTAAGAGTCTTATCCAACACCACAGTTCAAAAGCATCAATTCTTCGGCGATCAGCTTTCTTCACAGTCCAACTCTCACATCCATACATGACCACGGGAAAAATCATAGCCTTGACTAGACGGATCTTGGTTGGCAAAGTAATGTCTCTGCTTTTTAATATACTATCAAGATTGGTCATAACTTTCCTTCCAAGGAGTAAGCGACTTTTAATTTCATGGCTGCAATCAGCATCTGCAGTGATTTTGGAGCCCCCAAAAATAAAGTCTGACACTGTTTCCACTGTTTTTCCATCTATTTCCCATGAAGTGATGGGACCAGATACCATGATCTTCGTCTTCTGAATGTTGAGCTTCAAGCCAACCTTTACACTCTCCTCTTTCACTTTCATCAAGAGGCCTTTGAGTTCCTCTTCACTTTCTGCCATAATGGTGGTGTCATCTGCATATCTGAGGTTATTGATATTTCTCCCGGCAATCTTGATTCCAGCTTGTGCTTCTTCCAGCCCAGCGTTCCTCATGATGTACTCTGCATAGAAGTTAAATAAGCAAGGTGACAATATACAGCCTTGATGTACTCCTTTTCCTATTTGGAACCAATCTGTTGTTCCATGTGCAGTTCTGACTGTTGCTTCCTGACCTGCATACAGGTTTCTCAAGAGGCAGGTCAGGTGGTCTGGGATTCCCATCTCTTTCAGAATTTTCCACAGTTTATGGTGATCCACACAGTCCAAGGCTTTGGCATAGTCAATGAAGCAGAAATAGATGTTTTTCTGGAACTCTCTTGCTTTCTCCATGATCCAGCGGATGTTGGCAATTTGATCTCTGGTGCCTTTTCTAAAACCTGCTTGAACATCTGGGAGTTCACGGTTCACATATTGCTGAAGCCTGGCTTGGAGAATTTTGAGCATGACTTTACTAGCGTGTGAGATGAGTGCAATTGTGCGGTAGTTTGAGCATTCTTTGACATTGCCTTTCTTTAGGATTGGAATGAAGACTGACCTTTTCCAGTCCTGTGGCCACTGCTGAGTTTTCCAAATTTCCTGGCATATTGAGTGCAGCACTTTCACAGCATCATCTTTCAGGATTTTAAATAGCTCAACTGGAACTCCATCACCTCCACTAGCTTTGTTCATAGTGATGCTTTCTAAGGCCCACTTGACTTCAGACCCTCTTATTGGGATCTCGTTATTAAATGCAGCACAATTATAAATTAGTTGATTTAAATATATTTAGGGAAAGTTGTATTATGCCATGTAGATGTGCATGTGTGCCAAGTCACTTTAGTCGTATCTGATTTTTTGTGACCCTATGGACTGTAGCCTGCCAGGATCCTCTGGCCATGGAATTCTCGAAGCAAGAATACTCAAGTGGGTTGCCATGCCCTCCACCAGGGGATCTTCCCAAACAAACCCATGTCTCTTATGTTTCCTGCATTTGCAGGTACATTCTTTACCATTAGTGTTACCTGTGGAGCCCATGCCAAGTGTAATGAGACACAAAGAACTGCAAGACATTATCACTACTTGCAAGCGGATGCCATTAGGTCAGTGAGCCAGACTGATAAATAACTTTATATAC
Source organism: Moschus berezovskii (assembly GCF_049115385.1). Lineage (NCBI taxonomy): Eukaryota > Metazoa > Chordata > Mammalia > Artiodactyla > Moschidae > Moschus > Moschus berezovskii. The sequence goes on from NC_142470.1 coordinate 56,463,486, forward strand.
AGGCTAATTAAGGTGCTGTGTAGCTAAGAGAAACCAATTCAGTTCAGTCACTCAGTCGGGTCCAAGTATCCAACTCTTTGTGACCCCATGAGCCACAACACTCCATGCCTCCCTGTCCATCACCAACTCCTGGAGTCTACCCAAACTCATGTCCATGGAGTCAGTGATGCCATCCAACCATCTCATCCTCTGTCGTCCCCTTCTCCTCCTGCCTTCAATCTTTCCCAGCATCAGGGTCTTTTCCAATGAGTCAGAACTTCACAGCAGGTGGCCAAAGTATTGGAATTTCAGTTCTAACATTAGTCCCTCCAATGACACTCAAGAATGATATCCTTTAGGATGGACTGGTTGGATCTCCTTGCAGTCCAAGGGACTCTCAAATGTATTCTCCAATAGCACAGTTCAAAAGCATCAATTATTTGGCACTTGGCTTTCTTTATACAACAACACTCACATCGAAATGTGACTACTGGAAAAACCACAACCTTGACTAGCAGGACCTTTGTGGGTAAAGTAATGTCTCTGCATTTTAATATGCTGCCTAGGTTGGTCATAACTTTCCCTCCAAGGAGTAAGCGTCTTTTAATTTTGTGGCTGCGGTCACCATCTGTGGCAATTTTGGAGCCACAAAAAATAAAGTAAGCCACTGTTTCCCCATCTATTCACCAGGAAGTAATGGGACTATATGTCATGATCTTAGTTTTCTGAATGTTGAGTTTTTTTTTTTCTTTTTTTGATTTATTTATTTTAATTGGAGGCTAATTACTTTACATTATTATATTGGTTTTGTCATACATTGACATGAATCTGCCCCGGGTGTACATGTGTTCCCTATCTTAAGCCCCACTCCCACCTCCCTCCCCATCCCATCTCTCTGGTTCATCCCAGTACACCAGCCTGAAGCATCCTATATCATGCATTGAATCTGGACTGGCGATTTGTTTCACATATGACAATATACATGTTTCAGTGCCATTCTACCAAATCATCCCACCCTCGCCCTCTCCCATAGAGTCCCAAAGACTGTTCTATACATCTGTGTCTCTTTTGCTGTCTCGTATACAGGGTTATCATTATCATCTTTCTAAATTCCATATATATGCATTAGTATACTGTATTGGTGTTTTTCTTTCTGGCTTACTTCACTCTGTATAATAGGCTCCAGTTTCATCCACCTCATTAGAACTGATTCAAATGTATTCTTTTTAATTGCTGAGTAATACTCCATTGTGTTTATGTACCACAGCTTTCTTATCCATTCGTCTGCAGATGGACATCTAGGTTGCTTCCATGTCCTAGCTATCTGAAACAGTGCTGTGATGAACATTGGAGTACATGTGTCTCTTTCAATTCTGGTTTCCTCGGTGTGTATGCCCAGCAGTGGGATACCTGGGTCGTATGGCAGTTTTATTTCCAGTTTTTTAAGGAATCTCCATACTGTTCTCCATAGTGGTTGTACTTGTTTGCATTCCCACCAATAGTGTAAGAGGGTTCCCTTTTCTCCACACGCTCTCCAGCATTTATTGCTTATAGACTTTTGGATAGCAGCCATTCTGACTGGCGTGAAATGGTACCTTGTTGTGGTTTTGATTTGCATTTCTCTGATTATGTCTGATGTTGAGCATCTTTTCATGTGTTTGTTAGCAGTCTGTATGTCTTCTTTGGAGAAATGTCTGTTTAGTTCTTTGGCCCATTTTTTTATTGGGTCGTTTATTTTTCTGGAATTGAGCTGCAGGAGTTGCTTGTATATTTTTGAGATTAATTCTTTGTCAGTTGCTTCATTTTCTATTATTTTCTCCCATTCTGAAGGCTGACTTTTTACCTTTCTTATAGTTTCCTTTGATGTGCAGAAGCTTTTAATTTTAATTAGGTCCCATTTGTTTACTTTTGCTTTTATTTCCAATATTCTGGGAGGTGGGTCATGGAGGATCCTGCTGTGATTTATGTTGGAGAGTGTTTTGCCTATGTTCTCCTCTAGGAGTTTTATAGTTTCTGGTCTTACATTTAGACCTTTAATCCATTTTGAGTTTATTTTTTGAATGGTGTTAGGGAGTGTTCTAGTTTCATTCTTTTACAAGTGGTTGACCAGTTTTCCCAGCACCACTTGTTAAAGAGATTGTCTTTTCTCCATTGAATATTCTTGCCTCCTTTGTCAAAGATAAGGTGTCCATAGGTGCGTGGATTTATCTCTGGGATTTCTATTTTGTTCCATTGATCTATATTTCTGTCTTTATGCCAGTTCCATACTGTCTTGATGACTGTGGCTTTGTAGTAGAGCCTGAAGTCCTGTAGGTTGATTCCCCCAGTTCCATTCTTCTTCCTCAAGATTGCTTTGGCTATTTGAGGTTTTTTGTATTTCCATACATATTGTGAAATTATTTGTTCTAGCTCTGTGAGGAATACTGTTGGTTGAATGTTGAGCTTTAAGCCAACTTTTCACTCACTTCTTCACTTTCATCAAGAGGTTCTTTAGTTCTTCTTCACTTTCTGCCATAAAAGTGGTGTCATATGCATGTCTGAGGTTATTGATATTTCTCCCAGCAATCTTGATTCCAGCTTGTGCTTCTCCCAGACCAGTGCTTCTCATGGTGTACTCTGCATATAAGTTAAATAAGCAGGGTGACAATATACAGGTTTGATGTACTCCTTTTCCTATTTGGAACCAAGCTGCTGTTCCATGTCCAGTTCTAACTGTTGCTTCCTGACCTGCATACAGATTTCTCAAGAGGCAGGTAAAGTGGTCTGGTATACCCATCTCTTTCAGAATTTTCCACAGTTTATTGTAATCCACACAGTCAAAGGCTTTGGCATAGTCAATAAAGCAGAAATAGATGCTTTTCTGGAACTCTCTTGCTTTTTCTATGATCCAGTGGATGTTGGCGATTTGATCTCTGGTTTCTCTGCCTTTTCTAAAACCAGCTTGAACATCTGGAAGTTCACGGTTCACATATTGCAGTAGCCTGGCTTGAAGAATTTTGAGCATTATTTTACTAGCATGTGAGATGAGTGCAATTGTGCAGTAGTTTGAGCATTCTATGGCATTGCCTTTCTTTGTGATTGGAATGAAAACTGACCTTTTCCTGTCCTGTGGCCACTATTGAGTTTTCCAAATGTGCTGGCATATGCAGTGCAGCACTTTCACAGCATCGTCTTTTAGGATTTGAAAAAGCTCAACTGGAATTCCATCACCTCTACCAGCTTTGTTTGTAGTGATGCTTCCTAAAGCCCACTTGACTTCATGTTACAGGATGTCTGGCTCTAGGTGAGTGATCATACCATCATGATTATCTCAGTCTTAAAGATCTTTTTTGTATAGTTCTTCTGTGTATTCTTGCCACATCTTCTTAATATCTTCTTCTTCTGTTAGGTCCATACCATTTCCTGTCCTTTATTGAGCCCATCTTTGCATGAAATGCTCCCTTGGTATCTCTAATTTTCTTTAAGATATCTCTAGTCTTTCCTATTCTATTGTTTTCCTCTATTTCTTTGCACTGATCACTGAGGAAGGCTTTCTTATCTCTCCTTGCTATTCTTTGGAACTCTGCATTTGAATCAGTATATCTTTCCTTTTCTCCTTTGCTTTTCACTTCTCTTCTTTCCACACCTATTTTTAAGGCCTCCTCAGACAGCCATTTTGTTTTTATGCATTTCTTTTTCTTGGGGATGGTCTTGATCCCTTTCTCATGTACAATGTCACGAAACTCCATCCACAGTTCAGCAGGCACTCTATTAGATCTAATCCCTTAAATCTATTTCTCACTTTCACTGTGTAATCATAGGGGATTTGATTTAGGTCATACCTGAATAGTCTAGTGGTTTTCCCTACTTTGTTCAATTTATGTCCAAATTTGGCAATAAGAAGCTCATGATCTGAGCCACATTCAGCTCCTAGTCTTGTTTTTGCTGATTGTATAGAGCTTATCCATCTTTGGCTGCAAAGAATATAATCAATCTGATTTTTGGTGTGGGCATCTGGTGATGTCCTTGTGTAGAGTCTTCTCTTGTGTTGTTGGGAGAGTGTGTTTGCTATGTCCAGTGCATTCTCTTGGCAAAACTCTATGAGCCCTTGCCGTGCTCATTCTGTCCTCCCAAGGCCAAATTTGCCTGTTACTCCAGGTGTTTCTTGACTTCCTACTTTTGCATTCCAATCCCCTGTAATGAAAAGGACATCTTTTTTGAGTGTTAGTTCTAGAAGGTCTTGTAGGTCTTCATAGACCCCTTTGACTTCAGCTTCTTCAGCATTACTGGTTGGGGGCATGGACTTGGATTACTGTGATATTGAATGGTTTGTCTTGGAAATGAACAGAGATCATTCCATCATTTTTGAGACTGCATCCAAGTACTGCATTTTGGACTCTTTTGTTGAGTATGATGGCTATTCTATTTCTTCCAAGGGATCCTTGCCCATAGTAGTAGATATAACGGCCATCTGAGTTAAATTCACCCATTCCAGTCCATTTTAGTTCACTGATTCCTAAAATGTCGACGTTCACTCTTGTCATCTCCTATTTGACCACTTCCAATTTGCCTTGATTCATGGACCTAATATTCCAGTTTCCTATGCAGTATTGCCCTTTACAGTATCAGATCCTTCTTCCATCACCAGTCACATCCACAACTGGGTTATTGTTTTTCTTTGGCTACATCCCTTCATTCTTTCTGGAGTTATTTCTCTACTGATCTCCAGTAGCATATTGGGCACCTACCGACCTGGGGAGTTCATCTTTCAGTGTCCTATCTTTTTGCCTTCTCATACTGTTCATGGGATTCTCAAGGCAAGAATACTGAACTGGTTTGCCATTCCCTTCTCCAGTGGACCACGTTTTGTCTGGTCCACCGTGACCCATCTGTCTTGCATGGCCCCAAACGGCATGGCTTAGTTTCATTGAGTTAGACAAGGCTGTGGTCCATGTGATTAGATTGGTTAGTTTTCTGTGCCACACTGGAGCGGCAAGCAGCTGAGAGGGGATACCCCATGTCCACAGTAAGGAGCAGCGGCTGCACTTTGCTGGAGCAGCCATGGAGAGATATTCCACATCCAAGGTAAGAGAAACCCCAGTAAGATGGGAGGCATTGAGAGAGGGCATCAGAGGGCAGACAGACTGAAACCACAATCATAGAAAACTAGGCAATCTAATCACATGGTCCACAGCCTTGTCTAACTCAATGAAACTAAGCTAAGACAAATAAATTGCCATTTAAGTGGGTACATGAATGAGATTAAGAATTAGAAGACTCTCCATGGTGGGAAGTGTTAAGGTTAAAAGTTGTCCCAAACCTTCCTCCTATCCAGGGCCTTGAAACAAAGTTATAGCCACAGAACAATAGCCTAAGGATAAAAAAAAAAAAATACATTTGAGCAAATATCCTGCTTCCCAACATGCACGGTTTGTGCATGAGTGCTCAGTTGTGTCCAACTCTTTCCAACCCTGTGGGCTGTAGTCCACCAGACTACTCTGTCCATGGGATTCTCCAGGCAAGAATATTGGAATGGGTTGTTGTTTCCTCCTCCAAGGAGTCTTCCCGACCTAGGGACTGAACCCGCATCTCTTGAGTCTTTTGCATTGGCAGGAAGATTTGTTTACCTCTGAGCCACCAGGGAAGCCCAAATGCAGAGTTTGAGATCAAATATGCCCAACAATGGTGCAAAGGTGGGCTTCCTATCTCTCAAATTAGGCAAACAGGACATAAGCGCAGACCTGGCCTCACTTCCTATTAAACCAGAATGGAGAGTGACAGATTCCTGTGGCAATCACCACCAGGGATGCTTCCTGCAAGAACACACACAACCCCTTAGGTACAAGAAATAAAAGAGAAAGCACAAAGCCAGGTTCCTGACTGAGCAGAACAATGACACCTACTAATATAATACTGCTTCTACTCCCATGGAGAGAAGACAGCAAGGTGTATTGCAATCAGAATTCAATAAACATTGTGAACTCACATAGCACTCAGAAATATTAAAGTGTTGGAGAATTTGTTCACCTTGGTTCCTCCATTTACTCTCTCAACATTGAATCATGAAGTTCCTTTTACCCAAGAAGGAAAAGTTACTTACAAGAGGTCAGTAGACAGATTTGAATCTCAAAGCTGACATGCTTGCAACCATAATCTTAGAAAAGGGAAATCTTTAAAATCTAAATCTTAAAAACCTAAAAATCTGATAACTCAACCTCATGAAAGAGAAAAGAGAAGAATCCATGTGGCAGAAATAAACATCACAGTGGGACAAGCACCCCTTAGAGAAGTACCTTGATCCACCTAAAATGAGTGTGTATGCCAGCCTAAGAATAATTCATGGAAGAAACTTGGAGGGGCTGGAGGCACCATCACTTTACTGGTGAGTTCTGGAGTCAGAGCTCAATGTCATTACAAGTTTTATTTGCTGCTCATATTCCTTTGATTGTCCCTGTGGAGAGAATAAACTATGTAGTTGTTTTACTTTTCATACATTGTTTCTATAGTCTTTTGTAGGGAAAACTCAGAATGTAAGCAAAGTGATCTCCCAAAAGCAAATGGAAATAAGAGCCCCTTGGCAAGGAAAATAAAAGTCAGGGGAGAAAGAAAAGGGAAGGACAGCGAAGGGAATAGTTTGATCCCTAACCACTCTAAGTTGAAACCCCAGGGAGAGGAAAGCTGGCAGTGGTTCTAGAAACAAGGCAGCAGGTTAGCAGTCCCCAGAGCACTGGCACTCCTTCTCAATTTGTCTGGTGAAGACTAGGGAGCTTTCTGGTTCTCTTAGACAATCTCTGTGACTAGCATAACTCCAGCCATTTGGTGGAAAGGAAATAAGCGTAGGAAGAGACTATGAAGAGAGATGGTCACAGATATTGTCTATAGAGTTGCCCTCAGCTCCCTGTGTTGCTGAGACCCCTTCCAGGGCCTAAAAGTGGGCTCTTGTCTCACACTCAGAAATGAATTATGTGAGGAGACAAATGTGCTGACAAAGAGACTTTATTGGGAAGGGGTACCTGGGTGGAGAGCAGAAGGGTAAGAGAACCCAGAAGGACTGCTCTCCTCCAGGGGATGAGAGTTCCTGCTCTGCCACGTGGCTCATGGTCTCCAATTTTTAGGTGATGGGATTAGTTCTGGATTGTCTCTGACCAGTCATGCTGATGCAAGGTCCTACTTGAGTGGCATGTGCATCACTCAGCCAATCAAGTTGGTGGTGGTGGCTTGTCACTTCCGTGTTCCTTACCAGGATCTCCTATCACAAAATAACTCATGCAAATGTTTAGTGTGGTGTCAGTCAGGGTGGGCAGTTTTAGTCAAAGGTTCTCCAACACCTGGATTAAGGATCAGGAAGTTCCTGTTTGCACCAGGTCGGTACTTAGAAGATGGCTGAGTTGGGAATGGCAAGTTGTCAAGCTCTCTCTGTGGGAGAGCCATTGCAGGGGACCCATCGTGAGCCACGAGCAGAGTGAACCACATGAGAAAGACCCAGAAATTATAGCTCCAGCAAGAGCAGAGGGGAGGCAAGCCAGCTGATGGGAAAGGGGCACAGGTCTTGAATGAGTGCAGATTGCAGGTCACAGGGAAGATCCCCTGGGGGGAGCATGGCAGCCCACTCC